>NW_025814834.1:64784063-65500627 GCF_022079265.1 Lynx rufus
GAGGAATGGAAGAAGAAGTGTGAGAAGGTGTTGATGCAGTTTTAGGACTAACTTGATTTTTTTTTTTTTTACGAGACTGAATTTTGAAATATGATATTCATGTTTATACCTTTTTATGGGGGCGGGGTCTGTCATAGTTCCTAAGGTATGAATGAGCAATGTATATTTGAGAATTGCGCCTCTACTTTTTAAGTGTTAAATAGAAGTTGTAAGGAGCTTGCTGTTTATGAACTGCTTTTCTTTCTGTCATGAGGTTTATTTTTCTTCAGTGTACTCATTCACTTCTTCCTTATTTCCTTGAAAGGAGAGTTTATTTTATTTTTTTATTTTTTTAAATCTTTATTTATTATTTATTTTGAGAGAGAGAGTAGAGAATGAGCAGGGGAGGGGCAGAGAGAAAGGGAGACAGAGAATCCCAAGCATGCTCCACACTCTCGTTGTGGAGCCCGACATAGGGCTCGAATTCAAAAGCTGTGAGCTCATGAGAAAGGAGAGTTCAAAATAAGCACCTTCTTTGGCAGTGGTGCTGTTAGAAATGTTACTCTGTTTGGGCTTTTACTTGTGTTTGGTTGGTTTGCCTTGGGTCTGTGGTAATGCTGCATTCTCGGTCTTATCACATGCTTATCACCTCCCCTTTCATAGGGCCGTTCTTCATTCACTTTCCCCAGAAGCTGTCACTGGTTTCCCTGGGTCTGGCCCATTACAGTCCAACACACAAAGTGTGTGGTCTTGAGTGTTGGTATATCAGGAGGTGTGTACATTTGAATCTTCTGTTTACTTCTCTTTTTGCAAATTTCTGGTCTTAATATACTTAGTTTTTTAGAGAATTATTAGAGGCTACTCTGTTCAGTCTTTTCACCTTTTGTGTAAAAATTCCAGCAGTTTATCAAGATTACTTTAGTGATTGGGGCACCTGGATGGCTAAGTCGGTTGAGCGTCTGACTTCAGCTCAGGTCATGATATCGCGGTCTGTGAGTTCGAGCCCCGCGTCGGGCTCTGTGCTTATAGCTCAGAGCCTGGAGTCTGCTTTGGATTCTGGGTCTCCTTCTCCCTCTGCCCCTCCCCCCACTCAAGCCCTGTCTCTCTCTCTCTCTCTCTCTCTCTGTCAAAAAAAAAATAAATAATAATAATAAACATTAAAAGATTACTTTAGTGACCAGTTGGCTGATGCTCAGTAACCTCTCTAAAGCTAGAATAACTTTATGACATTCATTAAATCATCACTTTTAGAACTCCAAATTTATCATAATAGCCTTGGACTTCAAGTTGAATATTGAATGATAAGGAAAAGACTTTTTTCCCCCCATTTTATTGTCTATTATATTATTAGTGTTGAAACTGTGGAAAGGTCTGTTAAGTCTAAGGTTACCTTAACGGGAGGCTGTCTCTGCCATTAAACTGATAATACCTTTGATGTACACAACAGTATTTCAGGGACCTTTCCACTGTCCTCAAAAGTCAGCTGTTGCTATTTCTTATGCCCCCGCATCACTCAGAGAAAAGGAGCCACAGAAAAACAATGCATTTTAAATGGCCTATAGATACATTTAGTGGCCTACACATTTGCTTCCAAGAAATGTAAGCCATGGATACCATCTCGATGCTTTCCTTCTGCCTTGCTCTAGCTTACTTAACCACTGTCTCCCCAAAAGGAGCTTATACACTCATCTGGAGCCCTGACTTTTGCGGTTGCCTCCCAGGGGAACTTCTAGGTTGCCTGGCTGTGGTGGCCAGTGGGATTTAAATTTGCTGCCCCTTAAGACTGTATATATTTGCATACTTTTAAAAGCTGCTGTCTGAGGGCCTGGCTTCCAGTCAGCCTGAATCTAGGTGCTGAGAGCTTCACTTGCAGGACACTGACAGATCTTGGCACATCCTCAGTTATTGGGAGTTATTAAAAATATAATAGGTTGGGGGCGCCTGGGTGGCTCAGTCGGTTGAGCGTCTGACTTCGGCTCGGGTCATGATCTCATAGTTCGTGAGTTAGAGTCCGGCATCCGGCTCTGTGCTGACAGCTCAGGGCCTGGAGCCTGCTTCAGACTTTGTGCCTCCCTCTCTGTCTCTACTCCTCCCCTGCTCGCACTCTGTCTCTCTCTAAAAAATAAATAAAGATTTAAAAAAATCATATATATATATAATAGGTTGCTTGGACAAACACAGATGTTTGAGAGATGACCAACAGCTGGGACAGGGCTGAACAAAAAGGTTCATCTCCTACACGAGGTCACTCCTTCAAGAGTGTCATTGTTTCATCTACTCTATAGAAGTCAATGGAGGGTCCAGCAATATGAAGAAAAGAGTGGTAATAAGTTTCAAGTGAAAGAAGAATCTCAAGTGAAAAAAAAGCTTAATGAAATGAAAACAAATAATTTACCTTATAAAGAGTTCAAAGTAATGGTCATAAAGATGCTTACCAAACTGGGGTTAAGAATGGAAGAACGAAAAACTTCAACAAAGAGATAGGAAATATAAGAAAATAACAAATAGAAGTCACAGAGCTGAAGAATACAGTAACTGAAAAATACACTAGAGGGGTTCAACAGGGGACTTGATGAAGGAGAAGAAAAGATCAGTCAACTTGAAGACAAAGCCATAGAACTCACCCAATCAGAGCAACAAAAAGAAAAAAATGAAAAAAATGTGAAGATAGCTTAAGGGACTTATTGCACAACATCAAGTGGATTAACATTTGCGTTAGAGGGCACACAGAAAGGGGAAAAAGAAAAAGGGGTAGAAATCTTACTTGAAGAAATAATGGCTGAAAACCTCCCTAGCTTAGGGAAGGAAACAAACACCCAGATCCAGGTTCACACAAGAGGAAAACCACACCAAAGCATATTATAATTAAATTGTCAAAAGTTAAGAGACAAGGAGAGACTATTAAAAGCAGCAAGAGAAAAACAGCCTGTTACATACAAGGGAGCCCCCACAACATTATAAACACATGTTTTTCAGCACAAACTGTGAGCCAGAAGGAGGTGGCATGATATATTTGAAGTTCTGAAAGGAAAAAACTTCTAACCAAGAATACTCTGCCCATCAAAGTTATCATTTAGAATTGAAGGAGATATAAAGAGTTTTCAGACAAGCTAAAGAAAAAGGAGTTCATCACTAACTAAACTGGCTTTATAAGAAATGTTAAAGAGACTTCTTTAAGATGAAAAATGGTATTGAATAGTAACAAGAATACATGTGAAAGAATAAATCTCAATGTATCAAAGAAAATATATCATAAATGTAGTATGAAGGCTAAAAGACAGAAGTAGTAAAACATAACTATGATTACAATAATTTAAAGGATACCCGAGATAAAAAGATGTAAAATGTGACATCAAATACATGAAACATGGGGAGAATGGGGGAGTAAAAATGTTGAGCTTTAGATTGTGATAACACTAAAATCATTATCAACTTAAGATAGGCTGTCACAGATATAAGTTGTTTTATATACACACACACACACACACACACACACACACACACACATGCCTCATGGTGATCACAAAGCAGACACCTATAGTTAAATTCACAAAATATAAAGAGAAAGGAATATAAGCCTACCACTAAAGAACATCATCAAACCACAGAGGAAGAGAAGAACAGAGAAGAACTGCAAAAAATAGCTAGAAAACAATTAACAAAATGGCAGTAAACACATACCTATCAGTAGTTACTTTAAATATAAATGGATGAAATTCTGTAATTAGATGACATAGAGTGACTAAATGGATAAAAACAAACACACAAGATCTGTCTATATGCTGTCTATAAGAGACACCCTTTAGATGTAAGGACACGCACAGCCTGAAACTAAAGGGATAGAAAAAAGTATTACATACAAATGGAAACCTAAAAAAAGTGGGAGTAGCTGCCATCAATGAAAAAGATATTATATCTGATACCACAGAAATGCAAAGGATCATAAGAGACTACTCTGAACAAATTTATGCCAGCAAATTCGACAATCTAGAAGAAACTTATTTCTAGAAATAAATTCCTGGAAACATACAACCTACCAAGACTGAATCATTATGAAATAGAAAATCTGATCAGACTGATTATTAGGAGATTCAAAACCTTCCAACAAACAATGGGGCGCCTGGGTGGCGCAGTCGGTTGGGCGTCCGACTTCAGCCAGGTCACGATCTCGCGGTCCGGGAGTTCGAGCCCCGCGTCAGGCTCTGGGCTGATGGCTCAGAGCCTGGAGCCTGTTTCCGATTCTGTGTCTCCCTCTCTCTCTGCCCCTCCCCCGTTCATGCTCTGTCTCTCTCTGTCCCAAAAATAAATAAACGTTGAAAAAAAAAATTTAAAAAAAAAAAAAAAAAAAAAACCTTCCAACAAACAAAAGTACAGAACCAGATTGCTTCACTGGTGAATTCTACCAAACATCCAAAGAGTTAATGCCAATCGTTCTCAAACTCTTCCAAAATATAGAATCGGGGGGCGGGGGGTTCTCTTCCAAATATTTTATGAAGCCATTACTACCCTGATACCAAAACCAGACAAGGATGCCACACAATAAAAAGAAATTATAGGCCAATATCCCTGATGAACTTAGATGCAAAAATCCTCAATAAAATACTGGCAAACTGAATTCAGTTTTTTTGCCAAAAGAATCATACACCATGATTAAATGGGATTTTTTCCAAGGATACAAGGGTGGTTCATCATCTGCAAATCAGTGTGATATACCACATTAACAAAATGAGGGTTAAAAAATCATACGATTATCTCAATATATGTAGAAAAAGCATTGACAAACTCAGCATCCATTATAATAAAACAAAGTAGATGTAGACCTCTCATCATAATGAAGGCTGTTTATGAAAGCCCACACATAACATATTCAACAACAAAAACCTAAAAGCTTTGCTTCAAAGATCAAGAACAAGACAAAGATGTCCACTGTTCATATTGAAAGTCTGACCAGAGCAGTTGGATTAAAAAAGAAATTTAAAAAACATCCAATTTGGAAGGGAAGAAGTAAAACTCATTATCTGCAGATGACATGATATTATATAGAAAACCCTAAAGACTCCATAAAAAAACTGTCAGACAAATTCAGTAAATTTGCAGGATACGAAATCAGTACACCAAGATGCACTGCATTATTTTACACTAATGAACTATTAGAGAAATTAAGAAAATAATCTCATTTATAATTGTATCAAAAAGAATAAAATACCTAGGATCAAATTTCACCAAGGAGGTTAAAAACCCGTGTATTAAGAACTATGAGACATTTTAGAAAGGAATTGAAGACAAAAATAAATGTAAAACTCAAGCTGTTCCAAGCTCAGGGACTACAAAAATTAATATTGTTAAAATGTCCATACTACTCAAAGCAGTCTACAGATTCAGTGCAGTATCTATCAAAAATTCCAATGGTATTTTTCACCAAAATAGCATAGACAGTTTTAAAATTTGTATGAACCCTAAAAGACCACAGATAGCCAAAACAATCTTAAGAAAGAAGAACAGAGCCTGTGGTATTCTACTTCCTGATTTCAAACAATATTACAAAGCTATAGTTATTAAAATAGTACAGTAGTGGCATAAAAATATAGACCAGTGGAACAGAATAGAGGGCTCAGAAATAAACCCTGGATGTATGCTCAATTTACAACCAAGGATCCAAGAATATATATTTGACAGTCTCTTCAGTAAATGGTGCTGTGAAAATTGGACAGCCACATGCAAATGAATGAAACTGGACCACCACCTTGCACCATACACAAAAATTAACTGAAAATGGATTAAAGATCTAAATGTAAGACCTGAAACCATAAAACTCTTAGTAGGAAACATAGGTGTTAAGGTCTTTGACATAGGTCTTGGGAATGATTTTTTAAATCTGACAACAAAAGCTAAAGCAACAAAAGCAAAAGTAAACAAGTGGCATTACATCAAGCTAAAAAGCTTCTGCACAACAAAGGAAATGATCAACAAGACGAAAAGGCGACGTGTGGAGAAAATATTTGCAAGTCATCTGATAAGGGGCTGTTGTCCAAAATATACAAAAAGCTCCTGCAACTTAGCCAAAAAACAACCTGATTAAAAAATGGGCAGAAGATCTGAACAGGCATTGTTCCAAAGAAGACCTACTGATGATCAACAGGTACACAAAAACATTATTAATCGTTCAGGAAATGCAAATCAAAACCATGACAACACCTCACACTAGTCATAATGGCTACTATAAAAAAGATAAGAAATAAGAACTGTTGGCAAGAGTGTGGAGAAAAGCGAACCTTCTTGCACACTTGGTGGGAATGTAGATTAGAGTAACCACTATGAGAAAGAGTATGAAAGTTACTCAAAAAATTAAAAATAAAACTGTATGATCCAGCAACTCCACTCTTTGGGTATTCAGCTCAAGAAAACAAAAACAGTAATTTGAAAAGATGTCTGCAACCCCATGTTCATGGCAGCATTATTTACAATAGCCAAGGTATGGAAACAACAAAAGTGTTCATGGATGGATGAGTGGATATCAGTGGAATATCATTCAACCATAAAAAAGAATGAGGTCTTGCCATTTGTGACATGGATGGACCTCGAGGGCATTACACTAAGTGAAATAAGTCAGAGAATAACAGATACCATGTGATTTTTCTTGTATGTGGAATCTAAAACAACAACAACAAAAATGAAAAACAGACCAGCTCATAGATACAGAGAACAGATTGGTGGTTGCAAGATATTGTGGGGCATGAGGTGGGAGAAATGGGTGAACTGTTTTGTTTTTCTTTTTGGTTTATATAAATAGAATAAAGATTGTTTTAAATTTTAAAAAAAGAGGCAAAGAAACTTTTAACATGATGCAGATATGGATAAGGGCTTTTTTTTTTTTAATATTTAATTTGAGAGAGAGCAAGTGTGCAAGTAAGGGAGGGGCAGAGAGTAGGAGAGAGAGAATTTGCACAGAGCTTGCACAGAGCTGATATGGGGCTCAGTCTCACCAACTGTGAGCTCATGACCTGAACCAAAATCAGGAGTCAGATGTTTAACTGACTGAACCACCCAGGTGCCCCTGGACAAGGGCTTGAAAATAACGTCTACAGCGGTACCTGGGTGGCTCAGTCGGTTAAGCTTCCAACTTCGGTTAAGCTTCCAACTTCAGCTCAGGTCATGATCTTGCGGTTTGTGAGTTCGAGCCCTGCGTCGGGCTCTGTGCTGATAGCTCAGAGCCTGGAGCCTGCTCCCAATTCTATGTCTCCCCCTCTCTCTGCCCCTCCCCTGTTCATGCTCTGTCTCTTAATAATAAATAAATGTTAAAAAAAAATAATGACTACAAAGAAAGAAATCATTATTTTCATAAAAATACTGTCTCTCCAATTTGGGAGGTTGCTTTCCAGTAGTTAAATCCTTAGTCAGAATGCCCATGTCCATTATTGTTCTGATAAACAATTGTGAACATGGGGAATCATTTTACATAAAGGGATCCTTACTCTAGAGGATTTCTTTACTGGATGATCTGCAGTGTCCTAAACTCAAATAAAAAGTGGAAATTAGAATCCTCTAGCTTACAAGCATCCATAATACTGCTGTTGAAAGTACAAGGTCAGAGATTATAAGAAGATAAAAATCTTCACAATGTAGTGTGTGCTTTTGGCAAAGTTGGGAGGAGAAACCAAGGAAACGGTTGAAACAGGGCTGTGGTGGTGGGAGCAGTGGCACGTGCCTTTGGCAGTGGTCGTTGGTCAGTTGTGCCTGTTATATTTTTCTGACTTCATTGTAAGCTAACGTAGCCTTGCTTGCCGTGTCACTCCTGCAAGGAGAATTTGCACAGAAAATTCACATTTGCATTGCTTCCGTGTTATAAGGTTTAGAAGCAGCTGCATGATTTAATCAAGCAGGGAAATATTGTTTAGCTATATTTGGGGGGTTTGTTTGCCTTTTTTCTGTACGTACACACTTAATTACTCCTATTACTGCAGTTTATATTTATTTTCAATTAAAAATTTAGGAATCATCAGCCTCTAGATTAGACTTGTCGCTATTAGTTATTGGTGAGTGGTTTTTTGCTATCAATGGCTGATAAATAGAACTCCTCAGATTAATTAATTCTATTTGTTCAACAAACAATTTTTTTAGTGCCTACCATATGTCAAGCACCATGCTTGGGGGTATAAAAGTGAATAAAACAAGTTAAAAGATAAGGGGAAATGTACTCTGGTTTCTGGGTGTAAAAGGTGGCCTTATGACTATGTTTTGTATTTGTGGTCAAGATTTTGGTAGTTGAAGATTGTGTAGTCAGGCAGTGGGGTCAGATGGATGGTAAAATGTAACCATTAAGGAGGTGGTTATAGACTTTTAAAAACTGGATTAAAGGGATGCTTGGGTTGCTCATTCAGTTAAGTGTCAGACTTTGGCTCAGATAATGATCTCACTGTTTGTGGCTTCGAGCCCCCTGTTGGGCTCTGTGCTGACAGTTCAGAGCCTGAAGCCTGCTTTGGATTCTGTGTCTCCCTCTCTCTCTGCCCCTTCCCAAATTACACATGTGCTCTCTCTCTCTCTCAAAGATAAACATTAAAAAAAATTTTTTTTAACTGGATTAAAGCCACCTGCCTACACCCCTTCCTCCCCAAGTGCAAATTTAACTTTATGCAGCATTTTGCACACAGTTTAGGTGGGCCTGCTGACCCTCAGAAACCATCCATAAACCCCACAGATTCTCCCAGATTAGAGGCAAGGGCGCTAGACCAAAACCCTTATTACCTGTTGTTACTGTTGTTTTTCCATGAATGCCCAGGATCTTTCATAACATCTACTTTTGTGAGTCAGATATGAACTGTGTCCTATTTGTTTGCTGTTTTGAACATGTAAAAGGTAGATTGTTCATTTCTACAGTGGAGCATGGACTATGTGCAAAGATAATTTCTAAAGGGAGACCTCTTTCTCAGACAGGTGGAAGTGACACTAATCCAGTGGCAAAGAAAAAAAGTGGAAACTGCCATAAATGTTTAGAAAAGAATTTCTACATGGTTGACCCCTCGGCAGTTTAAACTTTTTATTTCTCATTAAACCAATTAGATATTTGTGAAAAGTGGAGGGGAGTAGCAAATAAGCACCAATTCAAGCCAGAGACACCAAGAGAGAGAAAAACTTCTAAGAAAACCCATGCATTTAAGTACAGAATCCAGGCGCCCAGCAAAGCCTTGCAAGCTTTAGTCAGCGGTCTCCATTGTACGCCTTTGCTCAGGCTCCACGCCCACTGGATTCTCACCTCCATTGTGCCTCCCTGCCTGCATCCCCAGCATCCCAGGTCATAGTCAGTCTTCTCAACTTATTTTGGCTGATCTGGTTTGGTGACCCCCTTGGGTTTCCTTCCCAAGTTTCTTTTGGTTCCTGCATAATTCTCAGTTCTGTTTTCTTCTCTGGATTTCAATCTGTGTGCTCCTTTTCAGAGACCAGAAACATTCCACATGGCCCGTCCAGGCTCTCCTTGAAGTGGTGCTGGTGGACTTGGACATGGAATTTGTGTAAAACTATGTCTAGGCCCATCTGCTCCACACAGTAGGTTGTGAGCATATGCCATCTATTGGAAATGGGAGAGTAAACATGAGAAAACATGTTTGTTTGTGGGTTTTTTAAAATTATATCAGTTTAAACTAAGCAAGAGTTACTTAACTAGAGGAGCTCTGTGATGTGCATGGGAAACAGCATATTGATTACTGACTTGGGAAAAGGGGGTTGATGTGACATACCGTAAAGCTATATAGACCTGCCAGCAGTTAGGTGAGCTTTGATTTAACCACATCTCGTACATGATTGGAGGGTAACCTACATATGAAAACTTAAAGTAGAATAAGTAAAAGTAAGCTAAAATGAGATTTGGAAACTATTCTGAGAGTGGAAAGAGGATTGACTCAGGAGCCCAAAGTGATATAATTACAGTCACTGAGAAGTAAATGTAGCTCTCAGCTTCTTAGCAACCAGGAAATTACAGTTGTCTACATAGTTATCCTTTTGTGATAAAAGTAAACCTACCTGATTAAAAGATGATATAGAGAGGTAAGATTCTGTCTGGCACTGCATTCAACAGAAATTGATCTCATGGTTCTTTGTATAGCAAACCTTGGACAACGTAGCAAAAAACTTGACCTGTATTTTTTGCAAAAAAAAAAAAAAAATACAAAGATGTTCTTGAATTGTGTTTTCTTTGGTTGACTCTTTAGAAATCAAGGGCTTGTCCTCACTGAATTACAGCATAAAGTCCTCACTGAATTACGGTGTAAAATCACAGCATATTTCTTCAGGAGAACTGTTTTCTTCTCTGCTCATCAACTCTGAAAGAAGAGCTCTGAGTTTAGAGAAACTAAGGAAACGCTTTTGGCTGGGAGAGAATAACACCTAGTCCAGGTTAAGAGTCTGACAACCCAAGTGCCCCTTTGCATTGTGTTGATCAAATACATAGATACTAGATGAGCAAGTAGCAGTGTTGCCATTCTCATAGGAATATTCAAAAACTGATTTGTGTGCCACCCAGGTGGAGTCCTTATTTCCAAACATGTTGCAGAGAGAGAACGGTGGGAATAGATGATATAATTTTTTAATGAGTTTCTAATACTTTTTTCCCATCTGTTCATTTACACCCCATAATACTGAACCATGCAATATAGGAGAATTGCTTTTAGCTTCAGCAAATTACTTTTCAAGTAGACGTAGTCAATGGCTTTCTCTTCCATAAGCCTAAGGAATATGCTTTAGAACTTTGATTATATCAAATGCTGCATTTTAAGTACATCTCCAAGAGTTTCACCTTAAGAGTTGGAAGGATTGCATATTCTTTCATTTTGGTGCTAGCAAACATTTATCACAAGCAATGATGTTGGCTTTAGCATGCTGATATTGACTTGTTAAAAACAAAGTCAAAAGGATCAGCAGTTCTGGGAAACTCCTAGTGTAAGTCCTGTCTTCTTCCCATTGGGCAGTAAGCTCCTGGCAAGCAACAACCAGGTCTGTTATTTTTTGTGGGAAGGTTATGAAATTAAATATGTAATGTCTTCTTTATCCACCTGAATATGATCATTCATTTAATTTCTTCTTTTTATTGAGATAATAAGTGACCTATAACATATTAGTTACAGGGATACAACACTGATTGGCTATCTGCATATATCGTGAAATGATCACCATAGTAAGTCCAGTTGACATCCATCACCACACATGGGTACAATTTTTTTTTCTTATAATGAGAACTTTTAAGATCTACTCTCTTAGCATCTTTCAAATATACAATACAGTATTGTTGTCTGTAGTCAACATGACTATAGATCTGTTTTATTCAACTCACTGTGTTCCATGCCTCGCACAGGTCCTGCCACAGAAGATCTTATTAAACACTTCTAAAAAAAGAAAATAAATTAAGGTATTTATATACCTTCATATATGCTTAATTAAAAAACCAAGAGGTTATTTACATGTACTGATGAAAGAGAAATTGGGAAAAAACCCTTTGAAAGTGCAATTGGCATAGTATACGTTAGGAGATGTATTACGCCTTCTGTTCCTGTAATGCACCAATTTAGAAGGGTGAGTGCATGGGCCCTTCGCAAAGTTACCGGTTAACAGTTTCTGTGTACTGAGAGAACTCTTTTCACTCAGCTTAATTTTTTTGAGATTCATCTGTATTGTTGCATGTGTAAACAGTTTATCCCTTTTTATTGCTAATATTTCGTTATATGGATATACCACTTTTTTCACCTATTGATGAACGTTTGTTTTTTTCCTTTTTTTTTTTAACTACTATGAATACTATGAACATTCACGTACAAGTCTTTATGTGGACTATATTTTTATTTCTTATGAGAGAATACCTAGTTTTGGAATAGTGGGGTCAGATGATAGCTGTATGTTTAACTTTTTTTTTTTTTTTTTTTTTTTTACTAATTTCTTAATGTTTATTTTTGAGAGAGAGAGAGAGAGGGAGAGCACGCTCAAGCAGGGGAGGGGCAGAGAGAGAGGGAGACACAGAATCAGAAGCAGTCTCCAGGTTCTGAGCTGTCAGCACAGAGCCTGGCACAGGGCTCGAACTCAGGAACCATGATATCATGACCTGAGCCGAAGTCAGCCACCTGACTGACTGAGCCACTCAGGCACCCCGTGTGCTTAACTTTTTAAGAAACTGTCAGTTTTCAGAAGTGGATTTTCCATTTCCTACTCCCATCAGCAGTGCCTGAGAGTTCTAGCTTTACCACATGCGTACTTGGAGTGGTCCGTCTTTTCCAGGTTAGCCATTTTGCTAGGTGTGTGGTCGGTCTCCTCTTGTGGTTTTCATTTTCATTTCTCTCATTGGTCACATTGAGCATTTTCTCATGTGTTTAATAGCCTTTTATATATCTTGTGTTCATATCTTGTGTCAATATTTTATTGAACTATTTTTATTGAGTTCTAGGCATTCTTTATATATTCTGAATATAAGTCCTTTGTCAGATGTATTGTGAATATATCCTGCCATACTGTGGCTCACGTTTTGGTTTCTTAGTGGTATCCTTTGAAAAACAAATTTTAGGAGCACCTGGATGGCTCAGTCTGTAAGGGGCACCTGGATGGCTTAGTCTGTGCTGACAGCTCAGAGCCTGGAGCCTGCTTGGGATTCTGTGTCTCCCTTGCTCTTTGTCCCTCCCCTGCTTGCGCTCTGTGTGTGTGTGTCTCTCTCTCAAAAATAAATAAACATTAAAAATTTTTGAAAACCAAATTTTAAATCTTGATTAACAGTTTAATTTATTCACTTTATGAGTTGTACATTTTGTATGCTATTTAAGAAATGTTTACCTGCCTCTAGGTTGCAAAGATTTTTCTATTTTTTCCCTATGTTTTCTTTTAGAAATTTTTATCATTTAAGCTGTTACTTTTATGTTGGTACATATTTTAATTTTTGTGTATGGTAGCAAGTCATGGTCAGTATCCTTTTTTTTCCCCCTTTAATAGATATTCAGTTGTTCCAGCCTCATTTGTTCAGTGAGCTGAGTATCTGTGATACGTTTGTCATAATAAAAATAATGTGGAGTTTTTGCTGGGGGGCGGGGGAGGAGGAGTTCAGAAGAATAAGCTCAGAGATGTTTTCCCACCTGAGCAATATACCTGTTAACATTTCGATGTCTCATTCAGACACTTTCTCCATGCTTGTGTGCGTGTTTGTAGTTATACCGTAGACGAGACTTTGTAACCTGGTCTAGCTACCTTCAGGTAACATCTCTGACTGTTTCAGATTATCATTTAGACCTCACCCAAGGATCCTCTATTTCACTGTTGTTTTTTCCCCCTCAGTGGTGACCAAAAACAATTCCCTAGTGTTGCTTTTAGTTTTTAAGTTTTAGTTCAATTCTCTGCCTTTCTTTTAAGGTTCCCCCCTGCCCCTGCCCCACAACACCCCCCAAATGATAATGAGTTCTAGCACAGCTTCTTTTTCAAATCCTAGGGGATCTTTTTAAAGAAGCCTCCCCTGTATTATAAAAGTAATACATGTTCATTAGAGGAAATTTGAAAAATATAGAACGTTCTAAAGAAAATGATTACCCATCTAACCATCACTTAGGGATAAGCACGATTAACATTTTGGTGTATTTCCATCTTTTTTTTTTCTTTGCGTATATTTTTTATTGTCCCAATACTACAAATGCAGTTTTCTGCTCTGCTTTTTACACTTAATATTACAATATAACCATCTTCTCATGTCATTAAAAATCCTTTATAAACAACATTTTAATAGCTACATAATATTACATCCTGTGGTTATTCCATTGCAGTTTATTTAACTATCTGCCTATCATTGGATATTTAATTTGTTTCCAGCTTTTTGCTACAAAATAAATTTTCTGAAGACTGGTATTATACAGAAAACTCAGATTTCTATCTAACTTATTTTGTATATCAGATTTAGAGCTATGGAATTGGTAGATCCAGGGGTATGTAATGACTCTTCCCAAATTCTGGAAACATGTTGCTAAATGTCCCTCTCAAAAGGTAGCACTAATTCATACCCCCAGTAGCAGTGAAGAAAGGTCTAATGAATTACATCCTTGCCAGTGTTCCATGTTTCATATTATCATTTTGTAATCTTTGCTCATTTTATTTGGCAGCTTATAAAATAGTGATTGGATTTTGTAGCTTGCAGTCCACTGAGCCAAATCTCAAAATCCCCAGATGGACAAAGCCAGAAAGGGCTTGAAAAGACCCTTTGATTGTCATTGTATTTCCAAACCCAGTAAGATGACTTACCCCCATATGAGAAGAAATGGATATTTCTGTGGCTATTCTAAAAGAATTCACAGCATGTCCCAAAATGTGCATTAGTCTTAACAAAGCAAGCCTAAGGCTTTGCTTTGAAATTGAAAAGTTCATTATAATAGCAAAGATAGAAATGAGGTTATTCTGAACTTATTTGTTCTTTGTGATTACCTGCTGAAGTCCAGTGATTATTATTTCCTCCTTTGAGTACGCTCTCAAATTATCCCTTCAATACTGAGATGCTGAGGAACAGCCTCTGTAGCAGTATCTTTGTTTTTTCCCCTTCCTAACCTTTTCCTAAAAACACTTTGCATGCTCTTGCCCTCACCCTTACTCTGTCAGAAAGCAATAGGAATTTTGTTGCTGGGTTTCCTACCTGGCTTGTAGATAGCAGATGCGGGGCATTTGGGGGAAGCCCGTGCATTATGAGTATCCAGTGGGTACTAACCTTGTTAGAGCTTGACTAGTCAGAGGTACCCATATAAGTCCGGAAATACATCACCTTCTCCCCTCAAAACCTCTGGTCCTGAGCTTGTTGTCTAATTATATGGGTAAACATTTTTGCCCAACTCAGGAATAGTAAGCCCAGTTTTAGCTTAGTAGAGCTATTTGGGCCAATACTATTCTATCAACTCTGGAGCCAGATCATTTGGCCTGCCAGCAGGAAATCAATAATATGGCACCTGTTTTCCCCCAAAGGCACATAGTGATGTGTTTGTATAACCACAGTGGGTAAAGATGGGGAGCCCACTCCATGAGCCTTCTTTACCAGCTTTATCGTCTTCTGACCAAGACAGCAAGTCCTTTTCCCTTCCAGTCTCACAGTATTGTGGTTTGGGTATTTGCAGAGGAGCCACAGGATTCGGGCTAATCTCACAGAAAAATATTCTGAGTTTGCATTGTTCCTTGGTAAACCTGTCCTCATCTTTCTTAACTTGCAAAATGACATTGAAATTCCTCATTCCCTCCCCACCCAGCTTGATAGTCTTGAATTTTCTTGATAGTCTTAAATTTTCTCTATGCTAAGCATTTATTTGCCAGTTCATTTTAGGAAATGTGAAGTCTGGGAATGACCTTGGCTCTGTTACCGCTTCCTTCGTAGTATAAGCAGTTCCCTTGCTTTTTAAGTGTGTGTGTTTAAGGTGGGGTGGTGGGGACGGAGAGGAGAATTGGCAGGGTGTGGTAGGGTAGACGTTTTGAGGGTAAAGAAAGAGAGGCATTCATGGTTCCAATGTCTGAGGTGAGAATTCTTTTAAGGACAGCATACCGAACACCTTTGACGTACCTCAGTTTCCTTGCCTGTAGAGTTTTTCATCTCTGAATCCTGATTGGTCGTAAGCTCATTGAGCACAGTCTGTACGTTATTTCATCTCTGTGTATTCTCTCCTCCCAGGCTTTACACGTTGCCTATGTATGTCCTATACATGTATCTGAGCTCAGTGAGTGAGTGCTCTGCCCACCTCATTTTCCACTCACCCATCAGCGTAACCTAGTCTTAGTTCCCAGATAGATTTGATCATATGTGCTCAATTAAATGGCCTGCTAGATACTTGGTTTAGAATTATACTGATGCAAATTTTTACTTGTTATTTTTGACAGAAGAAAAGGAAGACAAAGTAAGAAAGGATCAAACTTTTTGCTGATTTGCTTTCAAGAACTACCCATAAGGATGTTTTAGAATTGCAAGAGTAGTATTTTTAAGTTTTTATTCCAAAGTTATAAGAACACATGTTGGTAATCACATGTCAGATACCAAAGTGAAATAAAGTCTTCATGTGTCCCAGGCAAAAGCAAGACCGTCATCACAGGCATCCTTATTTCTGGCCTTTAAAACTCCTCCAAGAGTGGAAATCTGTTTTACATTTGTAATGAATCAAAAGCCTGAACAACATTCTGGATACAGGAGGTTCCCAGCACAAGCTTGAATCATCAGCAGTCAACTTTGATACCAGCTCCAAGTCTTTCAAATACACACACAGCTGTTTGGCAGCCAGATTCAGGCTCTGGTTCATAAAAAAGCATTTTCGGATCACTTTAAAATGTTTTATTAATGGCCACATCAACAGGCTGAAGGAGGTCAGTATGCTGAGGCTCAGATAAAAATGAGTATTGTGTCTCTTCCTCCCAGTTGGCTCAGTGGGAGATCCTTTTTTGCTCTAAAAAGTTATATAATTAGCATGGCACCCACTGCTCATTGGGCAAGCCAAACTGGTTTTTGATGTTCAGAATACAAAACATGGAAATGTCATCTTCATGACCTTCCATGCTGTCACTGATAGCCGAGAGCATTTCTGAATGACACATCTGTAATAATAGTGATGATGAGAGTCACAATTAAATAGCACTCTGGGCTTGGAGCACTGTTCCTTCAGGCTTCCCCCTAAACCCAAAGAGGCCCTGGATGGCGGCAAGTCTGTAATTTAAATGACCTGTGTGTGCTGTCTTCGACCGCAAAAGAAGAAAATTGCCAGAATTGATAGTCAAACCACTGACTAAATGGGTGCTTTTCTTGTAGCTCTTCTCTCAGGGAATTCTCCTGATCTGGCAGATGAGATGCACACCTTAGGCATGTTTCAGGCTTCTGTTGTAGCTTTCTACCTCCACATAAACTAGGATCTTTGATTTGACCAGACAAAGCAGAGCATTTAAATTATTCGTAAGGAGGGGCGCCTGGGTGGCGCAGTCGGTTAAGCGTCCGACTTCAGCCAGGTCACGATCTCGCGGTCCGTGAGTTCGAGCCCCGCGTCGGGCTCTGGGCTGATGGCTCGGAGCCTGGAGCCTGTTTCCGATTCTGTGTCTCCCTCTCTCTCTGCCCCTCCCCCGTTCATGCTCTGTCTCTCTCTGTCCCAAAAATAAATAAAACGTTGAAAAAAAAAATTAAAAAAAAAAAATAAATTATTCGTAAGGAAAAGAAGCGTGGGATGGATTATCAGGAGAATTGTCAGATCCTCGTGGGTTTATTTCACTCTCTAGGGATTATCAAGGATTCTAAAGCAGCCCCATTTCTACTCTGCTTGTTTCTTTCAGACTCTGAGTTGGAGAGTGCTGTTCTCCAACTCCAATTGATCAGGCCCCATTTATTCAGGTATTACTGGGATTCTTAAGGAGATCGAGACTTGTACCCCCTTGAAGTCTCTTTATATATATTAGGGTTTATGGTTAGAAGCTATTACAGGGTTGGAGGAATGGATGCCAACTCCTGGTCAGGTTAGGTGAAGGGACGAGAAAGAACCCATCTCTGCGCAGGGGCTGATGTCTGATACAGAGAACTCAGTAGCTATTATTACTGTTGTTGTTGTTACTTGATACGGACTGAATGCTTGCCGTGTGCCAGGCACGTCCATGCCTGCCTTCTCTCTGAGCTACCTATGAAGCAGTTCCTGTTACTACTTTACTTTACAGCTGGAGATACCAAGACTTGGAGAGTCAAGTAGATTGCCAGAAGGTCTCATAGCTGGTCCATGTTACGAACGGTATTTAAACTCAAGAATGTTGTCTTCGGAAACCCAGCTATGACAGGCTGAGTGAACCTAGCGAGAAAGCATTTGTTGTTCTCCTCTGACTCCCCGTAAAACCAACTCAAAGAGTTTGAGGAGAGGGTAGAAGAGGAGAAGAGGTGGATGGGAAGCCTGGTGTAAGGAGATGTGCTCCCTTGCCTTCTCTACTTAAAAATAAGTGTGTTGTAGATGTTAGAACAGTCTGGGGCTCAGGGCACAGGTGGCAGCGTTTCCTAATCATAGATGAAAAGAGCCTTGGCGTCAGGCAGACTCGTCCGTAGCCTATATTTAACGTGAGCCTTGTCCAGGTTGATTGCACCACCCTGGATATTGACGGTTAGCTCACTGCTTGTGAGGAATAGCTCTTGGCCAGAAATCTCTTCAGTATAACAGACCTCATTTATTTCTCCCAGATCCATTCCTAATGTGGCATCTGTTCTGGTGGGTCATGGTTGTGGGTCTGACCTGCATTGCAACTGAAATGCCTTCAGCCCAGAAGCTCTTTTTTTTTGAGGGGGGTATTTATATAGGATTGGCTACCTTCATATAAAGGAGTTTTGCTGGTGTGATTACATTTGACATAATTCCATGCAACAGGTAAGGAGGAATAGTGTACTACTTGATGCAATTAGATTTCTTGAATACTTGTTGAGAGCTTACTTATGTGCCAGACTGTGTGCCAGGCACTCTGGGGAGAGACACAACATAGCATGATGGCCCCTCTGGCCCATCTTTTAAACTCTGTATATTAAAATGCTCATAATTGTTGACCTTTACCGTCTCTTTATCTTTGTTATAGATATTCACTGGCTTGAGTACTTTTTTTTTTTAATCCACTAATTCTCTTAAATTAAACTTGACAGATAATCAATGTTTATTTTATCTTGCCTCAAACTATGGAAAAAGGCTCTCCTCTTAGGTTAATCACTTCGCAAAGGGCCCCCTTGACTTTTCTTTCTGAACCCCTTCCCTGTCAGTGGCACTGTTTTTTGTACTTCCTTATGAAAAAAAAAACATCAATTTACAGTAAAGAAGCAAATAATAAGTAGTTTGCAGGATGCGCTTATAAATATTTCTGTAGAGTGAGAATTCTTGTTTATCCAGCCTGACCTCCTTTATTAAATCTTCACTGAAGTCAAGAGTTCTAGAAAGCTAAGTCGGTCTTAAAAACTTGTCAGAGATTAACAGGCTGGGGTATAAGGATCAGTCACTGAAAAAACCATCATGAAGAAAATTGTTGGGGTCTTTTTTATTAGGGAATCTTAGATAAGAAAAATGCATGATCCCCACAGTCCTGGCAAGTCCTGCACTTGTCTGGTGCAGTTACATATGTGGAAGTTGCTTTTTAACATTCTCAGCATGTTTTTCAATAGCCTCAAAAATGTGCGTGTAGCTCTAAAATAAGGCTTCCATGGCTGACACATGAAAATCAGGTTCAGGATTTGACAGTCATGCGGCCTGTGTTTGAACACAGGCAAACAGTTGTTTGGAGCAATTAGAATGAGATTCTGTGTTTTGCAAGTCTGCTTTTGAATCTTGTTCTCAATCAAGCCCTTCCTAGTGGAGGCAGTGACGCACTATCGCAGAGTAAGCATCATGGTTAGGTCAAGGGACTTTGCAATTTCAGTGAACTGTAGGTACTTGGAATTTTCCAACTGGGATGGTTGATTTCCAGGCGAAGTGATGAATGCCATTTCTGTTTACTTTATTGGGACTGTTGAAGAGATGGTTTCTTCCTGAAACATTGTGACAATGAGTACCATACGATAGTGCTCCAGAGGCAGAGAATGAATTTAGTGGTTGCTGAAGGTAAAAGTGTTGATTTTTAAAAATCTGCCGGGATCAGGGGTGCCTGGGTGGCTCAGTGGGTGAAGCGTCTGGCTTTGGCTCGGGTCATGATCTCACAGTCCTTGAGTTCGGGCCCCGCGTCAGGCTCTGTGCTGACAGCTTGGAGCCTGGAACCTGCTTCGGATTCTGTGTCTTCCTCTCTCTCTGCCCCTCCCCCGCTCATGCTGTGTCTCTCTCTGTCTCAAAAATAAATAAAAACATCAAAAAAAAATCTGCTGGGATCAGATGAGAAGGAAGTGTCCCGTGACAGCTGCATTTTAAGGACCACCATACAGTCACAGGAAGAGTTGTGCATTCAGATCAGCTGTGGGGTTTTCGAAAGGGAGTCCATGGGAAGCAGATAGCACTGAACTTGAGATTTTTTTCCCCCCTCACTTGTGGCCATCTTCAGATTGAAAAAGTAGTTTCGTAGAAATACTTAGAAACATTTTAAGGTAATTAGCCCTCACTTTAAATCATATGCAAATAATGAACGCTTTCACATCCCCTCGCCTTTTTAGGGTATGTTAACACAAAGGAAGCCTCTCGCACTTACCCTCAGGTGCCTGCCCTACTCTTAGTGCTTTTTCAACTGTGTTAGTGTAAGTACATAGAGAATCCTACAACTGCAAGCCTCAAAAGCAAGTGGGTGGTTTATTGGGGTGGGGAAAGGGGGGGGGGGGGCTTGAGTTTTTTAATTATTTCATTTTTGTTCTTACATTATTCTGAGGAAAAGTCCTGTCCTAATCCAGTGTCTTGATAAGATCTGTCTGATGTTCTCTAATATGTGTGTATTTTGTTCTGATGCCCATCAACAACCTATCAAATGCCTAGTAACAAGGTTTATTTTCTGTGCAGGTGTATGTTTTATAAATAGCCATTTGCTGAAGTAATTTCAGGCAAGTCCAGTTTGAAGATTTATGATGTCTTTGCCAAAGGGTCACCCACACTAGACTATAAATACATTTACTTATAGGCCATTTCTCTGAAATGGACCAAAAGAGAAAATATTTGCTCTGTCTCATTTATCATTAAATTTAATCGTCTTAAGGCCCTACCTGCGGAAAAGCCAGGGAGGAGTCTGCTTACATGTCTCACCCAGAGGACACTGATGTTAACGCTTATAATTCATTAGTCCTTCACAGTTTTCTTCTCTATCTCGGATGGTTTTGTTTTGTTTTGAGAAAGACAGCAGGCACGCCCAGGTGGGGGAGGGGCAGACAGAGAAGGGGACAGAGGATCCAAAGAGGGCCCTGTGCTGACAGGCTGAGAGCCGTGAGCCCGGTTTGGGGCTTGAGCTCACTAACTGTGAGATCATGACCTGAACTGAAGTCAGATGCTCAACTGACTGAGCCACCCACATGCCCCTATCAGATGGGTATTTTAAATCTAGTTGAAAATGATCGTGTTCCCTTTAAATTTGCTAATTTTTTTTTTAATTTTTTTTTTCAACGTTTATTAATTTTTGGGACAGAGAGAGACAGAGCATGAATGGGGGACGGGCAGAGAGAGAGGGAGACACAGAATCGGAAACAGGCTCCAGGCTCTGAGCCATCAGCCCAGAGCCTGACGCGGGGCTCGAACTCATGGACCGCGAGATCGTGACCTGGCTGAAGTCGGACGCTCAACCGACTGCGCCACCCAGGCGCCCCTAAATTTGCTAATTTTTAATGTAGCTTTCCCTGAATATGATTATAGATATAAATTAATAGGAAAGTTAAAGCATAGTTGTTGCTACTTTTGTGATCACCTGGCTAAAGTTTAAAGAATTTTATGGTTATCTGCTCACTTTATATTATTGCAGCTATACTAAAGTTCTCTCCTAACTCTCTTGATTAGAAGCGGGCATTCTTTAAAACTTTGAAGCAAACAATTATCCTTTCTGTGTTCTGAAGCAACAGAGTTTGGTGTTCAGCAGAGTGCATGTTCAAATTTTTGGCCCACCACGGAGGTTCCTTTTGAAATGCAAACACCTTGCAGCCTGCCCCTCTTTGCAGTTACCACCCCTCGAGGGGAGGACATAACCTAAGTCAGTCTCCTGTAGGGTCACAGCAGAATGTTGTTACCTCTGCACATATGTGTTAGAGTCAAAGATCTTTGTTTAATCAACATGTAGACTATCAGATGCCTTCAGATGCTAGTCAGAGTTCAGTCACAGAAATCACCCATTGCAGCACTTGACAAAGACACTTTTAGGGCATCAAGAAGCAGTCTGTATGGGCCATTCATTTCTCCAGGTTCTTTGGGCTCCCTCTATTGAGGTAAATCATCAGGAAACAATGTACCTCAGCTATATTATTTCAGCTCCCAGCAGAAGTGCCATCACTTAGGCAAGATTTAATGTGGTGCCTTCAGCACATGGGAGAAAAAAAATGTTCATCTTTCGCACCACATAGTTGGAAGACATTTATATGAAGAAAAGTTTCTGTCCTTTGCAGCAGAGTTGAAGGCATTACTCAAGTGTCCCTTATAAAGGGGCTTCCGTACAAAATTTCTCCTTGATATTAATGCTAAGGGAAAAACATCTGCCTTGCATGTTTCTTTTTTGATAAAGAACTCTATCATGCAATACTTTCCTTTTTTTTTTTTTTTTTTTTGCCTGAGCTGTAGGGAAACAGCTAAATTCGGTGTTCAGTGGGAGTAACTCGTGTATCGTATCTCTTTCTCTGTTCCCTTTAATTTCTGTTATTTTTGATAACCAAATATTTGTGTATTTGGTTTAACTTTGAACTGCTTACTATCCTTTTTTTTGCAAGAATTAAAACAAATGCCAAGGAAGAGGATAGTTTCCCATGATGATTAGATATTGTAGCCATTTGTGCCTTTTATTTATTTATTTATTTAATTTTTTTTTTAATGTTCATTTATTTTTGAAAGACAGAGACAGAGCGTGAGCAGGGGCGGGGCAGAGAGAGAGGGAGACACAGAATCCGAAGCAGGCTCCAGGCCCTGAGCTGTCAGCACAGACCCTGACGTGGGGCTCGAACTCACGAACTGCGAGATCGTGACCTGAGCTGAAGTCGGACGCTCAGCCGACTGAGCCACCCAGGCGCCCCCATTTGTCCCTTTTAAAGTAAATTTGCATTGGGGCGCCTGGGTGGCTCAGTCGGTTAAGTGTCCGACTTCGACTCAGGTCATGATCTCACGGTCCGTGGGTTCAAGCCCCGCGTCGGGCTCTGACAGCTCGGAGCCTGGAGCCTGCTTCCGATTCTGTGTCTCCGTCTCTCTTTGACCCTCCCCCCACTCATGCTCTGTCTCTCTCTGTCTCAAAAATAAATAAACGTTAAAAAAATTTTTTTTAAGTAAACTTGCATTATCTTGAAACTTGACTCATCCTGGAACGCTGCAGAGACGTGCAGCACCACCCACTGCCCCATATGTTGTATTGATCTGCATAAATACACCTGCCACGGCATGAGATCAAGAGTCCAAATGGACAGTTGTTGAATTCCAATCTTAGAGGTGCCCTTGCATTTTTAGTATAACTTACATGTCGTGTTGACTTGGGAGCCTGAATGCGTTGAAGAGAGGTATCCATCACAGAAACGTGGAGTCTGCGTTTTCTGCAGTAAACCCTGCCATCAAACTTTCAGACCTAAACGACACCAGTGAGGACTGTTTCTAGACTTATATCAGTGGATTTCAATCAAGACACATCCACAAAAACCTCTAACTAGTAAGCGTGCCTAACAGTTTTTCTTGGCTACTATAAAAATGGGAACTTTGAGTAGACTAATGTTTCTACCTCTACCAGCCATACACCTGAGTCTAGTTTTCATGTGGTCACTCCATTTCCTTCTTGCCCTATTGGTAAAAATCAATTCAGTAAATATATTCACTGAACATTCTAAATGCTGAAAAGGACTGCTAGCCATGAAAATACAGTTTCATGAACTTGACAGGAAATAGGGCCCTTATGCAATAATCCATTTGCTCACGATTTACCACAGTTGGGACATTACAATCGATTTTGTACTGTGTAGGCAAAATGTTATTAAAATTTTATGTATTAAGCTCTGAGGTTAATATGACAAACTGTTACCATTTTAAAAGTTCTGGATGGTAGGTGCATGTGACTTTGTTTCATTCCTCTTTGAACTTTCCTGTATGTTAAAGTGTTTTTCATGATTTTCCAAAGTATGTACTAGAGAAAAAAAAGAAACACATTAGTTTAGGTTGGAGAGTGGGCGGTGTTGGTGAGAGGAAACAGCCACCTCCTCTACCTGGCCGGCAAGGAGATGTTCAAGAGGTTTCTGTTAAGGGTACTTAGTTAGGATTATTTCCAGATGAAAACTGTTTCTGTAGACAGTAAAGGCAGATACTTATGATAATATTTTTGCAAGTGATTTATTCATAGGTATCAGCATTGCACAGAGTATCAGAAATTTCTTTGCAAGGCTCTGTACACACAGGTCTAATTTAGAGATCAGCTGTATGAAATCCTCTGCTGCCAGACTGCTTGCTCCCTCCAGGCTGCAAATCTGAAGGGTCCTTCAGGCTTCTCAGAAACCAGTGAGATGCATCAGAGTCCTTAGCCTGAGGTTCTAGCTGTAGACAGACCTGTAGACAACCAGTGTGAAAGTCAGATTCTTTAAGATATATCAAGATACAAAACTGTGTGTGTGTGCGCGCGCACAGTCACTGCTCATGTTTTCTTGTTAAAGGGAACAGTGTGACTTCCTGATCTATCGATTTGACATTGATCATAAGCTGGGTGATGCCGCATGGCTTGGTCTAGACTAGAATTCTGGATGCTGTCAGACTTCTACTTTGCTAGGCCATAGGCATATTTCTGGGTGTCTGAAGGTACAATGCTGAAAAGGAATTGTCACTTTCATATTTTAGGAGACTCACTGATCCACAAGACGCTTTTGAGGCAAGTTAAATGCAAGGCCAAGGTTTGGCTGCGAGGGGTAGGTATGTGACTTACATTCCTGTAGCATCATTCAGGGTATATGGAGATCTGCACTTTAAGGAGAGCTTCTGTTTCAGGCGGGGCTTTGAGGCACAGTGCTGATGGGTACAGCAGTGGCTCCTGACCTTTATTTGTGCCATCATCACATCAGTCATGTATAAAACACATCCCCATCTGTAACATCTCTCACTGCGTGCAGCACTTCTCAACTACTGGGGTAGGGGCATCACTGGGGGAAAGGATTCTTCCTTCAGAGCGTGCACCTCGGCTCACCCTGCAGTGTGAGAGCCACCAGTCAAGAATGAGAAGCCTCAGTCTCAGGTATGGGTGTCATTTCTGCCATTGATGGCTCCTAGGACAGGCCTGACACCTAGTAGATGATCATTAAGTATTTGTGGAGTGTTGAGTGAATTAGCCAGCTGTGTAATCTTAAGCCACTTAATCTCTTTGGCTTCAGTTCTTCACCCGAGGAATGAGGAAATGGATTAAGGTGACCTCCAGGGCCCTTGTCAGTTGTAAAATTATATGATTCTGTGATTGGTCCTGTACCTCAGAGAAGATTAATTTGACAGGAGTGTGAAGGATGGATAGAGTGAGAACCAAGAGCGAGACAATGCTTCTTTCTTTGAATTAGGCTAATATTTCTTTTCCTACTACTACTTTTTAAGCACTTATCTATGTTGGGGTTTCCCCGCTAGTTTTCCTCCCGTCAGCTGTCCTTCTCTGTGGGGATTGTGAACCCTTGAAGGACTGGAACCATGACTTTCTGCTTCTCTGGGGTTCAGAATATCAGGCATCAGAACGCCTGCCAGCACTGTGAGGGGGCCCACACCGTGTCTGTACACAGCTCCTCTAATCCAGGAAGGAAGCATTGTTTCCTGTTTTCCTGCAGAAGAACCTGGAGTGGAGGTTGGAGAGGTGAGGTGACTGACTGAAGGTCATCGCTGGCGAGCGACTGAGCTGCAGGGCTCAGGGTCTCTAGTCCTTAGGGACCTAAAGACTCCGCTCTGGGAAAGCCCAGAGATGCATGTGAACACTGTGTCAGAGCAACCACGGGCCTGGACACAGGAGGCTTCTTTTTTCTCTTTCTGATTTTTGTTCCTGGGCTTACTTGTCGCTGTCCTTCAACTTCTCATTGCTTTGGGATCGTTTTCCACATCTCATTAAGTACAACAATTTTCTTCTTTCCTACAACACATTCATCTGCTAAGGATTACACCCTGAGTAATAGCTCCCTCAACCTTTTATGGCCTTTTCCTTTTGCTATACATCTGTACTCTAGCGACAACATTCTCCATGTGTATGTGTGTGGTATGTGTGAGTGTGGATAAAATGCCCTTTGTTCGTTAGATTGTTCATTCTTATCTGTAGCAGAAATGGTGTCCCGCCTTTGGTCAGCGGTAGTGGAGTTTTAGAGAAATGGGTGATTTGATCTTAAGGAGGTCTAACCCACAGGTTGTGGTAGTTGGCTGTCCCCACCATTTGCTGCCATTGGGCGCAGAGAGAGAAGTGAATTTGAGAGGAAAAGTGATGTATTCCATTGTGGATATGCTGGATTGTTCTGTGTCTGGACATCGCGTGGAGAGATGCTGTGTAGGCACTTGGATAATGGGTTTAAAGCTCTGGGGCAATACCTGGGTTTGGGTTATGCATTTGGAACTACTCATCAAGAAAGAGAAGGAGAGGGGAAGATTGTCAGGGCAGAACATTTAACACCGAAGGGACAGGCAGACAGCAGGGCTTGGGCAGGCAGAGAAAAGGCAGCCAGGGAATCACGGTGGTGGTGGCCAAGGAGAGGCACTTGACAAAAGCCAGGCTTCTAAAATTTTCACTCATTGATGTATTCCTTCCTTCATTCATTCATGTGACAAGTATTATCTGTTCACTCCCAAGGCACTGGGCTGGGTGCTGAGGGGAAGAGCAGTGAACAAGCAGTGAACAAGCAAAAGCTAAAGGTCTTTGCTCTTTGGGAGCTTAGTGTCTAATGGACGAGATGGACATTAAAGTAATGACATTCTTGGGGCGCCTGGGTGGCTCAGTTGGTTAAGCATCCGACTTCGGCTCAGGCCATGATGTCACGGTTCGTGGGTTTGAGCCCCACATGGGCTCTGTGCTAACAGCGTGGAGCCTGGGGCCTGCTTCAGATTCTGTGTCTCCCTCTCTCTCTCTGTCCCTCCCCTGCTCGTGCTCTGTCTCTCTCTGTCTCTCTCAAAATAAATAAACATTAAAAAATTTAAAGTAATCACGTTCCATTGGTGCAGAATATGAAGGTACTGGGCACAGATCTGGAGGCTAGGAGAGCACACTGGACAGGGCGCCTCATCTGGCTGCCTTTACTCTTCTTTCCCGGTCTACCCCAAAAGACACTACCAGGCCTCAGAGCACAGTTGGAGTCAGTCATGTGGACAGAGAGAGAGAGAGTGGAGATTTCCTAGCAGTGAGGGGAGCTGGCCCCCCGACATGCTGCAGCCCCAGGAACACTTCTCCATTCCCTCCCCATCTGTTTCCCTCTTTACTTGTCCTGGCAACACACAAATGTCTCTTTTCTCCCATCTTAGAAAAGCCCTCTCTTTACCCCACCACACATTATAGGTATTTCTCACCACCCCCTTACAGCTAAAGTCCTCACAAGAATTGCCCCTGACTGTTATTCCTTTCCTCCCACTGCCTCCCGAGGTCCCTGCTGCACTCACACTGTGCCTTTGCAAAGCCGCATCTGGGGAAAGAGGGCAGGCCAGGAGATAGCAACAAGGTGAGCAGGGGAAAGTGTAGGAGAGCTGGAGGTGGAGAGACAGGTAGAAGCAAGTCTTGGGGGGGTGAGGTCATGCTAAGGATTTTAAATTTTGTTTTAAGAATAAGGGGAAGAAATGGAATCTTTCAGCAAGGGTGTGGCATGATCACATTTCCAGGTAACAAGCTGCCTGGCTCCTGTGTAGATCCTGACCTTGAATGTGGAGAGACCAGTCAGGAGCCTCTATAGACTCAGGGCAGGACCCACAGTGCCTCCAGTAAGGGTTATGCACTGGAGAAGACCATGGGTAACATTCATCCCGTTCTAGGCTTAGTTCACATCTGCTAATCAGACACATGATTTTGGATATGTCCTTTTACCCTTTCTAGGCCTCAGTGTCCTTGTCTGTAAGATAACAGTGGACAAGAGCCATCCCCACATCAAGGGTTGTTTTGAGCATGGCATGAGATAACATATGCAAAGCACCAAGCATTTACTGGCAGATAGTAAATGCCATTAATTATTATTCTCCCCATGTCACATTTAAGGAAACAGACTACAGATGCCAAATAAGTAGTGAGTGGATTTGAATGTAGACCTTTGTCCCCACAGCTCTGTATGTCCTCAGTCTGTACCAGGCTCTCTGCTGCTGTGGAGGGAGAGGCCCAGGAAGCTTAGTGGGAGCCATAGTCCATTTCTCCCCTAAGCTTGTGGGAAAAGACTTCAGTATCAAGAGCAGGAAAGAAGCTTGAACTAAAAATGATGTCCTGATCCCTGGCCCACCCTGTTTGAAAGTCTCCATCCTGCTCCCGAAAGGGGAGAAACATTCCGGGAGTCTGGGAGTGCGAGTCCCTTTGGACTTCCTCGGATGCTGGCAGCTTCACCCTGACCTGAAATCTCAGGTTCAGGTAAGGAAAGGGGGAGCTGTCTGCTGCTTAGAAGGGAGGGGCTGCCCCTGTGCCCCTAGGAAACACTGTACCTGCCAGTGTTACCCCAGCTGCATCCTTCAACCTCAGAGCTTGGGGAAATGGTCGACATTCAGCCTCACTCCAGAGTGGAAAGGATGCAGTGCCAATGGCACTTACAGCTGATGATGCCCTTTGACAACCAGTGGTCTTTACATTTTGACAACCAGTGGTCTAAGCATTTTGATCCTATCTGGTTCGTAGAGGGTGTGTGCCCCCATGCACTTTTTGGCATGGGCTAAAAGACATTAATGTGAAGCTAAGGGATACACATAGTCCTGAGCTGGCATTTTGGCTTCAGAGCCCTCCAGGAGCAATAACTCTATCAGACAGTCCTGACATGGTACATTAAGAAGTGCAGAAAAATGCTACGTCCTATAAAATGCATACTTGAACTACACAGGCCTTCTGCACCTCTATCACCAGGGACGGTTACGTGTTCACTCACATGATTGTCATCACCACCCCCATAGCCAGCTGCTTCATTTGAGTGTTCACTATGTTCCTTGCAGATGAGTTGAACTAAGGAAGCAAGAAGGAAGACTTTACACATGACAGTCTGAATCTCTGATTTTCCACTTAGAATGGACATAGCACATATGTATCTTGTGTGTGTCTGTGTCTGTATACACTTTTTTGTTGTGGTGGTTTTTTTTAATTTTTTTTAGTTTTTAACAGAATTGAGCCCAAATTCCTGCCTAGCTTAACCAGCTGGTGCTGAGTAGTGGTTGCCCTCTTTAAATGGGAAAGAAGCTTTCCAGTTGGCGGAGTCCTCCTGTCTCCTTGCTTTTATTTATATATATACATATACACATATACATGCATATATACACATATATATGTGTATATATACATATGCATGTGTATATGTATATATATACTTTTTGCTTTACTCATTTAAAGTTCCTGCAAGGGTGTTTACAAATTGCTTGAGAGAGTATAAATTGGTATAACTTAAATGAAGGGGAATTTGACAATATCTATCAAATTGCAAATACCTTTGTCCTTCAACCAAGCAATTTGCTTCTAGAAATTTATTTTCATACTCGTGTGTTTGCAAAATGACATAAGGACAAGGAGCATTATACACAATTAAGCTTTGTTTACAATAGAGAAAGACTGGAAACAGTCTGTTCACAGAATGGGAACTGGTCAAAAAAAAGGACATGGCAGACAACGGAATACTGTGTAGCTATAAAAAAAAAAAAAAAAAAAAAAAAGGAGGAGAAAGCTTTCTATGAACCGATATGGAGAAATTCCAAGGTATACTATTAAGTTCAAAGACAAGGCATAGAACAATGGATATAGTATGCTATGCTTGTATTAAACAGGTTAGAAGGAACTATGTATGTTTGTTTGCTAATATATGCATGAAACCTTTCAGGAAGGATGCACAAAAAACCTCAACCTTTCAGGGGACCAGGTAGTTGAGTGGCAAGAGGAGGTCCAGTTTTTATACAATACCCTGTTGTACCTTTTGGGTTTTAAACCACGTGATGGCATTACCTATTTAAAAAATATATATATATATTCTGCCTGAGTTCTGTAGACCTTTGCCTTTATGATATAATGTATACCTATAATGAGAAATAAGGGTTTGTGTTTATTACTGAATTTAGGAGTATGTTTTTCATTGGGTTGGGTTGTGGGATTCTTTTGGTCATTTTTAGTATTAAAAGGGTTTTTAATAAGAGTTATCAAAGGTAGCCTGGGTCTTGAAGCTGTTAATTTTCAAGTTTTAAACATTTCCTCTGTAAAGTTGCACAGACTTAGTTTCCGGCCTTAAATCATACCTATTTTCAGCTTCTCTGAAATCAAGAGTATCTTGTGCCATATCAATTAAAGTAAATGTACTTTCAATTAAAGGTGTTAAGTAGGAGTCTGAAAAGATTAATTCTTTATAAAAGGATGACCTTCAGTAGTTAGATCCAATTAGGCATTTTTCCAACCATATTTCATCCTGATGAGACAAGTCTACTACTCACAATCAATCACTGTGATCTTTTCAAAGGCAAGTATTTTAGGTTCAGAGTCATAAAAGAATGACTTGACTAGGCCACCTCCATAACTTGAGCCATAGTTGATGTAGATAGAGATTATGGGTGTTGGATATTACTTCTGTGGTATTAATATTTAAAGAATCAGGATGTGCATGAAGATATTCTGGGTACAGTTCTTATACTTCTTTTCTCATGGCCTTAGTAGGAAAAACTAATTTAGATAAGACTGGCCAAAGGAAAGGAAAGGAACAATGACATATATTCCCATCAAATCAAATTCCTTTTCATTTTTTTCTCCTTCTGTCATTTCATTATTAAATACACTATAAATACTTGCTTTCCTAGTGATCATTTTTTTCCCTTATTGGACTGTTTTAGTACTAATTCAGCCTTTTTAACATACAGCACATAAAACCAAGGCTGTTAAAAAGAATGCTTGCTGATCTTTTTATGGTAATACGCAAAATCTTGGGGAATATTGTTTTCTCTCAAAAGTGAAAAGAAATCCATTTTTCTATACTTGTATTAGATATTTCCAATGTAAAATTGTTGGTCCTCACTCTGCCACTAAATTTGTAAACTTGGAAAGGCCATTGAATGTGCTCATCTAAAAAATGGAAAACAAGTAATACCTACTTTGCATATTTCAAAGGTTGATTGCTGGAAGAAAATGAGATTTGATTCATGACATTTGCTATCCATGTTTCTCAAAGTGTGCTCCTATGGCCCTAGGGATCTCTGAGTCCCCTTTTGGAAGCCCATGAGGTCAAAACTATTTTTATAATAACACTAAGAAATTATGTGCTTTTTTCACTTTCATTATTGCAACATGTAGAGTGGAATTTTCCAGTGGCTGGCAATGTGATATGTGATATTGCAACAGACTGAATACAGAAGCAAAAATAAGAATCCATCTATCTTAAGCCAGACATTATGGAAGTTTACAAAAAAAAAAAAAAAACCAGTTGAAGAACTGCTGATACATATGAAAGCACTATGTAAATGTGTGGCGACACTGGTAGGTAAACAGTGCCACAGGCAAACAGCCCTTCCTTCGAAGGCACTGATTGTTCATGGCCCACTCCACGTCCAGGAGAGGGTCACTCAGTCTGAGGTCTAAGCTGATCTCTGAACCATCTTCAGTTGTCTGCAATTTCATGTGTTGGTCATATGCCCCCTTTTTAGAGAGAGTTCACGATTTTTAGTTTTCAGATTCTCAGAAGTTCCTAAAAGAAGCCCGGCTTTAGGAATTGCTGTCATCCCCTAGTCCTATTCTATCTCTGAGAGTAGTCACAGAGTCAAGGTGGGGGGACACCTGGGAAGAGATTCATAGTGGTTCAGGGCTCTTATGTCTGTGGCCTGGGCTTGGGCATCTCTTGAATTCTTGACTCTTTACTTCTCTGCTTGTGGAAAAGTACAGACTGGAACCCACATCTCTAGGCCCTGGGAGAAGGGCTTTCTCTAAGCCGGTAACATGCCTTTGTCATTTTTCTGGGCCTCCTGTATTTACTGTGGTAGAATGTCATGGGGCCTAAAGAAACAAGGTCAGGCTATAGACCAAAAAGGGCCCACAGGCTCGTGGCATCATAATGTGGGCACTGTTTGTAGAGACCAGGAGATACTACTCCAGGATCCCAAACAGGACTGATCAACAGGATTTGATCAGACTCTTCTGGCACCAGAAGGAGGAGGTTTGGAATGGGTATTCAGGCCATCTCTGGTCTCTGGCGTGGACCCTTGGCAGCTGAGCAAGTAGTTGAGGGTTTGCAGAAATTACTATTTCGTGTTTCCTACTGCAGTTTCTTATGGTGTTTTTATTAGCTTTAATTGTAGTATCTGTTGAGAGTTATCATAACGTTTTAGTGTTCTTATGAGAATTTAAAGCCATTCTAACTATAACTTACTGCCCCATATCCTTTCTTGAAATTAATATAAATGGAAAACTCACATCTTAGGTATTTGCTTGTTCCATATTAACCTAGTATCAGTTTTTGGATTGAATATACGTGTATATATGTATTACAATTTTATGTAAGCATTTTATATTTATTTTTAAAAATTTTATCTATTTGGGGCTCCTGGATGGCTCAGTTGGTTGAGGATCTGACTGTTGATTTCCTCTCAGATCATGATCTCCTGGTTTGTGGGTTCAAGCCCCGCACTGAGAGTGCAGTCTGCTTGGGTCTCTCTCTCTCTCTCTCTCTCTCTCTCTCTCTTTCTTTCTATCTCTCCCCCCACCCCCCTCTCTCTCAAAATAAACAAACTTTAAAAAAAGCTTCTATATTCAGTGGATAATTAAACAACATTCAGGGGTCCCCTCTATGTAGCAAAAATTTTAATAACAAAATACACATCCTTTTTGGGGCATTTTGTTACGTGATTTAATGCATAGTATTGTCATTGTCATAAACCTTACCACTGAGACTGTTTTTCCTGTTTCACTTTTTTTTTTAATGTTTTTTTTAAAACGTTTATTTATTTTTGAGAGAGAGAGCGAGCATGAGCGGGGGAGGGCAGAGAGGGAGACTGAGGATCTGAAGCAGCTCAGCAGAGACGTGGGGCTCAAACTCATGAACCATGGGATCATGACCTGAGCCGAAGTTGGATGCTTAACCAACTGAGCCACCCAGGCACCCTTGTTTGTTTCACTTTTTTTTTTTTTTTTTTTCAACGTTTATTTATTTTTTTTGGGACAGAGAGAGACAGAGCATGAACGGGGGAGGGGCAGAGAGAGAGGGAGACACAGAATCGGAACAGGCTCCAGGCTCTGAGCCATCAGCCCAGAGCCTGACGCGGAGCTCGAACTCACGGACCGCGAGATTGTGACCTGGCTGAAGTTGGACGCTTAACCGACTGCGCCACCCAGGCGCTCCTAACTTTTTAAAAATAATTTGATAAAATGCTATTTTCAGGAAAAATATGAAAAGTGTATTGAATATTATTTATTCCATACGAAAATCTTCTGAAATTTTTAATTATGGAACTACATTGAAGGTTATTGATTTAGTATAGATTTTATAAAAGAATGTTTTATTTTTGAAATTTTGGGAAATAAACATGTTTATATAGGTAAATTTAGTCATTTAAATATCTCCCTTTATTATTGTCATAACTATCTCTCCCATTTGAGGAAGTACCCAGAGGTAACCCAAAATTGTAAAACACTATCTACCTATTAGTAGCATCTTGTAAAGATTGGAATACATTTAGTTTGATGAAACTACACTTCGTTGGATTTTAATGTGCTACATGTTATATATTTCAGAAACTCCAGAAAGGAACTTAATGACATACGATTTGAGTTTACTCCAGGAAGAGGTAAGTTTTAATTGAAATTATTATCTTATTGCTGCAAAGAGCCTTTAAGAAATTCATTACAAGTGTGTGGTTATAATCTGCTATTTGAAAATGCTTTCTTTAAAAATGAAGAAAGGAGGATGGAGGGAAGGAAGGAAGGCAGGAAGGAGAGAAGCAGTGAAGGATTTGCAATAATTGTGGGGAATCCAAACCGAGCCACTACTGCCTACATGAGTTTCTGTGGCATGCTGTGTGGTTTACATACATGTACAAATTACCTATGTTAGCTCAACCATGAGAACAAGTACTGGCAAGGGGACACAGGGCTTAAAGGATGTTATGGTGAGTGTAATGAGTAACAGAGAGCCATCCTCATGAGAGGTGAGCAACAAACGAGATGTCACACAAAAAAGGGATCCGCTTTGCCCCTCTGCTCTCAGTTCATATTATATGAAGCCTGTGTGGAGGGAGGAATGTCTGTGGTCTCTGTTGGTACACCTTGGTAGGCACAGTGCCATTCTTGCTTCTAAATACAATTTTAATATTTTAAATAGTTAGTGAAACAGCTTAAAGGCTAGACTGGTTGCTCTCTCAGCTCCCGGATGCCTGGAGTTTCTAGAACTATGTCGCATTTCTTGGTATCTTTAGCTCTTGGCAAATGCCTGCTATCCAGGAGAATCTCCAGTAGTTTTGGTTAATTAATGGATAAATAACATCTACGAACAGGCTTTGGGGACCGCAAGATTAGTTGTTAAGCAAAAATCGCTATTTCCTCCCTTTAGTGTGTAACCAGAACAACCCAGAGAGCTGAAAATCAGATGCTGATGCTGAGACTGTGACTCTTCTTCTTGACGGTTTCAGATTTTTAAATATGTGAAAGCGGCCTCAGTGTCTCTATTGAAAACCTTCTAAAATACATTCTGTTTTATTGTTAAAACAAAATACATTAGGCTCATACACTTGACTATATTAATATATATAAACTAACAACAGCCTGTAATTATTTTACGTATTAGAGCTCCATGTACATTTTGATTTGATTAAATTTGATTTCCTAAAATTTTGAAAATCTGCAAGTTTCTAGCATGTTACCTGGTTAATCACTTGACTGCTTTGACCTCCCTACTATTAGAACCTGTAAGAAGACACAAACTCAGATGTGTACAGGAGCCAAAGCAAATGTTTGGGGTTGGCAGGGAGGGGAGGGGGTGTGAGCTTCAGGAAACCAGGAGTTCTGTCTGTTCACGTTCAGTGTAAAACAAAACAAAAAAACACTGCTGGCCAAAAAAATATGTTCCTGGGCCATATGTGGTCAAGGCACACTGGCCCTGATTTCTAGTCCCCTGTCAGCCTAAAGATTTTATGATTCCCAGTATATTTGAATTAAACTAACATACGAAGTACCTTTTACAAACTATATATTTTAAAAAGGCCTAAACAAATTTGCTAATTGATCTTTCTTCTGGGAACATCCATCTTTGACAGTTTGGAGCCGGTCTATGAAATTGTACAGCACCAGTTACTGTTACCCAGAAGCTCTCTATTTTGTCTCTTAATATAAGAATGTTGACCAGCCAATACTGTGACAAAATCTAGTAATTCCATAATAAATGTTTCAAGTACAGTAAGTAAAAGAACAACTTCTTATTTAAAGGTTGGGTTTTTTTTTTCATCTAATTATCTAAAATTTACAGAGGCAATAAAATTAATTTTAATTTTAAGGGATAGCAAAGAAATGAATTTCTGAATTGAGGATTTGGGTAGGGGGAAGATGGCCCTATCAGCATTACCTAGCCCTTTGTGCTGGCATAAGCAGCCTCGTTTGCCATTGTAGGTTAAGAGTCTGCTTTTGTTTACCAGATAGAAACCTTAGTGTTGGCTTCCTGAGGATAGCCAGCCATCACAGGGCAGTGAGCACAGGCCATTAGTAATGGAAACACCATGGCTATATCACCGTATACCTCTGTGAATACTGATGCTGTCTTTTCATTCAGATGGTGTCTACACTACATCTGTGCATGCATGTGAGCATGCATAAGTACATATACATACATCTGTGCTCTATGTATACATAAATGTGTAATATAGCATAGAATGTATAACATAAACATATCCAATATTCTGTCTTCATTTGAGAGTAAGCCCTCTGCATTTATTATTTTACTGTATACTCTGGAAACTAGAGCATATGTAATTATTTATGATTATTTAACCTGTTTGCACATTAGGAATGTTTAAGCAGCTTAAAGAAGAATAAATCACCAATTACCTTCAAGTTCCTGTTCCTAACTTTACTGATATATTACTTACATGCCTACAAGATAACTGCTTAATGGCACACAAGCATGGACTATTTCTATTTTGGATCAAAATGGCCAACATGACCCTTGTGCTATTTTAATGTGATTCATCTAATATTCAGGAGTCCTGAAAATAGGAGATGCTGGAAACTTGAATCATTTGAGAATGTCATTTGCTTTGGTACTGTTTTAGTGCTAGCCCACAATGTGGATTTGCTTGATTATTCCATTTTCAACTACATTCTGCGATTGTAAATTCTTAGATCTTATTGATACTTTAGAGGTGGTAGTAACACATCCAGATGCTTTAACCGATGATCAGTCAGTAGAAATGTAATCACTGCCTAGGTAGGCACTTTAATTCAATATACTTTTTGTAGTCAAGTTTCCAGTGGCATCAGGAGGATGAGATTATGTGGCTGAGTGTCGACTTCACAAAGCTAAATCACATGCAGAGTAGAGCCTCTCATTATTCCACCCTAGATTCCATGCCATGGGATCATTTTATCCCTGAGAGAATTTTATAAGGTGTTTTTGTACTTCTAATAATAAGGACAAGCCCCAACATTAGCCCCCATGACGTGGAATCTCACAGGTTAGTTAAAATTCCTTTCTTTGTCTTTAACATTTCCCTCATGTTGTATTCCATGTCATTCATTGTAGAATGGAATGAGTAAAATGATGGAATGCGACATTTTCTCTGGATGTACAAAGAGTATCCATTGGCCCTCAGGTTTTTTATTGGAGATCTGGGAAATTGGGCCATGTATGAAAGGGAGAAAGAAAGTGCAGTAGAGCGTGGGGTACATTTCAGATGAGCTTTGGCTGCACATCATCATCACAGTTAACCATTTATTGAGTAATTACTATGTGTCACACACTGGGCTAAGCGTATTAAAGCCCACAAATGTGAAAGATAATTTTACCTTTAGCGACACGCTCGTGTGAGCATAGAAACACACACACACACACACACGCACACACACACACACACACTGAGGGCAGCCTCAGGTATGACAAACTGCAATTCAGTTTAGACGCTTGTTTGATTCCCCAGCAATACTTTGAGGTGCTGCCTGACTTTGCAAGACACTTAGGTTAAACCTTCATCTAGGTTATTACCAGCTGCTGAGCCAGTTTCTTCTTACCCATCTACAGTTCTGGATGTTTGTGATAATGTCAGAAGGCCATGGGGACCGTGTCATCTCCTTTGGGAAGACATGGAGGTTCATAATGGTTCTTTTGAGCACACTGCCATTTATCAATTTCTCTTTACAAAGTCTTCAAACAGACTTCTCACTATTACCATGTTCATTCGTAGCCTTTCAAGTAATTTTGGTTATATTCATTTGATACAGCCTGTCCCATCTTTATGAGATCCCTAACTCCTGTCACTTATCACTGAGAAACTACATTCTTTTATTCAACCACATTTTCTAAGAGAATGAATCTGTTGCTATCAAATGATCAATGTCATGTGAAAGGAGTTTCTTAATAGCATAAATTTAAATAGCTCATCTTAATAGTCCAACAAGCTCAAAGGCTGTTTGTATCAAATATAAGGTTGTGTCAAGTGCTACCTGTTCAACCTTTGCCATAAATTCTGACTCAGTGGCTACTAATGATAGAAAAGGATTGATGATGGCTGGAATTAACCTTGGCAAGAAAGAAAAGCAGTGTCATTGGGGCCAGTTATGAGCTAACTTACAGAGGTACATTTGAGGATTAATTCAGATAGTAGCCAAAGGGAAAATGTTTTTTGGTTCACTAAAAATGAAATAATAATTTTGTGCATAACCTCTGTTGAATGAATGCAAAGATGCAAATTACATATGGCAAAATATATTTCACATCACTTCTGATCTTTCCTTCTGATAGAATCCAAATTGTTGAATTAAAACACACATAGGTGATTTTTTGTAAATGAAAAATATATCTTTTACATTGTAATGGGTTGTTGCTTTTTATTTTACGGTCACTAATACGTATTCATTTCACATTTGGACAGATACAGCAGATGGCGTATCTCAGGAGCTCTTCTCTGCTGGCTTGGTTGATGGTCATGATGTAGTTATAGGTAAATCATTTTCCAGTATACAGTGTCATTTTATTGGTCTATCAAATGTAAATGCATTCAGAAACAAAAGTTTTCATAAAGGAATAATTTACTCTGGATGTTTGAAAATTGTGTCTTGAATTCTTATCTTTTATGTGGAAGAACTGTGTAAGACTCCTATTTCATTTTCTTTTTTAAAAACTCTTACTGTAATTCTGTCCCATTTAATAAGAGCCTCACTTACTGGAAATGTAAAGAAGAGCCTAGAAGACCCAAAAGTTTATGATATAGAAAAATAAGATGGTATAAATTCCACATACCAAAGCACAGGAACCTCTGAGGTCCTTCTTTGGGCACAGTTCTAATGAACTTAGATACTAGTTTTCTGAGCCATTAGCAAGATGAATCACAAGGTCTTAAGGTTGGATGTGACTTAAGAGATCATTCAGGACAGTTCTTTCATTGTGTGGACAAGGACACAAATTCCTGAAGGGATTCCATGTGTTTTCTGGAGCCATGCAGCTGGATTGGGACCGAGGCACTTCTCTTTGGGCACATGACTGTTGCTACTGCTTTGAGAATAAACAGATAGCTGCATGGAGATGGGGTGCCCACTATATAGAGGCTTGCTTTCGGGAGCAGGAGATGACTGGAGGCCTCCCTGCATGGCGTGGAGGGAGGGGGCAGGAAAGCTGTAAGAGACAGACACTATCATCTAAGAAAAAGTGTAGCCTGTAGGGTGAGGGTGAGAAGCTCCACGCTCCTTAGATAATCCTATTTGTGAAGATATCATAATGTAGTCCATTGCTGGGTATTCATATTGATGACCCTAAGTAATCAAGATTAGTTAACATTGTACTAATGGTAACAATGACATTAATTAATTATATTGTTAATAATTATTATAACATCATATTAGGGTAATGTGTATTATGATCAAACTTTCTTCAAAAATAACCGAATTAAAAATGATGCTTAAAATGACTTTGGGCCCCATAATTGATGTGTTTTAACTTAAAAAAAAAATCACTTGCTCAAAATAAACCATTTCCCCAGTGCTGTTGGAGTTTGTAACTGAGGGAGCTTTACGTGGATATGCTTCCCCATCAGAGTAATCTGTTCCTGTAAACTACAATGTAGGTCATTATATAAATGAATTATTTTTGAGAGTAACTGAGGTTTTAGTGGCAGATTAGGATTCTCAGTAAAGAATCAGTATCTAATATGTTAATTTTTTTAATGTTTATTTATTTTGAGAGAGAAAAGAGAGTGCAAGTGGGGGAGAGGCAGAGACATAGGGGGAGAGAGAATCCCAAGCAGGTTCCGGGCTCTCAGGCAGAGCCCAACATGGGGCTCGATCCCTGAAACCAAACTGCGAAATTATGACCTGAGCCAAAATTAAGAGTTGACTCTTACCTGACTGAGCCACGGAGGCGCCCCTCTAATATGTTATTGACATACAAACAATATGTCATAAAGGTGAAGATACTTTATAATTAGATATAATTAAGCTCTTTTTCCTTTCAATTGTATGTGATTTCCCAAGGAAGCTCTGATTCCTCTGCCAAGTGATGCATATATAAAGAGAGAGAGACATAGTTTAAAGCAAAGTGGCATACATACATATACATAGGTATGTATGTATCTCTTGATATTTTCTGTCTCTCACACTTTCCTTTAAAATCTTGGGAGATATCATGGCCAGCTGAGTTCTTAGCAAAATGTTCTGATCAAATGTGAGGGAGAGCTTGAACAATGAGGTGAGTTCAGCTTTGGTGTCTACCGTAAATTCCATCTCAGAATTGTTTATGTTAACAGTTCCTTGGCAAAGATAGATGCTCTTTATTCTCATTAGAAAAAGTGAGCACACGCCTTTGTTTCCTGGTTGACCTGACAAAATAAGGAGAAAAGTTCATGGCTTGACCAAGATTAGCAAGAACTATGATCCATACACTATACAGCCTGAAATAAAAATTAATTAATAAATATAATAATCTTAAACTTATTTTAAATACCTACTAATGTCTGTTATTGGGCAAGAAGTTAAGGATGAAAGCCTTTTGACTTGAGTTAATCCTGGCAGGTGGTAAGGAACATGGAGAATAAGAGAGATTCATGGAAAGATACTAGGTTACATCTTTTTTGTAAGCATGGGCTTGCTTCAAGCCTTCAGTCAAATTTAGTATACTTCTTTTTTTTGCCTCAGTCTCAGTTGAATCTAAACTAAAGGATTTGGAGTTGTTAAGTTCTGTAAAAGAGGAAATTAAGGCAAAATTCCTGTACAATTTATTGAGTGTGTGTTTTAAATACAATATCAGATAGCCTTTATTTTTTCATACTTTACTTATTCTGCCAAATATTTTTATTTTGGCTTTTTCCCCCCTAATTGGAGCTTAAGTATAAGGTGTTGGAATAAGGCCAAGCATATGCAATTCCTCCTTATCTAATAGCACTAAAAATTAGCCTTACATTTTTGGATAATGCCTTACAGTGTTTGTGTATTTCATTTGATTAATTCATCAGTTACATAAAGTAGAAAGGACAGGTTGTTTTTAATCTGTATTTAATGGATGAAAAGGGGAGGTCAAAAGATTCTGGGATGTTGTAACTTGTCATGGTCTTTGACCTTGCATCTTAGGACTCTAAGCCCAGAGCCTAACCCTGACCCTGACCTTCTGTGTACAATCAATCCAATGTCTTCAGCCTTGAAAAGTAGATCCAGATCATTTTAAATGATGTTTTTTTTTTGTTTCTCTTGGCAAAATGAAAAACATATCTTTACTTGCTTTTCATACACCAGTAGATGCTTTGTATTTTAACTGCAGACTATTTGATAAACAGATAAAGTGTGCTTAACTGTCTTCCTGAAACCAGTCCCAGCAATTCTCTGCTCTCTCCTTTATCATCTACCTCCCTCTTTACATTTGTATTTCTCGCATCTTACAGAAAGCCCTGTCTTTGCCCCAGCCCCATTATAGCTATTTCCCTCCACCCATCCCCCTTACAGCTAAACTCCTCAAAAGAATTGCCCTTGACTGTAATCCTTTTCCTCCCACTGTCTCCTGAGCCCACTGTGGTCAGGCCTTTGACCTTCCCTCTCCACTCAGGCTGTGCCTTGGCAAAGCTGCACCCAGGGAGGGCGCTCACCTGGCGCGTGAAGTGTCAAAGCACAGGTGGGTGTGGCTGGAGCAGAGTGACCCAGAGCGATAGAGGGAGGATCTGTGCTCTGTGAATGACAGCTTGCTGTGTTCCTGGTTCCTCAGCCCAGTGGTTTGTTCTCAGTCCCCCCACAACCACCCCCCCGCCCCCGCTGCCTCCCACTATGTGGCACATGAGCAGCCCTGGACAGAGCAGACAGTGCCTTTTGCCGTGATAACTTTTTTCATTGGTTTTTAAGATTTCATTCTTGGTTCTCCCACCTTATTGGTGTTTCCTTCTCAGTCTTTTTCGTTGGTTGCTCCTCATCTCTCTGACCTGTAAATATTGACATGCTCAAGGACCCTTTTGTTGGGCATCCCCTCTTTTCTATAATAATCACTCCCTTGGTGATCTCCCCTAGTTTCGTGGTATTAATGTTTTCATTCTCTAATTCCCAAATGTGTTTCTCCAGCCCAGACCTCTCCTTTGAATTCCGGACTCCTGTCCAGTTCCTTTTGTGGTATCTTCTCATGAAAGGCTAGTAGCATCCCAGGTGTAATTAACATCTCCAGAATCCAGCCCCTGCTGTGTCCTCTGGATCTGCCCCTCCCCCAGCCTGCTCCCTAGGTTGATGTCATCTCTTTTCCGGTGCTCCAGCTGAGAGCCTGCATTGTCCTTGACTTCCCTTTCTCTCATACCTGACATCCAGTTTACCAGAATGTAATGGCCATTATTCCCATCTTGCTTCCCATCCAATTTCAAGCCTCTTTCATTTCTCAGTTGAATTGCTGCATTCTTCCCTTTGCTGGTCCTCCAGCTTCTGTCTTTGCTGCCTTTCAGCCTATTCCCTTCGCAGCATCCAGAGACATCCATGTAAAAAGTAAGCCAGATGTAAAAGTAAGGCCACATGTAGTGTGATTCCATTTATATGAAATGACCAGAATATGCAAATCCATAGAGTCAGAAAGTAGATTAGTGGTTGCCAGGGCCTGAGGGGGACACTGGTGGCAAGGGGGCGGGGGAACGGGAGTGACTGCTAATGGGCATGGGGTTTCTTTTTGGGGTGATGAAGTTCTTCTGGAATTAGAGGTGGTAATGTTGCACAACCTTGTGACTGTACTAAAAACCACTGATTGTACACTTACCTCAATTAAAAAAAAAAAAAGCCGGATTACATTAATGCTTGAAATAAAAACCTCTAGTGGCTTTCCATCCCACATCTCAGTGGCTTACAGTCCCCTACATGATCCACCCCTGTCACTTCTCGGACATCCCTCTCTTCTTCTCTCTGTTGCTCGTTCCACCTCAGCCACATCAGCTTTTTTACTGGCCATTCTTTCTTCCGGGATATTCCTTCCCTAGGACACCTGTCTACCTCCTAGAGTCTAAATACTGCCTCTTTTTAAAATAGAATTTTTTTTTAATGTTTGTTTATTTTTGAGAGACAGAGACAGCATGAGTGGGGGAGGGGCAGAGAGAGAGAGAGGGAGACCCAGAATATGAAGCAGACTGCAGGCTCTGAGCTGTCAGCACAGAGCCCGACACAGGGCTCAAACTCACGAGCCGTGAGATCATGACCTGAGCCAAAGTCGGACGCTCAACTGACTGACTGAGCCACCCAGACGCCCCTAAATACTGCCTCTTAAAGGGGCCTTCCTTGACCAGCCTACTTAAAATTGCAGCCCAACCCCCACACCCCTTCCTCATTTATTTAAAAAAAAAAACTTTTTAAGTTTATTTATTTATTTTTGAGAAGGAGACAGAGCATGAGCAGGGGAGGGGCAGAAAGAGAGAGTGAGAGAATCCCAGGCAGGCTCTGTGCCATCAGCACAGAGCCCAGTGCAGGGCTCAAACTCACAAACTGTGAGATCGTGACCTGAGCCAAAATCAAGAGTTGTACGCTCGACCGACAGCCACCCAGGTGCCCCCGCCTCCTCATTTAATCATTTTACTAAGTCTCTCCCTGTCTAACAGGCTATCTGCTTCATTTATTTAGTTAACCACATAGGTTTTCCCTGGAACATAAGTTCCTTAAAGGCTAGGATTTTTATCTGTTTTCTTAACTGTTCTGCTCCCACCATCCCAAACTGTGTACTTCATATAGTTGGCACTCTGTGAATCCTTGTTAGAGATAAACAAATACCATTTTTAAATACACGGGTATCTCATTTACTTTGGAAACAAAGGGTATTTTGATCCCAGGATCCCAGGTTTTTAAGAATCTTACTTTTGAGAGTGCAGAATTCAAGTAGTATTATATAAATATGAAATGTGTTCAACTTGACAACTATACAAAGAAAAAGTAGTCCAGTTAAGCTTAGAGCATTGGCATCTAGAGGTTTGAATGATTTCTTAATGTGTAATTTTCCATCTTCCATAATATAAAGCAGCTACCATTTAAATAGGTTAAAAATCTTTTTTCCCCCCATCAGAATTTTCTCCTGAATTAGACATGCTTAGGGCAACATTAAAAAAAAAACAAAACCTGAAAGAAGCAATAGTATATGTTATGGAGCAATGAATGTTATGACTTTTATTATAGACTTTTATTATAATGTAGCAAGCATATGTTACAACAAGTCTTCAGCACCTGGCTTCAGGGTAATCTGCCTTTAGTGTGGGAACCTTTACAAACCACAGTTTGGATTGAAGAAGGAACGGTGTAGTAACATGGAGTGATTGCTTTTGTGCAGAAGCAGAGTGGTGCAGAGATTCAATGCACTGTTTGTAGACTGCAATCATAAACCCCACTTCAGTTGTGCTTAAATACAGCGCTACCTTGGGCAAGAAACAGGAGATGTTTTTAGGCCCTGTGTTAGTGGAAAGTGATAGATTGACAAGGCCTCCTGGGGGAGTGTTGGTTTGAAAAAAAAAAAAAAAGGTTAACTTTGTAAGATGCAAAAGTTGGTGATATGCATGTATGAATTTGCTTATCTTGCCTGGCTGGGATGGCTGACAGCTCGAGAGAGACCAGTTCTGAGTCCCCATTTCAGTTGTTTCTAAGAAGGATCCCAAGGATCCCTGACACAGTGAAGCAGCAGAGAAACTTGTTTCCTTTGCCTCCTCCTCGAAAACCAGCCAATCAGAAGTTTTCTCTGCAATAGCAGCACAGGGGAGGGGAAAATGTAACACCCAACTCACGTTCAAGAAACAGCAAAAGTTCTGAATTTTGTTCAGGCCTTGTGATCCATGATATTTTTGAGTCTGTTTTGAATGGGTGTTAGAACCTCGGCAGTAGAGGGAACAGTGATGGGTGCTAACCTAGCCACTTGTCTGTCCTGCTCAGGGGCTCCTCCAGGGGTCCTATCCAGGGGCCAGATTCCACAGTGGGTGAACCTGGGGGGAGGTGGCTGCTCAGCAGCTGCCTTCCCAAGTGCCTGCTGACTTCCTTGCTGGGTCTTTATACCACCATTTCCTGGCTTTTAACAACATGTGTGTATATATTTTTTCCCGTAAGTGGAGTTTAGAACCAGATGTTAGAATTTCTGTTTCCTGAGAAGCGAGCTGTGTTTTTGCATTCATTTATGCAATTTTCCTTTGGTGGAGCTTCAGCCTAGCCGACTGGTTCTTACTGCACTGGAAGCTGATATTAGCTATGTGTATTCTCAAAGCGCTCTCAGTGGACTTTCGGACATGTGTTCATGACCCCGGAGTGCTCTTTTCCTGAACACTAGAATCCTGTTCAAAACCTGTGTGCCCTTCAAGAAGCACCATAAATGCCATCTCCATGTAGGCTTCTCTGATGCTTGCCCCCCCCCCCCCCATAACAGATCCAGGACAGCTTTTCCTTGTGTGAATTCCAGAGAACTGTATTTTACCTTTAGAGACACATGGCTTTCATCCTGCTCTGCTTTCTGGTGCCTGCCTTCTCTTTGTCTGGAGGCTAAGAGCGCCTTTAGGGCAAGGCCTGTCTTCTGCTTTATTGAACCTCTACCATCCTTGCCACACACTTAATAAATATGCCTGCGGATAAAGGAATACATTTAACCTCATTTGGCAGACTTAATTCTGCAATAGTCCATGGATTGATAATTTATATATATTCTTGTACCTTCTCAAAAGTGAAGAGTAATTCACCATAACTGATGTTTTCCTATCTTTCTGCCCCCTTCACCTTTTTCTCTTCCATAAGAATAGACTTCTCACACGACTTTAGCGTCTTGCCTCTCAGGAAGGAAATATGGTGGTTCCAGAAGGCATTCTTTCTTCTTGCACTTGCTGAAGCTCCAGTGTTTGTCTCAGCATGGACCCTGAAATGCCCATATCACTCTTCTCTTGGCTGCTTATGAAAAATGCACATTTCTGGATTCTAGCCTAGAGCCACGTTTCTGATTCCAGCCTAGAGCCTGGAGTCTTGGGCTTATGAGTGTAGAAATTTGCTTTTATTTGTTTGTTTGTTTGTTCGTTTGTTTGAGAGAGAGCATGTGGGGGAGGGGCAAAGGGAGAGGGAGAGAGAATCTTAAGCAGGCTCCACACTCAGCATGGAGCTGGATGTGGGGCTTGATCTCACAATCGTGAGATCATGCCCCAAGCTGAACTCAAGAGTCCAGACATTTAACCAACTGAGCCACCCAGGTGCCCCCAAATTTGCATTTTTTAACAAGCATCCCAGGTGATCCTAATACACAGTAGGATCTCATGGCTGCTGCTTTCTTTTCTGCTTCCGGTAACCTTTGGGAAGTGTTTTTAGCTTATTGTGTCATCTGTATCTTTTCCAATCTCACTAATCTTTGTTGCTTTTTTTTTTTTTTTTTTTTTTTGCCTTATTTGATTCTACTTTTTAAGAGTCTGTTTTAAAACTGTACCAGTTGGGGGCGCCTGGGTGGCTCAGTCAGTTAAACATCTGACTTCGGCTCAGGTCATGATCTCGCGATTCATGAGTTCGAGCCCTGCATCGGGCTCTGTGCTGACAGCTCAGAGCCTGGAGCCTGTTTTGGATCCTGTGTCTCCCTCTCTTTCTGCCCCTACCCCACTTGCACTCTGTCTCTGCCTCTCTCAAAAATAAATAAACATTAAAAAAATTAAAAAAAAAAACTGTACCAGTTGACGTTTTAAAATTGGAGTGTGTATAAATGGTAGAGATGTGTGGAGAAGCTTCATTGGTATAAATTTTTTACCATAATGAGTCAGTACAGTTTTTATGAGAACTGCTGCTGTCCAGGATGCAGGAGGTCCCCAGTGGCCCTTCAGCTTTTATTTCTAGATAATGGCAAAGTGTCTTGAGTCTCCAAAGTATGTAAGCAACAGAACTTTGCTCATTCGTGAGCATATGGTTGGGTGTGTGAAGTGCCTTCTTCCCTCAGCTATAGCCAGGGATATTTTAGTCTGTTGTGAGTGATCTGGGATTTATTGAGGAGTACTATGCTTTTACAATGAAACTCTTGGGAAGGAGTGAACATGTTCTCTTATATTCAGTTCGGTGATTATGCTGTGATGTTTACTGATGTTGAAATTCAGTAAAGGAAAACTTCCGCTAAAAAATATTGTCTCTATTATACAACTGGACTATGATTTTAAAGTGGTGACAGATTATAAAAAAGGAAGAAAAGTCCTGAAGTCCTTTCTGGGTTTTAGACAGGGTTGGGGTTAGTTGAATGATGTCAATAAATACAGTTGAGTGATTCCTGATTAAAAGTTGTCTGTATGTTAAGTTTAATAGTGTAAAGAATTAAGGACTCTAAGTGGCTTGGGAGAGCTATACTGATTGTTCTTCCTTACATATATTTATCAGAAATAAATGTTGAGCGGTTTAATATGGTACATAGGGTTACCATTCAAAATGTGCCCCTACAAATTTGATTGTAGCTCATTGCTCCTGGCTTCCCAAGTATCTGGGTTTTTTTTTTTTTTTTCTATTTTAAAATATGTTTAGAAGTGCGTGGTGGCTCAGTCATTAAGCATCTGACTTAGGCCCAGGTAATGATCTCACAGTTTGTGAATTCGAGCCCCACATCAGGCTCTGTGCTGACAGCTCAGAGCCTAGAGCCTGCTTTGGATTCTGTGTCTCCCTCTCCACCCCTCCCTTGCTCACACTCTGTCTCTCTCTGTCTCTGTCTCTCAAAAATTAATAAACTTCAAAAGAAATTTTAAAAATTAAAAAATCTTTATTGAGGTATCATTCCCAATATAGGAAAATTTATTTTAACATGAAAAATTAGTATACAAAAATTATTTTAAAGTATTTACAAGTGTTAATCTGGAACTGTCTAATATAAAAGTACCATGCTTTCAGATGAATGACTACCATTTCTAGCTGAATTCTCAAATACTCAGAAATCAAGCTCTTTGGAAAGGACTAGAATCAGTGTTGATGATTAAATATTGAAAGAGCTGTTTGTTCTGTGCAGTGCTGGGACCAGCACATAGAATGTGCAGAGCACATAGAAACACACACTCAACGTTAATTTAGTCACAAACCTAAGTTAATATATTTTTAAGTTTATTTGATTGCAACAGAAAGACAGACTGAATTAAAACATAATTCTTATTTTAACAGAGTATACTTTTTATAGTCTGATGACCATCCCCTCCCCCAAACCTTAAGGGAATTAAACAGAAGAAACGTTTTCTTAGGAAACCAAGTCAAAAGCTAAAATAAGCTTCCCACACCTGTGATGAAGTTCACTGTCAGCCCCAGTCGCCCCCTCTGCTTATCTGAAAATTCTAATGGAAAATGATTGAATATCCAGGTAAGGGTTGGCAGACTTACTGTTTATAAAGACATTCTGAGTTAGGGAGGGGACAGTTTAAAATTGCCTTTCAAAATATGGGCAAATGTTATTTCCAGGAACTTGTAGAAAAGCATAAAATAACATCTGTAATTTCCCCCAAAGGTGTTCTCGGTTTCTTTATTACATGATTATGAATTAGTGCAGCAGTAAACCATACTGTAAGCCCTAATTTTCTAATTAACTTTGTCACTTTTTATTTAGTTAGGAGGTGTGGATCCTTTTTAAAACCACTGATATAGATAGACTCCAGTTAGGATCTGTACTTAATTTCACTTAAGTGAAACAAGAGCTTGCAAATGGATTAGGCCTAGATACTCCAGATGAATGACTACCATTTCTAGCTGAATTCTCAAATACTCAGAAATCGAGTTCTTTGGAAAGGACTAGAATCAGTGTTGATGATTAAATATTGAAAGAGCTAACTTAGTTAGCAGAGTCTTGCTTTTTACAATTACTTCAGATTGTCCTGTTTTAATTTATTTTAATCCGTATTTTAACTCTAGAATCAGATATGCCTGACGATTGTATTCAATCTAGCCGAACTTTCTGCCTATGAAATTACAATAAACTCCAAATTACCAGTCCCTACTTGTAGTGAGAATATCTTTCTGGTGAAAGTAAAGTAGGTTTATTCTGGTACAGGAAACCTAGTCTTTATAATATTATCCATTTTTTTTAACACTACCAGCTGTGTAGGATTTAAATTAAACGGCTCTTTTCCTGCACAGTCTATTCTATTAGTAGATTGATTTGTTTTTGGCTATAGTTAGTGTGTGTGTGTATGTATTTACCCACTTCAGAAATCTCTGGGCCTACATGAATCCTAACTATTCCATCAATAATATAGTATTGTAGATACAAGTACATGCCCAGTTGTGCTTGTTAATAGATTCAAGGCAGATCTCCTAATCCCAAACCAATTCTCTATTTTTTTTCTCTACTAATTGAGATAAAGGAGAATATACTGCCTCCTAATTTCTTGTATAACAGAAAATAGAACTCCCTGTTTACCCAATCAAAAAATTTTGAAGCCAAGAAAGAAAATTAGGTCAACATTTTTGATGCAATAGGGGCTTGTCATCACTATTTTTTAGCTTCATGTCTAATTATAATCTTACATTTATTTGATCCTGTAGCTTGCATTTGCTTACCATTTTTTAAAAACAAAGAAGTTCTTCTTGGCAAACCCAAGAAAACCTAGTTTTTATTCTTGCACTGCTAGGTTGAGTATCCAAAAGGTGTAGAAGAACGTTTTCAGCCCAGATTCATTTTAAGGCTAGGAGAGACCTTGACTGACCGCATTGTAATAGATTGAGCGTTAGGTCTTTTTTCATCACATTTACACTTTTCCCATTGTATCATCAACATTTGTGTCCAGTTGTGTTCCTGAGCCAATGTTCATCAGAAGTAGCCACTGTACTATGTAAGCCATGGCAAGCATTCTATAAATGTTGGTTTTCCTGGAGGATTTCATGTTGGGTGAGACATTAAGACCACCCAGTAGGAATTTGTAGTTAGGAAAACATTTGAATAACTGTGGGTGCAAACTCACAGGCCTGGCTCTACAGTCCTCTGGCCAGGTACACTGTGATGGACTGCAAAGAAGGAGCTGCCTGTTAGACTTGGGAGGGAGGTTTGTTTTTTTCTCTTTGGGGTGGGGGTGTGCCTAACTTTTTAATAGCAAAATGCCTTAATCTTCACCCTTAGGGAAGTTGGTCTGCCTTAAGAGGTTTGTTACTTGAAATGAGAACATCCCATTCAAAGTATCTTTTCAGTAATAGACCCCCAGGAGGACTAATTTGTAGCAGATTTTGAGACTTCTACCAGTTTGTGATTGTTAGCTGGGTCTTTAGAAACTCAATATGCTCATGCGTCTTTCTTCCCTGGATGAATGGTTCTGGGGTCAGAATTCTGCCAGCTCTCTGCTCTTTCTCATCTGCCTGTGATATGCAATGCCAGGAGGACAGGAAACGGCTTCCAAATTGCTTAGGCTATAACCTTGCTTCCCTTCCCTCTGAGTTGACTGTCATTTCTTCACATATTTTTCTTAAGGTTTTGCTTCTGATTGTCGTAGTTGTCAGTGGAGCTGAGTGGTAAATTGAAAATGGCATGCACTTGAAATTTAACATCCAATAGAAAGGTAGAATACAAATTAGAGGACATGATTTGGACAACACTATTCTTGGGAAGCATAAAAACATAGATAGTTCTGGGGGACACCTGGGTGGCTCAGTTGGTTGAGCATCCAACTTCAGGCTTCGGTCATGATCTCGCAGTTTGTGAATTCGAGCCCCACATTGAGCTCACTGTTGTCAGCGCAGAACCCCCTTCAGATCCTCTGCCCCGTCCCTGCTCATGCTTTCTCAAAAATAAAAAATTAAAAAACAAAACAAAACCTTATAGATTGTTCTGACTGATGGGCTTCTCAGCTCCTGCTGGAGCTCTCAGGATTTCTTTAAAAAAAAAAAAAGGGGTTAGCTTCAGTGCTCATAAAAATTGCTACCAGGTAAGGAATGAGTATGAGAAATTTTTGATCTTTTCTTAGGGTGGATTTTTTTTTTAACATCAAAAACATAGAACTTTATACTTAAAATAACTGAACGGTGCTTTCTGTAGTTAATTAGCAATTATTAAATATAACACCTCAGGCTTCTTGCCATAGTCTGAAATATCCATGTATTTCAAATGTCTACAGACCAAATAGCTGTTAGCCAAGGAGAACAGAAATTCCCCTGGGATATTACTGAGTCCCCAAAGGAATGTGTCCCAGGGGTCACATTGTTTTGTGTTACTGGTTGCCATGCGGTGGGCTCACTGGCTCCCCTTGTTCCCTGCCCAAGAGACTGAAGCATCCTCACTGGTGAAATAACACCAGCCAGCATGAGGGACCCAGTGCCCACAACAATGGTGCTGTTTTTTGAAGGTCCTTGGGCACTTCCTTATTATCGGGCCAGAGTGGTACTTGCCTCCATGCAGAAGTGGGAACAAGGGCCTTCTACCACACTTTGTCATGCAGGCCCCGAAGCTGCCCTACTTCATTTATTCAATAAACAGAGCATGTAATCTACTCTGTGCCAACTACACCAAATGAACAAAACAGAGTTCTTGTCTCCATGAAGCTCCCAGTGTAACAGGAGAGGAAGACACAGGTGTGGGTAACATTAGAAATTGTGAGACGTGCTCTCAAGGAAAAAGGTGCTCTTTTGTGCTATAAAGAAAGTAATAAATAAGGGTCCTCATTTAGATGCAAGAGCAGAGTCAGCCCCTCTGAGGAAGAAACATGTGAGTGAACTCTTAGATTCAGCCTGGTCACACAGGGCAGAGGTATGGCTTGTGCAGAGATAATGATCTTGGTAAAACATGACCAGTGTGGCCAGATCAGGTGAATGAGGAGAGCGTGATGTGAAATAAGGCCTCAACCAGAACACCAGGGCCAGATGGTACAGGACCTTGTAAATAGCCATTCACCATAGTGCCTTGTTAAAACCAAATCCTAGCCGTTCAATTTTCAATTGAGTCACTATGTAGGTAAAGTTTAGAACTTGAACCTTTCCTGCCTTTTTTGTTTTTTGTTTTTTTTGGTGTTTTTTTTTTTTGTTTGTTTTTTTTTTGTTTTTTTTTTTTTGTTTTTTTTTTTTTAATCAAAGAGGGCAAATGAATGCTTTCTTCTAGCCTCATTCACCTGCAGGGAGTCTGTATGCACAGTTTACATGGGCTCAGATCCCTTTTTTGCCTGAACTTGATTCCCACTTGGCTGAGCTGTGTAGGAACCACAGAAGGACAGGGCAGTAGTTCTGGAAGACTTGAGAATTAAAAGCTGAAATGATGTTTCAACATTCTGTGTTCATTTAACTTTGAGGGCATTGGAAAGTGACTTGTAAGTTAATGTTTAGGGACCAGGAGAGCTTCAGAGATGCCTTCTAGTAATTCTGAATCCAATTATTGTATCAAAGGGAAATTAGGATTTCTGGAAAAGGAAAGACTTGGACATTAATTGCAGATATATGCCTTCATGTATATTCCCAAGGAGAATGAAGTATATTTTCCATTTCATAATATTGCCTTAATCTCACACAAATTATGGTGTGGGCTAAGGTAGCACTAATATATACAGTAGAACTATTTTCATTATAGTAGAGTACAGAAGATATAAAATATTCATGTTCTTTGGGTTAAAGCAGACTTGCCATTTCTAGTCCATTAATTGCAGTAGAATTTAGTGAAATTTCTTTCAGGGACTAATACTCTAATTACCTAAATTAAAGTAGGCATTCAGGTTAGCCTGATGTTCAGAACACAGGCATAGTAAAATAAGTTCTTGTTGAACTAACCTTTGTCTTGGTGATCTGGATACGGAGCTGAGACAATGTTTTCTCGCAGTGGTGATTTCTAGAGTGTTTATAAACTAGTGAAGCTGTCTGATAGCACTGGCCATTCCTTTTTTACCTTCTCTATGCAGTACTTGCTAGGGAAATAAAAGCTTTCCAAAATTTCTGGAGTAGGGGAGTAGAGATAATAAAAACATTGAATGGCATAGAAATTACTGTACAGAACTCTATTTAGCCTCCAATTTTATGCAGGCTCCATTAACTGATATCTCCTGTAATTATTTAAATAACTGACTACATCTTCTGTACCTACATACAGAACTGGCAATGCGATTTGCAGGGCCAAGCACAGAATGAAAATATGGGGTCCCTTCTTCGAAGAATAATGAATTCAAAACGGTCCCAACAGAGGATTACGGCCAGCACAGAGCGCCTCTGTGCCCGGGGCCCTGTGTGTCTGCACAGACCTAAGTCCCTGACCAAGGGGCTTGGAGGGAGCAGCAGCATTTGAGGATGTCCCCTGGCCCTCTGTCTCCAGTGCCAAGGAGCTGCCTCTTGTGTGAGGCTCCTGCTCATTGGTGACTTGCTGACTGGGAGGTCTTGATGTGGAGCCAGACCCATTCTGTTTTAATTTCTGCTCAGTGCAGAATTCAAATACTGCTTCAAAGCCCGCCTTTATTTCTTCTTCCTAATGAACTTTCTTCAGTGGCAATAATAGACTGATTTAAACCTCCTCTATCTCATCTCTCTTGCCATACTCTTCTAGTTTTTCTGTATCCTTCTGTAGGGCAGTGTCCATCATTATCCTGTACAGACTCGAGAGTCCTAATGTGATTTGGGGGTTTCAGAGCTTATACATAATGGGAGTACCACATTTCCACTAATGGCATCAAATGCTATACTAGAATTTCAGGTAATATAAATACCATTTCTTAGACTTCACTTGATAGCAGAGTAAACTACTTTGTTAGGTTGTTAAGTGTTTTGTTATGAAATAATTCAAATTTGCAAAAACAAAAAGTGGGTAAAACACTGCAGTCTTCTCATCGAGACTTAATTGTTACTGATATGTTTGCAGCATATTGCTCCCTGCTGCGTCCCCATTGGCAATCTTTTTTCCATCTGGACGCTACTTCCCCAGCATAATCTTATTCTGTGTTTGTATAGTTGAGTTTTGTGACCGGGAGGCCTTAGCTTTGTCTAATATACTTTTCTTTGTGTGGGCCCATTATAGAGTCTCTGTAGCGGTACTGGAGACTCTCTCCAGGGAGTTCTAAAATCAACGTTCTTTCTGGCATAATTTTTAAGTTTATTAGAATTCTATGAAATGAACCTTGAAAGCATTATGCTAAGTGAAAGAAGGTAGACACAGAAGGTCACATATTATGTTTCCATTTATATGAAATATCCAGAATAGATAAATCCATAGAGACAGAAAATGGATCAGTGGCTGCTGGGAGCCAGGGGGACGCAGGAATGGAGAATGACTGCTTAATGGGTATGGGGTTTTCTTCTGGAGTGATGAGAACGCCTTGGAACTAGACAGAGGCGGTGGTCACACAATGTTTTGCATGTACTAAACCACCCAGTTGTTCATTTTAAAAGAGTTACTGTTATGTGAAGTTCACCTCAATAAAAGACACTTTATGAAATTATATTTAATTATTTGGAATTTAGCATCATACATAAATACTGAAACCAGTAATGTTGGTATTTCTTTACTAGTAACTATTGTGAATATTGTTTACTATATACCCAGTCTGAAGTACTACCTTTTTCTTGGTAGGTGAGAAGGTGGTTATTGACAGTGTAGCAATTCTTGCAGATACATAGTGTTTCCAGAGCAAATTAAGTTCACATAATATTTGAGACCGTGGTTTCCTTATGCTCATAGCAAATGGGAAGCTCTGTAACTTTTTAGTAACATCTTAGGTATTGGTATGTTCTCTCTTGCCATTCACTCAAGCTGTTCCCTGGTTTAAGACCGTATTCCAGATTGGCAAATGAAGTTTTCCTTTGGGGAGACTCCAAAGGAATGTCCTTTGGACAGAATTGTAAAAATGGCTTCGTTTGTATGTAGCCTATTAACATTCATTACCAAATTAAATATACTATTCCTAGCAGATTGTGGTATTTTAAGAAACTTCTAAGAGAGAAGAAATCTTTCTTTGTAGTCCAGTATGTTTTTGTATGAACACAATCAGTGCCTATCAGAGAACCACACCCACTGGGTAAAAATTGACTCTTAATGTTTTGAAGAATTTGAATGATTCTCTGGAAGAACATATTTTTCAATTGGAATCATTTAAGCTACAAGTAAGAGAAAATAGTTAAAATGGCTTAAACAAGAACTTTAGTGCATAGAACTGGAAATCCAGAGGAAAGGGGGGGTTTCAGGGTTGTTCAGCATCCCCGCGGCATCGGCCAAGGCCAGAATCTTAGCCCAGGTTCTCTTAGCCCAGGTGCCCCAGATTTGACGTTACGCCACAGCTCATCCCTTCATCGTCCTAAGAGGCTTCCAGTGGCAGACAGTGCTGCATGTTTCCTAATCCACATTTGGCTTTTTGTGGTCCTTTCTAAGGAGCAAGAAAGTTTCTCTCGTGGAAGCCGCCTTTGTCACTCACGTCCCTAAACAGACCTAGTGGGGATGGGGGCTGAGATTTCCATGAACCCACTGTGGGGCATCAGCCACCGTAATCACTGCTGGCCCCATAATAATCTTGTTAGATAGTCTTACATCATCTTTTCAAGTCGTCTACATTCTAGGAATAGAAGGGTCTTTAGAATACTTGCTGTTTTCAGGTTATGCCATGGTAGTGTAACATTCTTTCAAATGTGCTATTTAGATGTGCTGTTTACAGACCAATTTCAAAAGAGGAATATTAAAGAGGAGTAAAAAGCAAAATGCACCTTCATTTTTGCTCATAATTAGTTGGTGAGCATCCCATACTTGACAGAAGAACAAAATCTACTTTGTTTCTGCACCTTTATTTGGTGTGCTACATAGGTTTGTTTTTAATAGACAAACTCTCTTTCTTAAAAAAATTTTTTAAATGTTTATCTTTGAGAGAGAGACACAGTGTGAGCGGGGGAGGGGCAGAGAGAGAGGGAGACACGGAATCCGAAGCAGACTTCAGACTCTGAGCTGTCAGCACAGAGCCCTGTGGGGGTCTTGAACTCACAGACCGTGAGATCATGACCTGAGTTGAAATCAAGAGTCCGACACTCAACAGGAGTCACCCAAGACACCCCTAGACAAACCGTCTTTTAAAGTTAGTACACTCTTGGTGCCTCATTGCTGATTGTGTTGTTCTGTTCTCTTAACTACACTTGGTATGCAAAATTCAACCTTAATTATGTATTATAGACTTTCCCCTGACTTTATGCCATGACTCCTTTTGTTTGAATATGTTAAAAAATAAATTCCCAAACTGTGAAAAACTGGTTTTTAAAATGACTTCAGTCTACATTTTCGATCTCAAGCCTTAATTTAATCACATTTCTTGAGGAAATGAACCTAGACAGTCTTAATTGAATGTCTCTGTGCCTGTGGAATTCTTTTCCTCTGTTGGCATACCAAAATTGAAATCTGTTGAGCTTTAAGTTTTTACCGCAAAGCCTCTGAACCACAGTTTAGTCAATAACTCATCCCACATCCTCTTTTTTTTTCTGCTCTGACTCCAATTCCCGACAGTTCCTTCAGTGTTTTGCTTATAGTGCCGAAGTTGCATCCTTCTGGCCCAAGGTTTGGATCTTGCCTACAAATGTTATCTTGTTTGGCTTGGGCAGTGTTTTTAAATTTTGGAATTAGTTGCCAACATTTAAAAAATGAGAGAGCTGACATAAGAATCCAGTTTTGGCTTGTCTTAGAAAAACCAGATCTGAAAACAATTGGGCATGAAATCCTAAATGGAAAAAATTCTGCCCCCTCCTCTGTGACTGATTTATATTATCTCCCTGGCCCCTGAAGACTTGTGAGTTTCCAACCCCTGTAGAGTGCATCAGTGCTAACTGATGCCATCCTGTTGTCTTCCTTCATAAATATCATGCCATCTCTGCGGACCCAGATAAAGTTAAAGATTATTTTTCTAAGCAGAACACAAGCATGATTGTTCCCTCTTTGATCAGGCTAGCGATATAAGGCGACTGCAGCTTTTTAAAGACTCCCTTTCCCTTACAACTCATTGGAAATCACCAGCGTCCTTAGACAAGGCCTTGGACCAGAAGAATTCAGCGTGCACTTAATAGTCCAGTTTGGGAAAAGTTTAATACCAGGCCAGTAGAACATAAAGTCCTAACCTGTTTCCCGTGAGGGAGGAGGAGCTACACACACCCGTGAGGGTTGACACTGGATAGCAGAGGAAACTCAGAATCCTTAGGGAGCCAGGCCCTTGGTCAGTTGTGGCTTGGGTGCCCACACGAGCACCCCAATTAAGAACACCCACAGTGACGGTCAGTCCTGCCGATACTCCCATCTCCTAGGCAGATTCCCTGGTCACTTATTAATACTTTCTTGATCTTGCCCATTAATGCCAAACTCCATCAGTGTGTGGTCCCCACCTAACGTGCAAGACCGCAGCATTAACAGAGCACGCTGTATTCAGATGACTAATAAAGCAGCAGGAGCAGCAGCAACACACAGTATTCTCGCTCAAAGATCATTACGACATCATCCTAACATCCCGTTATTGCTTTTGGGGATTATAGTTTTGACCTCACTCCAAGACCTCTTCCACCCCCATCAAACAAACCCACTTTAAAGCTATAACACACGTCTCCTTACATCTTTTCAAGCAGATTATTACTCCTTCCCTGTCCGCCCCCCCACCCGTTCCTGTAGCCTGTTCCACACACCAGGGTACTGCCCAGGGCTGAATATTCCAACACTAAGGACAATCTCAGACCAGGCACACAACTTCAAGTGATGTTCTGCTCTCGGCTTAGTGTTTCTGATTTAGATGTTTATCATGGGAAGTCCCATCTTTGGGGAAGTGTGTTAAGTTGGAAGAAACACTCATGTTCCCTTAGTAGTGACTTAGTTGGCCATTATAACATTTTTTATAATTAATAGGATTTTGCAGTCTAGCAAGGTTTGAAAAGTGTTTATAACAACTACTAAGCATTCTGTATAGTAAATGTTTGTTACTTTACCCAACTAGGTAATCTGAATTGTCCTTAAAATTGAAGCTAGTCTGTTCCATTTCACCATGGCAACCCCTTGAAATCCAAGTTTCTAATAGGTCATTGCCACTTTGGACTCTGAGCACTGTGGGTGGCCGTGCCTGGTAAAATGTGATTTCCGGGAAATGCTGGTCGTTCAGTGGCTTTGTTGAGTGAGTTCACTAATCACTGGACTAAGCTCCACACCAGGGTTTTGTTTTTGTTTTTTTTTTTGTTTTTTTTTTCGTCTGTTTTGTTGACTGATCTATCCCAGAGCACTCAAATGGAAGAATAGGATGATACTGGGTGCCTAGTAGATATCCAATAAATATTTGTCAAATGAATGAATGATCAAATTAACTTAACACATACCATTCTACATCCTATAAAAATATGTGAGGTTCTTGGTGCTGTTGGGTCTCGTTGGTCTTCATCACATCACTGGCATGTGTTGGCAGTAAAAATTGGGGGTCTGCATTTGTACAGTTCAGATTTATAGACTAAGCAGGATGGGCATTCCAGAGGTGTCTGCCTTCCAGAATTACATCTCAGAAACCAGAAGCCGGAATGCGGTCGTTTCTTACTACATTACCCAGGCAAGAATGAATTCATCATTTTCATCTCCCCATTTCTCATTAAGAGCCTAATGCCAGTATCTCGTCCAGAGCAGTGCCAAATTTCACATTTTGCTTAAGTAAGAATTGAATGTATGTTTGAACAGCAGACTGTGGGTCTCTGGCAGATTAACTTTTTGGAAATGGAAAAAATATATATTTAACTGACCTGCAGCCAGTTAGAAATAAATCCTCTGCATAGACTTGCCAAAATGTCACTTGGTTGTGAACAGGGCTCCTCATTTGTCCTGTGAGACCCTGCGTAGCAAATGTCAGGCCACCGCAGACTCTTCTGTCCCTCTCTTATTCTCTCAGGCAGCTGCATCTTTGATAAGGTGGTTTTGTGAAGAAATATAATTGTGTTCCTTTATTTGTGTTCTTGGCTACATTTTTACCTTGGTGAACTATCTGTAGGATGAGGAATTTTTTTTAATTTAGTTTCTAGCAACCATTTACTTGGTGTGTAACTGTGTTTCTGATTTCTTCCTAAGCTTTTAACCTATTGCTTCCTCTCAGTTAGCCCTGGTATTATATCACACATCAAGTTCTGTTCTTAACAGCAGCTGGAAACTTTAATCTACCTTCACCATGTTTAAAAATAAGTTCACAAATGCAATCTGGGTGGACAAATTTAATCATGATTTTCCTGTTGCTTAACACCTTGTGTATTTAGGTATACTTCCGATGGATGATTGATGTGTTTCCTTTTTTTAGTTCAGAATTTCCTGCAATTTAAAAAATACCCTGACTATAATATATATGATGTAAATGATACTCATTTCAACTAAGTGTTTCATTTTTGCTCCCCTAGAAAAACATACCTGTTGCTGAATATGTAAATAGGGTTGTCAGCTTAAAAACTGTCTCCTTTTTAAATTTCTTGAGTAATTGTTCTGCACTTAGAGTCCAAATCATCACCTTGGTCTCATTACCTCCATCACCCACTGCTGTCTGGCCGTCCTCACCAGGACCTCCTAGGCGTCCAGTTTATCACCACTCTTCCAGTATTGGTTGAATATTTAGCATCTTGATTTTGTTTGTTCTTGTTCTTACATAAAAATCAAATAGGGGGCACCTGGGTGGCTCAGTTACTTCAGCTCAGGTCATGCTCTCGCGATTCATGGGTTTGAGCCCCACGTCAAGTTCTGTGCTGACAGCTCAGAGCCTGGAGCCTGCTTCCAATACTCTGTCTCCCTCCCTCCCTCTCTCCCTCCCTGCTCCTCCCCTATGCGTGTTCTTTTCTCTCTCAAGGATAAATAAACAAAAAAATTTTTAAAACATGGAATTAAATCCCTACTACTGCTGGTTCTTCGGGGACAGTGGGTAGCAATGTATTGGGTAGCAGAGGGAGTCCCACCTGAGAATAGCTACATAGGACAGTCGATGTGATGAGTTGCCCATAAGGATCAACTCTCTGATGCTATTACTTTTAAATTTTTTTTTCAACGTTTTTATTTATTTTTGGGACAGAGAGAGACAGAGCATGAACGGGGGAGGGGCAGAGAGAGAGGGAGACACAGAATCGGAAACAGGCTCCAGGCTCCGAGCCATCAGCCCAGAGCCTGACGCGGGGCTCGAACTCACGGACCGCGAGATCGTGACCTGGCTGAAGTCGGACGCTTAACCGACTGCGCCACCCAGGCGCCCCTTGATGCTATTACTTTTAAAATCACATGTATGGTCCCACATTCACCACAGATTTTTTTTTAAGTTTCTTTATTTATTTTGAGTGACAGAGAAAGAGCACAAGCAGGAGAGGGGAAGAGAGAACCCCAAGCAGGCTCCATGCTGTCAGCACGGAGCCCCACTCGGCTGATCTGACGAACCGTGAGATCATGACAGCTGAAATCAAGAATCAGACGCTTAACCAACTGAGCCACCCAGGCGCCCCTCACCACATAATTTTTTATTCCTTGTTTTGAGGAATGACTAGCTCTATTGTTTGGGGATGATCAAGGTGGCCATTCCTTGTAGCTGGCAAGTGATGGAACATTGCTCACACTCTTCAACCCTCCCTAGCCCAGTGTCAGCTGTATCAGCTAACAGATGTCATTACTGAGGAAAAAAGTAACAGCTGGGAGTGCTGCTCCCCAGAGTGGGCTGAGCACTCTGGGCAGAGGGTGGCGAGTATCTTCAGCACTGCTCTCGATTAAAGCCATAGGTCATTGATTGTTCTCTATTTACCACCGTAGCTGCCCTTCACCCTCACACAAAGCATAAAGCTTAAGGAGGCAGTTAAGCTGCCCATCTTCTTACCCCTTTTCCTGCTAGAGGCAGTCTTCCGAGTATACCCAATACCATAGTTTTTTTAGGTGGTTTAAAATTTTTTTTAACGTTTCTTTATTATTGAGAGACAGAGCACAAGTGAGGGAGGGGCAGAGAGAGAGAGAGAGAGAGAGAGAGACACACACAGAATCCGAAGCAGGCTCCAGGCTCTGAGCTGTCAGCACAGAGCCCAATGTGGGGCTTGAACTCACAAACTGCGAGATCATGACCTGAGCCAAAGTTGGACGCTTAACCTACTGAGCCACCCAGGCACCCCTAGGTGGTTTTAAACATGCTCATTCAGTCAAGAATTTTACATGTGGGTTTCTAAAGTCATCATTGAATATAAACTAAATCTGCTCCGTCACTGTCTTCTCCAGCAGTATGTTTCTTTCTCCTTATGTTAACAAGGGGAAACCTTCATCTGAGGAAGAAAGTATTTTGTTTTCTTTTTTTCCCTTAAAGCAGGAAATAAGATGTAGAAGCATCAACAACAAAGTAATCCTCAGAGCAGCTTCACCTTTCCACAGCTTTAACTGGGACTAGCTATCAAGTTTTTGAATAGTTGAGGTGTCTAAAAAATCGTAGCTGAAAGGCACTAAGATAAAAAGATGATGGTATTGTATTTTGGGTCATATCAGCCCTAATTTTTCTAAAATGGTCATGCTGGAGAACATGGAGGGCTTTTTGATAGTGTTGCACTTCCTCTCTTGGCTCACTGTTCAGGTCCCCAAGGAGATCGCCATACAGGCCTCATGACTGCCTTGCAGGAGCAAAAATACCTTTTAGGCAAGATAGAAGCCACACTGGTGACAGCTCTTTGATGTAGGGGAGAGGACCCCATATGTGAGGGGCACCAATTTTGTCTCTTAGATCCTGATTTTTATTTTTAAGTACCTGCCTTAAAACAGTAAGTCTGTTTTAAGATGGTGGATATCTGGGAGGCAGCATGCACTGTGGTTACGCATACAAGTTCTGGTGAGCCAACCTGCCTTGTTCAGATCCTGTCTCAGCCCCTTCCAAGCTGTGTCATTTTGAGCAAGGTACTTCCTCTCTCTGTGCCTCAGTTCCCTCTGTAAAACGGGGCGGATGCTAGTTCCAACCTCAGAGGGTGACTATGAGGCTTCTAAGCATAGAGCATGATATGTATAGATACATATAGAGCATGGTAAGTCTCAGTAAATATGTTATCATTAACTATTAATAGTTTTATTTATCCAAAAGTAACAATTTCACTGTTGTCGTTGGCAGAATTCTTCAAAGTCAAAATGCAGAACTGCCAACCCAAGGACTTGGGCCACCAGTGGTCATTATAAGTCAGTGAAATTAAAATCTTTAATTTAGAGGAACGCAGAAAGACATGATTATTTGGGGGTTATTTGGAAGTGTCACTATTCCCTGGGTGACTTTATACAGACTGATCTTTGATTGTGAAAACATCAGGACCTCCCCTAAAGGGGGTTACCCTCTGCCATGCCACCCTAGGATCTGATTGGAATTCCTGGGACCATCTCCTTAATGGTCTCTTTTATTAAATGATTGGACAGCCATGAACAAGGCACATCAGTAAAAGAGAGTGATCATTTACCTTTCACCTTGGAAATAGCATATCTTCATTTTTCTCATAAATGCTCTACAACCTTCCATAGTTAACTCTGCTGCCGTAGACGTTTCTATGAAGAGGAGTGATGCTATTACCAAGTTTACATCCTTGCCCTTCTCACAGCTGGCTAATGTAAGTCTGCTAATCCTCTCCTTAACACCCTAAAAGTACAGGATTACGATAAATCTGGCAAAGGGGAAGGGGCCACAGGAGGGCAGGGGAGGGGAGGGAGGGCGTTAGTCTAGCCCGGAGCTGCATTGTCCTTGCTTGTTCCCTGGTTTTATGAATCAGGAATCAACTTCAGTTGCAACTTGCAGCTTATCACTCAATTTCTTCCATTGGGTAGGAAAAGCCAGATCTTTCCAGAGTTAATGAGATCTTCTTGCTGCCTTAAATAGCTTTGGAATAAGCAGCACTGCCTCGTTCTCTCTGAGGCTACGCATACAGCCCACAGTCTTGTTTGCCCTTTCACTGCTGTCAAACATTCTTCTGATTTTTATTCCTCAGTGCATTATTGATGATCATCCCCAAGTCAGCATCTCTTTCCTGGCTCCTCTTCTAGATTTTGATTGCCTGTGACTCCTCTTGGTCCTCGATCTCATTACTGCACATGCCATGAGCCCCTTTTCCATATCCTTCTACGAACAGCTCCCTTCCCTAAGATAGTCAACCACTTTGTTTTCATGGATGGCAAACTACCTGTGCCTCATAATGACCACACGTTGTTCCTTTCTTGTCTATTCCCTGGCCAGAAGTTCTTTATTCCGCATAAACATCTATTCCACTTATTTTTTATCTGCTACCTGTAGAAAAAAGACTAAGTCCACTTGTGCTCAGGCGTCTAAAGGCTGAAATACAGCAAATTGGTATCTTCTCTATTAGGGAGGGAATGGAAATCTGAAATTCAAATAGTTTTATTGTGTTGAATGCACTTGCAAGGAACTTGTGATATCTGACCCCTTTATAAGTACAGAACATTTCTGAAAGTTTGGTAATCTTCTCATTCAGAAAGTCTAGTATTGTTGCAAGGACCAAAGCAAAAATTATAGTAGTTGTTCCCTGGATTGCCTTGGTTGCTATTTTTAAGCATAAGAATGAATTGATTCCCCGCACCACCCAGTCCTTGGGGACCCAGCACATCCTCACTGCAGACTCTCTTATTTCTCCTGCCATTCTCCTAATAACTTCTGACAATGACAACAAAAAATACCTTTTTCATAATTACCTAGACTGTGTCTGGCCTGAGGGGCAAGGCTCTTAAAGTATACATTTAAGATGGCCTCTGCTTTCCCCTTCCAAATAGGGGATTAGGACTGGAATTCCTAATAATTCAGTTTATTGTGCGGGGTGATGGTGCTGGCCAAGGCACATGCAACTGGTGAGTTCCAATCTAGAGAAATAGTAGCAGCAGAAAGACTTAGAGAAGCTATGACTGTGGACACTGTGATCTAAATTTTTGGCATACTCTATGTTTCCTTCCATCTCAATATACTGCGTTTTATTTAATGAATAATCTAGAAGTGCAGATCCATCATAGCAGTGAATCTTGGGCTGCTAAGAGTTCAAAGGTAAGGTTGTTTGAAAGTTATTGAATTTCTAGGATATTTATTTCTTGAAAATACCTTCTTATGACATGTAGTAGGTGCTGAATTACTATTTTGATACCCTAAAGCATGTAAGTTAGTATTTACTATTTGTTAAAAGTTTCTATTTATTTTGAGAGAAAGAGAACATGAGCGGGGGAGGGGCAGAGAGGGACAGAGAAAATCCCAAGCAGGCTCTGCACTGTCAGCGCACAGCCTGATGTGGGGCTCGAACCCACAAACCATGAGATTATGGCCTGAGCCGAAATTAAGAGTCAGATGGTTAACCAACAGAGTCACCCAGGTGCCCCTAGTGTTTACTATTGATAGTAATGCCTATGTGGAGTCTTGGAGGCTGTGTTTTACTATTTAGGGAACTGCTTTTCCCCCTAAATTCATGTCACATATCCACCAAGACTTCAGTAAGGCTAGTGGTTTCATTAAGATGCCCTGGCAGGTGATAAAGTTGTAACAGGGTGCACTGTGGAAATGGGTCATGAAGAGATGGAAACTTCTTCCATAGACATTCTCAGATGTAAGATAAACAACTTCCTCGGGTCTTAAATGATGTGCAGATAGTTGTTCCTGAAGAAGAAAGGCTGCAGTCAGGAGCCCCCAGATTCCCTTCTAACCTCAAGACACATTATAAGCTGCTTCTCCACTGCTGACTTTATTCATACAGCTTTGGTAAAACAAATGTACAAACAAAAAAATCAATTTGGAAGTTCTTTCACTGAAGTTGTTTTTTTCCAGTGTCGTTTTTATCTTCTTTGCGATAGTGGCTCTTCTTCTCCATTACCCTGGTGGGAAGAGAACAATGTCAGGAGAGAAAAATGAATTCGCTGATACGAGGTTTCTTATCTGTTCAATTAGGGTAACTAATATAGTAAGATACAGTGATTTCTTCATTAACGAATCATCTGGGGAAAAGAGCTCCTCTATACAAGGTTAGTTGCGTAAAGCCCACACCCCGTGCACCACGGCATCTTAGAATAGCTGAGGCTGCCTGCATGAGAGTACACAAGTCAGGTATTTTAACTCCTCCTTTAATGTGTCTTTACCCAGGCAATGTACTGTAGTAATATTTTTTTCACATTCTGCATGAAAATGTCATTTTACATGGGCAGTAACTACAAATACTGATTGTACACATATAAAGCTTTGCATTTTAGGGGCGCCTGGGTGGCTCAGTCAGTTAAGCAACCGACTTCAGCTCAGGTCATGATCTCACAGTTTGTGGGTTCGAGCCCCAAATCAGGCTCTGTGCTGACAGCTCGGAGCCTGGAGCCTGCTTCGGATTTTGTGTCTCTCTCTCTCTGTCTCTGCCCCTCCCCAACTTATACTCTGTCTCTCTCTCTCTTTCTCAAAAATAAATAAAACATTAAAAAAATTTTTAAATCTTTGCATTTTAAAACATAACAAGTCATATTTAATGATATGTTCAGTTCTAATCAGCATCTCATATGACTGTTAAAATACTTTGGCTTTTCTAAAGCCAAACCAGAATTTTAGATTTCTTTCTCCACGAACTTTCAACAACAATGATCATGTTTTTCAGTGTGTATAGTCAACATCACTAACTGGTATAATACTTTAAACCCGTTTCCTGGGTGGTAAAGCTCATCCTCTTTGGTGGACAAGGCCCCGATGATCAGCCTCTACCAACTTCCTCACCTGTATCTCCCGTGGTCCCTCTGTTCTAGGCTCGCTGCTGCATGCTGGACCCTCCGTGGTGCTCTCAGACTTGCTCTGCTCCCGTCTTTCACATGCTCTTTCTCTACCTGGAACATTCCCATTCAGCTGACAAACCCCTACTCTTCTTTCTAGATGTGGATTAAGTATCACTCTAACTGGAGTCCTACCCAGAACCACCCTCCAGGCCTTTGCTGTACTTAAACCTTATTCCTACCCTGCCAACAACATTGTGGGATCTTGCTGTCATCATCGGGTTATGAATCTGCCCACACACCAGGCAAGGCAAGGTGCACATTACTTGTGTTTGTATCTCCCCAACATCTATGGTAACACCAGCTTATGGTACACACTTTTGTAGGAATTTGTTTAATAACTAAACATGCACACGTATTAGAACACACACCTGCTTTCAAAAGTCAAGGGTCTTAATAAGCAACAGCTTTTCTTGTACATACCATCCCCTTTCCCCATATCCCTAGCCATTGGCCCACAACACAGAGGGCCCAAGTTCTCTGCAGTCTCCTCATGGCTACTTTCTCATGATAAAACATACATGTGAAGGATCTTTGAATCAGTGCTACTGCCCAACCCCCTTTGAGACTCCTGGAGGGTTAGAAACAGCAGAGTCCAGGAGGCTTTGAGTTTTCATGTTGGGATGAAATCAGGAAGGTAGAAGAACATAGTTTAAATCCCATATTATAATTTAGGGAGAGGAGACCCAGGGCATGTTGTCAGGGTCGAAGGGGTAATCTTACGTGAATGAGTGCTACATACTCAGCTTCCGACCTCTGGAGACCTAGTGCAGACGGGAGGGATAAAGGGGTCTCAGGTTCAAGGTACTGTACTGAGAAAGTACACTTGAATGCCTGTATTCTTCATAGGTTTCATTGAATTTTAGGGACAAAGAGAGGCTGCACTCCTTCCTTCTGCAATAAGGAAGAGTAATTTCACCTCCACTAGTTTCTAATTGCCTAAAATTTCTTTACCATGAAATCTATCCTTCTATCCATAATGAGAGATCAAGGCTCAAATTTAATTGCAGATTCCTTGGAAGAGTTAACATTAACATCCTTGGCAAAATGTGCTGCCAGTTTATTCTCATTCATGTGTTCTATAATTATTTATGTGTACCTTCTGTGAGCCATGCCCTGTCCTGGGTATTGGGTGTACAACACTGAGCTAAAAGACCTTGTCTCTGTCTTTCTGCTACCTTGGTCAGTTGGAGAGGGGGAGGAGTTTTTCAAGCATTTAACAAGGTCGAGGAGGTTACACCTCTGGCATGGGGTGGGTAACATAAAATGGAAGCCAGAGGTCTGAAAAGACAAGCCTTACATTGCTCCAATCAGCTCTAGTTTTTCTCATCTTTGTTGGGGGGTAAATATCAACTTCTGAAAAACTACTTTCTAGTCCTGTTAACCAGGTACTTGGAGATCTCTCCTTTGTTAATTTATTTAGCACCTACTGAGTGCTAGGCTCAGTGTTGGGTACTGGCTGGGAATCTGGAAGTGACAGGCTGGGGGGGGTCTATTTTCCAGGAGCCTCAGTCTAGATGCTTGGGAAGTAGGATGACCATACCGATTTATCATGTAAACCAGGACATTTTTGAGAGTGTAAGATGAAATCTATCCCTGAAAGGGTGATATGTAAACATACCTCCTGCATTTGTGCCTGGCAAGTCATTTCCTTCTGGAAACAGCCTTTGAAAAGTAACTGCTAGCTCTTGACAGAGGTTCTTATGCTTTGTCAGGCAACTTGTGTCTCTCGGCATTCTTGGGAGTCAGTGACCTAACTACAGCCCCTGGATGGGTGGTAAACTTTGACAGACGCTGTGCGTAGGTTCCGTGGCTTTATGGAAAATGAAAATCAGGACCTCATTTTTTATTAAACATGTACTTTTTAAAAGCTTATTTTGGTGTCAAAATAGTTTAACGCAAAATTTACAAAAGATTACGAAATAAGAAAACACGTAGTTGTAGGGGCGCCTGGGTGGCTCAGTCGGCTGAGCGTCCGACTTCGGCTCAGGTCATGATCTCGCAGTTCATGGGTTCGAGCCCCGCATCAGGCTCTGTGCTGACAGCTCAGAGCCTGGAACCTGTTTCATATTCTGTGTCTCCCTCTCTCTCTCTGACCCACCCCTGTTCATGCTCTGTCTCTCTCTGTCTCAAAAATCAATAAACATTAAAAAAATTTTTTTTAAAAATACATAGTTGTAGACTGATCCCATCAACACATCTCAGAACCAGTATAATAGGAATTTCAAACTGTCCTCTCTTTGGTCTATGTCAGCCTTTAATTTCTGCACATATTTCATGGTCCCTAACCTCTGATTTTATAATGACTCTACCAGCTGTGCTTTTTCTGCATTTTACAGGCTGCCCAGTGGACCTTAGCACAACTAGCTGGTGTCTCAGAGTTCTGACAGGGGCATCAGATTGACTCTTCCTCCTACTGCCACCATTATCAGAGCAGTGAGCTGTCCCTAGCCACTCCCTTTATGTTATCAGCAAGCTCCACATGCTGTCATTCAAAGAGAGGTGTAGTTACCTCGCATTGGGAAAGGAGAATTGGGCAGGGGGGTAAGGGTGAGGATTATGGAGATGGTCTTTCAGATTTAATCGTGCATAAAAGTGAGGCCTTTGTTCAATGTAATTAATGTCTCACATTTACTAGATAAGATCAAAGCTGCAGGTACAAAGTCTGCTAAACTCATGCCAGCTTATTTTCATGCAACAATTAACAATGATTTGTTAAAAATTAAAAACACAGAACAAATGTTAAATTGAATATGACACTTTGACAAGAAGCTTCTTTATGAAGTTCTGTATTTAACTTTCTTTCATAAGCTCTTTTCCACATTCCTACTATTCATCTTTTATTCTGCCATTGATTGTGAAGTTTCTGCAGAAAGTGCCATTTAAATATCTTACCTGTGGTTGGAGATACTGTGTAACACCAGTTTTCTTAGACTTGATCCAAACCAATCTATCAAGAATGGTGGAGGAAGGAAGGGACAGGTTAGTATTATTTTAGGAACAGTCCAGAGTAGTCCTATTCAGCGTGATCCATGTACTGGCTTGTGCCACGATATCAAGCACATTGTGAAGTTCAACTGTCATTTTTTCTTGAGGGGCTTGGGGAATGGGGATAACAAGACTTTATCAATGAAGGAAGCAGTGATTAATTTACGTTCTGGTGCACACTCCATACCTCATGTGGACTGGTGAACATTTTGGCAGCTGACTACTTTGAATTTCACTGGTCTGAGGCACAGGGAAGGTGATTTTCCAAAGTTTATTTTATGTATTATAAATAGCATTAGATTGCAGGTCCTTTATTCTTTGAGCAGAGTCCTAGAGTGAGGTCCCAGTCAACCCTTGAATAGATTTGATTTCTTATTATTAAAGAAGTGAATTGTTCTACCTTGGTCTGTACCTCTCACGGGCTACTAAACCCTTACTTCCAATGCCTTGGATATATACCACAAAGAAGAAAATAACTCAAGAAATGAAGATAAAATAGATGTCCTCCTCTGGGACGGTGCACATCACGTAAACGGAAGCCCAGCTCTCTTCCTGTGTGTAGGCTGGCCACATGTGTGAGAAACCTGTGTGTCTGGAAGGCAGGCCACCGCATGCCAGGCTAGGAGTCTTCAGGTTTCTCCCAGTTTGTGCTTATGCCAGATGGCTCTGCCTCAGTTGGCTGCATTGGCCCATAATTTAAGTAGCATTCCTCTTGTCGGTGTGTTTACTGTCTCATTAATTTTAACTTTTCCAAAGCTTTTCCCAGCCCAGAAGCCACCAGGCTAAATCTCAAGCTGTGTGTGTTTGATTAATACGTGACTATTGGAAAACCTGGTTATAAACAAATCAAGATAGGGACACATGGGTGGCTCAGTCGGTTAAGTGTCCGACTTCAGCTCAGGTCATGATCTCGTGGTCTGAGTTCTAGCCCCGCGTCGGGCTCTGTGCTGACAGCTCAGAGCCTGGAGCCTGCTTCCGATTCTGTGTCTCCCTTTCCCTCTGCCCCTTCCCTGCTCGTGCTCCTTCTCCCTCCCTCCCTCCCTCTCTCTCTCTCTCAAAAATAAACATAAAAAAAAAATCAAGATGAAGCAAAAATGATGATAAGAACAAGTTGATTCTGTGAATTGTTTCATTTCCCTTTGGTGTATTTCCTCTGACTGATTAGAACTTTTCTAGAATTTTAATGATTTGACAAGGTCGTAAAGACAGGTTAAAGCTTATTTCTATAAGTGTTTTTGTTTTCAATCAAGTGAGGATAGGCATTGAAGAAGACACACGTTGTTTTTAGTCTTCTACATACAACGGAGAACAGCTGTCCTGTTTTCTCCCTTTGTAGTACGTGCTGCACGGAAGTCTTCTTTCAACCATGTTTGAGAGATTGTCATTAAAATTCCAGAGTATGTCTTACCTTATATACACAGAGTCTTGTTAATATTTTTTAGAGTGTGCTGGTGGGTGTGAGACTTCTCTCTTGGAATCTAGACATCTAGCATAATTAAATAGGACCTCTTGTTGTAAATGGTGAAGACCTGGACAGGTTTTTCTTTTTACCTCTAAAAATCAAAGTTGGGTGGATTTCCCGTGTCTTACCTTGTCTGCCTTCCATGATATGATCATTTCCTTCTCTTCTTTAATTCTACTCAAACTTATGATCTACACGTTTAAAAATCTCTAGTAGGGCTGAGGTTTCTGAACTCTATAGATAGGAAGCTTCCAAGATGTAGACTGATGTTGTTCAAGCTGTAGCTGAGACGTCTATAGTTGTGTTTTTTTTATCATTTATTAGATGAACCAGGAGATCTGAAAAGCTTACATCTTGGATGAAGAAATACCTGTAGTTCCTTAGCAAAGATTTTTTGTTCTTTTTAGAAAAAGCCTTCTGCTTAACAGAGAAAAATCACACCTGCATTTATAGAAACCCTTAATTATTAGAAAGTGACTTTAAAAAAGACTACACAAAATAGGCACCTGGAAGGACACAAGGAAATGTAAATTAAAATTACAATCAAGTGTTGGCAAGTGTGTGAGAAACTGGAACCCCCTCACACTGCTTGTAGGAATGTAAAAATGATACACTTGCCATAGAAAACATTTCAGTAATTTCTTAAAAGAGCCAGCCATTCTGTTCCTAGGTATCTACCCAAGTGGAAGGACAATGCGTGTCTATACAAAGATTTATACATGAATGCTGATAACTGCTTTATTTGTAACAACAAAACCTGGAAACAACCCAGATGTCTATCAAGAGAAGAATATGTAACCAAACTATGGTATATCCATACAAGAGAATATTCCTTTTTTACTTTAAAAAGGAATGAATTATGGTGTATCAAAAAAAAAATCAAACGAGATAAGTATACACCGTATGTCTTCATTTGTATAAAATTTTAGAAAATGTAAGTTATAGTGACAACAAACAAATCAGTGGTTTCCTGGATAGAGTGGAAGAGAGCAGTGGGGAGGGGAAAGTGGAGGGAATTACAGAGGATCTGACAAAATGTTTGCGTATTTGGCATATGCTCATTATATTGTTTGTAGTAATGGTTTCATTGGTGTATACATGTATCAGAACTTACCACATTGGGGATGTCAGCGTGACTTAGTTAAGCGTCTGTTGGTTTCCGCTCAGGTCATGATCTCATGGTTCCTGAGTTTGAGCCCCGCATCACTTAGGATACTCTCTCTCTCCCCCTCTGTCTTTATTCCTCCCCTGCTCACGTACACACACTCTCTCTCATAAAAGATGAGTAAATAAACTTAAAGAACTTACTAAATTGTATGCTTTAAATATGTACAGTTTATTATATGGCAGTTGAACTTCAGTAAGTCTGTTATAAAAATAAAGGCCCACCTCTAAGTTGCTTACATTAATATGAGATGTTAGTAAGCATTTGGGACAGCAATTTAAGGTTATCCAGGACAGGACCCCATTCAGTATCTGGTGATAGCCACACACTCTCTCCCGGGAAACGTGCGTACAAACTTTTACCTCCGAGTTAGAGGGTTTGAAGACTAAAAACTTCAGGTTAAGTCACCTATTTTTGAAGAACCCAAGCACGTTTTAACAGCTGTGTCTCCCAAAGCAGTAATCCTCTTTGTTTTTCCAAAGCAAATAAATTCTTACCTTCATCTCAGGTGAACGTTGGATATGCTTGGCAAGCCTGACTTTCAAGTTGAGCCATTCTTCACACAGTATTTTTAGTTTTTTACTTTCTTCATCTTCATGCTAAAGAGGAGTTAAGCTCTAAACATACTGGTATGCCATCTCCACCAGCTAAATAAAGCTACAGTTTCATTGTTTATACCACTTCACTGCTTTCAAAATGAGCAATCGTAACATAATGATTATTGGACCCTTCCATTACCACACTGTGGTCCAGTTCATACAAATCTACCTTAAACACAGTACAGGAAATTCAGGACCAACATATTAATTTTATGATTAAGGTTATTTATTTTGAGAGAGAGAAAACAGAATGTGGGAGGAGGGAGGGGCAGAGAGAGAATCCCAAACAGGCTCCGTGCTGTCAGTGTGGAGTGGGACACAGGGCTGGAACCCAGGAACCGTGAGATCATGACCTGAGCCGAAACCCAGAGTTGGACGCTCAACCACCTGAGCCACCCAGGCACCCCTATGATTATATTTTAAAGGACAGATTCAATACCTGTCAGTTTAGCCATTCCAAACTGTTTCAGATTTTCTCATTATGCCAAGATAATACTAAAGAACTGGAATTTCCCTGAGCCATAAGGAGAATGGCAAGCGAATTTATTGTTTTTTTTATTTCCCATCATTCCTTTTAGATACAAATAATGCTAATACTCAAATCTTTTTGAAATTTTTGTCTCAAAGGCTGGTTGCTTATGGTACCTGTAACATTCCTAAAATCTCTTCTGACTACTGCTTTTTCTCACCATCTAACTAATCTAGCTTGGTGAAATACAGGGAAATGGTATATAATATACTCGATTTCCCCTTTTCCTCTAATATTGTATTTATCATTTGCACTTTCTTTTTTAATATGTCAGAATGGCCAGTGTCTGATTAATTCTAGTATAGTTAACATACAGTGTTATATTAGTTTCAGGTGTACACTATAGTGATTCAACACTTCCATACAACACCTGGTGCTCATCACAAGTCACTCCTTAATCCCCATCACCTGTTTCATCCCTCCCACCCACCCCCACTTCCCCTCTGGTAACCAGCCATCAGTTTGTTCTCTATAGATAAGAGTCTGTTTCTTGGTTTCTCTCTCTCTCTCTCTATTTTTTCCTATGCTTATTTGTTTTGTTCTTAAATCCCACATATGAATGAAAGCATATGCATTTGTCTTTCTCTAATTTCACTTAGCATTATATTCTGTAGCGCCATCCATGTTGTTGCAAATGACAAGATTTCATTCTTTTTATGGCTGAGGAATATTCTATTGTATATGTATACCACAGCTTCTTTATCCATTCATTAATCAATGGATGCTTGGGCTGCTTGCATTGTACATAATGTTGCCATAAACATCGGGGTGCATGTATTCCTTTGAATTAATGTTTTTGTATTCTTTGGGTAAATACCCAGTAGGGTGATTACTAGAATCATAGGGTAGTTCTATTTTTAACTTTATAAGGACCCTCCATACTGTTTTCCACAGCGGCTGCACCAGTTGGCATTCCCACCAGCAGTGCAAGAGGGTTCCCATTTCTCCACATCCTTGCCAACACCTACTGTTTCTTGTGTTTTTGATTTCAGTCATCCTGACAGGTGTGATGTAATATCTTATTGTGGTTTTGATTTGCATTTCCCTGATGATGAGTGATGATGAACATCTTTTCATTTGTCTTTTGGCCTCCTGGATGTCTTCTTTGGAGAAATGTCTGTTCAATGTCTTCTGCCCATTTTTCATTTGGTTATTTGGGTTTTGGGTGTTGAGTTGTATAAGTTCTTTATATATTTTGGATACCAAGCCTTTATCAGATATATCATTTGCAAATACTTTCTCCCATTCAGTAGGTTGCCTTTTAGTTTTGTTGTTTCCTTCACTATGCAAAACCTTTTTATTTTGACATAGTCCCAGTAGTTTATTTTTGCTTTTATTTCTCTTGCTTTAGGAGACATATCTAGAAAAATGTTAAAGCCAATATCAGAAATATTACTGCTTGTGTCATCTTCTAGGATTTTTATGGTCTCAGATCTCCCATCTAGATCTTCCGTCCATTTTTTAAAAAATGTTTATTACTTTTGAGTGAGAGAGTGTGTGCATGCATGCTCGTGAGTGGGGAAGGGGCAGAGAGAGAGGGAGACAGAGGAACCAAAGTGGCGTTTATGCTGACATCAGGAAGCCCAATGTGGGGCTCCAAATCACAAACCATGAGATCATGACCTGAACTGAAGTCAGATGCTTAGCCAAATGAGCCTCCCAGGCTCCCCAGTCTTTAATCTATTTTTCAGAAAGTGGTCCAGCATGTAGCTGACCAGTTTTTTCAACACCATTTGTTGAAGAGACTGTCTTTTTCCCAGTGGATATTCTTTCCTGCTTTGTCGAAGATTACTTGACCATATAATTTTAGGTTTATTTCTGGGTTCTCTGTTCATTAATCTACATATCTATTTTTGTGCCAGGACCATACTGTTTTTATTACTACAGCTTTATAATATAACTTGAAGTCTGGAACTGTGATACCTCCAGCTTGGCTTTTCTTTTGAAAAAGTGTTTTTGGCTATTCGGGGTCTTTTGTGGTCCCATATAAATTTTAGGGTTTTTTTGTTCTCATTCTGTGAAAAATACTGTTGACATTTTGATAGGGATTGCATTAAATCTGTACATTGCTTTGCGTAGGGTAGACATTTTAACAATGTTTACTTCCAGTCCAGTCCATGAATGCATGGAATATCTCTCCATTTCTTTGTGTCACATTCAATTTATTTCATCAGTGTTTTATAGTTTTCAGAGCACAGGTCTTTTACCTCTTTTGTTAGGTTTATTCCTAGGCATCTTATTATTTTTGGTGCAGCTGTAAATGGGATTTTTTTTTTCAATTTTCCTCTTTCTGCTGCTTCATTGTTAGTGTATAGAAATGCAACAGATTTCTGCACATTGATTTTGTGTCCGGTGATTTCCCTAAATTCATTTATCAGTTCTGCAGTTTTTTGGGGAGTCTTTTGGGTTTTCTATACATAGTATCCTGTCATCTGCAAATAGTGGAAGTTTTCCTTCTTCCTTACCAGGTTGGGTACCTTTTATTTCTTCTTCTTGTCTGATTGCTGTGGTTAGGAATTCCAGCACTGTGTTGAATAAAAGTGGTGAGAGTGGGGTCCTTCTCTTGTTCCTGACCTTAGGGGTAATGCTCTCAGTTTTTCCCCATCGAGGATAAATTTCACTGTGGGTCTTTCATGTATCACCTTTATTATGTTGAGGTATATTCCCTCTAAACCTACTTTGCTGAAAGCGATTATCATGAATGAATGATGTACTTTGGTCAAATGCTTTTTCTTTGTCTATTGAAATGATCATACAGTTTTTATCCTTTCTCTTATTGACGTGATGTATCATGTTGACTGATTAGTGAATATTGAGCCACTCTTCCATCTTGAGGATAAATTGCATTTGATCATGGTGAATGTTTGTTTTTGTTGTTTTTTTTTTTAATTGTTGGATTTGGTTTGCTAGTATTTTGTTGAGGATTTTTGCATTGATGTCCATGAGAGTTATTGGCCTGTAATTCTCTTCTTTTGTAGTATCTTTATCTCATTTTGGTATCAGGGTGATATTGAATTCATAGAATGAATTTGGAAGCTTCCTTCTATTTTTTGGAATAGTTTGAGAAGAAAAAGTATTAAGTCTTCTTTAAATTTTTGGTAGAATTCACTGGTGAAGTTGTCTCATCCTGGACTTTGGTTTATTGGGAGGTTTTTGATTGCTGATTTAATCTCACTGCTGGTAATCAGTCTGTTCAATTTTTTGTTTCCTCCTGCTTTATTTTTGGTATTTTATATGTTTCTAGGAATTTATCCATTTCTAGTAGGTTGTCCAATTTGTGGGCATATACTATTTCATAATGTTCTCTTAGAATTGTATTTCTGTGGTATTATTATTTCTCCTTTTTCAATAGTGGTTTTGTTTATTTGAATCCTTTCTCTCTCTCACTCTCTCTTATTTTTTTTTTTTGATGACTCAGTCTAGCAGTTTATCAATCTCGTTGATGTTTTCAAAGAATCAGCTCCTGATTTCGTCAATCTGTTCTATTGTTTTTGTTTTTGTTTTGTTTTTGTTGTTGCTGTTTCTATATCATTTATTTGTGTTTTTTTTCTATTTTTTCCTTCCTTCTGCTAGTTTTAAGTTTTGTTTGTTGTTCTTTTTCTTGCACCGTTAGGTATAAGGTTAGGTTGTTTGTTTGTTTTTTTAATATTAAATCTGTTGTCAAATTGACAATAAATTTATTGTCAAATTGGTTTGTATACAACACCCAGTGCTCATCCCAACAGGTGGCCTCCTCACTGCGCATCACCCACCCTCCCCTCCCTCCTACCCCTCATTAACCCTCAGTTTATTCACAGTTTTTAAGAGTCTCTTATGGTTTGGCTCTCTCCCTCTCTAACCTTTTTTTTTTTTTCCTTCCCCTCCCCCATGGTCTTCTGTTAAGTTTCTCAGGATCCACATAAGAGTGAAAATATATGGTATCTGTCTTTCTCTGTATGACTTATTTCACTTAGCATAACATTCTCCAGTTCCATCCATGTTGCAGCAAAAGGCCATACTTCATTTTTTCTCATTGCCAAGTAGTATTCAATTGTGTATATAAACCACAATTTCTTTATCCATTTATCAGTTGATGGACATTTAGGCACTTCCCCTGATTTGACTGTTGTTGAAAGTGCTGCTATAAACATTGGGGTACGAGTGCCCCTATGCATCAGCACTCCTGTATCCCTGGGGTAAATTCCTAGCAGTGCTCTTACTGGGTCATAGGATAGATCTATTTTTAATTTTTTGAGGAACCTCCACACTGTTTTCCAGAGTGGCTGCACCAGTTTGCATTCCCACCAACAGTGCAAGAGGGTTCCCGTTTCTCCACATCCTTTCCAGCATCTATAGTCTCCTGATTTGTTCATTTTAGCCACTCTGACTGGCATGAGGTGGTATCTCAGTGTGGTTTTGATTTGTATTTCCCTGATGAGGAGTGATGTTGAGCAGCTTTTCATGTGCCTGTTGGCCATCTGGATGACTTGTTTAGAGAAGTGTCTATTCATGTTTTCTGCTTATTTCTTCACTGGATTATTTGTTTTTCAGGTGTGGAGTTTGGTGAGTTCTTTATAGATTTTGGATACTAGCCCTTTGTCCGATATGTCATTTGCAAATATCTTTTCCCATTCTGTTGGTTGCCTTTTAGTTTTGTTGATTGTTTCCTGTGCAGTGCAGAAGCTTTTTATCTTCATGAGGTCCCAGTAGTGCATTTTTTGCTTTTAATTCCCTCGCCTTTGGAGATGTGTCAAGTAAGAAATGTCTGCGGCTGAGGTCAGAGAGGTTTTTTCCTGCTTTCTCCTCTAGGGTTTTGATGGTTTCCTGTCTCACATTCAGGTCCTTTATCCATTTTGAGTTTATTTTTGTGAATGGTGTAGGAAAGTGGTCTACTTTCATTGTTCTGCATGTTGCTGTCCCGTTCTCCCAGCACCATTTGTTAAAGAGACTGTCTTTTTTCCATTGGGTATTCTTTCCTGCTTTGTCAAAGATTAGTTGGCCATACTTTTGTGGGTCCAATTCTGGAGTCTCTATTCTATTCCATTGGTCTATGTGTCTGTTTTTGTGCCAGTACCATGCTGTCTTGATGATTACAGCTTTGTAGTAGAGGCTAAAGTCTGGGATTGTGATGGCCTCCCGCTTTGGTCTTCTTCAATATCACTTTGGCTATTCGGGGTCTTTTGTGGTTCCATACAAATTTTAGGATTGCTTGTTCTAGTTTTGAGAAGAATGCTGGTGCAATTTTGATTGGGATTGCATTGAATGTGTAGATTGCTTTGGGTAGTATTAACATTTTAACAATATTTATTCTTCCAGTCCATGAGCACAGAATGTTTTTCCATTTCTTAGTATCTTCTTCAATTTCCTTCATAAGCTTTCTATAGTTTTCAGCATAAAGATCTTTTACATCCTTGGTTAGGTTTATTCCTAGGTATTTTATGCTTCTTGGTGCAATTGTGAATGGGATCAGTTTCTTTATTTGTCTTTCTGTTGCTTCATTATTAGTGTATAAGAATGCAACTGATTTCTGTACATTGATTTTGTATCCTGCAACTTTGCTGAATTCACGTATCAGTTCTAGTAGACTTTTGGTGGAGTCTGTCGGGTTTTCCATGTATAAAATATCATGTCATCTGCAAAGCGTGAAAGCTTGACTTCATCTTTGCCAATTTTGATGCCTTTGATTTCCTTTTGTTGTCTGATTGCTGATGCTAGCACTTCCAACACTATGTTAAACAACAGCGGTGAGAGTGGACATCCCTGTCGTGTTCCTGATCTCAGGGGAACAGCTCTCAGTTTTTCCCCATTGAGGATGATGTTAGCTGTGGGCTTTTAATAAATGGCTTCTATGATGTTTAAGTATGTTCCTTCTATCCCGACTTTTTCGAGGGTTTTTATTAAGAAGGGGTGCTGAATTTTGTCAAATGCTTTTTCTGCATCGGTTGACAGGATCATATGGTTCTTATCTTTTCTTTTATTAATGTGATGTATCACGTTGATTGATTTGCGAATGTTGAACCAGCCCTGCAGCCCAGGAGTGAATCCCACTTGATCATGGTGAATAATTCTTTTTATATGCTGTTGAATTCAATTTGCTAGTATCTTATTGAGAATTTTTACATCCATATTCATCAGGGATATTGGCCTGTAGATCTCTTTTTTTGCTGGGTCTCTGGTTTAGGAATCAAAGTAATGCTGGCTTCATAGAATGAGTCTGGAAGTTTTCCTTCCCTTTCTATTTCTTGGAATAGCTTGAGAAGGATAGGTATTATCTCTGCTTTAAATGTCTGGTAGAATTCCCCAGGGAAGCCATCTGGTCCTGGACTCTTATTGTTGGGAGATTTTTGATGACTGATTCAATTTCTTCACTGGTATGGGTCTGTTCAAGCTTTGTATTTCCTCCTGATTGAGTTTTGGAAGTGTGTGAGTGCTTAGGAATTTTTCCATTTCTTCCAGATTGTCCAGTTTGTTGGCATATAATTTTTCGTAGTATTCCCTGATAATTTGCTTGTATTTTTGAGGGATTGGTTGTAATAATTCCACTTTCATTCATGATTTTACCTATTTGAGTCATCTCCCTTTTCTTTTTGAGAAGCCTGGCTAGAGGTTTATCAATTTTGTTTATTTTTTCAAAAAACCAACTCTTGGTTTCGTTGATCTGCTCTACAGTTTTTTTAGATTCTATATTGTTTATTTCTGCTCTGATCTTTATTATATCTCTTCTTCTGCTGGGTTTGGGGTGTCTTTGCTGTTCTGCTTCTATTTCCTTTATGTGCTGTTAGATTTTGTATTTGGGACTTTTCTTGTTTCTTGAGATAGGCATGGATTGCAATGTATTCTCCTCTCAGGACTGCCTTCGCTGCATCTCAAAGCATTTGGATTGTTGTATTTTCATTTTCATTTGTTTCCATGTATTTTTTAATTTCTTCTCTAATTGCCTGGTTGACCCATTCATTCTTTAGTAGGGTGTTCTTTAACCTCCATTCCATGCTTTTGGAGGTTTTCTAGACTTTTTCCTGTGGTTGATTTCAAGTTTCATAGCATTGTGGTCTGAAAGTGTGCATGGTATGGTCTCAATTCTTGTATACTTATTAAGGGCTGTTTTGTGACCCAGTATGTGATCTATCTTGGAGAATGTTCCATGTGCACTCAAGACGAAAGTATATTCTGTCGCTTTGGGATGCAGAGTTCTAAATGTATCTGTCAAGTCCATCTGATCCAATGTATCATTCAGGGCCCTGGTTTCTTTATTGATCCTGTGTCTAGATGATCTGTCCATTGTTGTAAGTGGGGTATTAAAGTCCCCTGCAATTACCACATTCTTATCAATAAGGTTGCTTATGTTTGTGATTAATTATTTTATATATCTGGGGGCTCCTCTATTCGGCGCATAGACATTTATAATTGTTAGCTCTTCCTGGTGGATAGACCCTGTAATTATTATATAATGCCCTTATTCATCTCTTGTTACAGCCTTTAATTTAAAGTCTAGGTTGTCTGATATAAGTATGGCTACTCCAGCTTTCTTTTGACTTCCAGTAGCATGATAGATAGTTCTCCATCCCCTCACTTTCAGTCTGAAGGTGTCCTCAGATCTAAAATGAGTCTTTTGTAGACAGAAAATAGATGGGTCTTATTTTTTTATCCATTCTGATACCCTATGTCTTTTGGTTGGAGCATTTAGTCCATTTACATTCAGTGTTATTATTGAAAGATATGGGTTTACCTTGTAGTAAGGTCTCTGGTACTTTGTGGTCCTTGCAAAATTTCACTCATAGAATCCCCCCTTAGGATCTCTTGTAGGGCTGGCTTAGTGGTGATGAATTCCTTCAGTTTTTGTTTGTTTGGGAAAACCTTTATCCTTCTATTCTGAATGACAGATTTGCTGGATAAAGGATTCTCGGCTGCATATTTTTTCTGTTTGTCACATTGAAGATCTCCTGCCATTCCTTTCTGGCTTGCCAAGTTTCAGTAGATAGGTCTGCCACTACTCCTATGGGTCTCCCTTTGTAAGTTAGAGCCTGTTTATGCCTAGCTGCTTTCAGAATTTTCTCTTTATCCTTGTTTTTTGCCAGTTTCACTATGATATGTCATGCAGAATATCAATTCAGGTTACGTCTGAAGGTAGTTCTCTGTACCTCTTGGATTTCAATGCATTTTCCTTCCCCAGATCAGGGAAGTTCTCAGCTATGATTTGTTCAAGTACACCTTCAGCCCCTTTCTCTCTCTTCTTCTTCTGGAATTCTTATGATACGGATATTGTTCCATTTGATTGCATCACTTAGTTCTCTAATTCTCCCCTCATACTCCTGGATTTTTTTTATCTTTTTCATAGCTTCCTCTTTTTCTATAATTTTATCTTCTAATTCACTGATTCTCTCCTCTGCCTCTTCAATCCGTGCTATGGCCATCTCCATTTTATTTTGCACCTCATCTGTAGCATTTTTAGCTCCTCATGACCATTTCTTAATCCCTTGATCTCTGTAGCAATAGATTCTCTGCTGTCTTCTATGCTTTTTTCAATCCCAGTGATTAATTTTATGAATATTATTCTAAATTCTTGTTCCGTTATATATATTGCTTAAATCATTTTTGATCAGTTCATTAGCTGTCACTACTTCCTGGAGTTTCTTCTGAGGAGAATTCTTCCGTTCCATCATTTTGGATAGTCCCTGGAGTGGTGCAGAACTGCAGGGCACTTCCCCTGTGCTGTCCGGAGTAACCTGTTTTGGTGAGCGGGGCCGCAGTCAGACCCGATGTCTGTCCCCAGACCACTGCTGGGGCCACAGTCAGACTGGTGTGTACCTTGTCTTCCCCTCTCCCAGGGGCAGGACTCACTGTGGAGTGGTGTGGGCCCTGTCTGGGCTACTTGCAGACTGCCAGGCTTGTGTTGCTGCTTCGATGGGATCTGGCCAATTAGCTGGGGTGGATCCGCAAGGTGCACAGGGATAGGAGGGGCAGGCTTAGCTCGCTTTGCCATAGGCAGTCCCCCGCGGGAGGGGCCCTGCAGCACAAGGAGGGAGGCCCTGCAGACCCGTCGCAGGGATGGATACACAGAAACACATTGTTGGGCGTTTGTGCGGTGCAAGCAAGTTCGGTGAAGGGAACTGGTTCCCTTTGGAATTTCGTCTGGGGATGGGAGAGGGAGATGGCACTTGCCAGTGCCTTTGTTCCCCCTCCGAGCTGAGCTCTGTCTTCCGGGGCTCAACAACTCTCCCTCTCAGTGACCTCTCGCCCTCCCCGCTCTGAGAGCAGAGCTGTTGCCTTATAACATTCCAGATGTTAAGTCCCGCTGGCTGTCAGAACACACGGTGTCTGGCCCCTCAGCTTTTGCAAGGGGCTCTGCCTTGCTGGTCGGGCTGCCCCTCTGCTGCCCTGGCTCCCTCCCACCTGTCCCTGTAGTATGTACCGCCTCTCCGCCCTTCCTACCCTCTTCCGTGGGCCTCTTGTCTACACTTGGCTCTGGAGAGTCTGTTCTGCTAGTTTTCTGGCGGTTTTCTGGGTTATTTAGGCAGGTGTGGGTAAAATCTAAGTGATCAGCAGGACGCAGTGAGCCCAGTGTCCTCCTACGCCACCATCTTCCCCTCTGTCTATCAGGTTAGGTTGTTCATTTGTGGTTTTTCTTGCTTCTTCCTGAAGTAGGCTGTATTGCTATAAACTTCCCTCTTAGAACCGTTTTGGCTGCATCCCAAAGGTTTTAGACCATTTTCATTTGTTTCCATATGCTTTTTGATTTCTTCCTTGATTTCTTGGTTGACTCATTGATGGTTTAATAGCATCATGACATCATTGAGTCATTGACTCATTGATGGTTAATGTTATTTAACCTCCATTTGTTTGTGATCTTTCCAGATTGTTGCATGTGGTTTATTTCTAGTTCCATAGTGTTAAGGTCAGAAAAGATACATGGTATGACTTCAGTATTTTTTAATTTGTTGAGGCTTGTTTTTTGGCCTAATATGTGATCTGTTCTGGAGAATGTTTTATGTGCATTTGAGAAGAATGTGTATTCTGCTGATTTAGGGTGGAATGTTCTGAATATATCTGTTAAATCCACATGGTCCAGTGTGTCATTCAAAGCCACTGTGTCCTTACTGATTTTCTGTTTGGATGATCTGTCCATTGATGTAAGTGGGGTATTAGAAGTTCCCTACTGTTATTGTATTGCTATCAATTAATTCCTTTATGTTTGTTATTAACTCTTTTTATGCATTTTGGTGTTCTCATGTTGGGTGCATTCATATTTACATTGTTATATCCTCTTGTTGGATTGTCACGTTTATTATATAGCATCCTTCTTTGTCTCTTTTTACAGACTTGGTTTTAAAGTCTATTTTGTCCAATATAAGTATTGCTACTCTGGATTTTTTTGACATCCATTTGCATGATAAATGTTTCTGTATCACCTCACTTTCAATCTGTAGGTGTCTTTAGGTCTGAAATGAGTCTCTTATAGGCAGCATATAGATGAGTCTTGTTTATTTATCCATTCTGTCACCCTATTTCATTCTGTTGGAGCATTAGTCCATTTATATTCAAAGTAATTTTGATAAATGTATATTTATTGCTATTTTGTTACTCATTTTGTGGTTGTTTTTTAGTTTTTCTCTGATCCTTTTATCTTTTTCTCTGCTTCATGGTTTGCTGGTTTTCTTGAGTGATATACTTGGATTCCTTGCACTTCATTTTTTTTTTTTGGCATATCTCTAACTTTATTTTTGATTTGTGGTTCCCATTTGGTTAATATATAACATCTTCTGAATATAACAGTCTTCATTAAGCTGATGGCTGCTTAATTTTGAACTCATTCTTTAACCCTCTCCTCTCCACATTTCACATATTTGATATCATATTTTACATCTTTTTATTTTGTGTTTCTCTTTCATTTATAAATTTAAACATAGAAATTTCTTCTAAGATGGTTGTACCATATTTGTCCATGGATTTTAGTCTTAAGGTTTCCAAGGAGAATTCTTAAAGAGGGACAAAGTAAGAGTCATCAGCCAACAATTATCCCAGCAGATGGGAGAACATTAGCCTCATTCCTAAAGAGAAGATGTGGGCTGCACACCAAGTATTCACTGTAGTCCACTGCTTATCTGCTGGGATCCACCTGGGAATAGTTCCTCCGGGTTGGTTTCTTTTCCTGGGGAGAGCTGTAAGAGGGGAGGTTAGTGGTATGACTTAGTCCTCGTTGCTGCAGATAGTCGTGAGGCCACACTGATGCTCACCATGTCCGTCCTCTACTTACCATTGTAGATTTCCTTGTTGGGGCAACCACCTGTGCCAGTCTGGGTGGCTTACCTGTGGAGTGACCTACTCTCATCTCTTGAAAAACAATGAAAAATAGCCAATTTTGTCGGTTCCTTATAGATGGAATGGGTTGGAGGTAGTAAATGAAAAGAAGTAAACAATCTGAAACAAGAGGCAAAACTGTTGGAGAAGGCTCATCTGACTGCTGGGTAGAGGCTGAGCCATTGAGAGACGAGGATGGAAACAGAGAGATATGAGGCTATTGTATGAGTCTAGACAAGAGACAGTGGCAGCTGTACTTGGGTAGCGGCAGTGGAGGTGGTAAGAAGTCATTAGTCTCTCTAAATGCGGGTATATTTCAAAGATAAACCTTTTGCCAAGGTGAGTAAGATTTTGTCTGGGTTATCAAAAAATATGAATCCACTGGGGAAACGAGATTTATAATGGATTGTTTTAGCATAATGATGAGAGTAGTGGTAGATACCTAGAGGAGGGGGTGGTTATGGAGCCCTACCTAGGAAAATCTAAGGTAGGAAAAGGCAGAATATGAACTGAAGAGGTAGGTTGGGCCACACCGTGGAGGGTCTCATAGACCGAATTAAAAACTTGGACCTAAGGAGGTAGCACATTCCAATTTATGACTTAGATTCTCCAAGTAACTCTGGTGAGTGTAAGAGGGCTCATGGGTTAAGATTGAAAGCAAGGAAACCAGTTAAAATATGCATTTGTCCAGGGTAGAGATAGTAAGCTAATATTTGTCATGTACTTGCAATCCATCAAGCACTAAACACTGTATGTATATTAACTCAATCCCCAGAAGAACCTTATCAGACAGGGACTATTAACATCCACATTTTACAGATGCATAGACTCCAGCACAAAGAGGCTAAAGTAAACTTGCCCCAGTTCATAGAGCCATGTGGCTCTAAGCAGGAAGCAGGATTTGAACCCACACACTCTGGCTGGAGAATGCGTGCACTTATGCACTGTGCTACACTCGTGTCCTTAAGATAAGAGCCCAGAGAGTTAGGGAAAATAGTAGGGTGAATCTCTTGTATTTTGTCCCAAACATAATAGTTAATTAGCTGTAATTTCACATTAGCGTTAACAGCAGTATTCATAAGATCCTCACCCTCCTATCATTTCCTTTCCTCCTTACTTAGAAGCTTGCATTCTCTTTTGGCATCTGTGTCTCTTTCTTGCTTTGCAATCTGATGCTGCCTTTCTGCAGCAACACAGGGTACAAAGCAGATGTTCAGGATGTGTCTTTGGATCAGACAGTATTGTGACATCAGGTAACCCAAGTCTGCGCTTTTGTCTTCTCTCAGAATTTCCTCCTAGGGGAGTGCCTCAGACTTGGTGTTCATTGGAGTGCTTTTCTCCACAGCTTTTGTTTGGGAATAGCTCAAATTAGATAAATTAACTCATGGCCACTGGAACATCAGTACTATAGGAGATTGTTGTGAAATACACTGGTACCTGGGGAGAAAAGTGTATGTTTCCACTAATCACCTGTAATGCAAACACAGACTGTAAACAGTCATTATGTAACTATTACTTTTCTAACTGTCAAAATGTGGAGAATTTGAGTAGTACAAGGAGTTTATAGAGAAAACAGGGTCTGGAAAATGCTTGCCTTAGTTTGCCAAGTAAGTGTCGGCTCTGCTGCCTTACTTCTTTCTGATGGATTACCCCCAGGACAATCTTATTTCTTTCTCTTTTGGATTCAGGGAGGTACTGAACATCACCATCTTTTTCATGTGGTTGTTAATGATATTATTACAGTTTCATAAAGCACAATACCTACCTTACCTTAGGCCAAATGTTATTCAAAAAGAGCACATACAATTTGTAGCCCCTCTTCAAGCCTAAAGTATGACAGAGAGACACAAAAATAGCCAAGAAATAGATGGCTCCCACAAAGGTACCTTATAGCCGCAGTGGTAGGACAAGAGGGCCACAATCCGTGGTACCTCAGTGAGTGTTTTCCGTGTCCTTTGTGGTGAAGAAACAGAGCACTTGTGACTGAAGAGAAGGGATGAGGAGGTGGGCAGGGGTCTGCTCAAGGGAGAGAACACAGTCTGCATCAGAAACTAGGCGAATGGGTTCTATTGGGGAAAGCCAGGAAGGATTGGAGATAAGTTGATGGCCAGTGAGTAGGCAGGGTTCAGAAGCCCCATATTTTGAAGAAATCTAAAGCACCTTAAAACACGAAGTTCAGTAATATCAGCACATACCTGAGAAGCTATAAAGTTAACCAGCCCTGTCCAACCCTTCCTTCTGAGCTCACATTCCAGGTAAGGAACATTTTTATTTTTGAAATCCAGGTGCACAGTCAGGAGAAGGGAGAAAACAGTGACACCCATCTTTTTAATGAGCATTGCTAGTGGAAGAGAAATTAGCATCACCTTGAATTTTATGTGATGTCAGTTAAATGAAGGTATTTTATAGCACTTTACAACAAATTAGAATCAACTAAATTGAAAATAAGCCTAGCAGGTGGGATAAGTAATCAGGTAAGTGGCCAGTTTTGCTATTTTTGCTTTGAGTTGAAGACAGAATTTGAATTTCTAATGTCCCCGAGGCATAGGGTTCACAATTGGGGAGCGTGGCTTCTGGGATGATTGTTTAAGATGCTAGCATTTCAGCTCTGCCCTCTACTCTACAACTTGCTTAGCCATGTCCTGGGAGATGGGCCCCAGCACATGGGCGTGCACGCCAGAGAGAGGGCTGTGAATTAGTGGAGGACAGAACGCTGCTTCTGGCAGAACACTACAGAGCAGACTGGAAATAGATGACCCAGAACAGGGTAGTAAATCATCCACATTAACTCAGGGCCTCTAATGAAACGACTGAAATTCATATGAAGACTTTATGGCCACTCATGAAATCAGCCCAAATCAGAGGGGCTATTAGAACACTTTTATGTTTTAAGAAAACGGTGGCTGTGCTCAGCTGCTGTAATTTGCAGTCAGAATGCCCTGACATCATAAATACTGGCTTTGGTGGACGGTGTTTCACAGCACAGCTTTTCACCCCATGAGGCAGTGTTTCTTGCGTGGATTACTAGATGATTGTAGCATCTGAAATACGTTCAGGAAACCGCTGAAGAGGCCAGAAGATGCTTGGCGCTGATACCTACATTGAGGTTGGTGGCCCAGGATATACCTGATGCCTGTGCAAGTTTGCATGTGGGGGCAAAAGAAAGAGGAGAAGATGTGAAAGGAGGGGAGTTCTCATAAATGAAACTTTGCAGTTCGCTCAGAGTGGACATGTTAAGGGCAACAAACGATAAAATGATGCTTGTAATTATGGTTTATAAAGAGAAAGAGCCATATTGAGTATATAATTTTCATTTTTTCTCTTCTGCAGCCAATGAGTTAAATGAAATAACTAATCTGCAGAAAATCCATGTATCTATGTTGTTTTTAGTCCACCTTAGAGAAACATGAAATATGCAGATTTCTTTCTACTCTCCACTTGGACTTTCTACTTGAAACACTTTTCTCAAAATATATGTTATCTTTTTTTTTAATCTTAAAATTGTTACATAACTTTTCAGGTACCTAATTACTGAGCAGCAGATAGCTTTCCACGTGAAAAGTAAAAATGATAAACGGAACCTTCTTTAATTTCTTCCATAGTCATTTCTTTTTCTCTAACCAGCAGCCCTCACTTGATTTTCAACACTTTATACTTTATTTTTTTAATTTTTTTAATGTTTTTATTTATTTTTGAGACAGAGAGAGACAGAGCATGAATGGGGGAGGGGCAGAGAGAGGGGAGACACAGAATCGGAAGCAGGCTCCAGGCACTGAGCCATCAGCCCAGAGCCCGACGCGGGGCTCGAACTCACGGACCGCGAGATCGTAACCTGAGCTGAAGTCGGATGCTTAACCGACTGAGCCACCCAGGCACCCCAACACTTTATACTTTAGATTTGGATATGAAAAGAGCAGGGTTTTAAATTTCCATCATCATTACCTTTTGATAATTCTGTACCCTAAACTGGAATGAGTACGCAGGAAAGGCTGACTTCTCTGCTAGAGTATCAAATATATGATGACACCATGGAAAATGGGACGGGTCTCTGATGAATCTTGCTAATACTGAAAACATATCTTCGCTATTGATCCCCACACTGACAGCCTCTAGTGCTTGACCCTGTTCAGCCAACTTGGGTGTTGTTCCAGGTGGCACTTCACAGGTTTGACAGATCATCGTGCTCTGAAAGCATTAACACATGTGCCCGAGTCATAGAGGTTATCCACTGTATTTTGTTGCTTTGATAAAAATGGGTGCAGAGAATTGAGTGAATTTATCGGAGAAAGGTTCAAATGTACTGACCTAGGACTTTCAGAGAGGCACTTCTTTGTAATACCTCGCCTCTTTGTTTTGTGCTGCCCTCTGCTGGCTACTAAATTTTGTAGTAATGAGCCTTGAGAAAAACCAAGTGGTGGAAAAAAAAAAGAGTGGAAGCTGCTGTCACCTCTGCTTTCCATTGGAAAGTAATTTCCCATTTTATTTTGTGAAATGTGGGCTCAATGTGTAGTGATTAATTCAGATGCACTGAAGATATAAATTGGAGAAAATGCATGAGACTAATTTGGTTATTTATATGGACTTTGTAAATGTGAAAGAAAGAATTCTGTAGCTTATTGCATGATTAGTCAGATTTTCTGAATCATCAATGTGAAAATCCAGTGTTATTGTAAATAATTTGGACATGTTTCTCCATGTTTGTATTTTTCAGTGGCTGCTAATTTACAGAAGATTGTAGATGATCCCAAAGCTTTAAAAACACTGACATTTAAGTTGGTAAGTTGAAAGTTCTGGTAAGAAGGTAAATATTTTGCCATGCTCTGCCAGCAAGGAACAGTAACAGTTTAATAACCTGCTCTGCGATGTTGTTGCTATTGTTGCTTTCTTTCGGGATCCATTTTTGCATCTGTCATTTGCCTGTTTAACATCTGGGAACATTTTCTGACCATGTCCGGGAGTTTACTCTTCCATGAGTGTAGCTTGCTTCCCAGTACATCTTTAAGAGGGGTCACTGGAGAAATCTTGAAGCCTGTACCGTTCTGCTTCCAGTTTGTATGGCACCTTGACCATACAGACAAAATTAAACTTCATTCCAACCAACACTGTTAATAAAGGTTTCCCAGAGTGAAAGCCAAGTGGTTCTAACTTTTAAAAATTGAGGCTGATTGTTGTAGAAATGGTTTAGGTAATTGGAAGCGATTGTAGAACTACTCGCTGAAGGCTTGTGAACAAAGACCTAACATTTTAACTCCCCATTTCAAATCACAGCAATAGATTCTCGTAGAGAAGAGGTGTTCCAGCAGTTTTTCTGCTCTAGCAGACTTGAAATGTGAGAACTGGCGTGGCCATAAAGATATAGATCCTGAGCATTCTGGCGTCATTCTAAAACCAAGAGACACGGTGACCATGGCCGGAAATAGAAGTCCAAACAGTCAAAAGTGACTATTTTCCTGAAAGTTTGAGCAAACAGTACATTAAGTGACTCATTTTAAAATTATGAATCTTATCGAGAGCCAGTCAGAATGCCACAAGCAATTTAAGATATAAATGACTAACACTTTGCTGTGCACAATATGTATTGATGATCTGTCTTTTTTATTTCTTGTGAAAATTTAATGGAAAGTGTACACGGCCAAAGACATGAAAATGATCAGTTACAGTAAATGTTAGCCCTGTGCTAATGAATTTTCTGGGTCTTGCCTCTCGCCTGATTTCATATGGCTAGGCTGTGGGATGAAAGCAAAACACAAAGATTCTCACAGAAAGAATTTATCTGAAGAAATTTGTTTCGATAACAAAAAGAACGGTTTACTCAGACACAGAATGATAAAATTAACAAATTGAAAAACCCATCTTCTGGTTTACAACATTTCTGTCACCTCTATTATGATTCTAAGCTGCCTACATCTTTGTGAACATATTTCACTCATATGAGAATGTACTGATGGAGAAAATGGTACCCTGTGTCAGGATTTCAAGCCAATATTAATGTTTCTTTATTCATTTTTTATACCATAACAAAGAAGTTATAACACACCACCTCCAGAAGATCGGTCTCATTTTGAATATGCAAACAGAGATAAGAGATTAGAGCTTTTGTGCTGGCTTAGCCCCACACTCGCTAAACTTGCTTACCTATGAAACAGGAATAGCAACCCCCCACCCTTTGCCTATTACTGAAGGTCTTATAAAAACAGCTACTATAGGGGCGCCTGGGTGGCTCAGTCAGTTGAGCGTCCTACTTTAGGGCAGGTCATGATCTTGCGGGTTCGTGAGTTCAGGCCCCATATGGGGCTTGCTGCTGTCAGCCTGTCAGGGCAGAGCCCACTTTGGATCCTCCACGCGCACGCGTGCGCGCGCACACACACACACACCCGCCCCTGTCCCTGCCCCTCCCCCGCTTGCACTCTCCCAAAAATAAATATTAAAAAAAACACGCAAAAACACCTACTATACCTTCTCTAAAAAGTAAGAATAATGTAAAACTCCCCTCATCTCCTACTTGAATCAATTTATTGCTTCTCCAGATTCTCTCACATGATTCTGTCCTCTTCATCCCCGTTTCCAGCACCCTTGTGGGATCCTCTTATCTCCCTAAACAGATCTTCCTGCCTACGGTTTGCCAGCCTCTGGCTCCATTCACCACACTGTGGCTGTGGCCAGAGTGCTTCTACAGTGCACAGCGCTCCAAATACTTGAGTGGTTCTCCACTGCCCTCTACTACAACTCAGACCCCTGACCAGACCTCCCTTTAAGGTTCCTGCCCTACCTTTCTGGGTCTGCCCTCACTCTCCCCACCTCTCTCCCCCTCATTCCCTATCTGCTCTTGGCTTCATCTGCTGGCCTCTTTGCATGTGCTTCCTCCTCTTACTTAGACATTCCTCCAACTTCTCCAGGCTGCTTCGTCGTCTCCCCACACCTCAGCATGTTCTAACTTTCTCCTGGCCTTTCGCTTTCTCCAGGAAGCCTTCTCTGACGTCCAGTCCTGGCTTATATGATCCTCTGTTCTCCCCCATGAGTTCATACCTCTTAAGAAGTCTAGAGGTTCCAGTGGCCAGAGGCTTCGGCCTTGGACCCACAATGCCTAGCACAGTGGCTGGCACACAGCAGAATAATACCAGCCTCATTTAGAAAAACTAGCCATCATTGGTTTTTCCTTGCCATTTGTTTTAATCCCTGCAAAATGATTAGGATGGGGACTTCTGCTTCATGCCCTGTTTGTAGAGTCCCTTAAAATTCCTTGGGCTTGCCTGCAAAAATCACAAGAATCCCTTTCTTATGCATCCACTGTTTGCCAGACAGTGCGTGAAGTGTTTCACATACTCCACCTCGGTTAATTTAGTCCTCACGATCCCACAAGATGGTGATATCATCAGGCTCATTTTCTGTTCTAGGAATCCGAGACTCTGCGCAGCGTCTTCACTTACCCAGGATCATACAGTTGCAGGCACTGCAAATTCAACTCTGGTCTCGCATCACAGCCCCAACTCTTCAACAACAGTTCATTCTTAGAGACAGGACGCTGCAGCCTTGTGGTTTTATGGCTTTCTGTTTCTTTGTGGATTCCTCCTTTTGGATGACCATAAAGCCACAAGGCTGCGGGGGTCCTGCCTCTAAGAATGAACTTCTGTCGAAGAACTAACTGTGTGATTCTGGGTAAGTGAACCCCATATTGACAGCGGTTGAGACGGATTGTCTTCTGTGCTTTAAGCAGATTGAGTAGCATTGGCCTGTCTGGCACAGGAGTCTTGTAAGAGAACCCATACACATCTTCCCTTTCCCTGATAGCTTGAGAATGTAGTAATGTGCTGTTCCCAGTAAATGGAAATTAATGGCTTTTTTCCCAAAAGGTAGCTTAAGATGTTAAATAAAGCCAGACTCAGGAGCGTCCTTCTATTTCTGTCACTTACCTCTCTATCCAGCCCTAGTGAAACCTGAGGGGGTCTCTTTGTTGTTACCACTTGCCAGCCAGTTTGAGAGCCACTTGATAGAGCTAATTTGAACTGCTTCTTGGCCTAATCTTCTGTGGAACACTAACATCCTGGCGAAACCACAGAGATTCAAACGCATTTGCCTTCGTTCATCCATTTGGCTATTTCCTTGAAGAATAAAAGATCAAAGGATTTCAGAAGCACTTTTCCTCAAAAACTACTGCTGCTCGTGGTCCTTTTATCTCTCAGCTGTTTATCATTTTTATCTCCAAGCTTTTTTTGCTTTCTAAGGGAGAGTGTCAGGAGCCTGAAAATCGTCTAAAGAACAAGTTGTATCTTGCTGCTGTGGTTCTTTACCTCACAGAACAGTGGTTTACTCGGGGGGTGGTTGGGGCACTTTAAAAAAATCACTGCTGCCTGGGTCCCATGCCAGATATCTTTAGTGTAATTACTCTTGGTGCAGCCTGGGTTTGGGGCATTTTGAAAGCATCCCCTGGTGATTCCAGTATTTAGCCACAGCTGAGAAACATGCTGTTTTGTGGATAGTTCAGTCTCTGATCTCTTTTCTCTCTACTCTCCCACCACTATTAAAATTATATGGCTCAAGTTTGAAAAGGTGTCTGTCCTTATATATCTGCTTACATAAGAAAAACAATGGCCCAGAGAGCAAAGATACTGGTTATATCAAGAAGAGCGTTTACTTTTTTTCCTTGCCCAGCGAGATCTTGTACTTCACTTATTATAAGTCAGATGAAGCTAGATTTCCATTGTTGGCATGACCAGAGGCAGGAAGATCAGAAACCTTTTTCATATGTAACACTTTTAACAAAGTGGTTCAAGCACAGAGGGCATTTCAGCTCAAGTGTAACATGCTTTCAGTTTAACATCTCAGTACTGCCTCTTTGTTGATTGCCGTAAGCCTTGCCTTGAGACAAGTCTCCATAAATGCCTTTTAAGGCATTTTTAAATTTGCTCCTTTGCAGTCTTATAAAGTAATTGAATCTTGCTGCTTTCGACGTGGAATTTTTGAAATTGCATTAATAAAAATACGAAAGATAATTTGCCCTTAAAGAATACAAATTGTGAGTATATGTAACTAACATCCAGTTGGTACACATTTACATGAGCATTGTAGATTTTAGATACTGAAGTTTAATAACATGCATTACGTACAGTGATTTTCACAGGCATTTTGTCAATTAATGACTAACGGGCCTTAGTTTTCGAGGCTTTCAGCTCAGGTGTAGTTGGAGGCTGCATAACGGAAGGCAGCATTTCCTGAAGCACGGGTAAAGCAAAGACCAAAATGAGATTTAAAACTACTTAAGAGTATTAACTTTTTTTCTCCCTACTGAAAGGGGAGTAAGGTAAGAAAAATCTTCAGGGAACCTATCAGTTCAAGAAGATCCAGGTAGCCTCTCTGAGCCTCCTGCTCCAGTCTGAGACACTGGTTCTCCAGGTGTGGTCCCCAGACCAGCAGTGTCTGCTTCATCTGGAAACTTGATAAAAATGTAGCCTTCCAGGGCCACATCCCAGGCCTAATGAATCAGAGTCTCTGGGGGGCGGGGCACAGGAATCGGTTTTAACAAGCTCTCCAGGTGATGCTAAGGTTTGCTAAGCATCACCTAAGGTGATGCTAAGGTTTGAGGAAACTGCTTTATAGGAAACATGGAGCTAACTCAGTGCTTCACACTTTGGGAAGCACTCAGGTAGAACAGTGGTTCCAACTCTACTGACCTTTTGCGTCATCAAGGGAGCTCAAAATCCCAGTACCCAAGCCACACCCCAGACCAATTCATTCACGACCTCTGGGATGGCAGTGTAGATTTTCAAATTTCCAGTGGTTCCAAAGCGGACGCAGGTTTGAGGTGGAATATACTAAATCCTTTGTTGGCATTTCAGCAGTCTTCACAGCATCTGCACCAGAAGTAGGTTCCATTTCAAGACCACTTTGCTCATCCATAAAAAGCAACTCCTCATCTGCTCAGATTTTATCCTGACCTTGTGGCAATTCAGTCCCGTCTTCAGGCTCCACTTCTAATTCTAGTTCTCTTGCTGTTTCTACTACATCTGAAGTTACTTTCTCCACTGAAACTTTGAAGCCCTCAAAGTCATCCATGAGGACTGGGAACGGTTTCTTCCAAATTCCTGTGAATGTAGACATTTTGACCTCTTCCTAAGAGTCACTCATGCCCTTAATGGCATTTAGAAAGGTGAAGTTTTCTGGAAGGTATTCGATTTTCTTTGCCCAGATCCATCAGAGAAATCACTGTCTGCGGCAGCTATAGCCTTATGAAAAGTATTTCTTAAATAATAAGACTTGAAAGTTAAGGGGCATGTGGGTGGCTCAGTCAGGTGAGTGTCTGACTTTGGCTCAGGTCAAAAGTTGAAATTACTCCTTGACCCATGGACTCTAGAATGGATATTGTGTTAGCAGGCATGAAAACCACATTAATCTCATGGTCCAGCTCCATCAGATCTCTTGGGTGACCAAGTACATTGTCAGTGAGCAGTAATATTCTGAAAGGAATCTTTTCTGAGCAGTTCTTAACAGTGGGCTTCAAATATTTCAATAAACCATTTTGTAAGCCAATGTGCTGTTGTTCCATTTATAGAGTACATATTCTATAAATAGCTCTAACATAATTCTTAAGGGCCCTAAGATTTTTGGAATGGTAAATGAGCATTGTCTTCAATGTAAAATCACCAGCTAACATTAGCCCCTAAGAGGAGTCAGCCTGTCCCCTTTGAAGCTTTGAAGCCAGGCACTGACGTCTCCTCTCTACCTGTGAAGTCCAAAGTGGCATTTTCTTCCAAAAGAAAACTGTTTTGGGGGCGCCTGGGTGGCTCAGTCAGTTAAGCGTCTGACTTTGGCTTAGGTCATGATCTCACGGCTAGTGAGTTCGAGCCCCATGTCAGGCTCTGTGCTGACAGCTCAGAGCCTGGAGCCTGCTTCAGATTCTGTGTCTCCCTCTTTCTCTGCCCCTCCCCTGCTCATGCTCTCTCTCTCTCTCTCTCTCTCTCAAAAACATGAAAAAAAAATTTTAAGCTGTTTTTGTCTACACAGAAAATCTGTTGTTTAGTGTAGCCACCTTCTTTAATTCTCTTAGCTGGATCTTCTGGATAACTTGCTGCTTCACCTCGTACTTTTATGTGATGGAGATAACTTCCTTCCTTAAACCTCATGAACCAACCTCTGCTAACTTCCAAATTTTCTTCTGCAACTTCCTCACTTCCCTCAGACTTAAAAGAATTGAAGAAAGTTAGGGCCTTGCTCTGGATTAGGCTTTGGCTTAAGGGAATGTGGTGGCTGATTTGATCTTGTATCCAGACCACCAAATCTTTCTTCATATCAGCAGTTAAGACGGCTGTTTTGCTCTCTTGTCATTCGTGTGTTCACTGGAGTAGTGTATGTTCAATTTCCTTCAAGATCTTTTTTTGAACTTTGGCATTCACAGCTTGTGAGAGGCCTAGCTTTTGGCCTGTCTCTGCTTTTGACATGCCTTCCTCATTAAGCTGAATCATTTTTAGGTTTTAATTTAAAGTGAGAGATGTGTGATTCTTTCTTTCCCTTGAACATTTGGAGGCCATTGTAGGGTTATTAAGTGGCCCAATTTCAATACAGTTGTGTCTCAAGGAATCAGGAGGCCTGAGGAGAGGGAGAGAGGTGAGTGGAACAGTCAGAACACACACAACATTTATGGGTTAAGTTCGTGGGCCCCAAAACAACTGCAAAAGTAACCTCAGAGATCACTGATGTCATATCACCATAACAAATGTAATGAAAAAGTTTTAAAAATTGTGAGAATTACCAAAATATTACACAGACACGAAGCGAACCAATGCTTTTGGGAAAATTACACCAATAGACTTACTTGGTATAGGATTGCCACAAACCTTCAGTTTGTGAAAAATGTGGTATCCGTGAAAGGCAACAAAGTGAAGTGCAATAAAACAAGGTATGCTTGTATACTGAAGGATAGTGGTTGTCTCCAGGAAAAGCTCTTGTGAGGTTGAGTTGTAAGCTGAACTAGCCATGTTTTTCCCCATGGAACACTAATTTTATTTGGAAGAGTAACTGACAAAATGTGGTTGTTCAGACTAAGGAATTGGCAGACATTTTTCCAACATGAACCAAGTAAGCCTGGCGCTTTAAGGAAAACAACTGGCCATATTTGTCCTCGATAATAAATTTCAGCTTTCGAGCAGAAAAATGACTTTGGAAAACTTGCATCTGCCCCTGTAACCTTGACAGCATCCCAGTACTTACTTTTTCTGATGAGATTAGTGATATGTGATAGTTTTGAACATGATTGGTTGGCATGGTGTATTGAGACATAGAGATTATAGAACAAACTGTGTCAGCAGTGGAAGATGTGCATAATTCAGTGATGCCGAAAAGTCATACCTGGGCAAAAAGATCAATTCAAAACGCAAGATAGACTAATGGTTTTAATCTAACAGAGAATGAAATTTCAATACTATGGTTTCAGATTCCACGTCGCAACTAACTTTTAGGAAACTCCACTTGGAAAGTCTCAAAGTAGTAACAAACAATATCCACAATTATCAGAAAGACTTTTAAAATTCTATTTGTTCCCTTTTTCAACTACATATTTATATGAGGCTGGATTCTCTTATATATACTTCAAGGAAAACAACCTAAAACAATAGTTTGAATGTAGAAGCAGATAGGGAAATCTCACCATCTTCCATTAAGCAAGACATTAAAGAGATTTGCAAAATATAAAGCAGTGCCACTCAGTTTGGGTAAACTGGTTATTTTTCATGATTTTATTTATGCTAGCATGTAGTGGTTTTATTATTAGATTTAATGAAGTCGTAAATGAATAATTCAGAAATTTCTCAGTTTTAATTTCTGAGACCTTCAGTATAATATAATCTACATAACCATGTTTGTTTTTAATTATTTTAATACTTAAAAATACTTTAAACATGACTTCAATAATGTTAAAAAATTTTCAGTTTTAATTTCTAAAATAGTCAATATAATAAATGTAACCTGCAAAAACATAAGCTTTTTAAGTTTTATTTTGATTCCAGTATAGTTATCATACAGTGTTACATTAGTTTCAAGGTGAACAATGTTATGATTCAACACTTCCATACACCCAGTGTTCACCACAAGGGCCCTCCTTAATCCCCATTGCTTATTTCACCCATCCCCCCACCCACGCTCCTCTGGTAGCCATCAGTTTGTTCTCTATGGTCAAGAGTTAAGCTTCTTGGTTTGTCTCTTTTTGTTTTCCCTTTGCTTATTTGTTTTGTTTCTTAACTTCCACGTATGAGTGAAATCATATGGCATTTGTCTTTCTGTGACTCCTTTTGCTTAGCGTTGTATTGTCTAGCTCCATCCATGTCATTGCAAATAGCAAGATTTCATTCTTTTTACGGCTGAATAATATTTTGTGTGTGTATGTATGTATGTATATGTATATATGTATACATATATATGAACATACTACATCTTCTTTATCCATTCATCGATCAGTGGATGCTTGACTGCTTCCATATCATGGCCACGGTGAATAATGCTGCTATAAGCATACAGGTGCACGTATTCTTCTGAATTGGTGTTTTTGTATTCTTTGAGTAAATACTCCATAGTGCAATTGCTGGATCATAGGGTAGTTCTAACTTTTTGAGGAACTCCCACATATTCTTTTCCGTAGTGGCTGCACAAGTTTGCATTCCCACCAATAGTGAGTGTTCCTTTTCTCCACATCCTCGCCAACAGCTGTTGTTTCTTGTGTTGCTTTTAGCCATTCTGACAGTTATGAGGTCATATTGTAGTTTTGATTTGCAGTCCTCTGATGGTAATTGATGTGAATATCTTTTCATGGGTCTCTTGGCCATCTATCTAATCTTCTTTGAAGAAATGTGTGTTTGTGTCTTCTGCCCATTTTATAATTGGATTATTTGTTTCTTACATGTTGAGTTCTGTAAGTTTTAAAATATATTTTGGATACTAACTCTTTATTGGATGTCATTTGTAAATATCTTCTCCCTTTCAGTAGGCTGCCTTTTAGTTTTGTTTCCTTTGCTGGTGTAGAAACTTTTTATTTTGATGAAGTCCCAATAGTTTTTTTGCTTTTGTTTCTCTTGCCCCAGACTTATTTAGTAAGAAGTTGCTATGGCCGGTGTCAGTGAGGTTACTGCTTGTGTTCTCTACTAGGATTTTTATGGTTTCAGATCTCATGTCTAGGTCTTTAATCCATTTTGAATTTTTGTATATGGGGTCAGAGAATGGTCCAGTTTTCCCAACACCATTTGTTGAACAGACTGTCTTTAGCCCATTGGATACTCTTTTATGCTTTGTTAAAGATTAATTGACCATATAATTGTGGGTTTATTTCTGGGTTTTCTACTCTGTTCCATTGATCGATGTGTCTGTTTTTGTGCCAGTATCATACAGTTTTGATGACTACAGCTTTGCAGTCTAACTTGAAGTCCAGAATTGTGATGCCTCCAGCTTTGCTTTTTCAAGATTGCTTTGGTTACTCAGGGTCTTTTGTAGTTCTATACAAATTCTAGGATTTTTGTTCTAGTTTTGTGGAGAATGCTGGTGGTATTTTGGTGTTAATTCCTTTGGGTAGAATAGACATCTTAACAATATTTGTACTTCCAGTCCATGGGAATGGAATGTCTTTTCGTTTCTTTGTGTCTTCTTCAATTTCTTTCATCAGTATTTTATTCCTAGGTATCTTAGTATTTTTGGAGCAATTGTAAATGGGATTGTTTTCTTAATTTCTCTTTCTGCTGCTTCATTATTGGTATATAGAAATACCACAGATTTCTGTACATTGATTTTTGCATCCTGTGACATTACTGAATTTGTTGATCACTTCTAGTAGTTTTTTGGTGGGGTCTTTTGGGTTTTCTATAAATAGTGTCATGTCATCTGTAAATGTGAATGTTTCACTTCTTCCTTAATGATTTGGATGCCTTTTATTTATTTTTGTTGTCTGATTGCTGTGGCTAGGACTTTCAGTATTATGTTGAATAACAGTGGGGAGCGTGGACATCCTTGTCTTGTTCCTAACCTTAGAGAAAAAGCTGTTTTTCCCCATTAAGGATGTTAACTGTTTTTCATAGATGGCCTTTATTATATTGAGGTATGTTCCCTCTGAACCTACTCTGTTGAAGACTTTTATCATGAATGAAGGTTGTACTTTGTCAAGTGTTTTTTGTGTCCATTGAAATGATACGTTTTTTTTTTCCTTTCTCTTAATGTTGTATCACATTGATTTGTGAATATTGAACCAGCCTTGCATCCCAGGAATAAATCCCACTTGATGGTGATGAATGATTTAAAACAAAACAAAAGCACAAGATTTTGAAGTCCTTGATAATTTTTAAGAGTATAAAGAGTACCTGAGACCAAGAAGTTTGAGAACTGCTGCTTTAAGGGTCTCTGGTCCCTTAAAAAGATTCCAGAATCTTTTGCATATTGCCCTCAGTGTTTTGCAGGCCACAGTGAGAGAGGCAAGGACTCAGCCTTGGTTAAGAGAGAGTCAGCTGGGTAGTGGGAGAAGAAGAACCGAGTGCCTGACTCAAAGCCAGGCAACCTGGTCTGTGCCTCTTTGTCAGGAAACCGAATGTTCCAGTGTCGCTGGGGGAGGTAGGCGCTGGGACTGAGGGTGACAGGTGGACTCCCTGTGTGACGTACCCACAATAACCACTGGTTTGATCACCCACTTGCATTGTAAATTCTCACTTCCACTACTCTTCACAAGAGGGACTTAAGATTTTTCTTTCATGTCTAGTTGGCTTAACCACTATTGGATATTTTGTTTTTATTTCGGGTCATTTCAACCTCCTGCTCGTCCCACTGCCAAATTTCTGATGTATCTTTGACATGCAGGGATGCGCTTCACAGCTTCACACTGTCTGCTCCCTCCTCATCCCTGCCAGCAGCTATTGGTGCTCCTGGGGTGTTTGTCATTTGCCTATTAATTACATGCGTTGTGTCTGCCCCCATTCACTGCATTGAGTAAGTGAGCAGTAAGTCAGTCAGCAGTAACTACATAGCAGGGGAAGGTTTAGGGAGATACACAAACAGGGCTTGTGGAACAAGAAAACTGGTGGTGGTGGGGGTTGAGTGTCATAGTATTTGTATGACAAACACCCACGGGAAAATACCTTATCTGACAACCCTCCTGTGCCTGTACTACTTTGTTAAAAGTGATAAGGAAAGGGACGTTTTTGATCTTACTGCCCTTTACTGAATATCTTGTCAGAGTAAAGCTAGAGAAATCATTGGACAGGGACAGAGTAAATTCTTTAAATGTCAACTAACGTTTCTACCCTTTATGCTTATATAAGAAAATCAACAGCGTAAGTGCTGACACCATTACTTTAAAGATAATTACTTAAAAATATTCAAGTTATATGTTCTAATTAGCTGCTTATTGTAAGGGAGAATGTTGAGGTTGACAAAGGGCTGAGTTTATGTACTGTTTTTTGGAGCAGCGCAGAGCGGTTCATTGTGATGATTGGAAAGGGCTTTTTTTTACATGGGAAACTAATTGTTTTGACAATAATTTAGCAGGAATTAGGCCAAGAAAAAGTTTGGATGGCCCTTTAGTGATTAATTGCCCATTCTCAGTCATTCATCATACATTTTTCTCCCTACTTGTGGTACTTACATAATGTCTGGTTCTGATTTATGTACTCTGAAGAGGCAGCCTGGAATGGTGATCTGAGTACTGTGTGTGTGTGTGCACATGCATGTGTAGGAAAGAGAGGGAAGTGAAAAAAAAAAAACACTTGAATGAGGACAAGTGAGAGGTTTGATGGACAGTGACTTGTTTCACTTTTTAATTTTGAAGAAAAATCAAAATATTTGACATGCTATAATTTAGGCCAATTTTAGGCAATAAATGTTCTAAAATATTATAAACCAAACTCTGTCATGGAAAAATAAGTTATCTATCATGAGCCATTCAACTACTTGGTAACCACTTTTTTTTTCTTTTTTTTTTTTTTTGTCAGTATTAAGACACCTTTTGGTAAAAACCAGGTTTACCCTCAATGACCTAAGTCGCTTGTGCTCATTTTCATAATTTTTTTTTAATAAATGGAAGTGTGTACATCTTGATTCCCTCTACCAATTTTGCCCATCCACCCAGCCCCTTCCTTTCTGGTAACCACCAACTTTGTTTTCTGTATTTAAGAGTCTGTTTCATTGTTCATTTGTTTTGTGTTTTAGATTCCACATATAAATGAAATACGATATTTGTCCTTCTCTGACTATCTCACTTAGCATAATATCCTCTAGGTCCATCCTTGTTGCAAATGGCCAGATCTTATTCCTCTTTACGGATGAGTAATATTCCAGTGTATATACATATACCACATCTTTATCCATTTATTTGTGGACAGACACTTAGGTTGGTTTGATATCTTGGCTATTATACATAATGCTGCAGTAAACATAGGGGTGCATATATCCTTTCAAATTACTGTTTTCATTTTCTTTGGTAAATAGCCAGTAGTGGAACTACTGGTATTTCTATTTTAATTGTTCGAGGAACCTCCATATTGTTTTCCACAGTGGCTGTACCACTGCATTCCCCGCCAACAGTGCACAAAAATTACCTTCTCTCCCGACCCTTGCCAACATTTGTTATTTCTTGTCTTTTGATCCTTTCGTTCTGGCAGGTATAAGGTGATATCTCATTGGATTTTGATTTACATTTCCCTGATGATGAGTGATGTTGAGCATCTTTTCATGTATATTTTGGCTATCTGTAAGTCTTCTTTGGAAAAATGCCTACTCAGGTCCTCTGCCCATTTTTTTTACTGGATTATGTATTTTTTGGTTGTTGTTGAATTGTAGAAGTTATATTTTAGATTATTGACCTGTTATCCAATATATAATTTACAAATATCTTCTCCCATTCAATAGGTTGCCTTTTCATTTTGTTGATGGTTTCCTTTGCTGTGCAAAAGCTTTTTATTTGATGTAGTTCCAATAGTTTATTTTTGCTTTTGTTTCCCTTGCCTGAGAAGTCAGGTCCAGAAAAATGTTGCTAGGGCTGATGTCTAAGAGATTACTGCCTGTGTTTTTTTTCTAGGATTTTTATGGTTTTAGGCCTTCAATTCATTTTATTTTTGTGTATGGTGTAAGAAAGTGGCCTAGTTTCATTCTTTGCACGTAGCTGTCCAGTTTTCGCAGCACTGTTTGTGGGGGGACTGTCTTTTCTTCATTGTATACTCTTGCCTCCTTTGTTGTAGATTAATTGACCATATAAGTATGGGATTGTTTCTGGGCTATCATGTTCCATTGATCTGTTTGTGTTTTTGTCCCACTACCATACTGTTTTGATTACCATAGCTTTGTAGTATATCTTGAAGTTTGGGATTTTGATACCTCCCTGCTTTGTCCTTCTTTCTCAAGATTGCTTTGGCTATTTGGAGTCTTTTGTGGTTCCATATAAACTATGATTATTTGTCCTAGTTCTGCGAAAAATACTACTGGTATTTTGAGAGGGATTGCATTGGGTGATATGGATATTTTCTCTCTCCATTTGTGTCTTCAGTTTCTTTCATTAATGTCTTACTATTTTCACAGTACAGGTCTTTCACCTTTTTGGCTAAATTTATTCCAAGATATTTTATTGTAATATTCCTTTAAAATTATTAAGGAACTCTAATTTGAAAGTATATTTAAGATCACTTTCTTGGCAGTCTCAAAGCTTTAAGCCTAGACATTGTGGTGTTTTAACGGGAACAAATCCCTCCCCCCTCTGCACCCCTGTTTTCTGCACTTCATAGCAAGCATGATGGCCAGATTTGTTACAGTAGTAATTAAGCACTGGAAGAAATGGGACACTGGCCCCACACAGATTGTGCCTTTGCTTGGATCAACTGGCACTGAAGGTGTCTTTTTCCCTTTTCAGGCTTCAGGCTGTGATGGGTCGGAGATTCCGGACGAAGTGAAGCTGATTGGGTTTGCCCAGTTGAGTGTCAGCTGATGTATGTCCCTTGACATCTCCCCCTGATCTGTCATGCCCCCACCTCACACCATTTCCCTCGATCTTCCTCCCCCACCCCTACTCCCTCCCCCTCACTCCCAATTCCCACAAAATCAGAAGATTGTGAAGAGTCTGGCTTCAGTGACATGGGATAAAAAAGAATTTTTTTAAACTTACAACACTCCGAGTTCTGCTTTATTCTCTAGCAATCCACAGTATGAGAACAAGCAAATGCCACAGCTGCACGACTGTTGCTAATTTTTCCAAAAGCTATTTAATATTCTTAGCAATCAATTCGGATATCCCTTAAGTGAAAAGAATCTGAAATACACTCAGGTGGTCCTATTTATTGGCAACAAAAGGAATTTTTTCTATCAGAAGCCTATTTCTTCTTTCATTGTTGTTCTTTCTGTTCTACTTTAATTGTACATCTGACAATACTGCCTCTTTTATGTTGTATTTAGAAATTAATATACTTATAAAATTAAGATTTATTAGCCAAACTTGAATTCTAGTTTTAAAACTGACTGTGAATTTTATTTTTCATATATTTATGCATTACACACCTTAGCTATAAGAAGAAAAGTTTTTGATTATATGCTTCTTGCAGTTAATCTCTTGTTATTTAAACAAAAAAAAAATTCAGGTCTATCTTTGGAGTATTTATAACTTTTGATTTTTGAAATGACTGAATTAGGAACTTAGATGCTTATTCTTTTGGTTTGTTTGCCTAAAAACCAATCCACAATCTGATTGTCTCTTGGGAGAGGGAGGTGCCTTGCAAACTTTCATATTAAGAATGTGCCTGAGGCTGCTTTACTCTGGAATAGTCTCAGATCTAAAACTTCCTCTACATAAAGTGGCATATGTAAGTTTTGCTTCATTGGAACATATAGAATGCTATATAAAATGTTGCCATTCTATTAGACTGCTAATTATGTACCCATCTCTGATTTGACTTCTCTGTGATAGGATTTGTTATTCCAAAGGTGATAAACTTGAAGATACCAGAATCTGAGTTTTACTTGAAATTCTGCAGAATACCCAGATGGAGTGAAAAATAGAAAGGGTTTTTGTGCAATGACTAAAAAAAGGTAAAATGCTGTTAAGTTTCGAGAATAAATACTTTCACCCAAGTAGCCCTCTGCTTGACTATATATTAAGGAATAGTAAACCTTAGGATTTTCAAAATTGGAGTCTAAACTTTCAGGGAGGTGGGCTCCCAGGATGGTACCATTGCTCTTTCCTAGCTAACCCTAGATATGGCAGCTCTTTAATGTACTTTAAAAAGCAAATATATATTACTAAGGAAAGAAAAGTTATTTATAATTGCCTTGTCATAATTGTTAAGGTGTTCTAGAGCCATTTGCATACAACTTAATGTAATTTCATTCCATTCTATTGTTTACACAACAATTACTCAAAGATGACTGCAAAGGTAAAAGGAAAATAAAAGTGTATTGCACAAAGAGATGGTGTCACATGGTTTCCTTCCTCCTTCAGGTAGCACCTGCATGGCAGCAATGAGATTTAGCACTCCCATGCCTCCCAAGAACTAAGGAGGGAAAAGTGCCCTAAAGGGAACAAGGCATCCATTCAGTCTGAGAATCAGGTTTGACGATTATTCACACTCCATGTAGTAGGGCCACAGGGAATGAGAGCAAAAAAATTCCTTACAACCAATTCATTTTAGCCCTGAGGCTTGGAGTGGTTAAGTGACTTTTCCAGGGCCCTTCACAAAGCTACTTACAGAGCTGGTTTCCCAAGGCCCTGGTTCTGATATTCAGAGCATGTTCTTAACGCTCTATACAACTTGTAGACGAAAATAGTGTAAGACCCTCATCTTCTGAGAGAGTCAAACATACCTGAATAACTGGAGGACCTTGTTTTGCAACATAGTGATAAGTATCATACAATATCTGTTTAATGTATGTCCGTCGTCCCACATCTTTACTGCTAGCATTTGAGAGAGTTTATATACATCCATACAATAGGACAAAGATTTTTTTAATGAGAAAATTAGGAGGAAGGGTCCATAAGAACTGGTTAACAGTATGAATGCAAGGGTCAAGTTCATCCAAAGAGGTGTCTGTGTACAGCCCACTCGTTTTTGTTTTTTTTTTTTTCCTTTCTAAAGTTAGGAGAAATACAGTTTTTCCTAGTACTAAAGCCTGCAATGAATTTTTCTCTAGGCAGTTACATTTAGGTATTCAGAAACTTCAAAACTCTCCGAACAGCCCTACACATACATACATAGTTAAGTTTTGAACACTTACCTTTTCTAGTGCTTTCAGCAGATGCTCAGAGTCATGTGATAGGAAGTGCCAGTACCAGTCAGCAAGGAGCTGAGAGTGTAGTCCAAGCAGTTACTGTCACTTGTGCTCTTGAAAGACACAGTAATCTAACAGTTTAAAAGGAACGAATGCACTGTATGACCACGACTGTTTCTCTTAGCCAAGCTTTTGAGGAAAGAGGACATACAGCAATGAAGCATTCAAGGACCCAAGCTCCACTGAACACGTATGTCGTATTATTTGGATAGATTCATACGCCTTGACAAACAGGTGGGTTCACAGCCTCTTAGGAAAATCAAGGCACCCACGTCTCATACCTAAATACACACAAAAACTTTTTAACATCAGTGTGCCTCTATTATGGTCAACTTGTAAAGCTGTAGTAATAGAAGCAAGTTCCCTTTTATCTCATTTGAACTCCCAATGTATTCTCCTTGTGCGAAAAAAATGGTTTTCTGCACTTAAAACAACTTTTAGAGATCCTTATAAGTCATGTGTGATAAAAATTTCTTATTTTTCCAGGAAAAAAAAGTAGCCTTTGGTTTCCCATGTGTTCCATATCTTATGTGCTGGTAAACATGGTGGATGGCCCCCACGTCTGAGTAGGGTCAGGTAGTAGTCTTTAGACGAAGACCCAAGAATTCCCTCAAAAAAATATTCCTACGTACAATGATGTTGGCATGTAAAATTTTCCTATTAGGAATTTTCATTCACTCATTTCAGTAATGCACCTACAGTCTATTTAGTTTTAAGCAATATACCTCCCGGGTGAACCCTCCAAGTTAAATTACAGAGATGGTGAATATAAGCCCAATTCACGTTGGAGGGCTTCTGCCAAAACTTGGGATTTGCATTTGACAGTAAACGATCTTTTTGTTTTTTCTTGGAAGTACATTTGATAACAGAAGCTGTTGCTTAGTGAGGCCCACTGATGTTGTGACAGTAAAATCATATGATCAACTTAAAATAAAATGTTATCAATTTCTTATAACTGAAAACATGCTTCTAATTCACCCCAAAGTGGCCTTTATACAATATGATTCCACTTAAAGGGAACCCAGATATACCTGTTTTTCTGCTGTACATATTTATATTGCCAAATCCTAGCTAAGAATGCTGACTCTCACCAGGATATTTAGGGCTAGTTTGAATATAAGTAGGGTGCCACGGTGGGTGGTACTAGAACATTCCCCCTCAGGACTGGAATGTCCCAGCCTGGAAGTACACGCTGCTTTCCAGGGTTCTATTACAAGGCCTAACAGCCATAAACAAATGGCTTTCAAGTGATAATTTCCATTGTGTATCTTCATGAACTAAATAAGTGAGTGTTACCTTTAGGCTAATGCAACACTGCCTAGAGTTTGGTGCTTGGGATGTGCACTCTCAGGAATAATAGAAATATTTAAGGCATGTAACTGGTGCAGACAGTAAGAAAATATGTTTAAAATGATAAAGTGACTCACTCCCTCAGTATATCGATTAACACCCAAACCACCACCAAAAATGAGGGAGCTGGCACTCCACTGGAAAAGACAAGGCATCAAAAAATGGTCAAAAGTACTTGTTTCCAGGGGCATCCGGATGGCTCAGTCGGTTGAGCATCTGACTCGATTTCAGCTCAAGTCATGCGTGATCTCATAGTTCGTGGGTTCAAGCCCCACAACCAGCTGTGTGGTGATGGCACAGAGCCTGCTTGGGATTCTCTCTCCCCCTCTCTCTGCCACGTTCCAGCTCTTGCTTGCTCGCACACGTGCTCTCTCTCTGAATAAATAAACAAACATTAAAAAAAAAAAAAACCTGTTTGCAAAATGTCCCAGTGGTTGCCCAGCTGATATTATGCCACGGAGAAAAATGCATGGTCAAATAACAGTGATGTCCTTTTATCTGCCTTCTTTCGCCTTGCTCACCAAACCTAGCTGGGTAGTTTGGGTATCTAAGAACAATGAAGAAAATCCACATGATTAGATTATCAGCCACTGTGCATCCTGTGCCAAACCAACGGATACTGTTTTCTAATCGAGCATCCCCAGGTGGAAACACTAAGACACATAAAACTTCCCCCTACGTGAGTTATAGCATACAGAATATCATTAGCTGAAGTTTGTTGAGCCCTTATAATTTAGCTCATAACTCATCAAAGGGCAAGAAATGTTATTAAAAGTTACAATCTTCCTCTATTGTTATTTGAATTTGCTACAGAATGATGAAAGGGCAGTAATAGAATAATCATTCCTAGAGTGTACTTATCCCTCATGTAGAAAACCGTCTTAAGAAACCAAGACTTGTAATTTATCACAGAGGAAACTGGCTTACTTTCTAGATAGAATATTCAGGAAAAGCAGGCCCGTAATCTGGGAGGAGGGAGGATAGTGTGCTTCTTTACAAAATGGTGTGGACGATACTCTGGTCCAGCCTTCACCCAGATGAATAATTTGGTGTTGAACAATTCTGGCAGCACTTAGATGTGTTAAGTAACATAAAGTTCAAAATGAATGGTGATCAGAGGAAGGTTGCGTGTATACTCAGGTAGATTTTTCACATACCTCAGTCTTTTTTTCTCCTCTCCAAACTCAATGGGATTCTGAAAAAGGAAACAGAATCAAAATGAAACAGATGATTAAGTGTCGTACTGAAATGCCAAGCACTGTTCATGCATGTTATTGGAAAACCCTGACTTCAGATCCAGCACTATTTTCCCATGCTCTAGAACATTGTAATGAAGCTTAGCTGTATACAATATCAAATCTGATTCACAGTAGTCCTGTTTATATGTACACTGAGTCACAACGGAAGATCTAATTCTTATTGAGGTTGAGGATTGTAGCCGGTAAAAGTTTGAAAGCCACTCCTTTAAGCCATTTTGAATTTTTTTTTTTTATTGTTCTTGCAGCCAAAAGCAGTCACTTTGCTAAGTACTTTACATCTTCTCATTTAATCTTAAAAACTCTGTTGGCTAGGTTTTATTACACCATGTTAAAGATGAGAGAACTAAGCCTTAGAAGGACTAAGATGCCCAAGCTAACACTGTCAAATATGAGGCAGGACTTGGAATGTAGGTAAATTTGGTTCTAAAGCCCCCACTCTCAATCATATCAGACAGCCTCCCTACATGATACAAGACATACGTTATTGCAGGCTTTCTCTGGACCGTGCGCTAAACCAAAGACTTCCTACCTCACCTTGCTTAAGCCTCTCAACAACTCTGGGAAATTGGTTTCATTATCTGCATGTTACAGATGAGGAAATAGATGTACACAGGTCTTAAGTAACTTCTCCAAGGTAGGTAGGTAACAGGTAGGTAGGTAACAGGGACTGAACGCAAGTCAGGAGGACTCCAGAACATTTCCACTGTACCTTAGAGAGCTGCCTCTCTTCAGGGCCTATCCAGATTTTGTGGGGCCTGAAATTTCTACGATTAAGGGTAGGGAACTCTAAGTTTGGGTGCAAAGTTACTTGTGGCAAATAGATACCGAGTCTTGCAAGGGGCCCTGACCGTTACTCCTGGTAACTCTGCCACCGGGTCACAGATGTTGCATCTGCTTTTCAATTCATGATTCGTATTAGAACTTGTATATTCATCAGAATCTTTTGTGATGTGGCTTCCAAATCTAGGAAGGGAAGTAATTTTTCCAAGATCAAAGAACGCGAGATGGTAGTTTGAGAAGGGACAGTTTCAGCCTGATTATTTTAAGTGCCTTTAAAAAAATAATCAAATTCCAATGTATACAAAAGAAAAACCAATCACATTCCTTAGTAATAAAATATAAAACCAATGTACCTTCTGCTCAGGCTTTGTTGCCAACTGTCAGTGTGACCTCACCCAAGTTCTGTTTCACTCCACTAAGCCTCAGTGTACTCATTTTTAGATTGAGGGGGATTAATTAGTTGATTATTAACTTCCTTTCCAACATGAACATTCTAGAGGCCTAATTGAGCAGAGGAATGAATAAACCGGTTGCTGCTTGCCTGTAGTGGTCCATCCATTCAGCTGTAACAGTGGAGCTGTTGGTGAATTGAGTTTTAGAAATTCTAATCAGGTAATTAGGAAAGAGTTGGTGGTACAGGGAGAGTCAGGTTCAAACTACAAGTTAAAAAGATGGGTATGTTAATTAGCTTGACTATTTCACAATCTATATGTATATTGAAACATCAGGTTGTACACCTTAAATATATATTGTTTTTATTTCTCAATTATGCCTGTGGACACGGTCTTAAGAGAGGTAAAATATTTCTACTTTATGGCTATCCCCTAAGCACCTAGTACTTCACAGGGCCCGTTCCACCAAGCTCTTTCTTTCCTCATAGAGCTCCTGTTACAAGAGGAAAGGCAGGAAGTGTGTTGAGGAAAGGAGAGGTGAGGAGAGAGACACCTGACCGACCATCCTACCCACTCATACTGCCTGCCATGTGTGGGTAAAAGCAGCCACAGCGTCCCTGTTGACTCCTATGAGCTAAGTCAAAACCAAAATCTTAGAAATCGCATATCCCTATTATTTCTAGCATTTTTGTTTTATAGTTAATGATTAAAATTATTAAAAATAGTTAACATTACTAAAAATAGTGACCACAGAGTACCTACCTTATTCCAACTGCTTTTCATATGTATTATCTCTTAATCTTATTATAACTATGCAGGGGTGCCTGGGTGGCTCAGTCAGTTGAGTGTCTGACTTCAGCTCAGGTCACGATCTCATGGTTTGTGAGTTCGGGCCCCCGTGTCAGGCTCTGTGATGACAGCTTGGAACCGGGAGCCTACTTCTGATTCTGTGTCTCCCTCTCTCTCTGTTCCTCCCCTGCTCACACTCTGTCTCTCTCTCAAAAATAAATAAAGATTTTAAAAAATTAAAAAAAAATAACTATGCAAAGCAGGTATGCCTGTGTCTAAATTACAGATGAAATGAAGTTCAGAGAAGTAACTTATCCAAGATCAACAACAAGTGAATGGCAGTCCTAGAATTTGAATTCACATGTATCTTCCTACTATACCACATTGTCACCCAGTTAAATCTGCATCGTCCCTATATTTATTATAGTATTATGTATTATATATAATTAAAAAATAGATTATTTAATTGCCTTCCAACCAATAAGCTGCTTACAGGAGCAGTTTCAAAGGAAACTCGGTAATGTTGTCTGGTACAGATCCTTACTGAATATGTGTTGAGAAATACAATATAACTGGCAAGAACAAAAAATCCATTAGGAGACATGTCTTGTTGAAAAACAATGACTACAATCAGACCAGCAAAGAATCCGGGCATAAAAATTGCAAATGGTAGTTACAGGGTGATCAAGAAAAGGACAGTCTGAGTGGCGACGTTTTCAGCTGTTCCTCTGTTGGCAGCCTTTCAAACCCACACGACTACTAAATGCATTAGTATTAGGAAGACTGTGATAACACTACAGTCAGCTGTGTAAAATGAATTTAAGAGTGACTGACAGATAAGTAGACTTGAAGTAGCAAATTGCTGAAAAGATCATCTCGGAACTGTGAAGCAGAATGATACTTTGGTGTGGGTTAAAAGAGAAAGAGTTGACATGTCCATCACGAGAGCCACCTTGGGGATCAGTCAAGTACTTCAACTTCTCAGAACCAGCATGGTATAGAATAAGGTTCAGTGTCTCATTGAAGTGTCACCTGGACAATGCTCACTACCATAAAATTCACCGTTGAGTCTAAATCCTTTCTATTCCTCACTTTATTAGCTCTTTGCCCTTAATCAGAAAGATAGGAGACTTGTATTTAAGCAATGGTATAATGCTGGGCTCTTTGTGGCAAGCCCTGTAGATTTCAGGTAATAGTTTGGTATTGCCTCTTTAAAAGAATATCATCAATGTCTGTGCTCCATTTGTGCCGGGAGACTTTGCATTTGGTCGCTGAGCCTCAGTATTTTACAGCACAGCATTCTAGACACCCCGGTCAATTAGACACTTATGAAGGGAGCTAAGCCATGAAAATAAGAACTCTGTGACATTTTATTAACAGCCATATATGGAAGACTTAGCTTAGGGAAACTGTGCAATAATTGAATGAATGGATGAATGCTATGTTTATACAATTCCCTCACATTTAGACTGAGTATACTTTTTAAAAGATCACAGGATTTCAGAAATCATCTGTTTTAATCTCCCGGCAATCTTTCTTGGAACCCAGGCTTTCTAACTCCCAGCCTTGTGTTTTTTGTGCTCTGCAAAGAAAGAAATTCCCTTACTATTAAGGAAGAAATATCATACAAATATGAAACCAGTTTTTTGAGTCGGGTAAATCTGTTTCTGAAGGTTTTAATCTTAGAATATTTTAAATGTAGATGATCCCCAAAATATCATCCACAGAGACAACAGGTCAAGAATAACCACAATGAGTATACAAGGAGATTTGATATATAAACAAAGTTTCATCAACTCACCTTGAAACCCTTACCTGCAGAAAAATGATTAATTTTCAACAATGACTGAGCCAGGGAAGCTTATCTACTCCTGCATTCTCTGATGAAGACAGCTAAGGCTCCATATTCATTCTCTGTTCTTGAGTTTGCAATTGATATCTATGAGGTGGCCATATTTGGAAAGTCAACCTCAAAAGAGCCCTTTGACTAAAGCCCATTCAAAATGATGGAGAGCCAAGTACTTGACTATGAGGACATTTTCTTCAAATATATTGTTAAAAGAGCATCATTTGGGGGCACCTGAGTGGCTCAGCTGGTTGAACAGCTGACTCTTGATTTTGGCTCAGGTCATGATCCCAGGGTTGCGGGATCAAGTCACACGTTGGGCTCCGCACTGAGCATGGAGCCTGCTTGGGATTCCCTCTCTCTCCCTCTGCCCCTCTTCCCCACTCATGCGCTCACTTTCTAAGATAAAAAAGTAGACAAATAAAAATAGAGCAGCATTGTGTCCACCTAGCTCAAAACACAGGAGGATAAGAGTGTAGTTGTCAATAATTTTTATAGCTTCTTATGTAAATATGAAGCTTTGTATTACCTCACGTAGGTCATAATAAAATACAATCAGTACCTGGTCTACAAAAAAAATTCTTATGTACAAATTGAATCATCTGTCTCCTTTCTCAATGCATATCTTCTACCAAAGACCCCCCTGCTGTGCTGGTAGTAGAGATAGAGAGCTGTGGGTCTCTTAAGTTGTTTGGTTCCCCAGCACCTACACAATCTCCTCTCCTACTTTGCTCTCTCAACTTCAGGCATACCCAACTTCCTTGTTGCTTTTTTAACATGTCAGTCACTGCTTTAGTTACTCTTTTGGAGATAGTCTTCTCCCAGTTCTTCTTAGCTAATTTCTTCTCCAAGTTTTTGCATAAGTGTTACTTTTTCAATGAGGCCTCCCTGAGCTTTGTATTTAAAATTGAAACCTTCAAGAGGTGGTCCAAGATGGTGGCATAGGAAGACCCTGAACTCACCTCCTTTACAAACACACCAATCTACACCTATATATTGAGCACTTCCTCCTGAAGAACTGAGGGCTTATTGAACAGCATAAAAAAAACAAATGATACGTTCTCCTGTGGACCTGCCCCCTCCAACCTGGCCTCAGTAGGAGTTTTCTAAAGTGGCTCCAGGTCCCCTCCCACAGTGGACCAGCACAAACCTTGCTAACACCATGTCCCTGCACATTTTCCTGCAGACCTGCCCCTCAACATGCCCTCAGCATCAGTCCATCCAAAATGGCACCACAAGCGTGGCAGTGTGCAAGCAGCCCTGACAGGGGTCAGCACCACCCCAAAGTGACTCTTGCCCCATGGAGAGGACACAAAAACCACACATGCCAGTTCATCTGTGGCCCCAGAGTGGGCTGGTTGCAGACATCTGCTCTGACCGCATTCCCCACCCACCAACAAACGCTTCTCAGGGACAACACAGGGAGAAAACCCCATAGCTTGTTGCTACTGCAGCCCTGCCAAATGCCTGATCTGACCGAAGCTAAGCCCAAAGCGGCCCAAGACTGGCCCACTAATAACACAGGGACAAAGCCTTGCCCACAGGGTGAGCCAGTGCAGACAACTAGACTGAAGGGAAATGTGGCTCAGCCGCAACAGTAGGGATATGCAAACATATAGGAGATACCCCTGAAGTGCCAGGTTCTGGTGAGCAGGACTTCTTCATAAGGCCACTACATACAAGAGCAGGAAATGTAGCCAACTTTCCAAGCACATAGAAATAGACATAAGGGGGCAAAATAAGGAGACAGAGGAATATGTCCCAAATGAAAGAACAGGACAAAGTAACAGCAAGGGAGGTAAGCAAAATGGAGACAAGTAACATCACTTGGACTTGAGTAGAGGACCTTAGTGAGTCCCTCAATAAACGTAGATAACATAAAAAGGAACCAATCGGAGATGAAGAACTTAATAACTGAAATTAAAAATACACTAGATGGAATAAGTAGACTAGAAGAAGCAGAAGAACAGACCAGAGACCTGGAGGACAGAGTAATGGAAAACAAGCTCAACAGGAGAAAGAAAAAAGACTTAAGAAGAACTGAGAGGGGAACTGAGCAACATCATCAAGGGCAGTGACATTTGCACTACAGGGATCCCAGAAGGAGAACACAGGAGAAAGGGGGCAGACATTCTATCTGAAGAAAAATAGCCAAAAGCTATCTGAATCTGGGGAAGGAAACAGAAATCCAGAACTGGGAGCCAGAGAACCCCAACAAAATAAACCCAGTGAGGTCCACACAAACGCACATAGGAATTAAAATGGCAAAAAGTAGTGTTACGGAGAATTTTAAAAACAACAATAGAAAAGAAAAAGGGGAGCGCCTGATGGTTCAATCAGGCATCTGACGCTTGATTTCAGCTCAGGTCATGATCTCAATGGTTCATGCAATCAAGCCCCACATCAGGCTCTGTGCTGACAGTGAGGTGCCTGCCTGAGATTCTCTCCACCCCTCCCCTTTCCCCACTCATGCGTTTCCTCTTTCAAATAAATAAACTTTTAAAAAGAAAAGGAGAATAGTTACATACAAGGGAAACCCCAGAAGGCAATCAGCTGAGTTTTTAGCAGAAACTTTGCAGGCAGAAGGGAGTGGCATGATATATTCAGTGCTGAAAGAAAAAAAAACCTGCAAACAAGCATACTTTATCAAGCAAGGCTAATATGTAGAATAGAAGGAGAGCTAAATAGTTTTCCAAACAAAAGTTAAAGGAATTCATCACCATTAAACAAGCCTTACAAGACATATTACAGGGTACTCTGTGAATGGAAAGGAAAGACCATAAGCAGGAGTAAGGAAAGTAGGAAGCACAAAAACAGTAAAATTAAATATATCTATACAAATAATCAGTCAAGGGGTTCACAACATAAAAGGATGTAAAGTATGACACCATACACCTAAAATGTGGTATGGGGTAGGGAAGTAAAAGTTTAATTCAAATTAGAGTGACCATCAACTTAATATAGACTGCTATATGCATAAGATATTATATATAGACCTAATGGCAACCACAAATCAAAAATCAGTAATGGATTTGTAAAAAATAAAGAGAAAGGAATCCAAGTATATCACTAAAGAAATCCAGAAAACTGTGAGAGAAGAGAGCAAAAGAATAAAGGAACAGACAAGAACTACATAAAACAAGTAACAAAACTGCAGTAAGTGCATACCTACCCATAATTACTTTGGATGTAAATGGACTAAACACTCCAATCAAAAGACATAGGGTGACAGGCTGGAAGGAAGGAAGGAAGGAAGGAAGGAAGAAGGGAGGGAGGGAGGAAGGAAGGAAGGAAAGAAAAGAAAGGAAGGAAGGAAGGGAGGAAGGAAGAAAGAGAAAGAAAAAGAAAAAAAGACAGAAAGAAAAGAAAAGAAAAAACAAAACAATAAGACCCACCAGTATGCTGCTTATAAGAGACTCATTTCAGACCTAAAGACACATGCAGATTGAAAGTGAAGGGACGGGAATGCATTTATCATGCAAACGAAAGTGAAAAGAAAGCCAGGGTAGCAATACTTCTATCAGACAAAATAGACTTTAAAACAAAGACTGTAGTAAAAGACAAATAGGGACACTATATAATCATAAAGGGAACAATCCAACAAGAAGATAAAACAATTGTAAATACTTATGCACCCAACATGGAGTGCCCAAATATATAAAGCAGTTAATAACAGACGTAAAACGAGTAATCAATAGTAATACAAAATAATTGGGCATAACATCCCACTTAAATCATTCAAACAGAAAATCAATAAGGAAACAGTGGCTTTGAATGACACATGGGACCAGATGGATTCAACAGACATATTCAGAACATACCATCCTAAAACAATACACATTCTTTTCACATGCACATGGGACATTCTCCAGAATAGATAACATGTTAGGCCACAAAACAAGTCTCAACAAATTCAAAAAGACTGCAGTCACACCATGCATCTTTTCCAACTATAATTCTGTGAGACTAGAAATTAACCACAAGAAAGAACACAAATACATGGAACTTGAATAATATATTACTAAGCAATTAATGGGTCAACCAAGAAATTAAAGTGGAAATCCCAAAACACATGGGGACAAATGAAAATGGAAACACAATGGTCCAAAAGTCTTTGAGATGTAGCAAAAGTGGTTCTAAGAAGGATGTTTATAGCAATACAGTCCTGCCTCAAGAATTAGAAAAAAACTCAAACAACCTAACCTTACACTTAAAAGAGCTAGGAATAAAAAAAGAAAGAAATAGAATCCAAAATCAGTAGAAGGAAAGAAATAATAAAGATTCGAGCAGAAATAATTGATATAGAAACTAAAAACAGAGACCAGATCAATGAAACCAAAAGATAGTTCTTTGAAAAGATCAACAAAATTAATGAACCTTGAAGCCAGACTCATGAAAATGAAGAGAAAAGGGACTCAAACAAAATCAGAAATGAAAGAGGAGAAATAACAACTGACACCACAGAAATACAAAGAATTATAAAAGAGTATTATGAAAAATTATATGCCAACAAATTGGACAACCTAGAAGTGGATATATTCCTATCAAAATACAACCTACCAAAATTGAAGCAGGAAGAAATAGAAAATTTGAATGGACCAATTACCAGCAGTGAAATTTAATTAGTAATTAAAACAACAACAACAACAACAACAACAACAGCAACAACAGTCCAGAATTGGATGGCTTCACAGGTGAATTCTACCAAACGTTTTAAAAAAATAATACCTATTTTTCTCAAAACTTTTCTAAACAATAGAAGAGGAATGAAAGCCTCCAAATTCATTCTATGAGGACAACATTACCCTGGTACCAAAACCAGATAAAGACACTACCAAAAAAGAACTATAGGCCACTGTCTGTGATGAACACAGATGCAAAAATTCTCAACAAAATATTAGCAAACTGAATGAATCCAACAACACCTTAAAAAAGTATTCACCATGATCAAGTTGAATTCATTTCTGGGATGCAACAGTGATTCAATTTTTGCAAATTAATCAACATGGTATATATCACATCAGTAAAAGAAATGATAAACCATATAACCATACTAACATCATGATTTAAAAAAACTGAAAAAAACTGAAAGGTTTTCCCCTAAGATCAGGAATGAGACAAGGATGTCCACTCTCACCACTTGTATTCAACAAAGTATTGGAAGTCCTAGCTACAGCCATCAGTCAACAAAAAGAAATAAAAGGGATCCAACTTGGTATGGAAGAAGTAAAACATTAACTATGTGTAGATGCCATGAAACTACATTTAGAAAATCTAAAGATTCCACCAAAAAAACTACTAGAACTGATAGATGAATTCAATAAGGTCAAATGATACAAAATCAATATACGGAAATCCATTGCCTTTTTTTTTTTTATTTTTTTTACGTTTATTTATTTTTGAGACAGAGAGAGACAGAGCATGAACGGGGGAGGGTCAGAGAGAGGGAGACACAGAATCTGAAACAGGCTCCAGGCTCTGAGCTGTCAGCACAGAGCCCGACGCGGGGCTCGAACTCACGGACCGCGAGATCGTGACCTGGCTGAAGTCGGACGCTTAACCGACTGCGCCACCCAGGCGCCCCAAAAATCCATTGCATTTCTATACACTAATAAGGAAGTAGCAGAAAGAAAAATAAGAAGTCAATCTCATTTACAACGGCACCACAAATAATAAGATACTAAGGAATAAACTTAACCAAAGGGGTGAAAGACGGGTACTCTGAAAACTGTAACATTGATGAAAGAAATTGAAGAGGACATAAATAAATGGAAAGATATTCCATTGTTGTGGATTGGAAGAACAAATGTTGTTAAAATGTCCATGCTACCCAAAGCAATATACAAATTTAATGCAATATATAACAAAATATCAGCAGCATTTTTCACAGAACTAGAACAAATAATCCGAAAATTTGTATGGAACCACAAAAGACCCCAAGTGGCCAAAGAAATCTTGGGGAAAAAGAACAAAACTGGAGGTATCACAATTCCAGACTTCAAGCTATATTACAAAGCTATAGCAATCAAAACGGTACGGTACTGGCACAAAAATAGACATATAGATCAATGGAACAGAGTAGAGAGCCCACAAATAAATCCATAATTATATGATCAAATAGTCTTTAACAAAAGAAGCAAGGATATGCAAAAGGGAAAAGACAGTCTATTTAATAAACAGCTCTGGGAACCGTGGACAGCTACATATGAAAGAATGAAACTGGACCACTATCTTCCATCATACACAAAAATAAATGCAAAATGGATTAAAGACCTAAATGTAAGACCTGAGACCATAAAACTCTTAACAACAACAACAACATATAGCCAGTAAACACTTGGACCTTGGCCCAGTAATAGTTTTCTGGACTTATGTCCTCAGGCAACGTGGATTAAAAACATAACCTAAATATAAGATCTGAAACCATAAAAATCCTAGAAGAGAGCACAGGTAGTAATTTATTTGACATCAGCAGTCACATTTTTCTAGATATGTCTTTTAAAGCAAGAAAACAAAAGCAAAAATAAGCTGTTGGGACTATATCAAAATCAAAAGCTTCTATACAAGGAAACAATCAATGAAACAAAAAGACAACTTACTGAATGAGAGAAGATATTTGCAAATAGTATATCCAATAAGGGGTTAGTATCCAAAATATATAAATAACTTCTGCAACTCAATACCAAAAACCCCCAAATTATGCAATTAAAAATGAAAAGACATGAACAGACATTTCTCCCAAGAAGACACATACAAATGGCCAACAGATATATGAAAAGACCCATACCATCACTCATCATCAGGGAAATGCAAATCAAAACCACAATGAGATATCACCTCACACCTGTCAGAATGGCTAAAGTAAAAAACCCAAGAAACCACAAGTGTTGATGATGATGTGGAGTAAAAGGAACCCTCACACACTGTTGGTAGGAATGCAAACTGGTGTAGCCACTATGGAAAACAATATGGAGGCTTCTAAAAAAAATAAAGATAGAATTATTTTATGACCCAATAATCCCACTACTGGGTATTTACCCAAAGACTACAAAAACACTAATTTGAAAAGACATATGTACCCCCTATGTTTATAGCAGCATTTTTTACAATAGCCAAGATATGGAAGCAGCCCAAATGTCCATTGATAGATGAATGGATAAAGAAGTGGTATATATACAATGGAATATTACTCAGCCATAAAAAAGAATGGAATCTTGTCATTTGCAAGACAATGGACTCTAGGATGGACCTAGAGTATAATGCTAAATGAAATAAGCCAGTCAGAGAAAGACAATACCAGATGATTACACTCATATGCAAGATTTAAGAAACAAAACAAACCAGGGGGAAAAAAGACAAACAGAACAACAGGTTCTTAAATATATGGAACAAACTTATGGTTACCAGAGAGGAGGTGGGTGGAAGGATGAATGAAATATGTGAAGGGGATTGAGCGTACACTTATTGTGATGAGCACTGACTGATGTATAGGAACACGAACACACACACACACACACAAATGATAAAGGGCCTAGAGAAAGAAGGGTAGGAGAGATGGAGACATGGTAAAAACAGGGAACACCCCTCCCCCACTGGCCCTGATGTGGGCCTGCAGTAGGAAGGGATATTACTGAGGGGCTCTTATGCAGACTCACCTGTCCTGGGACACAGCAAAACAAAAACCAAACCAAAACAAACCAAAACAACAACAAACAGTGGTTTAGGGACCAGGGGATGATGATGGAGTAGGAGACCCCTGACTTCACCTGCTCCCATGGACATACTGAGGCAACAGCTACGTATAACACAAGTCACAGTGAAAACAACATGAAGACTAGCATGGAAAAATCTTCCACAGCTAAAGATATAAAGAAGAAGCCACATCAGAAGGGTCAGAGGAGCAGAGAGGGTGGCTGAGAACCAAACCCCGGCACAGCAGCCCACAAGCTTGAGGGATATTGCAGGCACATAGGTCCTCCCTGAGGGACAAGGGGAATCAAGGCCCACATTAGGCCGCCTCAGCCATGGGGACCTGCACTGGGCAGACAAGACCCCATGACATCTGGCTTTAAAAATCAGTGGGGCTTAACCCTGGGAGATACAGAGAGCTGTAGGAAACTGAGACTCTGCTCTTAAAGTGCCAGGGTACTATTTCATTCATTCTAAGACCCAGAACAGAGGAAGCAGTTTGAAAATCATCTGGGTTATACATGAGGGAGATCTGTTGACTAATTTTAGGGCAGGTGCTGAAAGAGCAAAAATTAGGAGATTTCTCTGGGAAGGGAAGTGCTGGTGGAGGGCCATTGTTTTGTGCCCTCCTTCAGCCTAGCAAGCACTACTCAATCTGCCTTACAGATCCTCTCCAAGGAAGCTCCTGCCCTGTTACACCTGGTGGGCAGCCTCAGATGGGAGTGGCGTCACCCCAGAGCAAATACCACTTGACACATCTGTCAGGCAGCCCCTGCTGGGTTGGCAAGTCTCCAAAGTAACTCCAGCCCTTGGAAGAGGGGGAGCCAGCCTCACCCAGCAACACACCGGCATCAGCTACAGCTAGACCTCTCAGCTGTAGCTGGGACAGCTGCACTGGGAACTAACCCCTCTGACCCACCAGCAAGCCCAAAGCAGCTACAGCCAGGGATCTCAGCCAGCTACACTGGGGGCCAGCACGACCAACCACTACACCCAAGGAGGTTGTGGCTGCTCATTGCAGCAGCAGAGTTGAAGGCCATCGCTCCCCACCAGCATACCCTGAGCAGCTACAGATTTGTCTCCCAGCTGACCACATTGGGTTGCAAGCTCCACCCTCTAGTATGCCTTCAGTAGTCACAGCTGGTCATCAGACAGCTGGGCTGAGGGCCAGCCCTTCCCACCAATGCACTGCAGCATACATGTTGTTGCACTGCAGCAACAAAAGGGCCCATGCGGCCCACACAGGAGGCACCCTGAGGCCATCTGGTTCTGATGATCAGGAAGAATTATGCTACTGAGTCCCACAGGACCCCTTCTTCATTAGACTATTGCTTTCAAGACCAAGAGAAGTAGCTTATCTACCTAATACATAGAAACAAATACAGAGAACCTGACAGAATGAAAAGACAGGGGCATATGTTCTAAATGAAAGAACAAGATAGAATCTGAGAAAAAATTAAGTGAAACAGCTATAAGCAATCACCTTAAAAGAGTTCAAAGTAATGGTCAGTGAGATTCTCATGAGACTTGAGAGAATAATGGATGAATGCAGTGAGAACTTCAAGAAAAGAGAAAATATAAAAAAGAACCAATCAGAGCTGAAACAAAAAACACACTAGAAATGAAGTGAAATGAAAAATACACTAGAGGGAATCAGCAGCAGACTAGGGGATACAGAAGAAAAGAATCAGTGACTTGGAGAAGAGGGTAGTGGAAAGCAACCAAGCTAAACAGCAAAAGGAAGAAAGAATTTAAAAAATAAGGATAGATTAAGGGATGACTAGGACATCAAGTGTACAAACATTCTCATTATTGGGGTTCCAGAAAGAGAAGAGAGAGAAAGGGGCAGAAACTTATTTGAAGAAATAATGCCTGAAAGCTTCCCTAACTTGGACAAGAAAATAGATATCCAGAACAAGGAATCAGAGAGCCCCAAACGAGATAACCCTAAGGAGGTCCACACCAAGACACGTAATAATTAAAGTGTCAAAAATTAATGATAAGGAGAGAATCTTGAAAAGCAAATAGTTACATACAAGGTAAGCCCTATAAAGCTATCAGCTGATTATTGAACAGAAACTTTGCAGGCCAGAAGAGAGCAGCATGATATAATCAAAGTGCTGAAAGGAAAAAACCTACAACAAAGAGTCCTGTACCCAGCAAGATTATCACTCAGAATTGAAAGAGAGATAAAGAGTTTCCCATACAGAGAGGACCGGCAGAAGATGGAGGCGTAGGAGGACGCTGGGCTCCCCGCGCGTCCTGCTGATCACTTAGATTCCACCTACACCTGCCTAAATAACCCAGAAAACCACCAGAAGACTAGCAGAACGGAGTCTGCGGAGCCAAGCACAGACGAGAGGCCCAGAGAAGAGGGTAGGAAGGGCGGCTAGGCGGTCTGCACTCCACGGACTGGCGGGAAGGAGGCGGGGCGGAGGGGCGGCCCGCTGGCCAAGCAGAGCCCCCGAGTCTGGCTTGCAAAAGCGGGGGGGCCTGACGGAGTGTGTTCCGACAGCAAGCGGGACTTGACATCTGGAAGGTTATAAGCTAACAGCTCTGCTCGGAGAACCGGAGGGCTGGAGGACAACGGGAGGGAGAGTTGCTGAGCCCTGGGACGACAGAGCTCAGTTTGGCGGGGAACAAAGGCGCTCGCCAGTGCCATCTCCCTCGCCCATCCCCCAGCCAAAATTCCAAAGGGAACCAGTTCCTGCCAGGGAACTTGCTTGCTCTGCGCAAACACCCAATGCTGTGCTTCTGCGGAGCCACCCCTCCAGCAGCGTGCCTGACTCCCTCCCGCTGCCACAGGGCCCCTCCTGAAGTGGATCACCTAAGGAGAAGCGAGCTAAGCCTGCCCCTCCTGCCCCTGTGCACCTTGCCTACCCACCCCAGCTAATATGCCAGATCCCCAGCACCACAAGCCTGGCAGTGTGCAAGTAGCCCAGACGGGCCACACCACCCCACAGTGAATCCCGCCCCTAGGAGAGGGGAAGAGAAGGCACACACCAGTCTGACTGTGGCCCCAGCGGTGGGCTGGGGGCAGACATCAGGTTTGACTGCAGCCCCGCCCACCAACTCCAGTTATACACCACAGCACAGGGGAAGTGCCCTGCAGGTCTGCACCACTCCAGGGACTATCCAAAATGACTAAACGGAAGAATTCCCCTCAAAAGAATCTCCAGGAAATAACAACAGCTAATGAACTGATCAAAAAGGATTTAAATAATATAACAGACAGTGAATTTAGAATAATAGTCATAAAATTAATCGCTGGGCTTGAAAACAGTGTAGAGGACAGCAGATAATCTATTGCTACAGATGTCAAGGGACTAAGAAATAGTCAGGAGGGGCTGAAAAACGCTTTAAACGAGATGCAAAATAAAATGGAAATGACCACAGCTCGGATTGAAGAGGCAGAGGAGAGAATAGGTGAACTAGAAGATAAAATTATGGAAAAAGACAAAGCTGAGAAAAAGAGAGATAAAAAAATCCAGGAGTATGAGGGGAAAATTAGAGAACTAAGTGATACACTAAAAAGAAATAATATACGCATAATTGGTATCCCAGAGGAGGAAGAGAGAGGGAAAGGTTCTGAAGGGGTACTTGAAGAAATAATAGCTGAGAACTTCCCTGAACTGGGGAAGGAAAAAGGCATTGAAATCCAAGAGGCACAGAGAACTCCCTTCAGACGTAACTTGAATCGATCTTCTGCACAACATATCATAGTGAAACTGGAAAAATACAAGGATAAAGAGAAAATTCTGAAAGCAGCAAGGGGTAAACGTGCCCTAACATATAAAGGGAGACCTAAAAGACTCATGACTGATCTCTCTTTTGAAACTTGGCAGGCCAGAAAGGATTGGCAGGAGATCTTCAATGTGTTGAACAGAAAAAATATGCAGCTGAGAATCCTTTATCCAGCAAGTCTGTCATTTAGAATAGAAGGAGAGATAAAGGTCTTCCCAAACAAACAAAAACTGAAGGAATTTGTCACCACGAAACCAGCCCTACAAGAGATCCTAAGGGGGATCCTGTGAGACAAAGTACCAGAGACATCACTACAAGCATAAAACATACAGACATCACAATGACTCTAAACCCGTATCTTTCTATAATAACACTGAATGTAAATGGATTAAATGTGCCAACCAAAAGACACAGGGTATCAGAATGGATAAAAAAACAAGACCCATCTATTTGCTGTCTACAAGAGACTCATTTTAGACCTGGGGACACCTTTAGATTGAGAGTGAGGGGATGGAGAACTATTTATCATGCTACTGGAAGCCAAAAGAAAGCTGGAGTAGCCATACTTATATCAGACAAACTAGGCTTTAAATTAAAGGCTGTAACAAGAGATGAAGAAGGGCATTATATAATAATTACAGGGTCTATCCATCAGGAAGAGCTAACAATTATAAATGTCTATGCGCCGAATACCGGAGCCCCCAAATATATAAAACAATTACTCATAAACATAAGCAACCTTATTGATAAGAATGTGGTAACTGCAGGGGACTTTAACACTCCACTTATAGAAATGGATAGATCATCTAGACACATGTCAATAAAGAAACAAGGGCCCTGAATGATACATTGGATCAGATGGACTTGACAGATATATTTAGAACTCTGCATCCCAAAGCAACAGAACATACTTCCTTCTCGAGTGCACATGGAACATTCTCCAAGATCATATACTGGGTCACAAAACAGCCCTTCATAAGTATACAAGAATTGAAATTATACCATGCATACTTTCAGACCACAATGCTATGAAGCTTGAAGTCAACCACAGGAAAAAGTCTAGAAAACCTCCAAAAGCATGGAGGTTAAAGAACACCCTACTAACGAATGAGTGGGTCAACCAGGCAATTAGAGAAGAAATTAAAAAATACATGGAAACAAACGAAAATGAAAATACAACAATCCAAATGCTTTGGGATGCAGCGAAGGCAGTCCTGAGAGGAAAATACATTGCAATCCAGGCCTATCTCAAGAAACAAGAAAAATCCCAAATACAAAATCTAACAGCACACCTAAAGGAAATAGAAGCAGAACAGCAAAGACAGCCTAAATCCAGCAGAAGAAGAGAAATAATAAAGATCAGAGCAGAAATAAACAATATAGAATCTAAAAAAACTGTAGAGCAGATCAACGAAACCAAGAGTTGGTTTTTTGAAAAAATAAACAAAATTGACAAACCTCTAGCCAGGCTTCTCAAAAAGAAAAGGGAGATGACCCAAATAGATAAAATCATGAATGAAAATGGAATTATTACAACCAATCCCTCAGAGATACAAACAATTATCAGGGAATACTATGAAAAATTATATGCCAACAAATTGGACAACCTGGAAGAAATGGACAAATTCCTGAACACCCACACTCTTCCAAAACTCAATCAGGAGGAAATAGAAAGCTTGAACAGACCCATAACCAGCGAAGAAATTGAATCAGTTATCAAAAATCTCCCAACAAAAAAGAGTCCAGGACCAGATGGCTTCCCAGGGGAGTTCTACCAGACGTTTAAAGCAGAGATAATACCTATCCTTCTCAAGTATTCCAAAAAATAGAAAGGGAAGGAAAACTTCCAGACTCATTCTATGAAGCCAGCATTACTTTGATTCCTAAACCAGACAGAGACCAGTAAAAAAAGAGAACTACAGGCCAATATCCCTGATGAATATGGATGCAAAAATTCTCAATAAGATACTAGCAAATCGAATTCAACAGCATATACAAAGAATTATTCACCATGATCAAGTGGGATTCACTCTTGGGCTGCAGGGCTGGTTCAACATTCGCAAATCAATCAACATGATACATCACATTAATAAAAGAAAAGATAAGAACCATATGATCCTGTCAATTGATGCAGAAAAGGCCTTTGACAAAATTCAGCACCCTTTCTTAATAAAAACCCTTGAGAAAGTTGGGATAGAAGGAACATACTTAAACATCATAAAAGCCATTTATGAAAAGCCCACAGCTAACATCATCCTCAATGGGGAAAAACTGAGAGCTTTTTCCCTGAGATCAGGAACACGACAGGGATGTCCACTCTCACCACTGTTGTTTAACATAGTGTTGGAAGTGCTAGCATCAGCAATCAGACAACAAAAGGAAATCAAAGGCATCAAAATTGGCAAAGATGAAGTCAAGCTTTCACTTTTTGCAGATGACATGATATTATACACGGAAAATCTGATAGACTCCACCAAAAGTCTGCTAGGACTGATACATGAATTCAGCAAAGTCGCAGGATACAAAATCAATGTACAGAAATCAGTTGCATTCTTATACACTAACAATGAAGCAACAGAAAGACAAATAAAGAAACTGATCCCATTCACAATTGCACCAAGAAGCATAAAATACCTAGGAATAAATCTAACCAAAGATGTAAAAGATCTGTATGCTGAAAACTATAGAAAGCGTATGAAGGAAATTGAAGAAGATATAAAGAAATGGAAAGACATTCCCTGCTCATGGATTGGAAGAATAAATATTGTCAAAATGTCAATACTACCCAAAGCTATCTACACATTCAGTGCAATCCCAATCAAAATTGCACCAGCATTCTTCTCGAAACTAGAACAAGCAATTCTAAAATTCATATGGAGCCACAAAAGGCCCCAAATAGCCAAAGTAATTTTGAAGAAGACCAAAGCAGGAGGCATCACAATCCCAGACTTTAGCCTCTACTACAAAGCTGTAATCATCAAGACAGCATGATATTGGCACAAAAACAGACACACAGACCAATGGAATAGAATAGAAACCCCAGAACTAGACCCACAAACATATGGCCAACTCATCTTTGACAAAGCAGGAAAGAACATCCAATGGAAAAAAGACAGTCTCTTTAACAAATGGTGCTGGGAGAACTGAACAGCAACATGCAGAAGGTTGAAACTAGACCACTTTCTCACACCATTCACAAAAATAAACTCAAAATGGATAAAGGACCTGAATGTGAGACAGGAAACCATCAAAACCCTAGAGGAGAAAGCAGGAAAAGACCTCTCTGACCTCAGCCATAGGAATCTCTTACTCGACACATCCCCAAAGGCAAGGGAATTAAAAGCAAAAATTAATTATTGGGACCTTATGAAGATAAGAAGCTTCTGCACAGCAAAGGAAACAACCAACAAAACTAAAAGGCAACCAACGGAATGGGAAAAGATATTTGCGAATGACATATCTGGCAAAGGGCTAGTATCCAAAATCTGTAAAGATCTCACCAAACTCCACACCCAAAAAACAAATAACCCAGTGAAGAAATGGGCAGAAAACATGAATAGACACTTCTCTAAAGAAGACATCCGGATGGCCAACAGGCACATGAAAAGATGCTCAACGTCTCTCCTTATCAGGGAAATACAAATCAAAACCACACTCAGATATCACCTCACGCCAGTCAGAGTGGCCAAAATGAACAAATCAGGAGACTATAGATGCTGGAGAGGATGTGGAGAAACGGGAACCCTCTTGCACTGTTGGTGGGAATGCAAATTGGTGCAGCCACTCTGGAAAACAGTGTGGAGGTTCCTCAGAAAATTAAAAATAGACTTACCCTATGACCCAGCAATAGCACTGCTAGGAATTTACCCAAAGGATACAGGAGTACTGATGCATAGGGGCACTTGTACCCCAATATTTATAGCAGTACTCTCAACAATAGCCAAATTATGGAGAGAGCCTAAATGTCCATCAACTGATGAATGGATAAAGAAATTGTGGTTTATATACACAATGGAGTACTACGTGGCAATGAGAAAGAATGAAATATGGCCCTTTGTAGCAACGTGGATGGAACCGGAGAGTGTGATGCTAAGTGAAATAAGCCATACAGAGAAAGACAGATACCATATGGTTTCACTCTTATGTGGATCCTGAGAAACTTAACAGAAACCCATGGGGGAGGGGAAGAAAAAAAAAAAAAGAGGTTAGAGTGGGAGAGAACCAAGGCATAAGAGACTCTTAAAAACTGAGAACAAACTGAGGGTTGATGGGGGGGTGGGAGTGAGGGGAGGGTGGGTGATGGGTATTGAGGAGGGCACCTTTTGGGATGAGCACTGGTGTTATATGGAAACCAATTTGACAATAAATTTCATATATTGAAAAAAATAAAATAAAATAAAGTAAAATAAAATAAAATAAAATAAAATAAAATAAATAAAAATTTCCCATACAAACAAGGCAAAAGGAGTTCATCACCATGAGCCCAGCTTCATAAAAATTTTTAAAGTCACTTATTTAAGCAGAAAATGAAAGGCCATAACTAGAAGTAAAAAATTATGAAAGGAAAATATTTCAGTTCTAAAAGCAAACACCATAAAGGTAGAAGGTCAATCACTTACAAAGCTAGTATGAAGGTTAAAAGATAAAAGCAGTAAAGTCAATTAAATCTAAAAAATTAATTAAGGGATACACCAAATGAAAACATGTAAAATAGGACATCATATACATTAAATGTGGAAAGGGAGGAGTAAAAATGTAAAGCTTTTAGAATGCATTTGAATTTAAGTAACCATCAACTTAATATAGACTGCTATGCACTCATAATGTTACATAGGAACCTCGGGGTAACCACAAAACAAAATCTATACTAGATACAGACAAAAGAGGGAAAAAATCGAAGTATAACACTAAAGAATGTCGCTAATCACAAGGGCAGAGAGCAAGAGAAGCAGAAAGAAAGAGAAGTACAAAACAATCAGAAAACAAGTAACAAAATGACAATAAGTACTATACTTATCAATAGTTACTTTAAATGTAAGTAGCCTAAATGTTTCAATCAAAAGACATAGAGTAACCAAATGAATAAAAAATGCCATTTTCATGCTATTTATAAGAGACTCACTTCAGACCTAAAGGCACATACAGACTCAAAGTGAAGGGATGGAAAAAAAAACATATTTTATGGAAATGGAAGCAAAAAAAATTTAAAAAGCTGGATAGCAATATTTTTATCAGACAAAATAGACTTTAATTTTTTTTTTAACGTTTATTTATTTTTGAGAGAGACAGTGTGAGCAGGGGAGAGGCAGACAGAAAGGGAGACACAGAATCTGAAGCAGGCTCCAGGCTCTGAGCTGTCAGCAGAGAGCCTGATGCAGGGCTCAAACTCACCAACCGTGAGATCAAGACCTGAGCCAAAGTCGGATGCTTAACCGACTGAGCCACCCAAGCACCCCAGACAAAATAGACTTTAAAAGAAATACTGTAATGAGAGATAAAGAAGGACATTACATGATGATAAAGGGATCAATCCCACAAAAGGATATAACAATTGTAATATTTATGCACCCAACATGGAAGGACTTAATTATATAAAGCAAATAGTAACAGACATAAAGGGAGGAACTGACAGTAATGCAATAATAGTAAGGAATTTTAACATACCACTTACATCAACAGATAGATCATCCAGACATAAAATCAATGAGGAAACAGTGGCTTTAAATGATACATTAGACCACCTAGACTTAGCAAATGTATGTGGAACATTCCACCCCAAACAGCAGAATACACATTCTTTTCAAATGCACATGGAACATTCTCCAAAACAGATCACATTAGGCCAAAAAGCGAGTCTCGGTAAATTTAAGAAGACTGAAATCACATCAAGCATCTTTTCTGATCACCCTGGTATAAAGCTAGAAATCAATTATTTGAAGGAAACTAGAAAAAACAAATACAAAGAGGCTAAACAAACTTGCTATCAAATACAATGGATCAACAAAGAAAACAAAGAGGAAATAAAAAAATACCTCAAAACAAATACAAATGGAAACACAACAGGTCAAAATCTTTCAGATGCAGCAAAAACAGTTCTATAAGAGAAGTTTATAACAATACATGCTGCCCTCAAAAACAAGGGAACTCAAATAAACAACCTAACATTACACCTAAAAGAATTAGAAAGAAACAAAGAATAAAGCCCAAAGGTAATAGGAGATAGACATAATAAAGATCAGAATGGAAATAGAGACTATAAAAACAATAGAAACGATCAATGAAGCCAAGATCTCGTCGTGTCAAAATAAACAAAACTGATAAACCTTTGGACAGACTCATCAAGATAAAAAGAAAAAGCACTCAAAATCAGAAATGTAAGGGGAGAAGTTACAACTGACACCACAAAAGAGCAAAGGATTATAAGACTACTAAGAAAAATTATATGCCAAACAACTTATCAGAAGTGGATAAATTCCTAGAAACATACACTCTTTCAAACTGAATCAGGAATAGAGAACTTGAACAGACTGATTATTAGTAACAACAATGAATCATTAATCAAACAACTCCCAGGATGCCTGGGTAGCTCAGTCAGTTAAGCATAGGACTCTTGATCTCAGTTCAGGTCTTTGATCTCAGGGTTGTGAATGCAGTGCATATTGGGCTCTCCACTAGGTGTGAAGCCTACTTAAAAACAATGGACAAACAAACAAACTCCCAGCAAACAAAAGTCCAGGACCAGATGACTTCACATGTGCATTCAACCAAATATATAAAGAAGAGTTAATGCCTATATTTCTCAAGCTACTCCAAAACATAGACGAGGAAGAAAAGCTTCCAGATTAATTCTATGAGGCCACAATTACCCAAATACTAAAATCACAAAGGACATTATAAAGAAAGAAAATTACAGGTTAATATCTTTGATGAACACTATTAAATGTAAAAATCCTGAAAAAAATATTAGCAAATAAAATTCAACATTACTTTAAAAGGATCATCCACCATGATCAGGTGTGATTTATTCCAGGGATTCAAGGGTGGGCCAATAACCATAAAATCAATCAACATAATATACCACATTAACAAAATCAAAGGTAAGTATCACATGGTCATCTAAAGAGATGCAGAAAAGGCATTTGACAAAGTACAACACCAATTCATGAAACTAACTGTCAAGGAAGTGGGTTTAGAGGAAATATATCACAACATAAGAAAGGCCATACATGGGGCACCTGGGTGGCTTACTTGGTTAAGTGTCCGACTTCAGCTCAGGGCATGATCTCACAGTTGGTGAGTTCAAGCCCCACGTCAGGCTCTGTGCTGACAGCTTGGAGCATGGAGCGTGCTTCGGATTCTGTGTCTCCCTCTCTCTCTGACACTCCCCTGCTCGTGGTCTCTCTTTAAATATGAATAAACATTTAAAAATTAAAAAAAAAAAAGAAAGGCCACATATGACACACAACATCATACCCAATGATAAAAAACTGAAAGCGTTTTCTCTCAAATCAGGAGTAAACAAGGATGTCCACTCTTGCTACTTTTATTAAACATAAATACTGGAAGTCCTACCCACAAAAATCAAACAAGTATAAGAAAAACCATCTACACTGGTAAGAAAAAAGTAAAACTTCATTATTTCCAAATGAAATGATACTATATGTAGAAAACCCTAAAGACTCTACCAAAACTTTGTAAGAACTAATAACGATATTGAGGATAAATTGCAGGACACAAAATCAATATACAGAAACCTGTTGTATTTCTAATAACAAACTAGAAAAAGAGAAATTAAGAATATCTCATTTATAATTTCATCAAAAATAATATCTAGGATGAAATTTAACTAGGAAGATGAAAGAACTGTCCTCTGAAAACTATAAGACACTCATGAAAGAAACTGAAGATGACACAAATGGAAAGATATACTATGCTCATGGATTGGAACAGTTAATATTGTTAATGTCTATACTACACAAAGCAATCTACAGATTCAATGCAATCTCTCTCAAAACACCAGTTTCACAACACTAGAACAAATTATCATAAAGTTTGCATAGAACCACAAAGGGCCCCAAACAGTCAAAGAAATCTTAACAAAGCAGGAGGTATCACAATCCCAAATATCAAACTACAGTACGAAGTTACAGTAATCAAAATAGCATGGTACTGGCACAAAAATAGACATTTAGATCAATAGAACAGGATACAGAACCCAGAAACAAACCCACACTTATGATCAATCAATTTACAACAAAAGACTGAAGAATATACAATGTGGAACAAACAGTCACTTCAACAAATAGTGCTGGGAAAACTGGTTAAGCTACATGCAAAAGTATAAAACTGGACCACTTACCCTATACACAAAAATAAGCTCTAAATGGATTAAAGAACTAAATGTAAGACCCAAGACCATAAAACTCCTTTAAAAAACAGCCAGTAAAGTCTTGGATCTTCCCTCAGCAATAGTTTTCCAGATCTGTCTCCTCAGGCAAGTGTAACAAAAGCAAAACAAAGGAACAGACTACTACAAACTACTGAGACTACATGAAACCAAAAAGCTTTTTTATACAGTGAAGGTAACCATCAACAAAACACAAAGTCAACCTACAAAATCAAAGAAAATATTTGCAAATGATATATCCAGTAAGCGGTTAATATCCAGAAAATATAAACAATGGCTAGGACTCAGCACCAATAAAACAAACACTCCAGTTAAAAGATGGATAGGGGCACCTGGGTGGCTCAGTCAGTTGAGTATCTGACTCTTGATTTAGGCTCAGGTCATGATCCCAGGGTCATGGATTAAGCTCCACATCAGGTCTGCACTAAGTGTGGAGACTGCTTAAGAGTCTCTCTCTCTCCTTCTGCCCCTCTCCCCTGCCTGTGTGCTCTGTCTCTAAAATAAAAAATAAATTAATGCGGGGCGCTTGGGTGGTGCAGTCGGTTAAGCGTCCGACTTCAGCCAGGTCACGATCTCGCGGTCCGTGAGTTCGAGCCCCGCGTCGGGCTCTGGGCTGATGGCTCAGAGCCTGGAGCCTGTTTCTGATTCTGTGTCTCCCTCTCTCTCTGCCCCTCCCCCGTTCATGCTCTGTCTCTCTCTGTCCCAAAAATAAATAAACGTTGAAAAAAAAAATTTTTTTTTAAAAATAAATAAATTAATGCATAAAAAATGGACAGAACTGAATAGACATTTTTCTAAGAAGACGGATGGCTAACATATGAAAAGGTGCTCAACATCACTAATCCATCAGTTAAATGCCAAGTGAAAAGCACAATGAGATATCACTTCACAGCAGTCAGAATGGTTAGTATCAAAAAAACAAAAAAAATAATAAGTGTTGGCATTAATATGGACAAAAGATGACTCTTGTACATTGTTGGTGGTAATGTAAATTGGTGCAATTGATATGAAAAACAGTATGGAGCTTCTTCAACAAATTAAAAATAGAAATACCAAATGACCAAGTATAAATACCACATCTTGGTATTTACCCGAAGGAAAGAAAAACACTAATTCAAAAGGATATATGAGCCTATGTTTATTACAGAATAATTTCCAATAGCCAATATTTCAAATCAACCTAAGTGTTCATCAATAGGTGAATGGATAAAGAAGATGTGATACATATACACAGGAATATTACTCAGCCATAAAAAACAATAAAATCTTGCTATTTGCAACAACATGGATGGACCTAGAGAGTATCATGCTAAATGAAATAAGTCAGACTAAGAAAGACAAATGCCATATGATTTCAGTTATATGTGGAATCTAAAAAAGAAACCAAACTAGAAACAGTTTCATAAATGCAAGAAGAACCTGGTGATTGCCAGATGGGAGGGTAGTGGGAGGATAGGAGAAAAAGGTGAATGAAGTAAGATGTACAAACTTCCAGTTATAAAATAAATAAGTCACAGAGATGAAAAGTATAAAATAATGTAATAAACAATATTTTAATAACTTTCTATGGTGAACAGATGGCAACTACACTTATGTAAGTGAGCATTTTGTGTGTAGAGTTGTTAAATTACTGTGTTGTACACCTGAAACTGATATTGTATTTCAACTTTACTTCCATAAAGTAAAATAAGCCAGTCTATTTGAAGAAAATAAACTTGTAACATTTTTAAATCTTTAAGTTCTCCATGATTTTTTTCTAAAGAGATTAATTGGAGTGGGGGGCACCTGGAGTGGTTCAGTTGGTTAAACATCTGACTCTTGATTTCAGCTCAGATCATGATCTCATGGTTTGTGAGATTGAATCGCACATCATGCTCTGTAATGACAGCATGGATCCTGCTTAGGATTCTCTCTCCCTGCTCTCTCTCTGCACCTCCCCTGCTCTCTCTCTTAAAAGAAATAAATAAACATTAAAAAATGGATTAATTGGTTAGTTTCAAAGAATAACAGAGAATTAACTATTTGTTTTCAAAACTAGAAAATAAAGGGAAAGAATCATGCATTTGTTGTGCATTTCTTACATGAACTATACTACTGGATAGCCTACAGTAGTGGAGGGAAGCGTCTCTTTATAAACCTATTCCAATGAGTAAAAGAAAAAATTGCAACTTCTAATGAATTGATGGATCTAGGACATGTGTATCAATGACTGCTCACATCTCAAAAAGAGAGACAAGAGATAGTATATTTCCTGGTGAGAAAACATAAAGCTGCCTACAGTTTTGCCAAAGAGATCAAATATGAGTTTGATCAAACCTTTGAATGTAGCTGCCAATTTCAGGAAATATCAAGGACACAAAAATACATCAAGTCACACCAAGAATATGAAACCAGAAAAACCCAGTCTGCCTGAAACTTTGTATGTCACTTGGCCTGAATTCTTCAACAGATAAGTTATCAGCAAATGAAAGGGATAGAAGAGGAGCATATAAATCAAGAGGCATTTAAAAGAAATAATAAAGTTTTTTTAAATAGGCAAAGCTAAAATATAATGTTTAGGTAAGCATATTGGGACAATATTACTTTAAAAATATATTTAAAATAAAACCTAGTGGTTTGAAGGGCAACAGGACTGTTAGTGAAGAAAATCCATTAACCCTAGGGCGTCCACCAAATGGGTGGGGGAACTTCTGGAACTCTCTCTAGGGTCAGAGGTGCCAGTCAGCACTTTTTTTTTTCATTCCCCCTCTATCTCGATAGTACAGATGGGAGCAGAATCCAAGCACTTTAGCTGTCCTGCTAGGGCCACTTCAGTAAATCCCAGGGCCCTAACCCATACCAGCTCCATCCATCCCACCAAGGCTGCCCCAGAATGGTGCACTCTGGTATTCCCCTGGCCTGCACCCAACCCACCCATCCTGCCACATCTACTCCAATTCCAGGTGTCCTACCAGAGCAGTCCCAGGACAATGTACACAGGGACAACTTCAGCCCATGCCTGCTCCAGTGTCAGCGCCAGCTATCCTGCCAGGACAACCCTCGTGTGGCATAGCGTGACCCTCACCAGACCCAGCTTTCCAGCCATGGTGGACAAGGTGTGGCACACTCTGGACCTCTGCACCTGCTCTAGCCACCCTGCCAATGTGGCACCTGATGAAGTGCACCTTGGGACCTCTGGCCTGTGCCCAGTCATGCTACTGCCATCCTGTCATGTACACTCTGCCCCCAGTTGTCCCATCAAGGTGATTCTAGTGTAATGCACACCAGCACCACCTGGCCCACACACGCTCCAGGCACAGCTGTCCTGACAAGTTGCCCCTGACAAAACAAGCCCAAGGAACTCCATGAGCTATACTGCTGTAACTCCAGTTGTCCTACCAAAGCTGACAGTCACATGCAGTCTACACAGAGAACATGACTCCCCAAGGCCATTCCTTCAAGATTGGGGGAGGTAGCTGTTTTACCTAATTTATAGAAAAAACACATAGAAAGTCAAACAAAATGAGTAGACAGCAGAGTGTATCCCAAGAGAAAGAAACAGATAAAATGCTACAAAACATTTAAAAAACCTAAAGGAGATAAGTAATTTACCTGATAAAACATTCAAAGTAAGAATCATAAAAATGCTTATCAAACTCAGGAGAAGAATGGAGGAGTACAGTGAGAACTTCAACAAAGAGAAAGAATAAGAAAGAACCAATGAAGGAGTGTAAATTGATGCAGCCACTGTGGAAAACATTATGCACATTTCTTTAAAAATTAAACATAGGAATGCCATATGATCCAGTCATTCCACAACTGGGTATTTACCCCAAAGGAATGAAAACACTAATTCAAAAAGATATATGTATTCCTGTTTATTGCAGCATTATTTGCAATCACCAAGAAATGCAAGCAAACCCACATGTTCATTGATAGATGAATGGATAAAGATGTGGTATATACACAGTGAAATATTACTCAGCCATAAAAAAGAATTAGATCTTGCCATGTGCAAGAGTATGGATGGACCTAGAGGGTATTATACTAAGTTAAATAAGTCAGAGAAAGACAAATATGATTCTACTTATACGTGGAATCTAAAAAAACAAACAAAGAATAGAAACGGACTCATAAATACAGAGAACAAATTTATGGTTGCCAGAAGGTTGGGGGTTGGGGAGGTTAGACAAAATGGATAAAAAGCAGTGGGAGGTGTAGGCTTCCAGGTACAGAATGAGTAAGTCATGAGGATGAAAGGTACAGCAATAGTCAGTGGTATTGTAATAGTGTTATATGGTGGCAGAGGTAGCTACACTTGTAAGCATAAGATATAGACTTGTTAAATTACTGTGTTGTACACCTAAAACATGTGACGTTGTGTGCCAGTTACACTTTAATAAAAAAATAAAGAACCAGTCATAGCTGAAGAATACAATAACTAAAATGAAAAATGTACTACAGAGAATAAATGGCAGATTAGATGATAGAGAACAGATGGATGAGCCAAAAGACAAAATAGTAAAAATCACCCAATCACAGAGGCAAAATGAAAAAAGAATTTTAAAATGAGGATAACTTAAAGGAATCTCTGGGAAAACATCAAATATACAAACATATTATAGAGGTATAAAAAGAAGACAAAAGAGAAATGGCAAAAAAAAACTTATTTGAAGAAATAATGTCTGAAAACATCCTTGACCTGGGAAGGAAACAGACATTCAGGTCCAGGAAATACAGAGAGCCCCAAACAAGAGGAACCCAAAAATATCCATACCAAGACATATGATAAATAAAAATGGCAAAAATTAGAGAGAGACTCTTAAAAAGGCATCAGGACACAAAGAATCACATCCAAGAGAATCCCCATAAGACTGTCAGCTGATTTTTCATATGACACTTTGTAAGCCAGGAGTAAGTGGCAGGATATATTTAAATCACTGAACAGAAAAACTCAACCAAGAATACCCAGCAAAGTTTTCATTCAGGATTGAAGAAGTGATAGTTTCCCAAACAAGCAAAAACTGAAAGAGCTCATCACACTAAATGGCATTACAAAAAATGTTAAAGGGTCTTAAGAAAAAGGAAAAGATATCACTAGAAATAAGAAAATATATGAAAAACTATCTCTGGTAAAGATAAACATATAATAAAGGCAGTGGGTCAATCACTTAAAAAAGCTAGTATGAAGGTTAAAAGGCAACAATGGTAAAATCAACAGTCACTACAATGAGTAGTTAAGGGAAATCTAAAATAAAAAGATGTGAAATATGATGTCAAAAACAAAAAGGTTTTCTCTGTGTAGAGGTCAGTGTGTATGCACCTCACAGTAAACACAAAACAAAAACATACAATAAATGTGCAAAAATAAAGAGAAAGAACCTAAACATAACACTAAAGAAAATGGTCAAGTTGCAAGGGAAGAGACCAAAAGAACAAGAAAAGAATGGAGAAAAACTCTAAAAACCTATAGAATTAACAAAATGGCAATAAATAAATGCCTATTAAAACTACCATAAATGTAAATGGCCTAATAGCTCCAAAAGACATAGGGTGGCTAAATGGATGAAAAATAAGACATGTATATTTTGCCTATGAGAGATTCAATGTAGATCTAAAGACACATATAACCTGAAAATGAAGGGAAAGAAAAAAATATTTCGCAGACATAGAAACAAAAATAGAGCTGGAGTAGCAATACTCATATCAGACAAAATAGATTTTAAACAAAGATGGTAACAAGAGACAAAGAAGGACATTACATAATGATAAACAGATCAATCCAACAAGAAGATATAACAATTGTAATATTTAGGCACCCAACATAGAAGCACTTAAGTATATAAAGCAAATATTAATAGATATAAAGGGAGGAACTGACAGGAATACAATAATTGTAGGGGATTTTAACACACCACCTACATCAATGGACAGATCATCCAGTGAGAAAGTAAGGAAACATTGACCTTAAATGACACATTAGACCACATTGATATAATAGGTATTTACAGAATATTTCATCAAAAACTGCACAAAACACATTATTTCCAGAGGCACATGGAACATTCCCCAGGATAGATCATATGTTAGTCTACCAAACAAATTTCTATAAATTCAAGAAGATTGAAATCAGTGCTCACTCTGGCAGCGCATATACAAAGAAGAATGAAATCATATCAAGTATCTTCTCCAACCAAACAATATGAAACTAGAAATCAGTTTTTTAAAAATTGGGAAAAACACAAACATGTGGAAACTACACAACATGTTACTACCCAACCAATAAGTCAATGAAGAAATCAAAGGAAAATTTTATTTTTTATTTATTATTTTTTAAGTTTATTTACCTATGTTGAGAGAGAGAGAGAGCGCGCGCACACACAAGCAAGAGAGGGGCAGAGAGAGAAGGAAGGAGAGAATCCCAAGTAGTCTCTGCACCATCAGTGTGGAGCCTGATGTGGGGCTCGAACTCATGGACTGCGAGATCATGACCTGAGCCAAAACTAAGAGCCAAATGCTTAACCGATGGAGTCACCCAGGCATCCCTATTTTTTTACTTTTAAGATTTAGTTAGTTAGTTGGTTTCAGGAGTAGAATTTAGTGATTCTTCATGTACATATAACACCCAGTGCTCATCAAACCAGTGCTCTCCTTACTACCCATCACCCATTTAGCCCATGACCCCCCCACCACCTCTCCTCAACCCTCAGTTTGTTCTCTATCATTAAGAGTCTCTTATGGTCTGCTTTCCTCTTTTTTTCCCTTCCTATATGTTCATCTGCTTTGTTTCCTAAAATCCACACACAAGTGAACTCATATGTTGTCTTTCTCTGACTGACTTATTTCATTTAGCATTATATACTCTAGTTCCATCCATGTCATCGCAAATGGCAAGATTCCATTATTTTTAATGGCTGAGTAGTATTCTATTGTATATATACACCATATCTTCTTTATCTATTCATTGGTCAATGGACACTTGGGCTCTTTCCATAGTTTGGCTATTGATAATGCTGCTATAAACATCGGGTGAGTGTGTCTCTTCAAATCTGTATTTTTGTATCATTTGAGTAAATACGTAGTAGTGCAATTGTTGGGTCATAGGGTAATTCTATTTTTAACTTTTTGAAGAATTTCTATACTGTTTTCCAGAGTGTCTACATCAGTTTGCATTCCCACCAATATTTAAGAAGTTTCCCATTTCACACTTGGGTGGCTCAGTCGGTTAAATATCTGACTCAGTGTCAGCTCAGGTCATGATCTCATGGTTCGTGGGATTGAGCCCTGTGTCCTGGCTCTGTGCTGGCAGAGTGGAGCCTGCTTGGGATTCTCTCTCACTCTCTCTCTGCTTCCCACCCTTGTACTCACTCTCTGTCAAAATGAATAAATATTTAAAACACAAAAATTAAAGAGGGTTCCCCTTTCTCTGCATCCTCTCCAACATCTGTGGTTTCCTGAGTTGTTTTTTCAGCCATTCTGATAGGCGTGAGGTGATATCTTATCATGGTTTTAATTTTGTATTTTCCTGATGAGTGATGTTGAGCATCTTTTCGTATATGTCTTCTGTTCCTTTCTTAACTGGATTATTTGTTTTTTGGGTATTCAGTTTAATAAGTTCTTTATAGATTTTGGATACTAACACTTTATCAGATATGTCATTTACTAATATCCTCTTCCATCCTATAGGCTGCTTTTTGTTTTGTTGACTGTTTCCCTTGCTGTGCAGAAGCTTTTTATCTTAAGTCCCAATAGTTCATGTTTACTTTTGTTTCCCTTGTCTCCAGTGATGTGCCTAGTAAGAAGTTGATTTGGCCAAGGTCAAAGAAGTTGTTGCCTGTGTTCTCCTCTAGGATTTTCATGATTTCTTGTCTCACATAGGTCTTTCATCCATTTTGAATTTATTTTGAGGTATGGTGTAAGAAAGTGGTCCAGTTTCATTCTTCTGCATGTTGCTGTCCAGTTTTCCCAACACCACTTGTTGAAGAGACTGTCCTTTTTTCCTTTGGATATTATCTCCTGCTTTGTCAGATTAGTTGACAAAGATTAGTTGACCATATAGTTGTGGATCTATTTCTGGGTTTACTATTCTGTTCCATTGATCTATGTGTGTTTTTGTACCAGTACCATATTGTCTAAATAACAATAGCTTTGTAACATAATTTGAAATCTGGAATCGTGATGGCTCCAGCTTTGCTTTTCTTTTTCAGGATTGCTTTGGCTATTCAGGATCATTTGTGGTTACATGCAAATTTTAGGATTGTTTGTTCTAGCTCTGTGAAAAATGCTGGTGGTATTTTTATAGAGATTTTTTTTAAATTTTTTTTTAACGTTTATTTATTTTTGAGACAGGGAGAGACAGAGCATGAACAGGGGAGGGTCAGAGAGAGAGGGAGACACAGAATCTGAAACAGGCTCCAGGTTCTGAGCTGTCAGCACAGAGACCGACGCGGGGCTCAGACTCACGGACTGTGAGATCATGACCTGAGCCGAAGTCAGACGCTTAACTGACTGAGCCACCCAGGCGCCCCTATAGAGATTACTTTAAATGTGTAGATTGCTTTGGGTAGTATAGACATTTTAACAATGTTCTTCCAAACCTTGAGCATGCAATTTTTTCCCATTTCTTTGTTCCCTCTTCAAATTTCTTTCATAAGTATTCTATAGTTTTCAGAGTATAGATCTTTTACCCTTTTGGTTAGGTGTATTCTTAGGTATCTTATTGTTTTTGGTGCAATAGTAATTGGGATTGATTCCTTCTTTCTATGCTGTTTTATTATTGGTGTATAGAAATGCAACTGATTTCTGTACAGATTTTATATCCTGCAACTTTGCTGAATTTGTGTATTAGTTCTAGCAATTTTTTTGGTGGAGTTTTGGGTTTTCTGCACAGGGTATCATGTTGTCTGCAAATAGTGAAAATTTGACTTCTTCCTTGCTGGTTTGGATGCCTTTTATTTCTTTTTATTATCTGATTGCTGAGGATAAGACTTCCTGTACTATGTTAAATTGTAATGATGAGAGTGGATATCACTGTCTTCTTCCTGACCATAAAGGAAAAGCTCTCAGTTTTTTCCCATTGAGGATTATATTAGCTGTGGGTCTTTAATATATGGCTTTTATGATGTTGAGGTATTCTCCATCTATACCTACTTTGTTGAGGGTTTTTATCAAGAAAGGATGCTGTATTTTGTCAAAAGCTTTTCTGCATATATTGAGAGGATCATATGGTTCCTATTCTTTCTTTTATTAATGTGGTATATCACATTGGTTGATTTGTGAGTATTAAACCACCCCTAAATCCCACTTGATTGTGATGAATAATTCTTTTAATGTACTGTTGGATTCGATTTGTTAGTATCTTGTTGAGAATTTTTGCATCCATGCTCATCAGGAATATTAACCTGTAATTCTCCTTTTTAGTGGAGTCTTTGTCTGGTTTTGGAATCAAGGTAATGATGGCCTTGTAGAATGAGTTGGGAAGTTTTCCTTCCATTTCTATTTTTTGGAACAGTTTGAGAAGAATAGGTATTCACTCTTCTTTATTTTTTATTTTTATTTTTTTAGTATGAAATTTATTGTCAAATTGATTTCCATACAACACGCGGTGCCCATCCCAACAGGTGCCCTCCTCACTGCCCATGATCCACCCTCCCCTCCTCCCACCCCCCATCAACCCTCAGTTTATTCTCAGTTTTTAAGAGTCTCTTATGGTTTGCCTCTCTCACTTACTTCTTTTTTTCCTTCCCCTCCCCCATGGTCTTCTGTTACGTTTCTCAGGATCCACATAAGAGTGAAAACATATGGCATCTGTCTTTCTCTGTATGACTTATTTCACTTAGCATAACATTCTCCAGTTCCATCCATGTTGCAACAAAAGGCCATATTTCATTCTTTCTCATTGCCAACTAGTATTCCATTGTGTATATAAACCACAATTTCTTTATCCATTCATCAGTTGATGGACATTTAGGCGCTTCCCATGATTTGGCTATTGTTGAAAGTGCTGCTATAAACATTGGGGTACGAGTGCCCCTATGCATCAGTACTCCTGTATCCCTGGGGTAAATTCCTAGCAGTGCTCTTGCTGGGTCATAGGGTATCAATTTTTAATTTTTTGAGAAACTCCACACTGTTTTCCAGAGTGGCTGCACTAGTTTGTATTCCCACCAACAGTGCAAGAGGGTTCCCGTTTCTCCACATCCTCGCCAGCATCTATGGTCTCCTGATTTGTTCATTTTAGCCACTCTGACTGGCATGAGGTGGTATCTCAGTGTGGTTTTGATTTGTATTTCCCTGATGAGAAGTGATGCTGAGCATATTTTCATGTGCCTGTTGGCCACCTGGATGTCTTCTTTAGAGAAGTGTCTATTCATGTTTTCTGCTCATTTCTTCACTGGATTATTTGTTTTTCGGGTGTGGAGTTTGGATTGGAAGAATAAATATTGTTAAAATGTCAATACTACCCAAAGCTATCTACACATTCAATGCAATCCCAATCAAAATTGCACCAGCATTCTTCTTGAAGCTGGAACAAGCAATCCTAAAATTTGTATGGAACCACAAAAGACCCTGAATAACTAAAGTAATATTGAAGAAGACCAAAGCGGGAGGCATCACAATCCCAGACTTTAGCCTCTACTACAAAGCTGTAATCATTAAGACAGCATGGTATTGGCACAAAAACAGACACATAGACCAATGGAATAGAATAGAGACTCCAGAATTGGAGCCACGAAAGTATGGCCAACTAATCTTTGACAAAGCAGGAAAGAATACCCAATGGAAAAAAGACAGTCTCTTTAACAAATGGTGCTGGGAGAACGGGACAGCAACATGCAGAACAATGAAAGTAGACCACTTTCCTACACCATTCACAAAAATAAACTGAAAGTGGATAAAGGACCTGAATGTGAGACAGGAAACCATCAAAACCCTAGAGGAGAAAGCAGGAAAAAACCTCTCTGACCTCATCCGCAGCAATTTCTTACTTGACACATCTCCAAAGGCAAGGGAATTAAAAGCAGAAAATGAAATATTGGGACCTCATGAAGATAAAAAGCTTCTGCACTGCAAAGGAAACAATCAACAAAACTAAAATGCAACCAACGGAATGGGAAAAGATATTTGCAAATGACATATTGGACAAAGGGCTAGTATCCCAAATCTGTATTAACTCTTCTTTAAACGTCTGGTAGAATTTCCCTGGCAAGGTATCTGGCCCTGGACTTTTGTTTGTTCAGAGATTTCTTTTTTATTTATTTTTTTTTTAATTTTTTTTTTCAACGTTTATTTATTTTTGGGACAGAGAGAGACAGAGCATGAACGGGGGAGGGGCAGAGAGAGAGGGAGACACAGAATCTGAAACAGGCTCCAGGCTCTGAGCCATCAGCCCAGAGCCCGATGCGGGGCTCGAACTCACGGACCGCGAGATCGTGACCTGGCTGAAGTCGGACGCTTAACCGACTGCACCACCCAGGCGCCCCTGTTTGTTCAGAGATTTCTGATTACTGATTAACTTTCTTTGGTTATGGGTCTGTTCACATTTTCTATTTCTTCTTATTTCAGTTTTGATAGTTTGTATGTTTCTAGGAATTTGTCCATTTCATCCAGATTGCCCAGTAGATTGGCATATAATTTTTCTTAATATTCTTTTATAATTTTATTCCCGTGGTATTAGTTGTGATCTCTCCCTCACTCATGATTTTATTTATTTGGGTCCTTCATTTTTTTCTTCTTGAAAAGTCTGGCTAGAGGCTTATCAACTTTATTAATTCTTTCAAGGAACTAGCTCCTGATTTTATTGATCTGTTCTACTGTTTTTGTTTCCATATCATTTATTTCTGCTCTTTATTATTTCCCTTCTTTTACTGGCTTTAGGCTTTATTTGCTGTTTATTTTCTAGCTCCTTAAGGCATAAGGTTAGGTTGTTATATTTGAGACTTTTCTTGCTTCTTGAGGTAGATCTGTATTGAAATATACTTCCCTCCTAAACTGCCTTTGCTTCATCCCAAAAGTTTTGGATTGTTGTGTTTTCATTTCCATTTGCTTCCATGTATTTTTTAAAAATGTATCATCTAATTTTCTAGTTAACCCATTCATTATTTATTTGGTAGGATGTTCTTTAAATTCCACATATTTGTGGTCTTTCCAAATTTTTTCTTATGGTTGACTTCAAATTTTATAGCATTGCAGCCTGAAAATATGCATGGCATGATTTCAATTTTTTTGTACTTGTTGAGGACAGATTTGTGGCCTAGTATGTGATTGCTTCTGGAGAATGTTCCATGTGCACTCAAAAAGAATTTGTACTCTGCTGCTTTGGAATGAAGTGTTCTGAATATATCTGTTAAGTCTATCTGGGCCAGTGTGTCATTCAAAGCCATTGTTTCATTGTTGGTTTTCTGCTTAGATGATCTGTCCATTCCTGTAAGTGGGCTGTAAAGTCTACTATTATTATTGTATTATCATCAATGAGTTTCTTCATGTTTATTATTAATTGATTTATATATTTGGGAAATTACAAGTTGGGGGTATAACTATTTACAATTGTAAGATATTCTTTTTGGATAGACCTCCTTTATTATGATATAGTGCCCTTTTTCATCTCTTGTTACAGTGTTTGGATTAAAATCTAGTTTTTCTGATATAATGATGGTTACTCTGGCTTTTGTTTGATGTCCATTAGCATGATAGATGGTTCTCCATCTCCTTACTGTCAATCTGCAGGGGTCTTTAAGTCTAAAATGAGTCTCTTCTAGGCATACAGATGGGTCTTGCTTTTTTTTTTTATCCATTCTGACACCCTTTATCTTATGATTGCAGCATTTAGTACATTTACATTCAGAGTGATTATTGAAAGGTATGAATTTAGTGCCATTGTGTTACCTGTAAGGTTGGTGTTTCTGGTGATGCTCTCTGTTCCTTTCTAGCCTTTATTGCTTTCATTTGTTTTTTCATTCCTCAAAGAGTCCTCTTTAATATACATTACAGGGCTGGTTTAGTGGCCATGAACTCCTTTACTTTTTGTTTATCTGGGAAATTTTTTTCTCTCTACTCCTATTCTGAATGACAGTTTTGTGGGATAAAGTATTCTTGGCTGCCAATTTTTCCCATCTAGCACATTTTCCCTTGCTGCTTTCAGGAATCTTTCCTTGTCTGTGTATTTTGTGAATTTGACTATGATAGGTCTTGGTGATGGCCGGCTGTTGTTGAATTTAATGGGAGTTCTCTGTGCTTCTTGGATATTGATATCTGTTTCCCTCCCCAGATTAATGAAGTTTTCAGCTATAATTGGCTCAAATAAGCCTTCTGCTCCTTTCTCTTTCTCCTCTTCTCCTGTCACTCCTATGACACGAATGTTTTATGCTTTAAGGAGTTGCTGAGGCCCCTAAGTCTACATTTGTGATCCAATACCTTTCTTTGCCTCTTTTTGTCCAGTGTCATTTTTTCCATAGTTCTATCTTCTGTATCAGTGATTCATTTCTCTGCTTCATCCATACTAATTGTCATTGCATCCATTCAATTTTGCATCTCAGTTATAGCATTTTTTTATTTTGATCTGACTAATTTTTAGTTCTTTTATCTGCAATAAAGGATTCTTTAGTGTCTTCTATGCTTTTCTCAAGCCCAGCTAGTATCCTCTTGATTATTGTTTTAAATTCTGGTTCAGACATCTTATTTGTATCTATATTGATTATATCCCTGACTTCTTCCCATTCTTTCTTTGTTGTGAATTCCCCCATCTTGTCATTTTGTCTGGATCACAGTTTTTTTTTGTGTGTGTGTTTTGTGTGTTTGTGTGTGTGTGTGTGTGTGATTGTTAGGAAATCCTGTTGTATTCCTGCTCCTAATAGCTGTATTAAGAAAAGGTCCAAAAAAGAAAAAAAAAAAGGAAGCTAGATCTGTTTTAGTCTGCTTGCTAAAATATTCTAGATCCCAGAAAGAAAAAGAAAAGAAAGCTAGATCCTATTTCCCCTAGAGCTGAAGTTTTGCAGCACTCTATAAATGATCAGTAGCCTTGGTGTGAGCAAGAGGTTTGTGCACTATTGGAGATGTACCTGTAGAGTGCAAAGTGAACAGAGTTTGGTGCAAGCAGCTTCAACTTCCACTGGGTGTCACTGTGTTGCTCACTGAAATCATCAGTGCTGAAGGATTGGGCTTGGCCCAGCTCTCCTCCCCAGAGTGGGGAGTTTGCACCTGCCACTCTTCAGGAAGTCCTCACAGAACAAACAATCACCATCTTGTGTCCCTGGCTTCTGCCAGATCCCTGCCTTCACCCTCCTTGCATTTGAGCTGTCTGCCTGCCATGCACAGGACAGTACTCCTATATTTTATCTCAGGCATGTAGCTAGGTTTAAAATCTCCAAATGCCAAATTTTAGTACCCACATAGATACAGACCGGTGCTGATCCTCTGGGGGAGGGTCTCCCTACGCTATTGCCATTTGCCAGTCTGTCCCAGAAAAGCAGTCTCAGGACCACACAGTGGTTCAAAGTCTATAGTAAAGTGCAGCACAAAGCCATTGCCAAGTTTTGCTGCCCTGAGTCAGTGTCTTTGTTCCAATGCTAGGGAATAGGAATGTACCTTGGTGACACCAATTCTTTTTGTCCCTAGGGAGGCCATGCCACCACTCCCAAATGCACTCCAAGAAGGGGAACTGTTTCTCTCTGTGTGACCCAGGGGATCCTCAGGCCATGCTGCCCACTCCTGGGTCTTCTAAAGAGAAAATTTTAAAAATTTCTTGAGACAAGTGAAAACACATAAAGAAGATGTATTATACATATATGCAGTGGAACATTATTCAGCCATAAAAAAGAATGAAATCTTGCCATTTGCAACAACATGTATAGAGCTAGAGAGCATAATGCTAATGGAAATAAGCCAGTCAGAGAAAGACAAATATGTTATGATCTCAGTCATATGTAGAATTTAAGAAACAAAACATGAGAAAAGGGGGAAAAAATGAGGCAAGCCAAGAAATATACTCTTAGCTATAGGAGAACAAAATGATGGTTACCAGGGGGTAGGTGGGCTAGGGGATGGCTAAAATAGGGGATGGGAATTAAAGAGTACACATATCATGATGAAATGTTAACCACATAAAATTTAAAAAGGGAAAAAACTAGCACTGGCATTACTTATAATCAATGCAAATATCTTGATAAAAAATATGAAGCCCAATTTTAATCAATTTGGAATATATTTAGAAGTTCCTTAGGAGAGAAATATTTATGGAATTGATGGAATGATGAGGAGATATTATTGGCACAATTTCAAAGAAAGTTCTTGAGAATTGAATGAGATAATATATACACATATTTTAACACATAATAAATGTAATTTATGAAAAATATAAATATATTTGGCATTTTATAAGTATTGGAGCCCCCCCAAACATATATTTGTTATTTTTCAAAAAAGAAAATGAAAACACAATTTCCCCAAATCTATGGGACAGAGGAAAAGCAATCCTAAGAGAGAAATTTATAGTGATACAGGACTAATTAAATAATGAAGAAAAATACCAAGTAAAAGAAAAATCCAACTTTACACTTAAGGAACTAGAAAAATAGAACAAAGCCCAAAGTTAATAGAAAGAAGGAAATAGTAAAGATCAGATTAGAAATAAATACAATAGAGACTAAAACAACAATAAAAAAGACCACTGAAACTAGGAACTGATTCTTAAAAAAGATAAAAAAAATTGAAAAACCCTTTGTCAGACTCTTAAAAAAGAGCAAGAGCCCAAATAAATAAAAGTAGAAATGAAAGAGCAGGTACAACTGATACCACAGAAATACCAAGAATCATAAAAGATTATCGAGAAGAATAGCATGCCAGCAAATTGGATCATCCAGAAGAAATGGATGGCTTCAAAAGTGAATTTCTAACAAACATTTAAAGAGTTAGTACCTATTCTCAAATTACAATTGACCCATGAATAATGTGAGGGTTGAGGGCACCAAGCCCCTGACCAGCAAAAAAAATTTGTATATAACTTGTGACACTCTAAGAACTTAACCACTAATAGTCTACTATTGACTGGAAGCCTTATTGATAAAATAAACAGTCAAAATGTATTTTATATGTTATATGAATTATATACCATATTCCTACAACAACACTAGAAAAAGGAGAATATCAAAATCTTAAGAGAAAATACATCTACTGTACAGTAGTGTACAAGGAAGCATCACACATACCCTTATCCCCACATGGTTAGGAAGGCTGGATCCTGGAGTGACACCCACTTCTTATTTCTCTAACCCAGGAATGAAGGAAATCTTTTTGCAAGCAAAGTCTGGGAGAAGGGCAGAGAATAGAGGAAGGCAGAGTACCTTTGCCCATCTCTCTAGGTAGGTCACTTACTCCACCTGACCCCCTTTGTGTGGTTCTAACCCAGTTTCTGCTTGTGGAAATACTGGCAAGGAGGGAGTTGCCAGTTCCCCAGTGGTATTAGCTCTCTGCTTCAGGGAACTTTCAGCACCAGTGACAGCATCCCTTCCCTGGTCAGCTCTGTGTCTCAGGCTCCTTCCTTGTGCTATCTTAACCCCAATGTTCTCCTGGACCCCTTACCTTGGAGGCAAACAGTTTATCATTTGTGGTCCTTGACCAACTTCAGCCAGTGACTGAGCCTGACACTTTGACTAGAATTCCACCTCAGAGCCAGTTGTTTTGCCTCTCTCAGTTCAAGACCTCAATTAACCAAGCTTTGCACAGGTGGTACAAATGCCAACAGCAGGTGAGAAACCTCCCATTTCAATCTTCCCCACATCTTTCTTCCACCTCTTCCTTTCATGTCTAGTTACTTGACAACTTCTATCTTTTCAATCACAATATAAAATACGTATTAACAACAAAAATCCACATATAAGTGGGTCCATGCAGTTTAAACCCATGTTGTTAAAGGGCCAACTGTTTTCCAAAAACTGAAGAGGAAGGAATGTTTCCAAACTCATTTTTACAATGTGAACATTATACAGATACCAAACCCAGACAAGGAGACATCACAAAAAATGAAAATTACAGGCCAATATCTCTGATGAACATAAATGCAAAAATCTTTAACAAAATATTAGCAAACCATATTCAACTATACATTAAAAGGATCATTATCAACTGTGATTTATTCCACAGATGCAAGGATAGCTTGACATTACCAAATAAATCAACAAGACTCACCACATTAACAAGATACAGGTTAAAAACTCGATCATCTCAAGTGATGCCCACTTTGAGACTTTTATTCAAAACAGTATTTCAAGTCCCAGCCAGAGCAATTAAACAACAACAGGAAATAAAAGTCATCCAAATTGGAAAGGAAGAAGTAAACCCTTTACTATTGGCAGATGACAGGATACTATACGTAGAAAACCCTAAAGACGCCACTGAAACACTATTAGAATAAATGAATTCTGTACAGTTGCAAGATACAAAATTAAAAGAAATCAGTTGCCTTTCTATACACTAATAATGAGCTATCAGACAGAAATTAAGAAAACAATTCCATTTATAGTTATATCAGAAAGAATAAAATATGTAAGAATAAATTTTATCAAGGAAGAAAAGATTTGTACTCTGAAATCTATAAGACAGTGATGAAAGAAATTGTAGACAAAATAAATAAATGAAAAGATGTTATGTTTCATGGATTGTAAGAATTAACATTGTTAAAAAGTCCCTATTACCAAAAGCAATCTACAGATTCAATGCAATCTCTATCAAAATACCAATGGTGTTTTTATTTTTATTTTTTTACAAAACAAAAACAAATAATCCTCAGATTTGTATGGAGCAATGAATGACTCTGAATAGCCATAGGAATCTTGAGAAAGAGGAAAAGGGCTGGAGGTGTCATACACCCTGATTTCAAAACTGTATTACAAAAGCTATAGTAATCAAAACAGTATGGTATTGGCACAGAACAGTCACATAGATTAATGGAATAGAATAGAGAAACTGGAAATACTCATACTTATATGGTCAATTAATCTGTAACAAAGGAGGCAAGAATGTACAATGATGAAAACACAATCTCTTCAATAAATGGTGCTGGGAAAACTGGACAGTTATCTGCAAAAGAATAAAACTGGACCACTATCTTACACCATATACAAAATAAATTCAAAATGAATTAAAGACTCTGTATGCCTGAAACTATTAAATTCTTAGAAGAAAACAGGCAGTAAGCTATTTGACCTCAGTCTTAGTATTTTTTTAACCAGTCTCCTCAGGCAAGGGCAATAAACGTTAAAATAAACAAATGAATTACACCAAGGTAAAAAGCTTTTGCACAGCAAAGGAGAAACCATCAACAAAACAAAAATGCAACCTACTGAATGGGAGATGATATTTGCAAATCATATACCTGATAAGGGGTAATATCCAAAATACATAAAGAATGGATATAACTCAATAGCTAAAAATTAAACAAACTGATTTAAAAAATGGGAAGAAGATTTAAACGGACATTTTCCCAAATATGGGAAAGGTCAACATATGGAAGGTCAATAGGCACATGAAAAGATGCTCAACATCACTAACCATCAGGAAAATCAAATCAAAGCCACAATGAGGTATCATCTCACACCTATGAGAATGACTAGTACCAAAACAACAAAAATACCAAGTGTTGGTGAGATTGTGAGAGAAAGGGAAGGTTTACACATTGTTGGTGTGAATGTAAATTCGTGTAGCCAGTATGGAAAACAGTATGGAGGTTGGGGGTGGGCAAAATAGGTGAAGGTGATTAAGAGGTACAAACTTCCATTTATAATAGAAATAAGTTATGAGGATGTAATATACAGCATAGGCAATATAGTTAACAACATTGTAACATTGCAACTTTGTATGATGACAATAATTAGACTTACTGTGGGGATTTTATAATGTATAAAAATATCTAATTACTATGATATACAGCTGAAACTGATGAGATATTGTATGTCAATTGTACTTTAATTAAAAAAATAAATTTGCAAATCAATCCATCTACCCAGCACTCTTAATTCCCCTTATTCTGCTGCTTTTCTCTTTTCCCAAAGTAGGTATCACCTTCTAACACTCTTTAAAATGTACTTTATATCTGGTATATAGTCTCTCATTCTGCTCCCCAAGGTTACAGATCTATTGTTTACTGATGTATTTAAACTCCCAGAATAGTGATCAAAATATTTTAGTATCTCAGCAAATACCAATTAAAGAATAAATGAATTCTTAAGGAAAATCATGTAAAAAGCTATGAAACAACAGGAATAGTTCAGAAAAATCTGACCAAGAGAGAACCCTTCTGAAACTTTATTTATCCTCATTATTCAGCCTGAAATGTCACCAATATTATGAATTTGACTTAAGTGATCTCATCTTTTAAAGTGAAAATACTATAGGAATGGTGCTTAGAACTCAGTTACTGATGCATTATTGTGAATTGATTTCAGTTCATCACTCTCTTTCAGTCTCTAATGGAGAACATCTTCCTGATGAGAACAAAAAGAGCAGAGAAAACTAGGACATTTTGGAACACAGACCACACTAGGTAGTGTGGAAATCCTGGCTTAGAGCCAGAGTGAGGTGGCTTAAGGCACCTTAATATGGCTCAGCCTGGAGAGATGAGAATGGTAATGCCACATTTACATATCAATGCTTAGTTCTATGATGATCTTTTCAAAATCCCTACAAAAAAAAAATCTTGTTTAGATCAGTGACTGCCTCCATTAAACTGATTACATCTGTTGGCCAAGTATAACCTAATTCCCAAAATGTGCCCAGCAGGAACTTGTTTAAAGGAGTAAATGGGAACAGGGATGGTCTTTTGGTTTCCTAGATCTCTCAATGTGACTTTTGCCAGGAAACTGAAAATGCTTATCAGATTTGCTTCATCTAGAAAGAATGGTTCTGTTTCCCTTGCAGGTCTCTATAGGCTGGTCCATCTGATGAACTATCCAGATTTTACTGCCCAACATTGTGGCGCTTCCACAATTTACTTGGCCTCCATGAATAATGTCAGTATTACAGCAAACACAAACATCATTTTATGGCTATTTTATGATTGTTAGATTGTTGATGGTCAGGCTATTTTCAGAGTCAACCCATCATCCCATAGTGTCCAGAGATTTCAGACCCATTCAAAGACCTGAACCAAACAACTTTGGGATAATGATGAAAGACTGTGTGGGGTTGGCATGAGCAGTGGTGCATTGAAGAGAGCTCATGCTTAAACATTTTTGGCCATTAAAGTTATTCATAATCTAGAGGGCTGCAGAAGCTTAATGAAATCATTTTCCTCTCATTCTTCCTGAAAACCAAGTGACTTATTTATAGCATGATTTCAGACATTTGAGAAAACAAGGAAAAGAGAATAGAATGAGAAACCTACGGACTCACAGGTCTTGTGTCCCTGTGAGCCAAATGGAGGGATGTTTTGACAGAAAAACTGGAAACTCCACAAAAGAACTCTTCTGACTTGAAAGTCTTCTACAATAATAATAGCTACTATTTACTGAATGCTCATTTCTTGCAAAGCACTATACACACAAGATGCATTTAATCTTCATAATAGCTCCTAGAGATGTTATCTTTGTTATACAGATGAAAAAAACTAAGGTCCAGCTCACTGCATATCTACCCAGGTGTCCAAAATGAGGAGGGAGCAGAACCAGGGCCCCAAACAGTGGCTGAGCTAACACCCATGTTCTTCTTTACTTCATTATTTTGTCTTTGTCCAGAATGATGAAGGGGTATCCAGGTCTCTTGGCCCTGTTTGTAGAGAGAATGTCTCAAGAGATTTGTTTTATACCAGAAATTTTCCCTATCAGAGCTCGGTGTCATGTTTTAGAATGAGAAGTCCCTTCATCCTTGTCTTCTCACCAATCTCTGGGATTAAGAGTGGTGGGACTCAGCTTCTTCCTCCCACCTGGGTTGCCAGCTGCCCACAGAAAGCACACATTTTCTGGTGCTGAGTGCCATAAGCTACAAATGGTGAGGCCTGTGGATCAGATCTGGGGAGCAACATCACCAAGATGGTGACATGGACATTCCTGATGTTGCTCCCTGTCAACAAGAAGAACAACTAAGAACTATTTATGAACGAGACACCACCAAAAGGACCCTAGACCATGGGGGTGAGGCTATAGCACCCCTCTGTACCACAGAGACCAAGAGAGACTGAATTAGAAAGAATTAGAGAGGTGGCTACACAATGATGGCACTGCCCATGCAGAGATGTTTCCCCTCAGCCTCTGGCTCCTCCAATGGGAAAGAGACAACTAGCACCCAGGAAGGCAGCCAACATCTCCTGACCCATAGCACTGTGAGTTACTATGTAGGAGCCCCTAGTCTGGTCTTGCCTCATGGGGGTTGCAGGGACTCAACCAGAATCTGGGGATCTGACTGTGACGGAGAAGGGAAAGGGACTTACAAAAACCAGTAGATGAATCTTGGGCACTGCAGTTACGAATTCTTAAGCCAACTAGTAATCCCAACCAGTGGCTTGCTTATTTGCAGAACCAAGTCAGTGGTGCACTCTGACCAGGGAACTCCATAGGGTGCAGATCTGCCTTTTTAAGGTCCTTAAATGAGGAGTTTTCCTGGTTCCAGAGCCCAGTTTGCCCATGCCAGACCAGGTGCTGAGTCATAGCTCCACCCACTGGGGAGAGTTATCCAGGCCCCATATGGCCAGAGGGGCTGGAGAGATCACCAGAAAGCTGCGTAGCCCCACATTGCTTGAGTCAAGAGGTGAGCAGGCAGAGCTGATCACTCCTAGAGTCAAGCCAGTACTGGGCATGGAGAGTTACCCTGGTGCACCCAGGCAGGGGAATAAATTCATAGCCTCAGGTGAGCCTCTCCTGACAAGAAATCCTATCTGGGAAAAATTGGGACAGACCTGATATGGTCCCTCATCATCCTGCACAGACAAGGGAACTGAGACATAACCCCACCTGCTATGGAGTGTCTCCTGGTACCATGTGACCATAAAGACTGGAAAAAATACCTGGAAACTGTATAAGCCAGCAACATGCAAGCAGAGAGAGAGGCAGGCATAACTGATAATCTGCAGAGCAAAGCTCATGGCCTTGTTTGGCCAGAAAACTTAACCCATAGTCAGCTTAAGTTAGAACAATGATCAAAGAGCTTTACTTATTTTAGAGCTGCTTCTCCCTCTGCTCTGACAGAGAAATTAATACCTGGCTCCATTCATTGCTGAATACAGCTTTCAGTCTGCCTGACTATTGAACATAACCAGAGCATTTGGGAAGCTGTGTAGGACATCTAACAGCCCTGATTACGGTGCACTTGAGCAGAGACACAGCTTGTGACTTTTCCCTACTGAAGAACAAAACTGGTGGCCTCACCTGACCAGAAAATTCAGTGCACATTCTTGCCCAATTCAGGTCCCTAAACAATAAGCCATGCGGGCTTTGGGTCCCATCAAGAGCAGGAAGTGAATTCATGACCCCATCTATTACTAACTATAGAACTTGTTCCTGACTATCTAGTAAGCCTGACAAGTCACATAGAGGTGACTCAACAGAAATTTTCCAGGCCAGAAGAGAATGGGATGACATATTCATAGAAAGAAAAAATTGCCAACTCAAAATTGCCTACTTGGTGAAACTGTACTTCGGAAATAAAGTAGGAGTAAAGGCTCTTTTGAGAAAAAAAAATTTTCAAAAAAGTTTTTTTGAGACAAACAAAAATAAAAACACAACATATCAGGGGTGCCTGGGTGGCTCAGTCGGTTAAGCATCTGACTTCAGCTCAGGTCATGATCTCACGGTTCGTGGGTTCAAGCCCTGCATCAGGCTCTGTGCTGACAGCTTAGAGCCTGGAGCCTGCTTCAGATTCTGTGTCTCCCTCTCTATCTGCCCCTCCCCCACTTGCACTCTGTCTCCCTCTGTCTCAAAAATAAATAAACTTTAAAAAAATTAAAAAAAAAACACAAAAAAACCACAACATATCAAATCTTATGGGATGCAGCAAAAGCAGTTCTAAAAAAATTCATAGCAATAAAGGCCTGCATTAAGAAGAATGATCCTAAATAAACAACCTACCTCTCTACCTTAAGGAACTAGAAAAAGAACTAAGCCCAAAGTTAGCTAGGAAAAAAATAAAGACTAGAGTAGAAATAAATGAAATAATAGAAATATAATAAAGATTAACCAAACTAATATCTGGTTCCTTGGAAAGATAAGCAAAATTGATGAACACTTAGATTAACCATGGAAAAAAGAGAGAAACCAAATCAATAACATTTATAAATGAATAATGAAGGAAACAACAGAAACCAGAGAGATAAGGATCATAAGAGGTTACTATGAACAACTCTCTGCCAACAAATTGGACAACTTAGTAGAAGTGGAAAAATTCTTGGAAAAATATAATGTATCAGGATTGAAACAAGAATAATTAGAAAATTTGAAGACATCAATTACTATTAAGGAGATTGAATCAATAATCAAAAAATCTCCTAACAAAGAAAAGCCCAGGACTAGATAGTTTCACTGGTGAATTTTCCCAAACATTAATGAAAAATTAACACCAACCCTTTTCAAACTCTTTAAAAAAATCTTAGAGAAGAGAACAGTCCTCAATTCATTTCACAAAGCTAGCATTGTCCTGATACCAAATCCAGATAAAGATACTATTAGAAAAGAAAATTACAGGCCAATATCCTTGATGAATATAGATGCAAAAATTCTCAACAAACTACTAGAAAACTGAATGTGGCAGCATATTCAAAGGATTATTTAGTGTGATTAAGTGGGATTTCTCCCTGGATGTAAGAATGGTTCAACATATGCAGATTGTTCAATGTGATACATCATATTAATGGAATGAAAGAATTATATGATCATCTCCATAGATGCAGGAAAAACATTTGACAAAATTCAACATCTGTTCATGATAAAACACTTAACAAATTAGGCATAGAAGGAACATATATCAAAATAATAAAGGCCACATATGACAAGCCCATATCTAACATCACACTCATTGGTGATAGTTTGAAAGGGTTTCCACTAAGATCAGGAACAAGAAAAGGGTGACCTCTGTCACCACTCCTATTCAACATAGTATTGTAAGTCCTAGCTTGAACATTAGGGAAAGAAAACTAAGCATCACAATTGAAAAGGAAGCAGTAAAATTGTTTCTATTTGCAGATGACATTTTTTTATATGTAGAAAATCCTAAAGACTCAACCAAAAAACTGTTGGAACTTATCAACAAATTCAGTCATGTTGCAGGATACAAAATTAACATACAAAAATCAACAGTGTTTCTATAACAATAAGTTTTCTGAAAAAGAAATAAAGCAATCAATTTAATTTACAATAGCATCAAAACAGTAAAATATGGTTAAACCTTGGATTGTGAGTAACTTGTTCTGTGATTGTTCCACCAGATGAGCAAACATTTCTAATAAATTTTAACTTGGTAAGTGACCAATGTCTTGCAATACAAGTAATACATGACACCAAATGTCACATAATCACAACTGAGCCAAAGGTTCTTGAAATTCGCTTTGATATACAAATCCTTTGGATTACAAGCATGTTTCTGGAAGGAATTATGCTGCTATGCTGCTGGCAAACCAAGGTTTTAACTGTACGTAGGAATAATTTTAACCAAGGAGGTGAAAGATCTCTACTCTGAAAACCACAAGATACCGGTGAAAGAAACTGAAGATGATACAAATAAGTGGGAAAGTATCTTGGGTTTGCAGTTTGGAAGAATATTATTAAAATATCAATACTACTCAAAACCATATATAGATTCAACACAATGCCTATCAAAATTTAAATGGCATATTTTTTTTTCAACGTTTATTTATTTTTTTTGGGACAGAGAGAGACAGAGCATGAACGGGGGAGGGGCAGAGACAGAGGGAGACACAGAATCAGAAACAGGCTCCAGGCTCTGAGCCATCAGCCCAGAGCCTGACGCCGGGCTCGAACTCACGGACCAGGAGATTGTGACCTGGCTGAAGTCGGACGCTTAACCGACTGCGCCACCCAGGCGCCCCTAAATGGCATATTTTTTTATAGAAATTGAAAAAAAAAACACTTTAGTTTGGATGACATTTTAGGAAAATATTCCAAATAGCTAAACAAATTCTGAGAGATAAGAACAAAGTAAGAGGCATCACAATTACCATTTCAAGATATACTATAAAGCTATAGGAATTAAAGTATAGGAATTAAAGCAGACATCTAATAGGTCAACTAATATATGACAAAGGAGCCAAGGATATCCAATGGAGAAGACAATTCCTTTCATAAATGGTGCTGGAAAAAATGGATATTCACATGTAAAATCATGAAACTTGATTTTTATCTTACCACTCACAAAAACTGTCTACAACTGAATTAAAAACTTAAATGTAAGACCTCAAATGATGACATTCCTAGAAGAAAACAAAGGAAAAAAGTTCCTGGACATGGGTCTTTGTAACAATTTTTTGCAAATCGCACAGAAAGCTCAACAAGAAAAAAAGTAAATAATAAAATGGAATAATAAAAAATAAACTAAAAAGCTCTGCATAGCAAAAGAAATGATCAACAAAGTGAAAAGACAACATACAGAACGGGAGAACATATTTGCAAACCATATATCTGATAAAAGGTTAATATCCAAAATATATAACTGACTCATACAACTAAATAGTGGAAAAAAAAGGCAAAGGGAAGGTGGATAAAAGTGGCAGAGTAGAAGGATCCTTAGCTCCTTAGGTCACCTCCTTGTATGAACACACCAAGGCTGTAATTACATACAGAGCAACTCTGAGAACAACGTAAAGACTAGAAGAATAGCTCTTCTGCAGCCAAAGATATAAAGAGTCACATTGAGAAGAATAAGAGGGGTACAGATTCAGTCTTCAGGACTCAGACTACCAGTACAGTAACCCATAAATGGGTGGAATATCACAGGTGTGAAGGTCCTCTCTGAGGAGTGATGATTTCAAGCCCCACAAAAGGCACACCTGCCCTGGTGTGTATCTACACCAGGAAGTTAAACCCCCTTAACATCTGGTTTTGAAAATTAATAGGCCTAACTCCAGTCTGGGGACCTACACCAGAAAAAGAAAACCCATAACATCTGGCTTTGAAAATCAGTAGGGCTTAACTGCAGGAGAGCTGAAGAGCTATAGGAAACAGAGACCTCACCCTTGAGGAGCCTTTCCACAAGTTCACTCCTTCTGAGATCCAGCACAGAGACATCAGTTTGGAAAGCATCCAGCCCATACATGAAAGAGATCTATTAAGTAATTGAAAAGAATGTGTCAGAGAGGCAGGGATCTGTAGGAAATTTCTCTGGGAATGGAAATTCTGATGGGTGTCATTTTTTTACACTTCTTTTACTTGGTGGCCCAGCACGGGAAGGCACCATTACTAACACCCTCCATATACCTTGCTAGCACCACTTGCCCATCCCTGGCATTCGCCTGTGGATTCTTCTAGTCCAACACATCTCCCCCAGCAGGCACCCCTTCAAAGCAGCTCCCACCCTCCTATACTGGGCAGATGGCATTGGCCTGGATTAAGTCCCTACCAAAGAGACTCCTGCCCCAGGGGTATGCCAGCCCTGCCCACCAGCACACCTTCAATAGCCATAGCCATCCACACTGATGGCTCGCCTTGCCTACCAGTATACCTGCAAGAGAGCCAGCTGGGCCTCTCAGCCAGCTGCAGCAGGGGCTAGCTTCACCCATCAGTGTGCCCATAAGAATCATGGCCAGAACTCACAGCTAGCTGGGCTGGGGGCTACTCCACGCACCAACATACTTGCAGCAGTCATGGCCCAGTCACACCCAGAAGGTGCACACGGTTCACACCTAGGACATCCCTGGAGTGCCTGGTTCTTGTGACCAGGGGAGATTGTGCTTCTGCATCACAGGACACAATCTATATAAGACCACTCCTTCAAGATTGGGAGATGTAGCTGGTATACCTAATATATTGAAACATAGAGATTAAGACACAATGAAAAGGGAAAGGAGGGGCGCCTGGGTGGCGCAGTCGGTTAAGCGTCCGACTTCAGCCAGGTCACGATCTCGCGGTCCGTGGGTTCGAGCCCCGCGTCGGGCTCTGGGCTGATGGCTCAGAGCCTGGAGCCTGTTTCCGATTCTGTGTCTCCCTCTCTCTCTGCCCCTCCCCCGTTCATGCTCTGTCTCTCTCTGTCCCAAAAATAAATAAACCTTGAAAAGGGAAAGGAATATATTCCAAATGAAAGAACAAGACAAAATCTCAGAAAAATAACTAAATGAAGTAGGGATAAGCAATCTACCTTATAAAGAGTTCAAAGTAATTCTCATAAAGATGCTCACTGAACTCAAGAGAAGAATGGATAAACATAGTAAGAACTTCAACAAACAAGTAGAAAATATGAAAAAGAAGCAATCAGAGCATAAGAATACAATAACTGAAATGAAAAATACCCTAGAAAGAATCAACATCAGATTAACGAATGCAGAAAAATGGGTCAGCAAACTGGAAGATAGGTTAGTGAAAATCACCCAAGTTGAAAAGAAAAAAGAAAAATTTAAAAATGAAGGTAGTTTCAGGGACCTTTAGCACAAAATAAAGCATATAAATATTAGTAAAAAAAGGGTCCCAGAAGGAGAAAAGAGAAAGGAACACAAAACATATTTGAAGAAATAATAGCTGGAAACATCTCTAACCTGGAGAAGGAAACAGACATCCAGGTCCAGGAAGTACAGAGAGCTACAAACAAGATGAACCCAATGAGGTTCACACCAAGAGAAATAATAATGAAAATCTCAAAAATAGGGGTGCTTGGGTGGCTCAGTCGGTTAGGCATCCAACTCTTGGTTTTGTCTTATGGCATGATCTCATGGTTTGTGAGATTGAACCCTGCATCAGGCTTTATGCTGACAGCTTGGAGCCTGCTTCAGATTTTCTCTCTCTCTCTCTTTCTCTCTCTCCTACCCCCGCACCCCAATCACATTTTCTTTCAAAAATAAATAAACTTTAAAAGTAAAATAAAATGTCAAAGATAAAGACAGAATTGTAAAAGCAGCAAAAGAGAAGCAAATAATTACATACAAGGAAACACCCATAAGAGTATCAAATGATTCTTCAGCAGAAACTTTGCAGGCCAGAAGGGTGTGGCATGATACATTCAAAGTGCTGAAAGGAATAACATAAAACCCAGAAAACTATACCTGGAAAAGTTATCATTCAGAATTGAAGGAGAGATATTTTCCAGACAAATAGATGTTAAAGGAGTTCATCACCACTAAGCTGGCCTCACAAGAAGTGTTAAAAGAATTTCTTTAAGCAGGAAAAAATGGCCATAATGAAAAGAAAATTATGAAAGAAAAAATTTCACTGGTAAAAAGCAAAGTTATAGTAAAGGTAGTTGATCAACCACTTACAAGGCTAGTATAAAGGTTAGATGACAAAAGTAGTAAAATCAGCTATATGTAAAATAATTAATTCAAAGACACACAAAATAAAGAGATATAAAATATGATGTCAAAACATAAAATGTGGGGTGGCATTCTAAAATAGTGTTTTAGAATGTATTTGCACTTCATAATTGACATAAAACAGACTGCTATATATGTAGGATATTATAGATGGACTTCATGGTTACTACAAACCAAACACTTATAATATATACACAAAACAATAAAGAGGAAAGAATTCACACATACATAGCACCAAAGGAAGCCATCATTTCACAAGGGAAGAGATCAAGAGAAGCAGAAAGGAACAGAGAAGAACTACAAAACAACCAGAAAACGATGAACAAAATGGCAATAAGTATATATCCATATATATACTCAATAATTATTTTAATTAATAATTAATTTAAATGTATGTGGACTAGACATATTTGCTGCCTACAAGAGACTCTCTTTAGATTTAAAGACACATACAGACTGAAAGCAAAGGGATGGAAAAAGATATTTTATGCAAATGCAAACTAAAAAAGCTGGGGTAGTAACATTAGAGAAAATACATTTTAAAACAAAGATTGTAACAAGAGACAAAGAAGGATGTTGCACAATGATGAAGGGATCAATCCAACAAGAGGATGTAACAATTGTAAATACCTATGCAAGCAACATAAGAGTAGCTAAATACATAAAGCAAATATTAACAGACATAAAGGGAGAAATTTATAGTAATAGTAGGGAACTATAATACTTTATTTATATCAATGCATAGATCATCTATAATAGCCAATAAGAAACAGTGACCTTAAATAACACATTAGATCAGGTGGTCTTTAAGATACACACAGAACATTTTATTGGAAAATAGTATAATGCCCATTCTTTTCAAGTGCACATGGAACATTCTCAGGTCAGCTCAGATGTTAGGCCATAAAACATGTTTTAATTAACTTAAGAAGACTGAAATCCTGTCAACTATCTTTTATGACCCCACCCATATGAAAGTAGAAGTCAATTATAAGAAAAAAAAAACTGGAAAAAAACCACAAACATGTGGAAACCAAACAGCATGCTATTAAACAACCAATAGTCAATGAAGAAATCAAAGAGTGAATTAAAAATATACCTTGAGACAAATGAAAATGGAAAGCAATTTTTTGAGAATCTATAGGATGCAGCAAAAGCAGTTCTAAGAGGAAAGTTTATAGTGATACAGGCCACTTCAAGAAATAAGAACAATCTCGAACAATCTAAACTCACACCTAAGGGAACGCAAGAAATAAGAACAAGCGAACTCCAAGGTTAGTACCTGGAAGGAAATAATAAAAATCAGAGCAGAAATAAATGAAATAAAGACTAAAACAACAATGGAAAAGATCAATGAAATAAGAAGCTGGTTTTCCGAAAAGAGAAACAAATTTGATAAGCTTTTAGCTAGATTCACGAGAGAGAGAGAGAGAGAGAGAGAGAGAGAGAGAGAGAGAGAGGGAGGTTGGGGGAGAGAGCTCAAATAAAATCAGAAACTAAACAGGGGAAATTACAACCAACAAAAATACAAAATGTTATGAGACCATATTGTTGTATGGCAACCAATTGGACAACCTAGAAGAAACGGAGAAATTCCTAAAAACATACCATTTTCCAAGACTGAATCATAAAGAAATAGAATATTTGAGCAGACATTTCCAGTAATCAATTTGAGTCAATAATAAAAAAATTCTCAATAAACAAAAGTCCAGGGCCAAATGGCCTCAAAGGTGAATTGTACCAAACATTTAAAGAAGGATTAATACCTAACCTTCCCAAACCATTCCAAAATTGAAAAGGAAACAATGCTTCCAAATTCTAGGAGGTCAGCATAATCCTGATACCAAAACCAGACAAAGACACTACAAAAAAGAGGGAAAATTACAGGCCAATATTCTTGATGAATGTAGATGCAAAAATCCTCAATAAAATATTAGCAAACCAAATTCAACAATACATTTAAAAAATTATACCCCATGATCAAGTGGGATTTATTCCAGGGATGTCAGGATGGTTAAATATCCACAAATCAATCAACATGATACACATTAACAAAATAAAGGATATAAATCATATAAACATCTCAGCAGATGCACAGAAAGCATTTGACAGGATTCAGCACCCACTTATGATAAAAACTCAGCAAAGTGGGAATAAAGGGAATATACCTCAACATAATAAAGGCCATATATGAAAAACCCACAGATAACATCATACTCAATAATGAAAAGCTATAATTTTATACTCTAAGACCTGAAATAAGATAAGGATGCCCAGTCTTGCCACTTTTATTCAACATAGTACTGGAGGTTTGAGCCACAGCAATTAGATACAAAAAAAGAAAAAAGAAAAAAAAAAATAAAAAAGTCATTCAAACTGGTAAGGAGAAGTAAAACTGTCACTATTTGCACATGACATGATTCTATATATAGAAAATCCTGAAGCTCCCACCGAAAAAACTTTCACAACTAAAAAAATGAATTCAGTAAAGTTGCAGGATGCAAGGTTAATACACAGAAATCTGTTGCATTTCTATAAACTAATAACATACTAGCAGAAAGAGAAATTAAGAAAAACAATTCTATTTACAACTACATCAAAAAGAATAAAATACTTAGGAATAAATTTAGCTGAAAGGTAAAAGGCCTGTACTCTGCAAAGTATAAAAGAGTGGTGAAAGAAATTGAAGACAACACAAATAAATGGAAATATATATTATGTTCTTGAATTGGAAGAATTAACATTAAGATGTCCAGACTACTCAAAGCAATGTACAGATTCAATGCAAACTCTATCAAAATACCAAAGGCATTTTACACAGAACTAGAACAAATAATCCTAAAAATTGTATGGAGCTTCAAAAGACTGTGAATAGCTAAAGCAATCTTGAGAAAGAAGAAAAAAGCTGGAGGTATCACAACTCCATATTTCAAAGTATACTACAAAACTATAATAATCAACACAGTATGGTACTGGCACAAAAATAGACACGTGGATCAAAGGAACAGAATAGAGAGCCAGAAAGTAACCCACACTTATATGGTCAATTAATCCAGGACATGAGAGGCACAAATATAAATGGGAAAAAGACAGTCTCTTCAATAAATGGTTTTAGGATAACTGGATAGCTACATGCAAAAGAATGAAACTAGGTCACTTTCTTATGCCATACATAAAAATAAACTCAAGATAAATTAAAGACCTAAATGTGAGACCTGGAACCAGAAGATTCCTAGAGGAAAACATGGACAATACACGTCTGAACATTAGGAATATTTTTTTTAGATCTATCTCCTCAGGTAACAGAAGCAAAAATAAACAACTGGGACTACATCAAACTAAAAAGCTTTGCAAGCAAAGGAAGCCATCAAGAAAACAAAAAAGGCAATCTATGATGGGAGATCGTATGGGAGAAGATTTTTAAAATGATATATCCAGTAAGGGGTTAGTATCCAAAAAATATAAAGAACTCATACACCTTAATACCACAGGAAAAAAAAAATCCATCCAAATAATCTGATTAAAAAATAGGTAGAGGGCCTGAATAAACATTTTTCCAAAGAAGACATACAATGGCCAACAAACACATGATAAGATGCTCATTATCACTAATTAGCAGGGAAATGCAAATCAAAACCAAAATGAGATTATTACCTAACACCTATTTAAATGCCTAGTATAAAAAAGACAAAAAATATGTACTAGTGAACATGTGGAAAAAGGGAAGCCTTGTGCACTGTTGGGAATGTAAACTGGTGCAGCCACTGTGGAAAACAGTATAGAGGTTCCTTGAAAAATTAAAAATAGAAATACTCTATGATCCAGTAATTCTACGTCTGTGTATTTTTCTGGAAAAAAAATGAAAACAGTAATTTGCAAACGTATATGCACCACTATATTAATTGTAGCTTTATTTATAATAGCCAAGATATGAAAGCCACTGTCCATCAATAGATAAATGGATAAGAAAGATGTGGTGTGTATATACACAATGGAATAGGCCTCAGCCACAGTAAAGAATAAAATTTTACCCTTTGCAACAATGTGGATGGACCTAGATGGTATCATGCTAAGTGAAATAAGCCAGATGGGGAAAAACAAATATCTTATGATTTTGCTTATATGTACAATCTAAAAAACAAAACAAATGAACAAACTAAACAGATACAGACTCATAAATACAGAGAAAAATATGGTAGTTGCCAAGTGGGAGGGTGGGGGATGGGATGTACAAACTAGACAAAGGGGATTAAGAGGTACAAACTTCCAGTTATAAAATACACAAGTAACAGGGATTCTAGAGTACAGCATAGGGAATGTGTTCAACAACATCGTAATAACGTTGTATGGCGACAGATGGTAACTAGACTTATCTTGGTGATCATTACATATATAGATATAGATATATAGATATAGATATAGATATAACATTATATATATAAACAATATATATGACATAATATATAAACTATATATGACATAATATACATATATATTATGTTATATATAAACAATTCATTATGCTGTACACCTAAACTAAAATTATGTCAACTGTACTTCAGTTATTATCTAAGTGAAATAAATCAGTTGGAGAAAGACAAATACCATAGGATTTCACTTATGTGTGGAATTTAAGAAACAAAACAAACATGGGAGATAAAAGAGAGGAAAACCAAGAACACACTCTTAACTATAGAGAACACACTGATGGTTACCCGAGGGGGTGGTTGGGGGGTTGGGTGAAATAGGTGATGGGAAGTGGTGCCTGGGTGGCCCAGTTGGTTAAGTGTCCAGCTTCGGCTCAAGTTACGATCTCCCAGTTTGTGAGCTCAAGCCCTGCATCAGTCTCTCTGTTGTCACTGCAAAGCCAGCTTTGGATCCTCTGTCTCCCTCTCCTTCTGCTCCCCCCAGTCCCACTGTTCTCTCCCTCTCTCAAAACTAAATAAACATTAAAAGAAAAGGTGATGGAGATTAAGGAGTACACTTGTCATGATGAGCGCTGTGTGTTATATGTAAGTATTGAATCACTGAATTCTACACCTGAAACTAATATTAATATTACACTGTATTAACTAACTGGAATTTAAAACTTAAAAAATTATTACTATAAATAAAAATAATAAAATAAATGTTTAAGGTGGACAAAATACCTAAAAAGACATTTTTCTAAAGAAGATGTATGAATGGCCAACAGGTACATGGAAAAGTATTTAACTTCACTAGTCATTTGGGAAACACAAATCAAAACGACAACGAACCATCACCTCACACCTGTTAGAATGTCCCTCATCAAAAGACAAGAGAAAACAAGGGGAGCTTGGGTGTTCAGTTGGGTTAAGCTTCCGACTCTTGGTTTCCACTCAGGTCATGATCTCATGATTTTTAAGATCTGTGCTGACAGCACAGAACCTGCTTGGGATTCTCTCTCTGCCCCTCCCCCCTTATGATCTCTTTCTCTCTCTCAAAATAAGTGAATTTAAAAAAAAAGACAAGAGATAACAAATGCTTGTGTGGAGGCATAAAAAGTGTACTTTTGTACACTGTTGGTGGAAATGTAAATTGGTGTAGCCCTTGTGAAAAACAGGTTCCTCAAAAAATTAAAAATAGAACTACCATATTATCCAGAAATTCTATTTCTGAAAATATATCCATAGGAAATGAAAACATTAACTTGAGAAAATATCTGCAACTGTATCTTCATAGCAGCATTATCTATAATAGCCAAAAGAGGGAAAAAACCTAAGTGTCCATCAGTGGATGAATCAAGAAGTTGTAGTGTATATATACAATGGAACATCAGCCATAATAAAGGAGGAAATCCTACCAGTTACAACAACATGGATGGAACTTGAAGGCATTATGCTAAGTCAAATAATTCAGACAGAGAAAGACAAGTACCATATGATCCCAGTATGTGTGGGATATAAAAAACAAAAAATAACCAAAGCCCCCAACAACCAAACTCCTAGAAAAATACTAGGTTGGTTATTACCAGAGGCAAAGGGGTGGGAGGAAGGAGAACTGGAAGAAGGGGGTCAAAAGCTACAATCTTCTGGTTATAAGATAAATAAGTACCAGGGATGTAATGTACAACATGATGACTATAGCTGACGTTGTTGTAGGATATACAAGAAAGTTAAGAGAGTAGATCCTAAGGGTTCTCATCACAAAGAGAAATTTTCTGTTCCTCTCTTTTTATTGCATCTATATGAGATGATACCAACAAAAACACTGCTGCTATCATTGTACAATATATGTAAATCATTATGCTGTACAACTAGAACTTGTTGTAGGTCAATTATTTTTCAATAAAACTGGGGAAAAGTTGAATGAATAAACAAAGTGTGTGTTTGGTGGGGGACAAAGTGGTTCATATTAAAAATATTGAATTCACTGGGGTATATATCCTACTAACATAGAAGAGTAAGAAGAGGATGATTTTATTTTATTTTATTTTATTTTATTTTATTTTATTTTATTTTATTTTATTTTATTTTATTTTATTTCATTTTATTTTAGAGAGAGAGAGAGCACGCAAGCAGGGGAGAAGGGCAGAGGGACAGAGAGAGAAAATGTTAAGCAGACTCCACACGCAGCGCTGAGCCCAACACGGGGCTCCCCCCCATGACCCTGGGATCATGACCTGAGCAAAAATCAAGAATCAGACGCTCAACTGACTGAGCCACCAGGTGCCCCAACCCCCTTTTTAAAATAAAAATGTTTACTCTTCATCTAAGATACACTATTCATGATCAGAAAGTTTCACATCCAGCCTCCACATCAAGAAATTAATTTTTTTATAATGTTTACTTTGAAAGAGAGAGAGAGCACAAGCAGGGGAGGAGCAGAGAGAGAGGGAGACACAGAATCAGAAGCAGGCTCCCGGTTCCAAGCTGTCATCACAGAGCCTGACACGGAGGCTCAAACTCACAAACCATGAGATCATGATCTGAGCCGAAGTCAGACACTTAACCGACTGAGCCAAACAGGCACCCCTAGAAATCAATTCTATTGTGCATTCCTAGAACTGCCTTTCTACTCTCATTTAGCAAATCTCCCTCACCATTCATCTCTGTGAGCTTTAAGGAAGAAAAGGCAAAGTATATGAGGCAAGGTCTCAGTTTGCTTCCTTCACAAAATGAACCAAATGTTTTCTCTTGTGAAGCAAGAACCCAATGAGTTGTCATTAGTTGGTAGCACTGATATGGGGATTAGGCGACTTCACATGGTCTCTTTAAGTGTTTTCAAAATGGGTTAATGTGAATGAACATTACATTTCTCTGTTACCAAATGCCTTCGGGGATGTGAAAATGAATAGTTTGGGTAAAAATTGGGAAAATATCTGAGATAAATGCTTCTCTTTGATTGAACAGGGACAGGATGTAAGAGCCCTAATGTGCTATAATTTGGAAGGGCTTCTGGAGAGGAGCCAGTTCCGTAAAAATTAAGTGTACGTTCAGCTTTTATGGTAAACTTTATAAGTACTTATGCCATTGGGTGTCACAGAAGGAAAGTTGAATTACAAAGCCTATAAAACAACACATAAGCAAAAGAAAAAATAAAGAGGAAAAGTTTTCTCTTTATTTTTTTCTTGACCCATAAAATGCCCTAGATCCATCTGACTGTTTCTTGAAGAATTTCTTTACTCCATATACTTCTTTTGGTACTACTTACATGGTATAAGCTGCTACACGATGCTTTTTTTACCACTAAAAACAAGTCATAAAAAACAATCTATAATGAAAACCACAAAAGCCCACAACCCAGAAATACAGCATATATATTTCCAAGTATATTAATTTTTCTCATAAGTGAACACATAAATAGCACATTTTGAAACTCCATCAAATGCTCAAACTAACCACAGGATAGTGAAATGTTGTTCTTTAGTGAGGACATTAAACATTTTGTCTCTGACAATCCAATGGGGAACTTCATTCATTCCTATCATAGTCCTGCAATAGTAGCTTGGAACTAGATCTATGTATAACCTCGTCAATATATGTATATATTTTTTGCTTATATTACAAAGTGTAGTCAGTATTTTTACAATAACACCAAAGTGAGTGCCAGGAATCCTTGATGCTTAAAAGGAAATGAATATATAGAACACTAGGAAATATAGAATACCTAGCCAACCATGTTCTCCATTTAACTAAAATGAACGTAAAAGGTCAGGATTTTCAGTTTTGATTAAAAGAGTAGGAAAAGAGAAAATTCTAGACTGGACATACTCCACTGTTAACCAGCTTATCTGTTCAAGGTATCTTTCTGGAATTCCACATAAATGGAACTGAAGGTAGACATTGGCTTTCTCACCCACAATCATAACTACCAACACAGAACTGGAGCGAACCTTGGATAGGATATAGATTCTCTGCATAGTCAGCAATCAAGTTTTCCCAAGCAAACTATGGGCTAAACTATACAAGTTTGTACCTAAGAAATACTGGTGAATAAAAGAAGCAATGGACAAACATACGATAGTCAGACTAAGCTCTGTAAAGTATGGATTTTCTCATAGCGCTCGAAGATAATGGACAGGTCATAATACTCTGAAAGCTTAGACTCAGAAGATTCTGACTGATGTAATAAATTTGAGAAATTCTCTGTTCCAGTCATGTATGTTCACATCGGAAGAGGGCTGTATCCAGGGAGATGAAGCTTATTGCCTCCATTCCACATAGGTTGGGACCGACAGACCCAACCCTAGACTCAAATTTTAACTTTACCCCCAGGCTCATGCTCCTCCTCTGTGCCATGCTGCCTGCTCTTTACTGTGGCAGTCTTAACTATGTTATTCCTCCCATCCTATTGCAATGACTTGCTGGCTTTTTGTAAATGCTTACTCATTTACATTAGTAAAGGGAATACCTCAATTATACAGTGTGTAACTGTACATCCTGTTAGCAGTGAGTCTTTCGGAGTCACTTTAACAATTTACATCTCCACCAACAGTGGTAAGAAAGTGTTCCCTTTTCTCACACCCTTGCCAACACTTTCATCTATTGTCTTTTAATAATAGCCATCCTAACAGGTGTGAGGGGATATTTCATTGTGGTTTTGATATGCATTTCCCTAGTGATTAGTGATGAGGAGTTCCATTTCATCTACCTGTTGACTATTTGTATGTTTGCTTTGGAAAAATGTCTTCAGCTTCTTTCATTTTTAAATCAGGTGGTTTCTTTGAGTGAATTCTATGAATTCCTTATATATTTTGGAGAGTAACCGCTTATCAGATATGTCATTGGCAAATTATTCCTCCCATCCTATTGCAATGACTTGCTGGCTTCTTGTAAATGCTTACTCATTTACATTAGTAAAGGGAATACCTCAATTATACAGTGTGTAACTGTACATCCTGTTAGCAGTGAGTCTTTCGGAGTCACTTGAACATTAGTACCTCATTAGTTTACATTTAACCTGCTATTTTTTTTGTAGCTGACCACATGGTAAATTTTTCCTTCTTTTTCCAGCTTAGTGAGGTATAGGTGGCAAATAAATATTGTATATATTTAAGGTGTGCAGCTTCATGTTTTGATATACACAGTGAAATAATCAACACGGTAAACATTTTTATGGTGGCTTATAATTTCACTAACTTCAACACCAAAGGAAATACTTTGTTAATGAGTATTATTGATTCCAAAATGATAGTGCTAAAGTAGCAAAAGAAGGAAACATTTTACTAGGCACATTTTAATATGGAAAAAGAGTTGATCTTTTTTTTCATTTGGAAGCTCAATTATGCCTGTTTAGCATACCATGTTTATAGTTAGGCAGTAGTTAATATGTTAGCATGTGTCAGCCATTATATTTCTGACAGAGAATTAAACATATAAATGACACTTAAAAAATGTTTATTTATTTTTGAAAGAGAGAGAGAGAGAGAGATATACAGAGTGTGAGCAGGGGAGGGGCAGAAAGTTGGGGAGACAGAATCCAAAGCAGACTCCAGGATCTGAGCTGTCAGCACAGGGCCTGATGCGGGGCTCAAACTCACAAACCTTGAGATCATGACCTGAGCCAAAATTGGACACTCAACTGACTGAGCCATCCAGGTGCCCATATAAATGACACTTTAGGGAAGCTTTTATTTTATTTAAAAAAAATTTTTTTTAACGTTTATTTATTTTTGAGACAGAGAGAAACAGAGCATGAGTGGGGGAGGGTCAGAGAGAGGGAGACACAGAATCTGAAACAGGCTCCAGGCTCCGAGCTGTCAGCACAGAGCCCGACGCGGGGCTTGAACCCACAGACCGTGAGATCATGACCTGAGCCGAAGTCGGACGCTTAACCGACCAAGCCACCCAGGTGCCCCTAGGGAAGCTTTTAAATCCTGCATTTATACTTATGTTAGGATCCAGAGAAAAGGCAAAGTGATGCACCTAAATATAAATACGCATGACTGGTAATGGAGTGATGTTCAGCTGCTTTTTTGGTATCAATAAAGCTAGTTGAACACATGTAGATATTATACACATTTTTTTTTTAACATGGAAGCTATCTTTTTCCTCCAATGCATTCTGTTACCTATGGTCATTTTCATTAGTTGAGTGAGTAGGTTTCTTAAGCTGCTTTACCTTCAGTATTAGTTTGGTAGGAGTGTATAAACCACAAACTGATAGTTTAAACAACATAAATACATTTCCTCACAGTTCTGGAGGCTGAAAGTCGTAGATGAAGGGGTCATCAATGTTGGTTCCTTTTGAGGACTGACGGGCAGATATAATATATATATAATTATATATTATATTATATTATATTATATTATATTATATTATATTATATCTATTAATCTATATATCTATTAATTATATCTATTAATATTTATCATATTTGAAATTAAAAGTTTAAAAATAAATATTTAAGGGGCACCTGGGTGGCTCAGTCGGTTAAGCGTCCAACTTTGGCTCAGGTCATGATCTCGCAGTTCGTGGGTTTGAGCCCCATGTGGGGCTCTGTGCTGGAGCCTGGACCCTACTTTAGATTCTGTGTCTCCCTTCCTCTCCGCCCCTCCCCTGCTCATGCTCTGTCTCTCTCTCTCTCTCTCTCTCTCTCTCAAAAATAAATAAACATGTAAAACAATTTAAAAACTAAAACTAAAAATAATTATTTAAAAACAATGAATCCATTACATGTTACTATAAATAACATTTTTAGTGAAAGATGTTTAAAAACTTCTGTGAAAAATATTGCACTGCTTCACATCTTTGTAAATCTTTCTAAAGTTTGACAATAGAAGACAGCTAGATTCTCATGTCTGCTTTTGCATTTAATTTGTTGTGATATTACATGTCATGTAACCTGTGGAATACCTCACTATATCCTCATGAGAAAATGAAAATGAAAAAGGCAAAAAAGCCTTAGGATTCTCATAAAAATAACTTAGATCTTGTAAAATCTTGAAAGTGTGTCAGAGACTCCTTCAGAGGCCCTGGACTAGACACTGAGACCAATTGCTGAGGACAAAATGGAAGACTGGGGTCCCAATGTGACCACATGGAACAGAGCCCTCTAACCCCATACACCCTAGACCACCTACCAATATACACCTTTGTGCAAGTGATAAATCTACTACCTTAAGCCACTGTGCTTCGATCTCTGTTTAAGCAATCAAGCCAACATGCTAAGACAATCATTTGAGAGGCATGTTGTTTTCCTTAAAACAGAGTTAGGAAGAAAGCGAGATTTCTTGTACCAAGTGTGAACTAAATGTGGGAAACAAATTGTAGACTTAGGAAATTTTTGCTTTCAAGATAAATGGGAGGAAGTGCGTCTCCTTATGGAGCTTACAGAGATTTCCAGGATTTCAGATCCAAAATGGGACTGTTTTACTTTGACCCACTTTGCTCAGTTATGACACTTGCTGGAGCCAGCAGGCAAATAAGCCAATGGAAGTTTTGTGGTAGGAAAGTGATCAGAGCAATCAATATTCAGGGAGGTCAGTCTGAGGGCCCTAGGGCAAGTGGGCTGGAAAGGAGATAGCCTAACAAGAGGAGAGCCAGGCAGTCTATGGAAGGCTACCATAAGATTCAAGGATAATTAATGAACGGTCTGGATTAAGTCCACGGAGGAGGGTAGGAGGAACAGAGTACATTAAAAATACTAATTTCTGAATCTCTGTTACCTACACTGTAATAGTTACAAAGAACCATGGAACAGAGCACAGCCCAACTGCCCATAGACTGTTCCTTACATGGCTTGTTTTCAGCCTTGTCTGGACCATGCAGGAACATTAAGGGTCCTTTTAAGTCTTTTCCAAGACTGCCTAAAGCTAGACCTAGTATTTCTTTCTCCACAGCCTGACCCCCTGCCTCAACCCATCTCCCCATATTGAGCAACTCTAAAACAGAGGGCACATTTGGCCACATTGCACCTGTTGGCAGGTGGCAGAGGATAAAGAGTGGCTCCCTGCAGGCTGTCTGCATTATAATTCCACCAAAAGATTCTGCCTCACAGTCCTGGGAAGGGAACAAGGGGGTCACCACCCTGGGTGGTGGTCCTTACCTGTATCCAGGATATCCTTGATGGTTCTTGGAACTTATCCTAGCTACCTTCTTCTTGAATGCTGGAATGAAATACAAGAAAGATCGTGCGCCCAGCGATAGGAAGAATAACAATAGCTAACATACATAGTTTATAAATGTGCCAGGTATGCATTTATGTGTTTTAGATACATTAAGTTGTTTAATTCTTATAACAATTTAAGACAGGTACTAATATCATCCCCACGTTACCGATGAAGAAACTGAGACACAGAATATTAAATAGCTTGCCAAGGTCGTATGTGTAATAACTGGAGAAGCTTGCAGTTAAGCCGGTCATCTGTCTCCAAAAGCCTCCACCCTTAATCCGTATGTTGGTTTGCAACCGGCAGCCCCCTCGGGAGCTTCCTGGGTATAATGTGGAATGAGTCCCCATGTGCAGAGTGCAGGGAGCAGCCGAAGAAAGGCAGGTCACTTCAGGTTGGTAGGTGGCAGTTTTGATAAGCAAAGGAAACTTACATGAATGGATCCCCACACTCGCCTGCTAAATCTTAGAAGTTTTTAAAGAGGCCTTGACTGGCTTCATCACGTATACTGTGCAGGTGTTTTCAATACCATATCACTATCTTTAAGGTATGTCCTGGGAGCAGCCTCTGGGAACAGGAAAGGCAAGCAGAGTGCACATTCCAAGTACAGGGGAGGGGGTGAAGCACTTTTAGCTCACAGGTCAACTGGTGGTCATTTCTTTTGATGAGCTTCCTCAACACCATAGCATTCTACCACCTCTAATACCGTGGTAAGGGTTCAAGCCTGAGTTGTGGAAGACAGCTGTTTCCAAGAGTAGGAGCAAAAGAGAAGGCTTGATATTATGTATCTATTCACAGTACCTGATACCCAAACAGAACTGGAGAAAAAATCAGTTTGATTCTTTCTGTGCCTTTATACCACATGCCTAAATTCATCAGGGTCCCATGTGCCAAGGGCAGAATGGAATGAAAAAACAAGTCTAAAGTGATGAGTCTGGAGTGCTGGACTATTGTTTTGAATCCACTCAGGAGCTTTTATTTATAACCTGCTGAAGAGCAGGGAGAAGTGTCCCCAGTTCTAGGTTGCTACTGGGCTTCTAATTATACATCATTTAAAGAAAAATCTGTCAGCAGGGCAGCATCTTGGTGCATTCAGTCTTACCTGTGTTCTGAGAGGAAGCTGGCAAGATCCTCAACTCTGTCTTCAACAGGGAGCTGATCGCCAGGGGAGTAGATCCTCCATGTTTAATCAGTAGATAGGGGAGAATTCGGCACAGCTGGTCAAGGGCCATCCATGTGTTTTCCTTTCAGAATGATTATGAGTTCCTATTTGTTGCATCCAAGCTTATGCCCTTGGCAACCAGGCCAATTTTGTACTTATTTTGAAAATATCAACTCAAATCCTACCAACTACACGATATCTTTTTCTCCTGCCATATGCAGAATCCCCTTCCTAGGGTTTTCATAGCACCTTGACCATAGCTTATGTACTAAACTGCATTGTAATTGGTTGTTTATATACTTGTTCTTCTATCAGATTATGAGCCTAAGACAAGGACTGTGCCTTACCCGTCTGTGGGCCTCTGCACTGAGTAGAGTGGCCTGACACACAGTAGGTCCTATGGTTGATGAGGAAAAACAAAAAGAGTGGCAACTGAGAATGAGAGGCAGATATTGGTGTTAACACCTTTGTAGTATAAGATGTTCTGAGAATAATGCTCCTATCCCCCCCCCCCCCCCCACCAGATCTCCTTTCTGGGCTTGCTTCTGTATGTGACATTGTACAATAACCAAAGAGTTGTGAAAATGCAAATAGCATTGGGAAAATAATTAATTCTTCATCAGCCTATAGCTATTAGTATAGGATGGAATAATTTTGAAAAGGTGAGTTTAGGAGTGGCTATTTGGTTAGGTGTCTGACTCTTAATTTTGGCTCATGGTCTCATGGTCATGCAACAGAGCCCTGTGTCAGGCTTCACGCTGAGTGTGGAGCCCGTTTAAGATTCTCTCTCTCCCCTCCCCTCCCCTGCTCGCTCACACATGCTCTCTCTCTCTCTCTCAAAATAAATACACATTAAAACATAAAATAGAAAGGTGAATTTCATGGAAGAAAGAGACTGGGAAAGATCAGGATATGATGGTACCTATAATGGGTCATCCTTGACAGAAGGGAAAAAACCAGAGACATTGAGTGTCTCGGCTGGTAAGAGAAGGGGATGGGAGGATTTCAGAAACATTTCCTTACATCATAATTGTCTCTAGAACTAGCCTAGAAGGGAAAATATGATTATTCTGCATATCCCTTGATATATTTTGGAATCATGGTGCTTATTTCAGCATCAAGTTTATGTGTAGCTATCAGAGTTATATCAACTAGTCTAATTCTCTTGGCAATGTGGGACTCAATGAGCCAAACTGTTGAAGTATATAATTCAGTGATTTCAAGGCCAAAGCAAATGCTGCATATTTAGTGTTATTTTTTTCCTGAATAAACTAATCAATCCACTGGATGAATCCATAGTTCCTTTTCACGGCCAAATCCCACATAACATGATAATGATTTTCCAGCTCCCAGTGGTAGTTTAATCTGGAATTGGTTGTACTTTATGATTTGGGGGCTTATTACGCATTTTAAGAGACCTCCACGACTGTATTAGCCCTGGAAAACAAACCACACTGAGCTGCTGTGAACTGTGGACGTGAGACTCGTTTCTACAGGGACTCTAGTCTTCCCGCTCCTAACCACCAACTCCCTTCCACCGTCATTTGCCTCTCCCCCCACCCCCTCCCCTGCTGCCTACCTTCAGGGTCATTTACTCTTCCAAAGCCACCTGCTCCTCCTTGCCTTTGAGTTCCCAGGTGCCAGCTCTCTAAGATTTGACCTTGGGAACTGCCAACACAGAGCTGGGATGGCTTTTCCCATCTGCAGCAAAAGCCATTTCAAAAAGCAGAGAGAGAGCTGGGCTTCTCATATTTTCCTTGCTGGATGTGTTTGTGGCTGCAAAAACCAATTACTGAAGCTCAGCTGTAAGAAATGAAATGTATTTAGTCACAGGTAAAGTTCATGAACACGTTATTAGCTGCAGAATGTGTGTGGTGGCATCTTTTACAAATGAATGCGTATCCCAGATCCCGCTCCTTTTACAAATAAGCCATCTCTAGAGCAATATTGATGGCAAAAACAGAAGCAAGTCTAATGGCCTGGCAGCCTCAAAGCTGCTCAGAATAACGAGCTATGGCACATAGCACTTCATCTTCATCAGATTTTTCCCTCTGCTTGTTTAAAACATCTGAAATGCCCATATTCCCTTGGGATCAAAGAAGCTTGCAAGACCCTCAGGACAAACTCTTCCCTCCACACTTTTTGGGTTAACATTTGAAGCTGAGCTCCAGGAGAAATTGTTGCATAGAGAGAACTCAGAAGGCAGATGAAGGCACATATGGACGGCATTTTGGCTCTACCAGCACCATTTCTGAGAATGACTATGTCCTCCCTTCCAATTGGCCAAAAACCATTTGGGAAACAAAGAACCGACCAACAGATTTAGTCAGCTTGTTCTCACTACATACAAACTTTGGTGCAAATGAATCTTTAATTGAGAGAGCAATTTGCTTTTGATGATTTGTGTTTCTATAGAGAAGTTAAACCTGGAAGACCATCCAGTATCAAATGTTATTCTAGGTGAAATGGAAAAGCTTTCTAAAACCACAGATCTGAAAGGACCTTGAAGAGGCCTGGAGAAGTCCGACTTGCTAGGCTGTTGGCTTATTGTTCAAACCATTAGATGAAAGGTATTTGTGTGGTTCACTTAGGTCTTTGATTGATCCATGGCCTCTGCTGTACTTGGTTTTCCTTGGTTTCCCTCCCTACAGGGGGCAAGCTGACTTACCAGGCTAGGTGCTGGTTCCCACTGCCAGCTCCCTTATAACACTGCTCGGCAGCCCCAGGTTAATCCTATATTATTTCTTAACTGTTTTTTTTTTAACTCTCTTTTGTTCTTTACTTTCCATTTGGAGCCACAAAGGGGTAAAAAAAGAGTCTGAAGGAGATCTAAACTTGAAGAAGACAGAATTTGTTATGAAACCTTGCAAATGCTTGAGGAGACCTCTGTCCCTCTGAGCTCTTCTCACTTTCCGCCAATGACCTGTTTTCTTTACTGGGAGGAAAGAAGTCCTCAGGTGTCTGTTTTCTTGACACCTTCTGGTTTCTTCAAAATTCCATCTTTATATGAATCCTCTTCTCTTTTTTTATGATCTCAGAGGGTGTCTGTTTTCCCAAGCTAATTAGCCAGCCTGAATTCATAAACCCATGCTCTCCTCTTCTTAGTGACTTTGCTCTTTTACATTTCCTCTTCCCTCAGCACCCTCCATTTCAACTTCTGCCTTGGCTTCCTTTTTCAGTTGCCTGCAGATATGCACACACCTGTGCCTGGAAGATTTCTTGAGCTATTCTGCTAATTAACTTTTGCTTTTTCCTACCAAGACCCTTGGCCAAATACCACCCAGTGTCTACCTCCAGTAATAGTAACACTAATAACAAGAAATTATAAATAACATCTGAGTGTCTACTCTGTGCCTACCCGGTGTTGAGCAATTTACATACACTTTTAGTCTCACAAAAATCCTATGAGGTAGCTATTATTACGATAATTATCTCCATTTTAAAGATGGAGAAATGGAGGAAGAAAAGAGTTTATTTAGCAGCTTTCACAAGATCACATAGTAAACCTGTGCCAGAGATAGCATTGAAATCCAGGGTGTCTAGTCTCAGCGCCCACAGTTTACAGCACTGTCTCATACTGTGTTTCTCTCTTTTCTGCAGTCAGCCCTCCCAGAATTCTGAACCCAGATGCAGGAAGTGTGTAGCCTCAAAAGATCTGAGTCCACTGACATTATCCATTTCTCATACTCATCTCCCTTTCCGAAGTATAGGATAGAATTGATCTTTGGTACCCCTCTTCCTTCTCATCACTACCTCACCTTTGGCTCCAAAGCACCATACGATTGTGGTTCTTGTCCATTCTCTCTGATCTTTCTTTCTGTCTTCTTTGCCAGCTCCATTTTCTTCTCTTAATAAATATGAGCACGGCCCAAGTTTCAGTCATTGAGACATGGATAGATGATCTCTCACCTCGTGCCTTCAATTGTATCATCTGCCAACGATCTTAGTTTTCTAGTTCCAGCCCCATTGTCCCTGGCTCTAGGCTTGGATTTCTCACTGCACAGTGAACTTTTCCACTAGATTACCTCACCTTCACTTCAAATTCAGTATGAGTTAATACACATGAAATAATATTTTCCCCAGATTGCTAGAACGTTGTTCTCCTCTGTCCTTCATCTCTGCTTTAGTTCAGTGGTACTATTTAGTTGTCCAGTAACCTAGTTAAAGCATGGATGTCAATCTTGAAGGCTCCCTCATTGTCACCATTCAGCATTATCTAACTAGAACTAGATTTTTCCAGTTCTTTCATGATTTTTACAACCTTCTTCCCTATTCCATTCTCTCCACCCCCAGCACTGTAGTAGATGCCCTTATTAGCTAATGCTTGGCCTACAGCTTAAGTCAGTCTCTGACCTTCTTGCCACTTTTGCTGACCCCAATCTATATGGCTGGCTGCCAAAATGTCATCAGTCTAAAACATTACTTCCATCACGATATTACCCTGCTCGTAAATCTGAAGGAGCTTCCTATGAGCAAAATCCAAACTCATTAGCCTGGCATTTAATGCCCTCTCTAATCGGACCACAATTTATCTTTCTAGCTCTTTGTCCTCTATTCCAGGTGGGCTCTTGCCTACATCCAAACATTTTCAGCCCAATCTTGTGTCCACACTGTTGCTCTACCTCCTTGGGATGACACCCCCATTCTTCTCCACAGACTGCTTACCTTTCAGGATCTAGCTTCAGTTCTCACTTCTTCAATCAATATCTTATGACCACATCCCCTAGAAATGATCTCCTTTGTCTGAATTCTATAGTAATGATCATCTACGCAGTCAATTTAGCACTTAGCATTTCCTGCCTATATTTTCATTTGATATGTATCCCCCCCCCAACTATATATATGTGTAAACACATTGAGTGGCTATCAGAGTCTGAGCACTATACTAGGTGTTCTAAAGTCACCATATTTTAACAATAATCTTGAGAGGTATTTTATCTGTATTTTATAGGTCAGGCAATTGAATGTCTGAGAGGTTAATTGGCTAAAGATGCTGCTAACATGAACCCAAACGGAGATATTACCCAGGGAATGTGACTCTAGGGCGTATTCTTTTTCAGTTGTACCACATCATGTCCTTTCAACTGCCTTGAAGGCAATGATCCAATTTTATATCTCCCAGTCCACCCCATGGCATCCAGCACAACTCTGGAACGTAGTGTTCTAAATGTTGCTATTGGAAAGATGTATTGCCAAAAAATAGCAATTTTGTAATATGAAAAGACATGAATAAAATTTGAAGGCAAATTATAAAATGGAGATTTTTATTGTCATACTAAAAATAAGAATTGCTATCAATAATATAGGGAGAAAACCTTAATTATTTAAAATTTAAAGTTTACTTGGTTATTTATCAATCCATTTATATAAGTGGCTAAAAACATTAAAATTCAAAAATTTCAAAAGAGCCCTGTCTGGGTTGGGTTCTGTGGGAAAACAGACTCTTTTTCTTTTTAAAATTTACCCATTTATTTTGAGATAGAGAAGCGGAAGGGCAGAGAGAAAGGGAGAGAGAGAATCCCAAGCAGACTTTGAACTGTCAGCACAGAGACCAATGTGGGGCCCAAACCCACAAACCTTGAGATCATTATCTCAATCGAAACCAAAAATCAGATGTTCAACCCACTAAGCCACCCAGGCACCCCAGGAAACAGACTCTTAAATGGAGATTTAAGAAAGCAAGTTTATTGGGGAGAGCCCTGGTTGGCTGCATTAGTGGGAGAATGAAGGAAACCAGGTTGGGCAGAGGGAAAGCAGAACGCTGATGCAGATAACAGTGTTATCAGCTAATAGCAGCTCAGCTCAGCTGAAAACACAATCCCGTGACCCATGAAGAGTCTTGGAGCTGAGATCTTGCTTTAGATTTGTCCTTCCTTGAGGTAAGGGGGGTCAGTGTTTATAACTCCCTCTCCTCATCAGTTTCATTAACACAGGATGTCCTGGCCAGCTGAGGGCAATTTCCAGAGAGAGACTTAACTGAGAACCAGACATTTCTGGCAGATGCGGACATGAGAGCCTCTGACACAAAGAGGAATGTGGTAGCACCTCACAGCATCCACTACAGATCTATGATGATATGTATAAAGATATTCCCATGTTTGCCAGGCATCAAGTTGCCTCCTACAGAGGTAACCAACGTTAATCACTTGCTTTTGTATCTTTCCAGAGATGTTTCATAATATTGAAGCAAACACAAATAGATATTATTTTCCTCCTTTTCACACAATTGGTAGCATACTATACATGTTGTTCTGCTTTTGCTCCTTTCACTTAAAATACATTGGTTTAAAAAAAAATATGTTGGTTTTCATTCATGCCATTTTTTAAAGGAAATTGCTGCTGCTTTTTTTTTTTAAGGCAGCATTTCATGTGGATGCATACTGATTTGTTTAATCCATTCCCTATTGGTAAATACCTAGACTTGTTTCCAATCACTTGTTATTACAAACACTGCTGTAATGAATAACCTTGTATTTGCCTCTCTCCATTCACATGTGAGTATATACACACAATAAATTCCTAGAGGTAAGATTGCTAGTTCACAAGATTTGTAAACCTACAAGAGTGATGCATCTGGCCAAATTGTCTTCCATGGAGTGTAGCAATGTATGAGAATGCCTATTTCCTCACACCCTCATCAAAACAATGCATTATCAAATTCTTTAACCTTTGCATATTTGATAGGCAAAACAGTGGCATATAACCATAATTTAAGTTTGCATTTATTTAATTTTACACATTTATATGGCTCTTAGTATGTGCCAGACATTGTTATAGCATTTTATAAATATCAACATATTTAATACTCAAACTTCCCTAAGAGGTAGGTTCTTCTGTTGTACCCAATTTATTTATATGAAAACTGAGGCACATTGAAGTTAAATAACTTGTACAGGGTCATACCCATATTAGAGGTGGAACCCATATTAGAAATTTTGGCTCTAGGTGCTTCTTTTATTATGAGTGAGGTTGAGCATCTTTTCATATGTTTAATTTAGATTTTTTCTGTAAATTCTCTCTTCATATCCTTTTTTATTTATTTTTAATTTTTTGAAATATTTATTTTTGAGAGAGAGAGAGAGAAACAAAGTGCAGTTGGGGGAGGAGCAGAGAGAGAGGGAGCCACAGAATCCGAAGCAGGCTCCAGGCTCTGAGCTGTCAGCATAGAGCCTGACGTGGGGCTCAAACTCACAACAGCAAGATCATGACCTAAGCCAAAGTCAGCGACTTAACTGACTGAGCCATCCAGGCACCCCCTTGCTGTGTCTTTTAAAGTGGGGTTGAGTAAATAAATTATTCATCCCCAAATATGTAACAGCACAAAAACACTAAAATCAGATCAAATAAAAATAGTTAATGGCTTAACACAATGTTTAAAATGCAAAGATATTTTTTGTGCTGTGTAAAATGTATTCTGATAAAGCCAGTTACCAAATAGATTGTGTAGCTTGATCCCCAAATCTACATACTTTTCCATGTCTTTGTACCTTTATATCCATATAATAAAGCTATATAAACACTGGAAGATGTGTATAAAATATTAAAAGTTGCTATCCCTACATAGTAGTATGGTAGAGGGTTTTAATTTTCTTCTTGGTGCTTTTCTATATATTTTTTAAGTTTTAACATTTACACATATTATTTTTGTAATCTCTAAAAGATGAGATTTTTTTTTTCTAAAAATGAAATAGAAAAAAAAAGCTGATTGGCTATTTGGCACCAAAATCCTGGCAACAGTTAACAATAGGCCTCCTTATCACCTGTCATATTCACCCTGCATTCTGGCGGAGTTCTAGAAAGTATATAGTTTTCCTTGAGTAGAGTCCTCAAAACTTGGGCACCAGAAGAAACTCAATCCCTGTCCTCAATCTCTCCTGGGGACTTCCGCCTGATTGTCTGGAACAGGGTGGAGGGTGTTCCTTTTCTAGGAGACCCATTTTCCCTCAGGCCCAGTGCTTATAGTTTCATTTTACCCAGGAGGTTTCTGCAGCTCCTCATTCCCAAGAATTCCCAGAATAGTTCCCAGAAGAACAAGATGTTCTTTTTCTTTCTTTTATTCCCTCACTAGTCTTTGTTTACTTGGGAGACAGGAACATTTCTTTGACTAAAAACCTGTCAATTTTGCTTTTCAACTCCTTCAATGGGTAATTTAACTGTCTCATTAGTTTTTTTATGCTTGGATTTTAAGAGAATTTCATGGAGTTTTTGTTGTCCTTTTACCAGTTGATGTGGAGACACAAGCTATCATTATAAAGCCTCTTAAGAAATTAAAACCATTTCTCTGAAACAATCTCTATAAAGAACTCCCAAGATTTGTGTTTTACATCTCAGGCAGGACCTTCTCTTTGATTAAATGCTTTATTTGTCAGCTTCTGAGGCTGAAATGAAGTTTGCTGGTGCTTTGGTTGTATTTCTAATTCCAATGGCATGAAAGCACTTGCAGTGTGTTCTTTTTGTTTTTTGGTTTGATTTTTGCTTCTGTTTTATTATTGTTTCTACAGACGTGGCTATTTCCATAAAGGTTGGGCAACTGCATAACCACTCAAGGAAAAGAATGGTCTAAAAAAGAAACTAGACACAACAAAATGCAATCCCTCAAACCATTAATTTCAACTTCTCTCAGCATAATTTGGGGTTGAGGCGATATTCAGAGTAAAAACCTATAATTTTGTTCTAAGTGTAGTATACTCCTTCCTCCTGTTAAGCTTCTGTGTCCAATTCCCCAGCGAGTTCTTAGAGCAAGTGTTGTATTGATTAGGTTTTTATATCAAGTCTACTACTAGACTGAGATAAAACTGACCTAGATGATAAAACCAAATACTTCCTTCTTTTTGTTTCAGAAACAGGGTCAATCCTAGGAAAAAAATAATCAAGTGCATAGATTGTTACTCTCTCGTCTCTTATTTCGGTCCTCTCTTGGGGTCCCTGGCAATACACTCCAAGCATCGTGTTGCCTTGGAAGACCCCTAAACCAAACACTGCTGACAGGCTGCATTTTGTATGGCAGATATATTTTGTGAGGCCTGTATGCAGTTAATAATTGGTAAATGTCATATCAAGACTCAAGTACCAGAATCTCTTGGAAGAATGAAAATTTTGGCCTATAGAACATAGAATCCTGCAGAAAAACAGGTTACCCCTTCTCTTTTTAAAAAGTTTTTGGGGCACCTGAGTGGCTTAGTCGGTTAAGCATCTGACTTCAGCTCAGGTCATGATCTCACAGTCCGTGATTTCAAGCCCCACGTCAGGCTCTGTGGCTGACAGCTCAGAGCCTGGAGCCTGCTTCGGATTCTGTGTCTCCCACTCTCTCTGCCCCTCCCCTGCTCACATTCTGTCTCTCTTTGAAAAAAATAAACATTATAAAAAATTAAAAAAAATTTTTATTTTTGATAAAATTGTATTTAGTGTATACAATGTGATATTTTGATACATGTATACATTGTGAAATGATTACCACATGGAGTTAATTAACATGTCCATCATCTCCCATAGTCACCTTTTTTTTTATATATATATGAAATTTATTGACAAATTGGTTTCCATACAACACCCAGTGCTCATCCCAAAAGGTGCCCTCCTCAATACCCATCACCCACCCTCCCTTCCCTCCCACCCCCCATCAACCCTCAGTTTGTTCTCAGTTTTTAACAGTCTCTTATGCTTTGGCTCTCTCCCACTCTAACCTCTTTTTTTTTTTTTCCTTCCCCTCCCCCATGGGTTCCTGTTGAGTTTTTCAGGATCCACATAAGAGTGAAACCATATGGTATCTGTCTTTCTCTGTATGGCTTATTTCACTTAGCATTACACTCTCCAGTTCCATCCACGTTGCTACAAAAGGCCATATTTCATTTTTTCTCATTGCCACGTAGTATTCCATTGTGTATATAAACCACAATTTCTTTATCCATTCATCAGTTGATGGACATTTAGGCTCTTTCCATAATTTGGCTATTGTTGAGAGTGCTGCTATGAACATTGGGGTACAAGTGCCCCTATGCATCAGTACTCCTGTATCCCTGGGGTAAATTCCTAGCAGTGCTATTGCTGGGTCATAGGGTAGGTCTATTTTTAATTTTTTGAGGAACCTCCACACTGCTTTCCAGAGCGGCTGCACCAATTTGCATTCCCACCAACAGTGCAAGAGGTTTCCCGTTTCTCCACATCCTCTCCAGCATCTATAGTCTCCTGATTTGTTCATTTTGGCCACTCTGACTGGCGTGAGGTGATACCTGAGTGTGGTTTTGATTTGTATTTCCCTGATAAGGAGCGACGCTGAACATCTTTTCATGTGCCTGTTTGCCATCTGGATGTCTTCTTTAGAGAAGTGTCTATTCATGTTTTCTGCCCATTTCTTCACTGGGTTATTTGTTTTTTGGGTGTGGAGTTTGGTGAGCTCTTTATAGATTTTAGATACTAGCCCTTTGTCCGATATGTCATTTGCAAATATCTTTTCCCATTCCGTTGGTTGCCTTTTAGTTTTGTTGGTTGTTTCCTTTGCTGTGCAGAAGCTTTTTATCTTCATAAGGTCCCAGTAATTCACTTTTGCTTTTAATTCCCTTGCCTTTGGGGATGTGTCGAGTAAGAGATTGCTACGGCTAAGGTCAGAGAGGTCTTTTCCTGCTTTCTCCTCTAAGGTTTTGATGGTTTCCTGTCTCACATTTAGGTCCTTTACCCATTTTGAGTTTATTTTTGTAAATGGTGTGAGAAAGTGGTCTAGTTTCAACCTTCTGCATGTTGCTGTCCAGTTCTCCCAGCACCATTTGTTAAAGAGGCTGTCTTTTTTCCATTGGATGTTCTTTCCTGCTTTGTCAAAGATGAGTTTGCCATAAGTTTGTGGGTCTAGTTCTGGGGTTTCTATTCTATTCCATTGGTCTGTGTGTCTGTTTTTGTGCCATCCCATAGTCACCTTTTGTGTGTGTGGTGAGAACACTTGAAATCTACTGTCTTAGCAAATTTCAAGTATACATTATTATTAACTATAGACACTATGCTGCACATTAGGTCTCCAGAACATATTCATCTTCGAAATGAAAGCTTGTACAGGATGGTACTGGCACAAGAACAGACACTCAGATCAATGGAACAGAATAGAAAACCCAGAAATGGACCCACAAATGTATGGCCCACTAATCTTTGACAAAGTAGGAAAGAATATCCAATGGAATAAAGACAGCCTCTTCAGCAAATGGTGCTGGGAAAACTGGACAGCAACATGCAGAAAAACGAACTTGGACCACTTTCTTACACCATACACAAAAATAAACTCTAAATGGATGAAAGACCTAAATGTAAGACAGGAAGCCATCAAAATCCTAGAGGAGAAAGAGGCATAAAACCTCTTTGACCTCAGCTGCAGCAACTTCTTACTCAACATGTCTCCAGAGGTAAGGGAAACAAAAGCAAAAATGAACTTTTAGGACCTCATCAAAATAAAAAGCTTCTGCACAGTGAAGCAAACAATCAGCAAAACTAAAAGGAAACCGTTGATATGGGAAAGATATTTGCAAATGACATATCAGATAAAGGGTTAGTATCCAAAATCTATAAAGAACTTATCAAACTCAACACCCAAAAAACGAATAATCCAGTGAAGAAATGGGCAAAAGACATGAATAGACACTTCTCCAAAGAAGACATCCAGATGGCTAACAGACACATGAAAAAATGCTCAACATCACTCATCATCAGGGAAATACAAATCAAAAGCACAATGAGATACCACCTCACACCTGTCAGAATGGCTCACATTAACAACTCAGGCAGCAACAGATGTTGGCGAGGATGTGGAGAAAGAGGATCTCTTTTGCACTGCTGGTGGGAATGCAAACTGGTGCAGCCACTCTGGAAAACAGTATGGAGGTTCCTCAAAAAATTAAAAATAGAACTACTCTACAACCCAGCAATTGCACTACTAGGTATTTTCCCAAGGGATACAGGTGTGCTGTTTTGAAGGGACACATGCACCCCAGTGTTTATAGCAGCACTATCAACAATAGCCAAAGTATGGAAAGAGCCCAAATGTTCATCGATGGATTAATGGATAAAGAAGATGTGGTATATATACACAATGGAGTGTTACTCAGTAATCAAAAAGATGAAATCTTGCCATTTGCAACTATGTGGATGGAAGTGGAGGGTGTTATGCTAAGCGAAATTAGTCAGAGAAAGACAAAAATCATATGATTTCACTCATATGAGGACTTTAAGATACAAAATAGATGAACATATGGGAAGGGAAGCAAAAATAATATAGAAACAGGGAGGGGGACAAAACATAAGAGACTCTTAAATATAGAGAACAGATGGTTGTTGGAGGGGGTGTGGGGGGGATGGGCTAAATGGGTAAGGGGCACTAAGGAATCTACTCCTGAAATCATTGTTGCACTACATTCTAACTTGAATGTAAATTAAACAATAAATAAATTAAGAAAAAAGAAAAACAGCAAAAATTGTTTAAAAAAATAAATGAAAGCTTGTACTTTTTGATATCACCAGTTTTCCTATTCTGCCTCTGTTACTAGGAGTTCAATTTTTTTTTTTTTTTTAAAGATTAAGATCATGTCATGTCTGCCTTTCTGTGTCTGGCCTATTTCGCTTAGAACCTGTCCTCTATGTTCATCTACATTGTTGCAAATGAGATAATTTCCTTCTTTTTTTTAAGGCTGAATAAGGGTCTATTGTATATTTTCTTCATTTGTTGAGGGACTCTTAGGTTGTTTCCATATCTTGGTTTTGGTTTCTGGGAATAATGCTGCAGTGAATATGGGAGCGCAGATATCTCTTCAAGATCATAATTTCATTTCCCCCAGATATATACCCGGAAGTGGGATTGTTCAATCATACCGTAGTTCAATTTTTAATTTTTTAAAGTTTTCAAAAACTTCAGTAATGTTTTCCATAATGGCTGTGTCAGTTTACATTTCCACCAAAAGTGCACAAGTGTTCTCTTTTCTCCACATCCTTTCAGGTTCTGGATAATAGCTATCCTAAAAGGTGTGATCTGAAACCTCACTGTGGTTTTTATATGTATTTCCCTCATGATTGGTGATGTTAAGTGAATTTTTATAAACTGGTTGACCATTTATAAGTCCTTGAGTAAAATGTATATTCAAGTCCTTTGTTTATTTTTTAATCTGGTTATTTGCTTTTGTGCTATCAAGTTGTATAAATTACGTATTTTGGATTTTAACCCTTGTCAGATATATGATGTGCAAATCTTTTCTCCCATTCCATAGGCTTCCTTTTCATCTGTTCATTGTTTCCTTTACTGAGCAGACACTTTTTAGTTTGATATAGTCCCATTTACTTGTTTTTGCTATTGTGGCTTGTACTTTTGGTATCAATTCCAAAAAATCATTGCAAGGCTAATGTCAAGGAATTTTCCTCCTGTTTTCTTTTATGAGAATTATGGCTTCAGGTGTTATATTTAAGTCTTTAATCCATTTTGAGTTGATTTTTGTGCATGGTGTAACATAGTGGTCCAATTTCATTCTTTTGCGTGTAACTGTCCAGTTTCCCAACTGGACATTTATTGAAGACATTATCCTTTCCTCGTTATATATTCTTGGTGCCTTTGTTGAAAATTAGTTGACCATGTATGCTTGAGTTTATTTCTAGGCTCTCTGTTTGGTTCTGTTGATCTGTGTGTCTGCTTTTACATCAGTCCTGTATTGTTTTGATTACTAGAGCTTTGTAATGTAGTTTGAAATCAGGAAGTGTAATGACTTCAGCTTTGTTCTTCTTACCAAGATTGCTTTAGGAATTTGGGGTCTTTTGTGGTTCCATATGGATTTTAGGATTGTTTATTTCTGTGGAAAATGCCACTGTATACAGTTCACTTTGAGTAGCATGGACATTTCAACAATATTAGTTCTTCTAATCCATAAACATGGGTTCTCTTTCCATGTGTTTGTGTCATCTTCAGTTTCTTTACATTTTAAATGTACAGATCTTCCCACCACCTTGGTTAAATTTATTCTTAAGTATTTTATTCTTTTTGATGCTATTGTATATAGGATTGTTTTTTTAAGGTATTTCACTGCTAATGTGTAGAGTATAACTGATTTTTTATGTTGATTTTCTATCTTGCAACTTTATGGAATTCATTTATTAACAGTTTTGTTTATTTACTATTTATGAATAACAAATGTTACATTTATTAACATGTTTTAGCAGGGTTTTTTTGGTAGAATCTTTAGAGGATGCTATATATAAGTTCATATCATCTGCAAAGGGACAGTTTTACATATTCCTTTTTGATTAGAAAAACTTTTATTTCTTTATCTTGCCTAACTGCTATGACTAGGACTTTTAGTACAATGTTGAATAGGAGAGGGTACCCTTGTTTTGTTCCTGATGTTGAAAGAAAACCTTTTAGCATTTCGCCATTGACTAAGGTGTTAGTTGTTGGCTTGTCATAATGGTCATAATTATTTGAAGTCTTTTCTACTATACCTACTTAGTTGAGAATTTTTTTGAGGAAAGGATGCTGTATTTTGCAAAATGCTTTTACTGTCTCTATTATCATATGAATTTTATCTTTTATTCTATTGAGGTAGCATATCATATTTACAGATTTGCATATGTTGAACCATCTTTGCATCTCAAGGATAAATACCACTCCATCATGGTATAGGGTCCTTTTTAATGTGCAGTTGAATTAAGTTTGCTGGTATTTTGCTGAAGATTTTTGCCTATATGTTCATCAGGGATATTGGCCTATAATTTTTTTCCTTGCAGTATCCTTCTCTGGCTTTGCTATCAGGGTAATGCTGGCCTTGTAAAATGAGTTTGGAAGTGTTCCCTCCTCTTACATTTTTTTGGAGGAGTCTGAAAAGGATTAGTATTAATTTTTCCTTAGATGTTTGATAGAATTCCCCATGAAGTCATCTGGCCTGAACTTTTCTTTGTTGGGAGATTTTTGATTATTGATTCAATCTTTTTACATTGGTTTACAGTCAAAATATGTATTTCTTCATGATTCAGTGCTGGTAGCTTGTATGTTACTAGGAATTCATCCGTTTCTTTTAAGTTATCCAACATGTTGGTGTTTAATTTTTCATAGTAGTAATCCCTGACCCTTAGTATTTCTGTGGTATCAGTTGTAGTGTCACCTATTTTATTTCTGATTTTGAATCTGCTCTCCTTTCTTCATAGTCTTCATAGATAGTCTACATAAAGGTTTATCATTTCTGTATCTTTTCAAAACCCAACTCTTTTACTGATATTTTACTATTGTCTTTCTAATCTCTATTTCATTTATTTCTGATTTTTGTTATTTCCTTCCTTCTACTAGCTTTTGGGCTTAGATTGTTCTTATTTTTCTAGTTCCTTAAGTTAGGTTGTTAATTTGAGATCTTTCTTTTTTCTTAATGTGAGCATTCATCACTATAAACTTCCCTTCTAGAGCTGCTTTTGCTGTATCTTTTAAGTTTTGGTATGCTGTGTTTCCATATTTGTTTATCTCAAGATATTTTTAAATACCCCCTCTGATATCTTCTTTGACCCATTTGTTGTCCAGAAATGTATTGTTCAATCACCACATATTTGTGAATTTTCCATGTTTCTTCCCATTATTGATTTCTGGTTTCATACCATTGTGGTGGGAAAAGATATGTGATATGATTTCAATTAATCTGCTTAAATTTATCATTATGATTATTTCTATAAGTTTATTTATTTATTTTGAGAGAGAGAGAGAGGTAGAGAGAGAAAGTGTGTGTGCTTGAGCAGGGGAGGGGCAGAGAGAGAGAGAGAGAGAGAGGGAGAGAGAGAGAGAATCCCAAGCAGAGCTCGACTGGGGAACTGTGAGATCATGACCTGAGTTGAAATCGAGGGTCAGATGCTTAACTCACTGAGCTGCCATGCCCCAGTCTGCTTAAATTTGTAAGACTTGCTTTGCGGCCTAACATAAATGTTCCACGTAGACTTGAAAAAAACATATATTCTGCTGCTGGTCTACAGGTATATGCTGAGAAATCTGCTAATAGTCTTACAGGGGATTCTCTTTTATGTGATGAGCTTCTTTTCTCTTGCTGCTTTCACATTCTCTCTTTGATTTTTGACAGTGTCATTATAATGTATCTCAGTGAGGTCTTCTTTGGGTTTCACCTGCTTGGAGACCTTTGCGCTTGATGTACCTGGCTGATGACATCTTTCCCTTGACTTGGGAAGTTCTTAGCCATTATTTTTTTAAGCAAGCTATCTGCCCCATTCTCTCTCTCTTCTCCTTATGCGACTTCTATAATATGAACACTGTTTTGCTTGATTGTGTCCTATAAGTCATATAGGCTTTCTTCATTCCTTTTCATCGTTTTTCTGTTTTTCTCCTCTGACTGGATAATGTCAATCTCAAAGGACTGTTTTTGAGCTCATGGATTCTTTCTTCTGCTTAACTGGGTTTCCTACTGAAGCTCTCAGTTGCGTTAAGTTCACTCATTGTATTCTTCAGCTCCAAAATTTCTGTTTGGTTATTTTTTATGTTTTCTATCTACTTGTTGAACTTTTCATTTGTTCTTGTATTGTTTTCCTGAATTTGTTAAATTATTTATCCATGTTCTCTGGTAGCTCTCTGAGCTTCTTTAGAATAATGTTTGAATTCTTTGCTGGGTAGTTCGTGGATCTCCGTTTTTTGTGGTTACTGGAAGTTGACTGTTTTCCTTTGGTGGTGTCATATTTTTCTGATTCTTCGTCATCTCTGTAGCCTTGCATAGAAGGGGGCACATTTGAAGAAGCAGTCACCTCTTCTAGATTTTATAATTCATGTTCATAAGGAAATATCTTCATTTGTGGGTAGGGGCATGCTGTGGCCTCAGGTCTACTGGTGTGAGGCACCAAGTGTGGGGCCTGTGGTTGGTCTGGATCTGGGGGGACATGGTGAACTGTTGGCTCAGGCAGTGGGGATCCATGATATCAATGACTGCAACCCTTGTTGGCAAGAGCTGCAAGGATACAAGAGCTCTTGGAGTTCCCAGTAGCACCTCCAGGCTTCATGGGAACCAGGGCAAGTAGTGGTGGTGGCCAGGGCTGGAGGTGTGCATATAATCAATTGTGGGAGCTGGCTGCAGGTGCTTGTGTGGTGGCAGGGTGGCAGCAGGCACATGCACAGTGGCAAGGACAGTGGCCAGTGGCTGGGGCTGAAGCCAAGTGCAGATGCAGCAGGGCTCTAGGCTTTTGTTGTCTACTGATGAGGCTGCCAGATGAACCACAGGTGCAGGCATGGTGGTGGGGACCAATGACGGGAGTTGGGGCTAATGCATTACAGATGAAAGGCTTCAGAGTTTAGCTGCAGGCACCTGTGACCGTACAGGCTGGTGACAGGAGTCTGGGATGGCTCTGGGCAGCAGAGCAGGTGCACCATCCTAAACTGGCACTGTGCACACACACAGCCGCGGGAACTGTGGAGAGCTGTGGGTGGGGTGGCCATTGTTGGATCACAGGCATTGTCTGTCCAGCCTGGGGTTGGCTGGGGCAACTCTGGTCAGGGTGGAGAGCAAGGAGGAACTCAGGCAGCTGGAGTTTGCGAACACAAAAAGCGATGGGGCCTCCAGCAAGGGGTCTGCAGCAGCTGTGTCGGCCATTGGTTTCTTCTGTGGCAGAAGCTGCTGGGATCCTCTGCAGAGCAGTCTGCTGGGCTCTGTGATGGGGTCCTCAGTGATGAGAGCTGTAAGAGTCCACAGCATCCATGAGCGCTGTTGAGAATCTTGGTGGTGAAGGCTGCTGGGGTCCTCTGCAAAGCAGGCCACTGGGAACTGTGGTCGTTTGCTCCTAGCCATTTCGAGACGTCTCAGCTATGCCAATCTCTGGGTGGGCTAAGACTGAGGTGGGTCCTTTCTTGCAGTGTTTCAAATGCTGGGGAAGTGGTTGCTCACCCTACTTTTCTTTTTCTAGTGAGAGAAGTTCCCTCTCAGCTGAGCTATGTCAGCCTAGAGGATGGGCAGGTGTAGGCAAAATGAGATCATTTTTACCCCTTTTATGTGGTTACTCTCATTTGTTTTTTCCTCCACAGTGTTGTTGAAGCTCCTTAAGCGGACCCCTGAACTTCAACAGAGCTATTTTTGTTCGTGGATAGCTAATTGTTGTTCCTTGTTGGGGGAACCAAGGTGGGGTCTCCTACTCCACCGTGTTGGTGATGTCACTAGAAGCTCTTCTCTTTAGGCGGAGCTCTCTGTTTTGCTACAGTCACCACTCCTTATCATTTTATACCTGTTCCCTCTATAGCACTCACTTATGCAACTTTCATTATTTCTCTTGTCATTTGAGTCTGTTTCCCTCCATAAAGCAAAACAAACAAACAACACACACACACACACACACACACACACACACACACACACCAAAAGAGCAAAAAACTGATGAAGACTTAACTTTAAGGTGTGGTTCTAAAAATTTAGCACATATCAAAATCCTCTAGAGAGTATGTTAAAGCACTGATGGCTGGGCTCAACCCCCATTTTGAGGTCTAGGGCAGTGCCTGACAATTTACATTCCAATAAATTCTTAGATGATGCAGATACTGCTATTCTAGAGACCACACTTTGGGAACCACTGCTGTAAAGCATTACTTCTTGGTGCACCTGGGTGGCTCAGTCAGTTAAGTGTCCAACTTCGGCTCCGGTCATGATCTCATAGTTTGTGGGTTTGAGCCCCACACTGGGCTCTGCACTGACAGCTCAGAGCCTGTAGCCTGCTTTGGATTCTGTATCTCCCTCTCTCTCTGTCCCTCGCCCACTTGTGTGTTCTCTCTCTGTCAAAAATAAACAAACATAAAAATAAAGTATTACTTCTCTGAGGGTATCTATATTTTCATTCATTCATTTGTATATTCAATATTTATTACAAAGTACTTTATTCTATATTGACGATTCATCAGTGATCAAATATATATATGGTCCTTATTTTGATACTCAGGCAGAATTTAAAATTTTATTCATTTGGGAGCACCTGAGTGGCTCAGTCAGAGTCAAGCTCACTCTTGATTTTGGCTCAGGTTATGATAACAGAGTCGTGGGATTGTGCCCAGCGTCAGGCTCCACACTGATAACACAGGATCTGCTTGAGATTCTCTCTCTCTCTCTCTCTCTGTCTCTTTCTCTCTCTCTCTCTCTCTCTCTCTCTCCCTCTCTGCCCCACCCCCTGCTCATTCTCTTTCTCTAAAATAAAAAAAATACTCATTTTGTACATAGATATATAATTACAGATGTGATAGTGCTGTGAAGAGTATTCAGAATGGCTTCCTTAAGGAATGACATGAAGCGAATCTATAAAGGGAAAGTAGGACTTGGTCAGATGGGTTAAAGAGGAGAGAGGAGCTTTCTAGGTCATAGGAAGAGCACATGTAAAGCTAGGCAAAGCTGCCTCCCAGACCTAAACGAGGAGCCTCTGATGGGAGTTTCAGAGACTGTGGGAAATATTTCAGGTTGGGGCACTTCCCAGTCATCATTCCAAGGAACCAGGTGCCTATTCTGATGACTTCTGGGGCTGACTGTTTGCAAAATTGCAGAGTACAGAGCCAGGAGAGAGGGAGCCATCAGCACTGGCAGTCTTACCCATCAGTTCTAATGAAGTGGGCTGCATGAAGGAGCAGTGGCAAAAGTTCTTTCGAAATCCTGTTCTGGGGGAAATCCCAGTGGCATGTTGGCAACTCATCCCAATTTCTCTCTACTACAGTTTCTGGGCCTTGGAGCATTGCTAGGAAAAATGTAAAAAAAAAGATGCCAACTGCAAGATCAGATCATTAAAATTTCAGGCTCAGTTCACCTGTGCCTCTGCTCTGGCTCATCAGTCTTTTCTTCTTCAGTGCATAAGAGGTCCATGATGCAGTCGTCCCTCAAATGTCCAGGTCTCATCCGTGCCCTCTTACCTGTGGCTGCTCACCTCTCATGTTACCTGGGGATCCTCCTTCTGTGCCATCTGAAAGCATTTATTTTAGTCTCTTTGGCTTATCACTCTTTCTCCCTATCCTCAGATGTCTCAATGTAAAAGCATTTGTTTTTGTTTGCCTTCTGTCTTTCCTTTTCTCTTTTTGCCAAAATCTATGAACAAGGATGCCTTCTATTAAAAATTTTTTTTTCTAGGGCACCTGGGTGGCTCAGTTCATTAAGCATCCCACTTGCGCTTAGGTCACCACCTAATAGTTTGTGGGTGCAAGCCCCGCGTCGGGCTCTGTGCTGACAGCTCAGAGCCTGGAGCCTGCTTCAGATTCTGTGTCTCCCTCTCTCTGCCTCTCCCCTGATCGCACTCTGTCTCTCTCTCTCAAAAATAAACAAACATTTAAAAAATATTTTTCTATATTTCTTCTCAAATGTCATCTACCTTTTTTTTCTATTTATACACATAAAATTCATTTGCAAATAGTAATATCTAATTCAGCTCTCCAAGCCTCTGCTTTTACTTTTTTCTTTGATAAAGTGGAATGTTTTTGATGTTGGCAACCACTGTTGTCTCTTTTTAAGGCTGAATTGCTTTCTGCCTCTTCATTATTCTTTATGGATTGTCTTACATATTCATTTTCTAACATAGCAGTACTATAGAATGCTCCTTGAGGTTGCCTTTAGTTCTGAAATATTATGATTACAAGGAATTTGCTTCTCTTCCATATGAATTTTAATTGAATTCCCAGCTTTTAATAAATTAATTTTGGTTATTTTCATAGCATCATAAAAAAAAGAACATGCCTTTCACTTACATTTTATGACTTGTCTCCTCCCTTGCAAATTAATTGCATCAATGCTACTAGCCAACTTCTTTTTATGTGATTTTATTCTGGCTTCTTAAAGTGGATATCTAAAAATATGCCCTTTCCTAAAAGTGTATCTTACACACTGATTTTAAATATTTAACTTTGTTGGTTATTTTTGTTCCCATTTTTCTCAAGGTGGTGGAATCATTATACTATCTTTCTTACATGCAGAAAGCATAGCAGAGCTTCAAATAACTTTCTTCTTACATATCTTTTGGGTTGTGCATGCATCTTGAAAATCCAATCTGTGTCCTTTCCAACTCATACCTTGCATTATCTTTCCAATACAGATCTCTTGGATCTTCCAGTATCTGATGGATAATCCAAAACTTTACCCAGCATCAAGCCCCCTAGGCTCTGCTTTTCCTAACATACCATTTGCAGGAGATGCAAATCTGTCTCTAGTTTACTTCCAATAAACTTTTCTGTCTCTCTTGTCAAATATGACATTTACCATTTTCGTTTTTATGGTCTGATAGCATTGGTAATTTTGAGTTTCCTTACCTTGTTTGTACTGTTTTTCCAGTTGAGCTTATTTTTATTTATTTGGTTAAGTTTTCCTTTGGCCTCACTCACTTCTTTTAACTGCTTGGGTTCCAGACTCTCCTGATGAGGGTGCTATGTTATTCCTTTCTCCTGTATTTGAATTTCTTCTATAGTCTGCCTTATTATTTTCATTTTCTTTGATATCTTTATCAATGCTCTTGCCTTTTCTTCTCCCCCTGTCCAGTGATTCAAATGGAGAGGTGTCATTATGCTTTAGTAACTTCTAATGCATTCACATAATTTTAAATTCTATTACTTATAATCTTGATGTTGAACATGTTTTAATTCATATTTCTTGAATTGTCAAAAACACACAAAAAACATAAAGATCTTTGACACTTGTCTATATAGGCTAAGGAATTCAGCAAATTTTAATTTCCCCTCATCTTTTCTTAAAAATTTTCTTAAAAATACATTCTAGTGTTACATTATCTGAACTTTCATTCTGATTATTTTCAAGTCACTAGTAATTTAGTACTGTGTCTTGATTTTTAAAATATGTAGTTATGTAGACATATTAAAACAATTATCTTATTTAATCCTTTGTTTAAACACTTTCCATGTTAGCTGTCCAGATTTTTCCAATCCTGAGTTCAATATTTTTATTCATCTCTAGATCAACTCAAGTAAACCTTTAATTTTATTGGAGAAGTCCAGTCAAAATATCTAGACATCTCTTGTTGTTGACTTCTTGTAAGAAAGATGACTTAAATATGAATGGATTTTTGAGGATAAAATTTTTTACTTTGAAAACTCTGCTAAGTGGAAAGAGTACAGATGTTCATCAATGTGGGATTAGTTAACTCTATAGTGGTCATCAATATAACAAAATATTATGACATTTTTAAAAAAAGAAATAAACAAAAAGTTCTCCATACAGAATATGAAAAGATCTCTAAGATTCATCCATCCACAGATGAATGGATAAACAAAATGTGGTATATACATATAATAGAATATTATTCAGCCTTAAAGGAAGGAAATTCTGACATATACTACAGCATGGATGAACCTTGAGGACGGTATGCTAAATGAAATAAGCCAGTCACAAAGAAACAATACTATGTGATTCTATTTATATAGAAACAGAAAGTAGAATGGTAGTTGCCTGGAACTAGAGGAAGGGGAAAGGAGGGGTTTGTTGTTCAATGGGTACAGAGTTTTAATTTTGCAAGATGAAAATTTCTGGAGATTGGTGGCACAATATTGCAAATGTATGTAACGCTACTAAACTGTATACTTAGAAATTGACTAAGATAGTAAATGTTATATATATTTTTTTACCACAGGAAAAAATATGGTACAGAATATGAAAACTTTGAGGTTAAAAAATGAGTTAAAAATTTAGACGTATTTGTAATTGCTTGAATATGCACAAACAATATATAGTATACACAGGGATATGTCAATAGTAGTTGTAAGCGGGTAGGTTTGGAACAGACAGATGTGGCAAGCAGCATTAGGAAGGATATTTTCACTACATATTTTAAAAAATATTCTATTCTTCAACCATGAGAATGTATCACTGATTCATTAAAAACAAAACAAACCAAAACAGTAAGTAGACGATGTTGGCATTTATGGCCCCAAATCAATCTCCCACTTCCTAGTAGGGGAGCCTGTGTATCTAATGGGGAAAGAAGGCCCCTCTTGGAGGCCCCATTCTCAGTGTTCAAAATGTTTCTTTTACTGATAAAACTTGTTTCCTGGCTGTGGTGGGCAGAGTAACAGCTCTCCCAAAGATGTCCTCATCCGAATATCTGGAACCTGTGAATATGTTACTTTACATGACAAGGGGGAAATTAAGGTTACTAATCAGTTGATTTTCAGATAGGGAGGCCATTCTGGATTATCTGTGGGCTCAATATCATCACAAGGGCTCCTAACAGGGGAGTTAGGAGAGGAAGTCAGAGTGACGTGATGTGAAAAAGACTCTATGTACTTTTGCTGGGTTTGAAGAAGGAGGAAGGAGGCAATAATCCAAGGATGCAGGGGGCCTCTAGAAGCTGGAACAGGCAAGGAGACAAATTCTTCTTTAGAATTTGCAGAAGAAATGCAGACTTTCCAACACCTTGATTTTAGCCCAATAAGACCTGGGTAGAACTTTTGACCTAAGGAAGTATGAAGTAATCAATTTGTATTGTTTTACCTGCTAAGTTTGCGGTCATTTGTTACAGCACTAGTAGGATATCATGATTATGGAGTGGGCTGAGGAAGTGCTTGGGAACAAAATAATCAAATTCGAATAGTGTCTTTAAAAATCTAAGTGTTTCTGGGGCACCTGGGTGCCTCAGTAGGTTGGGCATCTGACTTTGGCTCAGGTCATGATCTCATGGTTTGTGAGTTCAAGCCCCGTGTCAGGCTCTGTGCTGACAGCTCAGAGCCTGGAGCCTGCTTCAGATTCTGTGCCTCCTTTCTCTGTTCCTCCCCCGCCCATGCTCTGTCTCTCTCTCTCTCTCTCTCTCTCTCTCTCTCAATAAATAAAGATTAAAAAAATTTAAGAAAATCTAAGTGTTTCCTCATTTTCTGAATTAAATTTGGGTAAAGATGAAAAAGAAAAAAGTAAATCTTCATGGATATAGGCACGTCACCATCTAGTCTTTAATATTGGAGAGGATTAAAATCGGTGATTCTTACTTTGAAAGAAATCACTCTTACTTTGAAAGAATTTGAAAGTAACATATTTTTCTATTTTCCTAATTGTGGGACTCCTTTTTTCCTTCAACCATGAAATTAAAAAAAAAAAAAACCTATCCTTACTCATCAGAAAATAGAAAATACAAAGGAACAAGAGCCACTCTTGAAATTAAATACAAATGAAGACATGCCTATGTAGGGACCACCCCCCCACCCGCTGCAAATTTAGCTATTTTGGAGTTCTTCCTTGGTGTCTAGCACAAAGCTTTAAATCCAAAAACCACCATATCAAGTAGGAATAATTCGTATCCCCATTTTACAGGTGATAATCCCAAGATTAAAATAGTTGAATATTTTTTTTTCAAGTGAATCACTTTAAGTCTATGCCTGTTGACTCAAGAGCCCCCATTCTTAACCACCAAGGTTCCCTGTTCTCATGTCCTGCTTCAGTTCCTCCTGGCTCTTCTTCAGGAGCACTGTCCTTCATCTGTTGCTTCTGTATTGCCTGGCTGCTCCCTATGAAAGATTTCTTATCCATAGACTTCATGTTATCTTCTTCCCTCACATTTTGTCTTTCAAATCATTGATCCCTATTTTTCTGATATCACCTCTGCTCTTTACTACTTTCATTGTAGATTTTAATATGCTACTATACTTTTAGTGTCCTGGTGTGTGTGTGTGTGTGTGTGTGTGTGTGTGTGTGTGTGTGTGTTTTATATGTTTTAAGGCTGATCATTGCAAATAATTCTATATTTGAACTTATTTTCTCTATCATCTCTTGATTCATAGAAACACATAGGAAAACAAAAAGTACAGGCACACCTTGGTCATATTGCAGATTAGTTCCAGACCACCCCAATAAAGTAAATATTGCAGTAAAGCAAGTCAAATAAAATTTTTGGCCTCCCAGTGCATATAAAAGTTATGTTTACACTTTACTGTAATCTATCTTCCTTTCATGATTTCTCTGTAGCAGATGATGCTGTTTGATAGTATTTTACCCACTGTAGAACTTCTTTAAAAATTAGAGTCAGTGCTCTCAAATGCTGACCCTGCTTTATCAACTAAGTTTATGTAATATTCTAAGTCCTTTGTTGTAATTTCAACAATCTTCACAGCATCTTCATCAGGAATAGTTTCCATGTCAAGAAATCACTTTCTTTGCTCCTTCCTTTGAAGCAACTCCTCATCTGTTCAAGTTTTATCATGAGATTGTAGCAATTCATTCCATCCTCAGATTCTACTTTTAGTTCTAGTTCTTTTGCTATTTCCACCACATTTGCAGCTACTTCCTCCACTGAAGGCTTGAACCCCTCAAAGTTATCCATAGGGGTTGGAATCAACTTCTTCCAACTTTTTATCAATGTTGGTATTTTGACCGCTTCTTGTGAATCATTCATCTTCTTAATGGTGAAGTTTTCCAGAAGGTTTTCAATTTACTTTGCCCAGATCCATCAGAGGAATCACCAGATAATCCAGCTATATATGGCAGCTATAGCCTTACAAAATCTATTTCTTAAATAATAAAACTTGAATGTTGAGCTAATTACTTGATCCTTGGGCTGCAGAATGGATATTGTGTTAACAGGCATAAAAACCACATTAATCTCATTATCTCCATCAGAGTTCTTGGGTGACGAAGTATATTGTCAATGTGCAATAACGTTTTGAAAGGAATCTTCTTTTCTGAGCAGTAGTTCTCAACAGTAGGCTTAAAATATTCAGTAAACCATGCTGTAAAGAGATGTGTCATCTAGGCTTTATTGTGCCATTTATAGTACACAGACAGAGTAGATTTAGCATAATTCTGAAGAGCCCTAGGATTTTCCAACTGGTAAGTGAGCATTGGCTTCAACTTAAAGTCACTAGCTGCATTAGCCCCTAACAAGAGAGTCAGCCTGTCTTTTGAAGATTTGAAACCAGGCTTTGGGGTGCCTGGGTGGCTCAGTCAGTTAAGCATCTGACTCTTTGCTTCAGCTCAGGTTATGATCTCATGGTTCATGGGTTTGAGCCCTGAGTTAGGCTCTGTGCTGGCAGGGTGGAGCCTGCTAGGGTTTCTCTCTCTCTCCCTATCTTTCTGACCCTCTCCCCACTTATGCTATCTTTCTCTCTCTCTCTCAAAACAAACAAACAAACAAACAAACAAACAAACTTAAAAATCAAAAAAAGAAACCAGGCCTTGACTTCTCTTCTTTAGTTATGAAAGTCCTAGAAGCATCTTCTTCCAATAAAAGTCTGTTTAATACTTAAACGTCATAAAAGCCATTTATGAAAAGCCCACAGCTAATATCATCCTCAATGGGGAAAAACTGAGAGCTTTCCTCCTGAGATCAGGAACACGACAGGGATGTCCACTCTCACTGCTGTTGTTTCACATAGTGTTGAAAGTGCTAGCATCAGCAATCAGACAACAAAAGGAAATCAAAGGCATCAAAATTGGCAAAGATGAAGTTAAGCTTTCACTTTTTGCAGATTCCATGATATTATACACGGAAAATCCGATAGACTCCACCTAAAGTCTGCTAGAACTGATACATGAATTCAGCAAAGTCGCAGGATACAAAATCAATGTACAGAAATCAGTTGCATTCTTATACACTAATAATGAAGCAACAGAAAGACAAATAAAGAAACTGATCCCATTCACAATTGCACCAAGAAGCATAAAATACCTAGGAAGAAACCTAACCAAGGATGTAAAAGATCTGAATGCTGAAAACTATAGAAAGTTTATGAAGGAAATTGAAGAAGATACAAAGAAATGGAAAAGCATTCAGTGCTCCTGGATTGGAAGAATAAATATTGTTAATATGTCAATACTACCCAAAGCAATCTACACATTCAATGCAATCCCAATCAAAATTACACCAGCATTCTTCTTGAAGCTAGAACAAGCAATCCTAAAATCATATGGAACCACAAAAGACCCCGAATAGCCAAAGTAATACCGAAGAAGGAGACCAAAGCAGGAGGCATCACAATCCCAGACTTTAGCCTCTACTACAAAGCTGTAATCATCAAGACAGCATGGTATTGGCACAAAAACAGACACATAGACCAATGAAGTAGAATAGAGACTCCAGAATTGGATCCACAAAAGTATGGGCAACTAATCTTTGACAAAGCAGGAAAGAATATCCAATGGAAAAAAGACAGTCTCTTTAACAAATGGTGCTGGGAGAGCTGGACAGCAACATGCAGAACAATGAAACGAGACCACTTTCCTACACCATTCACAAAAATAAACTGAAAATGGATAAAGGACCTAAATGTGAGACAGGAAACCATCAAAACCCTAGAGGAGAAAGCAGGAAAAAACCTCTCTGACCTCATCTGCAGCAGTTTCTTACTTGACACATCTCCAAAGACAAGGGAATTAAAAGCAAAAATGCACTATTGGGACTTCATCAAGATAAAAAGCTTCTGCACTGCACAGGAAACAATCAACAAAACTAAAAGGCAACCAACGGAATGGGAAAAGATGTTTGGAAATGACATATCGGACAAAGGGCTAATATCCAAAATCTATAAAGAACTCACCAAACTCCACACCTGAAAAACAAATAATCCAGGGAAGAAATGGGGAGAAAACATGAATAGACACTTCTCTAAAGAAGACATCCAGATGGCCAACAGGCACATGAAAAGATGCTCAACGTCGCTCCTTATCAAGGAAATACAAATCAAAACCACACTGAGATACCACCTCATGCCAGTCAGAGTGGCTAAAATGAACAAATCAGGAGACTATAGATGCTGGAGAGGATGTGGAGAAACGGGAACCCTCTTGCACTGTTGGTGGGAATGCAAATTGGTGCAGCCGCTCTGGAAAGCAGTGTGGAGGTTCCTCAGAAAATTAAAAATAGACCTACCCTATGACCCAGCAATAGCACTGCTAGGAATTTACCCCAGGGATACAGGAGTACTGATGCATAGGGGCACTTGTACCCCAATGTTTATAGCAGCTCTTTCAACAATAGCCAAATTATGGAAAGAGCCTAAATGTCCATCAACTGATGAATGGATAAAGAAATTGTGGTTTATATACACAATGGATTACTACGTGGCAATGAGAAAGAATGAAATATGGCCCTTTGTAGCAACGTGGATGGAACTGGAGAGTGTTATGCTAGGTGAAACAAGTCATACAGAGAAAGACAGATACCATATGTTTTCACTCTTATGTGGATCCTGAGAAACTTAACAGAAGACCATGGGGGGAGGGGAAGCAAAAAAAAGAGTTTAGAGAGGGAGAGAGCCAAAGCATAAAAGACTCTTAAAAACAGAACAAACTGAGGGTTGATGGGGGCGTAGGAGGGAGGGGAGGGTGGGTGATGGGTATTGAGGAGGGCACCTTTTGGGATGAGCACTGGGTGTTGTATAGAAACCAATTTGACAATACATTTCATATAAGAAAAAGAAAATCTGTTGTTTAGTGTAGCCAACTTCATTAATGATCTGAGCTAGATCTTCCAGATAACTTGCTGCAGTTTCTGTATCTGCACTTGCTGCATCATCTTGCACCTTTATGTCATGGAGATGGCTTCTTTCCTTAAGCCTTTTGAAGCGAGCTCTGCTAGACCTCTGCTGGACCTCTGCTTCCAACTCTTCTTCTGCAGCTTCCTTACTTCTCTCAGGCTTCAGAGAATTGAAGAAAGTTAGGGCCTTGTTCTGGATTAGGCTTTGGCTTAAGAGAATGTGGTGGCTGATTTGATCTTCTATCCAGACCACTAAATCTTTCTCCACATCAGCAGTAAGGCTGTTTTACTTTCTTATCATTCATGTGTTCACTGGAACAGCACTTTAAATTTCCTTCAAGAACTTTTCCTTTTCATTCACAACTTGGTATAAGAGGCTTAGCTTTGGGCCTGTGACTGCTTTCAACATGCCTTCCTCACTAAGCTTAATCATTTCTAGCTTTTGATTTAAAGTGAGAGACTGGACACGTCCTTTCACTTGAACACTTAGAGGCCATTGTAGGGTCATTGATTGGCCTAATTTCAACATTGTTGTGTCTCAGGGAATAGGGAGACCTGAGGAGAGGGGAATGCCCAGTGGCATTCAGAACACACAAAATATTTATCAATTAAGTTCACGTTTTATTTTTTTTATTTTTTTTTAACGTTTATTTATTTTTGAGACAGAGAGAGACAGAGCATGAACGGGGGAGGGGCAGAGAGAGAGGGAGACACAGAATCGGAAGCAGGCTCCAGGCTCTGAGCCATCAGCCCAGAGCCCGATGTGGGGCTCGAACTCACGGACCGTGAGATCGTGACCTGAGCTGAAGTTGGACGCTTAACCGACTGAGCCACCCAGGCGCCCTAGTTCACGGTCTTTTAAGGGTGTGGTTTGCGGTGCCTCCAAACCAATATGGTAGTAACATCACTGATCACAGATCACCGTAGCAAATATAATAATAATGAAAAAGTTTGAAAAATTGTGAGAAGTGCCAAAATGTAACACAGAGACATGAACTAAACAAATGCTGTTGGAAAAGTGTTGCCAACAGGGTTGACTTGATCTATACAGGGTTGCCACAAACCTTCAATTTGTAAAAAAAATAAAAATAAAAAAAAAGCAATATCTGCAAAGCACAATAAAGCAAGGTATTTCCACAAGTGCTTTCTAATTTTTTCTTTTGTTTTCTATGAAATATTTCTCTTCCCCCCTTCCAATCCATGGCACCTTTTCACTTCTCTTGGGCTTTACATTCCCCAGAAGATAGCTCTATAAATACAATATGTTAGGAACTAATGGTTCCCTTACCTTCCACATGGAGCTTGCCCGGGCTGTCCAGGGCTGATTCTGACAAATGCGATCTAATGCAGCTCTCTTGAATGAAGGAAAGATTGTCTACTGCTTCCTGTTCTTCAGATTCATTGGAAAGCAATTCATTCTTTCATATTAGGAGTTGTCTGCACATTTACTTTTGAATTTTCTCTGAAATTTCAAGCAGAAGCATGAGAAATACAATCCCCAGAGTGCATTACTCCTTGAAGCTTCCTGTTTATATGCCTTCCTGAAGCCTGATTGCATATGACAATGTCATCTACCTCCTGTCTGCTCTTTCTCCATGCACTAGAGGGTAGCTCTCGGTATATGGGAACAGAGGGATCACTGGGGTTCCTATGAGTGTGCACATGTGTGTGTGCATGCTTTACTCTCTGGCTTAGGATTCACATCTTTGAGGTAAGGATCTATCCAGGACGAGAGGTGTGGGGAGGCGTCTCTCTCCATCTTCTCTCCTGCCCCATTCTCCTCATGGAAACGCTGTTCTGTCTCACATGGTGCAGCATTTGCTTGGCACTGCTGTTTGTAACCACATGACCCCTTCTAGGCTTGTCCAGTAGAAATTCCTCCCAGAGTGTCAGATGGTTGGTATTTATTTCTGATTTTCAGTGCTGCCACAACTCACTGCAACCTTTTGCTGTTACTACAGTGGGAAATAAGAGAAGGGCGGATTGGTACCACCATCACACCCCAGGAGTCAGCACCGTGAAGGTGTCTTTGCTGTATACATGCTTCTTGCTTCTGTCCTCAGCTGGAGCCCTCATCTCTGTGTACCACGCCTCCATCCATAGCTACTTGCTCTATTTTCCTTTACCTTCCTCTTCTTTACTTCTCTCCATTTGTCTTTGAACCTCACCTAGGCGATGTGCACTAACCAGTGCTGGGGACTTTGTGTGTTCAGTTAGGCAAACGTGTTCTGTCATTGCTGTCATCTTTCATTGCGAGCCTTTGAAACTGGCACTGGTTGCCTATCTCCCGTGTGGGGCCTTGAGCACTTTGCTTATATATAATCCCCTTTTATCCCAAAGGCTGCACAAGATGTTCTTCCCGGGAGGCTCTGCTGGGCCCTTTTCTCCATCCTAACATGCTTTTCCTGACTGTAGGTTATACTCAGATGATTTATTGAGCCTCATCTGTAATATGTCTTTGATTCCCTCACACTCACTGAGAATCTTCTGTGTCCCTAAATGAAAAGTACTTGGCAGGCAGTTAACCTTATCTTCCTTTGCCCCAGTTCTATTTCACGCTTGTATCAATGAAACCAACTCCTAAACTGTCTGCTACTCTTACTGACACCATGCATATGTCACAATCTCTTCTTAACAAGTCATAGAACTATTGATCTTTAGGGTTGAAAAGGGTCTTAAAAGTAATTCAGTTATATATGATGACATGAGGACACAAAGTCATGATGCGAAACTATATATACAATGTGGCCTTCGTGCGTGTGTACGTATGTGTGCTGAATGTGTGTTCTGGGAAGGTATATATCACAATGTGAACAGGGGTGTCTCTGGGTAGTAGGATTACCGTTGCTTTTTATCTTTCTTACGCTTACTTACATTTTTCAAATTTTCTTTAATAAGCAATACCAGATTATAGGAAACACTGGAGAATCACCTTAAAAATTCTGAGGGAAAAAATTTCAGACTCAAATTCTGTATCAGTGCAATTAATTATCAGTAGCCATCTAGAATAACAACATGTTAGAAATGAAAGTACTAAAAAATTTAGCTTCAATTTGTCCTTTCCGGGAAGGTCAGTGGAATAAGCCAATGGAGTGGAAGACACGGATGCAGGAAACAAAACACCCAAACAAACAAAAAAAAAAAACAAAAAAGGAAAAGAAGAAAAAGTTTGAAAAAGTTCTTAGGATAGCAGACATACAGTCAGTCCTGGGAAGTAATCCCCTTAGGAAGGAACAGAGGCTGAGAGGGAGAGCTGATTTTTCCCTTTGGGAGAAATAAAGAAGAAATTAGCTCTGACATGTCCCTACATGTCAGTTATAAAGGATAGTGTTATTCACACATTCATTCCTTCAACACCTATTTATTAAGCACCTATTATGTGCCATTGCTATGCTTAAGTGTGGGGGACACAATAGTGAACACCCAAATCCTGTTTTTATGTAGCATAAGAAGAAAATGGCTATTATCTCCTTTAATTTCCCCCACAGCCCCATATATAAATGAACTCGTCACCCCATGTTATAAATAAGGAAGTAAAGTTCAGAGGGTTTGCATAATGTACGTGCTCAAGGCTGCCAATTAGCAAGTGCCAGAGCTAGGATTCAGTTATGGACTTGAAGCCTGTGCTTTCTTTGCTCCACTCTAAGTAAAAGCTTTTTCTTTAGGGGGAAAAAAAGTCTTTGCCAAGAAATTTGCTTCCTTAGAATTGTATACTTAGCAAAAATCGTGAGGAAAATAATTCTGAAGACTCTCCTGGCTGGCCATCTTGCGGACGATGTGTCTGGGCAAAGCTGCACCTGATCGTCTGTGACAATCCGCTCCTGTACAGATGGACGCACAGCAGATGATGCTGCAGCCTGAATTAGTGCTGTGCTTCCCAAAATGTCTGCTCAGCATAACTGCAAATTGAAAATAAACTTGTAAACCATTGTCAGTGATGTAGCTCAAAGACTTTATGTGCTGAAGCGTCTTTAAAGCTGTTTTTCATTATAGTCTGCCCTTTTTCAATGGGCAGAATTCGTTTTCTCCCCTTTAACTGTGCTCAGTGAGGGGAAAACAGATCTTGAAAGCAAGACGTAGGTCTGATTTCCTGGTGCCGGATGTGAAATGCATCCTATTCTTGAAAGCTGGGATCATTTCTTTCTGTCCCCTCCCTACCCCCACAAGGCTTCTCCCACAGTCTGTCATTCTCAGGCAAGCTACTCCGAGGTACTCAGACTCTGTATTCAGCCAGGAGATAGCTGCTGGGTGTAGACAGGAGAGTCCACGGTCACTGTGATGTGAGGTTTGGTATAAATTCCTAAGCCAACCTCAGCTTTGGATGATACAGTGGTTTTAAGGTTTTGACTCTGAAACCAGGAATGCCTGGGTTCTAATCCTAGCACATCTCTAACTAGCTCTGTGAACTTTGATAAGCTACATAATGCCTCTATGCTTTGGCTTTCTGTGAAGTAGCAATATTATTGATAGCCCCTTCTTTGTAGGATTTTGATGGGAACTAAGTGAGGGGATCTATGTAAAGCACTATAATAATGCCTGGCAAAAGGTGTGAGTGATTTGGGGTTTTAAGAAACGATTTCCTCACCAATGATTTCTTTTCACCATGCTTTCTTATCGCTAAAATAGCTTGACCCAGGATTTCGAACATATGACTCCCTCCTAAATGCCAGTATGATCTGTTTACATGTAATTGGTTCTGGATTCAAAAAGCTATCTGTTTTCATTTCCAGTCTGTTCTCCCTGGTCAGATACTGTGTCCTGTCAGGGAGCAAGAATTCCTGTCCCCTCAAAGGTCTTCTAGCTGGACTGAGAATCAAATTGACATGAGACAGATTAACAGAGGAAAATCACTTAATAGCTTATGTACACAGAATCCACCCAGACATGGGATTTTCAAAGATGGGCAAAATGAGGTATATGTGTCATCCTGAACCAAGGAAGCAGGGAAGGGGGTTGGGACTTTGGAGGAAAGGAATGCACTTCCTGGGGCAACAAGGAGAGCAGATATGTGGTAATCAGACTGTTGCCCTGGCATGCAGATGGGTCACTCAGATATAATTTATTTCTGCTAATCACCCTTATTCTGGGAAGGGCCCCCAATTTAGATTCTGCTCCATAGGTAAGGGAGGGGCAAAGGTTTCTCTTGAGCTTTTAGGATCTTGATTGCCTTTGGCTCTGAATAGTCTTTATGCCAAAGGGGCACATCTTGGGGCAGCCTGCCCTGGCCCCTCATAGTCCCTTCAGGAAAAGTAGTTAGTTCAGATGCCTCACCTCTGATAGATTTCCTCTCCCTGCTAGTGTTAAATCCTTAGACCCAGACGCTTCTACACCATCTGAGGGTGAGCACCTTTCTTGGCCCATTGCTGCTCTTCCTCCAGCACTTTATGGCACCTGCTAACTTGCAAGATCCGTGTCAAGGATTCTGGCAAGAATTGGTAACTTTTGCAAAATTTAACATCATTTAAAAGGTTTGTAATGGCCAAACCAGATTTCAAAAAGGACAATACTTCCTCTCAAACCCAGAAAATGTAACTAGTGTCTGATATTACATGCAAAAACTCTTCCATTTGCAGTATTACCCCTTACCAAACCTCCTCCATGCTCTTCCTGGGCAAGCTCAAGTCCCTTGCGGTTCACTAACCAGCAATTCAGAGACAAACCTGTGTCCAGCCTGCTATGAACCTCCAAAGACTCTGAAAACCAAAACCAACAAAACCTGTAAGGGAAAAGAAAGCCTACCCTTTCCTTACAGATAGGAGCTCCTCCAGGATCTATCCTAGGTCTGTCTCTATTTCCCTCCATTTCTCTTTCGTCTCCTCTCCGTCCCCCACTGTACACACTCTGCATTGGTAGATATCTGGGAGGGGGTGGCCTCCACTCTCTCCTTATCTCTCTCCAAGGCACAGAACACTCATCTGATGACTGGCCCCCCTTCAAAAGTAGGCACATCGTTGCATGTTGAAAGGTCAGTTTATGGCTGTGCCTCTTTTCATTCGTTTCTTCCTTTCTCCTGGCTTGAATACTACCGAATGATTCTCCATCGTTCATGAGAAGAGGCCCTGCCACCTTGCTCGGTCTCTTCTCTCTGCGCAGCTGCCCTGATTGGCTGCTCCGGGGTCTGCTGCTTCCAAGTGGACCTGGCTACCATCTGCTGTTCTCATGATTTTGCCTGCACTTCCCTTTCTCTTCACCGTGGTTAGTATGACCAGGACCCCGGGCCCACTTTGCAGACGGTAGAGACTTAGTCCTTATTCTTTGTCTCTCAGCTTCTCTCTTGCCTTTTTCTTTTTCTCGCACTAGTGTGGCACTAGTGTAAGGATAGAAATATGTATTTTAGCTGCTGGGCTATGGCAGCTGCTATAGTTGGGCCTTGTCTGCTGAAGCAACAGGACTCAGGAACCAATGTCCTTTTAGAAAAATTGTTCCTTTTCTCTTTTCTTTCTTTCCTTTGTTTGATTGTCAACTCTACTTTTTTACCACTGTCTCTTTCTCTCTCCATCTGGATCTGATGGATGTTTTTCAGTTGTATTTTCCATGAAGCAAATAGAAATTTATTAGCTTAGAAGAAGGTTGTAGCAGACTACTTTCATTTTTACTTCCTCAGACCCATTCATTCACCTCCTGGAGACAGTTACCCGGTTTAATTCTGGGAAGCTACCCTTTTCCCCAACCTCCATTCATGTCCTTTGGGTTGAGCCCCCATGCCCAGGAGCACGTGGCTCGGGTCTGAGTAGCCAAAGCATTCTTTTGTCCTGGCCACAGTGCTTGTTTCAGGGATCAGAAACTAATAATACTTTTCTTGGGACTGTTAGGAAATGTTCTTTTCCACTGGACTTGAGATGAGAGTACGTGACGTTGGAAACTTCTGGCAGCGATCTTCAATCACAAGGGGACAGGCTTCCTGAGAATGGAGACAATATGCAGGGATATGTTAAGCTATGGGTGGCAAGATACCTGGAGACTGAGCTGTAGGACAAAGCATCCCTGAAGCCAGCTCCACCCTTGAACTTTTCATTCAAACCCAGTAAATTCTATTTTGTTAAGACCGTTTGAATGAGATTGTCTCTCACTTAAAATGGGAAAATGACAACTAAAGAGAGAGGGTTCAGTTCCAGACTCTCCCCTTCAGTTTACCAGATTTGGGGCCCATCCCCAATTCATCATAAAATGAAGTGATTTCTTCAGCTATTATTCTTTGCACTTTTATCTTCCCCAGGATACTGTTCAAGAGGCAGGTTTGGAGTGTTCTTGGATTTTCTAGTGGCATTATCTTATTCATCCCAGTTTGATAATTCTTAGATCCATATCTTCAGACCAGACCTTTTGCCCTTATATTTAAGTCAATGATCCATTTTACTTTTTATATACAGTGTGAGGTAACAGTCTAAAATTATTTTGGGGGTGGGTGGGTGGCTTGGTTAAGCATCCAACTCTTGATTTTGGCTTGGGTCATGATCTTGTGGTTCATGAGTTCGAGCCCCACATTGGGCTCTGTGCTGACATTGAGGACCCTGTCTCCCTCTCTCTCTGCCCCTGCCCCCATTTGCACTCTCCCTTTTTCTCTCTCAAAAATAAATAAAATAAACATTAAAAAAAATAAAAAATTATTTTGTCACATGAGATTACCTTATGGTTGCAGATCATTTGTTAAAAAGGTGTTTTTCCCCTACTGACTTGGCACCATTGTTGAACATCTATGGACCATAAATGAAAGGATTTTTGAACCCTCAGTTCCATTGATACATATTTCTATCCTTACACTAGTGCCACACCATCTTGACTTGTTTTGTAGTAGTTTTGGAATTGGGTAATGTAAGTTCTCCAGGCTTTTCCTTCAAAATTGTCTTGGCTATTCTGGGTTCTTTGCATTTCCATACAAATCTAGGATCAGGTTGTCAGATAAAAAAAAAAAAAGCCTACTGAGATTTGGAATAATGAATTTTCTAATCCATGTACATGAAATGTCTTTCCATTATTCAGATTGTCTCTTTATCTGACTAATTCATTGTAGTTCTCAGGGTATAGAACTTGCACTTCTTTTGTTAAAATTATTCCTAAGTATTTCATTCTTTTTGATGCTACTGTAAATGAATTGTCTCCTAAATTCCGTTTCTGAATTGTTCTAATCTTATGTCTTCTAAGCTCATTAAGAGAAGAAAAAAATATTTATACAGGCTGCTAGTGGTTTTTATTTCTTTCTGTAGAATCTCTTTAACATCTGGTATCATTTCCTGTCATCCAGAAGGACTTTAGTATTCTTATAAAGCAAGACTGCTAACAACATACCTTGGTCTTTGTTTATCTAGGCATGTTTTTATTTTGTCTTCATTTTTGAAGGATAGTTTTGCTGGACATAGATTTATTCACTGAATTTTTTTTTTAAAAAAAATTTGAATGTCATTGTACTACCTTCTGGTCTCCACAATCTCAGATGAGAAGTCAGCCATTAATAACACACTGCTGTTCCAAGACCTCTGTGTTGAAGTTCTGGGTCATCTCGGGTCACACTATTCTCCCCAACTAGAACGGCAACTTCAGGCTAGCACAGCTACTGACTGCCTTGGCAGAGCTGTTGCTGACCAATACTGATACTCTAACAGCATAAGGAAACCTGGGTTTCACTTTCTACTCCAAATCAAGCCAACCCCCTCCAGCAGTGAAGCTCTTCCTTTTCATGGCTAGCCTCACTGTGGCAAAAGTACTTCACTGACTGAGCTGGGGGGGGTAGGTGAGGAATGAATGGGAACCACCCCAGGCAAGGAAGAATCCCTATGTTCTTATATAAAGTTCTAGCAGCTTTTTAATAAATAAACATTCCTCAATTTGTTGTTTGTCTTTAGTCCACTTCCAGAGCCATGAAATGAATGTTTATGAACATTTGAGACAGTTTTTAAAGATTATTTATTTTCAGGGAGAGAGAGAGAGAGAGAGAGAGAGAGAGAGAGAGAGAGATGGCATGTGAGTAGGGGAGAGGCAGAGAGAGAATCCCAAGCAGGGCTCCACATTGCCCGTGCAAAGCCTGATGTGGGGCTCGAACCCATGAACTGTGAAATCATGACCTGAGCTGAAATCACTCAGGAGCTGTGTCCAACACTTAACTGAGCCACCCAGGTGCCCCTTGAGCCAGTTTTATAGTTGTCTTTTAGGAAAGAGGATTTGCCAAACTCTTCACTTTACCACAGGCAGTTGTTGGGTGATTTGAACTGCTTTAATAATATCCACTTATAAATATATTCACATCTTTTATTTTCTTTGACCATTTTTGAATCAATAGGAAATACCTGTTGGTCAAAGTCATTCTGTTGTGATTTTACAAGAGCTTTAAAATTTGGTACTCTTGGGGTGCCTACGTTGTTGGTTGAACATTGATTCTTGATTTTGGCTCAGGTCATGATCCTGGGGGTGTGGGATCAAACCTCTCATTGGGCTCTGCACTGAGTATGGAGGCTGCTTAAGATTCTCTTTCTTTCTCTCTCTCTCTCTCTCTCTCCCTCTCCCTCTGCCTCTCTCCCCTATTCTGTCTCTAAATTAAAAAACTAAAAAAAAATTAATAAAAAATAAATAAAAGTTTGGTAATTCTCTGTAATCCACTTACCATGACGCTCACCATGCTAAATAGAAAATTGCCCAATTAATGATCTTTAGCCATCACCAAACTATAAGGTTCATTCTGGTAGGGACTGTATCTCTTTTGTTCATCAGCTATATTCCTAGGACATAGCACAATCTGATATATTACAAGGTATTTAGACTTATTTTTAAATATTTGGTAATCAAATGAGTAAGTTTCCCCTACCCTTTTCTTTATCTCATGTAGGTGAGGTGGTGCTGCAGGAATAGGGAATGTTCCCGGAAGGAACATTCCAGGAAATGTAGGAAGCATTTTAACTAGAATTCTGTAGCTAATTACTCACTGGGGTCTTTGTTTAGGAAAGCACTGCTCTGCCCTCAAAATGAGTGATCATTTAGCTTATTAATATTTTATTTGGTGAACCTTACACTTGTTTTTGAAGTCACATAGCAGGTTTTTATGGTTTTAGGAAGAAAATGTAATAGGATGGGAAAATTAGGACTTGGAATTTTGATTTGCTGCTGTCAATAACTGGTTGAATGTCATTCTCTTTGGGCCTCCATTTTTGCATTTAAATGTGAAAGTTGGACTATATTTTATTCATTTCCAAACATGATTGAGCAGAGAGAATCACCCATTAAGATTGTCCCAATGCTAGAAATTCCAGGATTGAGGGTGTGGTACCCTGTATCTTTAAAAGCTCCAACAGTGATGTTTTTGAGTTTTTTTTGTGGTTTCTTTTGTTGTTGTTTGTTTGTTTTGTAGTTAGCTAGACTGGCAAATGGATGGCATTTGAGAATCACTGGACTAGATGAACTCAAAGGTTGCTTTCAGTTCAAAAACTTATTTTCTTCCATTCCTCTCAGCAAAAATGAAAGTCTCTTTGGAGTACATACCCAGGGTCACCCAAAGCCTCTGTAGGGAGGGTAAGTCTTTGAAGATGTAGTTTATTCAGTCAGCAAAAGACAAGACAGGTTCTGGCTTGTTTTGGGGTAGTCATGCAAAACTTTGGTTGCATGTGAAATGGGAATTGTATAAAGGAAACTTACATCTTTGTTGGCTGACTGACAGTTGATATAGGTAGAGAACTAACTGCTAATTATCTAATAAATGAGGCTGGAAGTGTATTTTGATCATTTTTTTCTTTCTGAACCTGCAAGTGAGTGAGTGTCGGGTACTCTCTTTCATTTCTCAGCCTTTAGGAAAGCAGCCCTTCCCAGCATGAGCTTATTTAAAATAAATTGAATAAGGCTTTGCATGTAAAGAGGGTGTGTTGGGCACTGTGAGCAAGTCTCTTCTTAACCTTTTCCACAGTCTGTTTTCCTGGAAATAATATTAAATAAACTTTGAGGAAAGTGTGACAGCTGCCTAGACTAGTAAATGTTTTTGCTCAAACACAGGCATTTGATTCCTTTTTGTCTGTGAGATATAAAGATCTACCTAGGTCCCTAAGAGGAAAGTTGAGATCAATGTGATGGTTCTGAAATGTTAGTGCTCTCTGTGTTGCTAGAAGAGAATGCTCCCTTTAGATGCCAAAACCCAGGATTTGCAGAATTAGACTTTCAGCAGGCCAGCCTAAGTGTGTGTGGAATGACTGCTCCCACAGCACCAGCGATGCATTCTGTCCTCCAAGTAGAACCACAGGCTGTATTTCCCTGTCCATGGGCCCTAATGAACTTGGTGCTCTTTCTGACAGGTAACAATTCTATTTTGGAATCGGAAAATAATAAATAATTTTAATGTGCAATTTCCTACTCCGTGATTTTGTCTTCTTGGAACCATGAACCACTGTGACAGAAATTTCTGGTAGTTTAGTAGACAGTTTGATTAAATTATAATATGTACCCTAGAAGAAATGTAATCTATCTAGTAAAAGTAGTGTATACAAAGAGTGGAACAACATATAAAATGTTTACAGCTTTAAGTAATAGAGACATGATCGAAGATAGTATGGAAAATATTGATACTATGAAAAAACAGAAACAGGAAAATTAGTTGAAGAGAATGTATAGAATAAATAATAACTGCATTAGAATAGTGGGATTTTTTTCTTTTTCATACTTTCAGTAAGGTGGTTTACAAAAATGAGAGTATACCAACGGTTAATTAAAAATGAAAGCTAATTGAATGAAGATCATCTACTGGTTTGAGCACCTCTTCCTCTCTGACTTCCATTTCCCTACACAGTCCTTCAATCAAAAAGTAACAAAGGGAGGGAACAAGTGCTCCTGTATCAGAAAAAAGAATTAGGGGGTTGAGTTGATTGCAAGCTTACTATGGGTCTGGCTGTCCCAAGCTCTGGTGATTTAGAGGTGATGAACCCACCAAGCACATCTAGACTATTGTATTAAGTATGAGAACATCTATATTACAAAGGATATTGACCAATTATATTGGCAAGGAGGAACTCTGACAAATGAATGCTGAAAACATTGATTCGCTTGCTCCATCATTCTTGTACTTAAGTGGTCATCTATACCTATCCCAATCTCCACTGCCACTACATTGAATACCCTGTTATCACTATCTACTCTGCTTCAGAACCTTCAGTTATTCCTTATATTCTACACCAGCCACTTTCTAATACCATCTTCAGCCAAATGAACTTTCAAGGCATTTTTATCTCTTCTGTCTTTGCTTATGCAATCCTGTCTATCTGCCCTTTTCCTTGATTAGCTTTTATTCGCCTTACTTTATTCAGCTTATATGTCACCTATTCTATAGCATTTACTACAAATCCTCCATAGAGTGATGTGCTTTCTCAAAGACTCTTTCAACATATTCATTTCATACCTGTTACATAAGTAATCATATTATATCATTAGGATTTACTTCCAATGTTTGTTTCCTTTGTACCCACACACTCAACTCATCTGAGAGAGGAGTCCTGCCTTATAAATTGTGGTATGACTTTTGACACAATAAATGCAATAAATATTTGCTGAGTGAAAAAACAACCATTTATCAGTTACTATGTGAATGAGTGACAGAATCAATGAACTCTCAACAATAATTTTCCAGAATAGTAGAATAGGAACCTCTGAAAATCTGCTCCTCCATGAAAGCAATGAGGTCATTGGAAAAAACTGTCAACTGTCAAAGTAAACTTTAAAAAAAAAAAAAAGAAACTTTTTCAAAGCTCTGTAAATGAACTAAAGGCTTGCAACAATCTGAGAGTTTATTTAAGAAATAGGACTGGATCTTTAAAGGAACAGTGAACTTTGTGGGGTTTTCATTTGCCAATTCCATCCACCTCTTCCTAGCTCTGCAGTAGTCTTGAAAAATAACATGTTTGCAGTTATGGTAGCTATGGAAACCAGCAGCTTAACAAGCCACCAGAAGAGGCATACTGGGTTTGGAATACTCCCCAAATATCCCATTACCAAGGAATTGTTACTATTTGACCTGACAGCTCACTGAAGAACTCCATTATCAGGGCTTGCTTTTATTGAACTTGATGCAGATTTCACTCTCTGAAAGCAACGCTACCCAAAGAGTGTTTGTCAGATAAAACCAGTGGAAACTACTTAACATTACTGCTGCCTGAGGTAATGTTACCAGTTGGGACTAACAAGAAACTGACCAAATTCTTAAGAGAAACCCTGTAGATTGAGATGTCCATAGCAGGCTTTGAAAAGTTCTGGCATATTCCTGGAAGTCTAAAAGGCCATGCACATACCAGATTATGGTGCCCAGAAATGACCTAAGAAGGCCTGATGGTCATAACTCTGGCTAGCTTGGAAGCTTTGTGCAAGCAGGAAGTGAAGGCTAAGGTGGAGTTGTACAGTGCTTGCCAGAGCTTTGAAAGCATGTCTCTCCCACTTCACACACAGAGCTCCTCTGCAAAGACTGGAAAACATATTGGTTCAAGGCATTTAAGGACATCTCTGTCCAATAACTAGCTGGCCACTAACCTTACTGATTAGAGACTTCAGTGGCCATACATGCTAAAGAATATAAACTATATAAACTTAGTCCATGAAATTCAGTAAACAAAGAAATAGTTTAACAACCACCACAACAAAGAGCAGTAACAATAGACCCTGGGGAGGAGACAAAAGTCGAATATCTAGAATTGGCTAATTGTATTATTTAAAATGTCCAGTTTCAACATAAAAAGAATGTGCAAAGAAACAGGAAAGCATTTCCCATTTAGAGGAACAAAAGAGTCAATTGAAACTGTTCCCAAGGATGCCATGTTGAACTTACTAGATAAAGACTTTAAACTAGCTATTATAAATACATTTAAAAAACTGAAAGACACTATATCTAAAAAAATAAACAAAAATATGAGTACAGGGCACCTGGATGGCTCAGTTGGTTGGTTAAGTGCTTTGATTTAGGCTCAAGTCATGATCTTGTGGTTCATGAGACTGAGCCCCATGTCAGCCTCTGTGCTGACAACACAGAGCCTGCTTGGATTCTCTTCTCTCTTTCTCTCTCTGCCCCTTCCCTACTCACACACTCTCTCTCTCAAAATAAATAAACATTTAAAAAATATATGGTAACAATGCTTCACCACATAGAATATCAATAAAGAGAGAAATTATGAATAAGAACCAAATAGAAATTATTTAAGAGTACCTGAAATGTTTTCCAGGATAGGCTGTACACTTGGCTATAAAATAACAAATTACAATAAATTTAAAATAAATGAAATAATTCAAAACATTTATATTCAAAAATATATAAAAATGATTCAAAATAATACAAAACAATTCAGTTTAACTGGAAACCAATAGAAAGATACTGAAAATCTTCAAATATTTGAAAATAAAGTAATATTATTTTAAATAATACAAAGCCAAAGAAAAATCACAAGCGATATTAAGAATATTTTGAACTAAATGAAAACAAAACCAAAACATATCGAAATGTATGGGATATATCTAATTTAGTGATTTAAGAGAAATATATAACCCAAAGAAGCCTATATTAGAAAATAAGGAAGGTCAGGTGCCTGGGTGCCTCAGTGGGTTAAGCGTCCAACTTCAGGTCAGGTCATGATCTCACGGCATGTGATTTTGAGCCCTGCTCAGGTCATGATCTTGCAATTCGTGGGTTCGAGCCCTGCACTGGGGTCTGTGCTAACAGCTCAGAGCCTAGAGCCTGCTTCGGATTCTGTGTCTCCCTCTCTCTCTGCCCCTCCCCCACTCACACGCTGTCTCTCTCTCTCTCAAAAATAAATAAAACATTAAAAAAAATTTAAAAAAGGAAAAGAGGGTCTTTAAACTTTAAAACTTTAAAGAATGACAAAACAAAGCAAATAAACAAAACTAAACAGTAAACAGAAGGATAGAAATAATACAGACCAGGGTGGAAAACAATAAAATAGGGAAATAAAAGCAATAAGGAAAAAATCAATGAAGCCAAACTTGGTTCTTTGTAAAGACCAATAAAATTGATGAGCTTTTATCTAGACTGAGAAAAACGAAAGAGAGGACACAAATTACTAAAATCAAGAATCAAAGAAGGGATACCACTACCAAAACAAAAGAAAATTAAAAAGGATTATAGGAAAGAATATGAAAAATTTGTGCCAGAGTGGTATATCCATACAATAGAATATTTTTTTAACCACAAAAGAATGTGCTACAACATGGGGGAACCTGGAAAACATCCTGTGAAATGAAAGAAGCCAAACATTAAAGACCACATACTTCATAACTGTATTTATGTGAAATGTCCATAATTGGTAAACCCACAGAAAAAGAAAATGGATTAGTGGTTTCCAGGGGCTGAAGGGAGAAGAATGGGAAGTGATTACTGATGGATATAGGGTCTCTTTCTGGAGTGATGCAATGTTCTGAAATTAAAGCAAATATTTTTCTAAATTTTTATTTTAGAGAGAGAGAGAGGGCATGTACATGGGAGAGGGGCAGAGAGAAAGGGGGAGGGAGAGAGAGAGAGAGGGAGGGAGAGGGGGGGAGAGAGAGAGAGAGAGAGAGAGAGAATCCCAAACAGGCTCCACCATGCTCAGTGCAGAGCCCAATGTGGGGGGTTGATCCCATGACCTTGGAATCATGACCTGAGCTGAAATCAAGAGTTGGATGCTCAACCTACTGAGCCACCCAGATGCACCTGAAATATTCTGAAATTAGATAATGATCAACCTATAACTATGTGAATATGCTAAACGCCCTGAATTGTACACTTTAAAAGAACCAACTTTATTGTATGTGAATTATTTGTTAATAAGGAAAAAATTTACATGGTTAGAACAGAAAACTAATGGAGAAAATGAAATTCCCATACCCTCACCCCGCCAAAAAAAAAAAACCCTCCAGGGTTTTAATTTGCTTCTCTCGAGTTCATTTTCTACAGAGCATTTCATATGGTTTAAACTGAGCTCAAGCCATGCTATTGCCCTCCTTAAAACCCTTTGAAGTTTTTCTAAGTGTGGTATGTGGCCCATTTGGGATTCTTAGGAACATAAGATTCCTAAAAAGATTTATTGCTAAAAATACAAATATTACTCTCTTTGTTAGAACAAAAATTCTCCTCTTTCAGTTCTTATACATGGTAAAATCTAAGAATTGCTGAGTTTGATTTCAATCTAAAAATCAGTAGTTTGTCTTATAGGGACTTGTATGACTTGGTTCTCCTTCCCATTCCAGCGTTATCTCTAATTCCACCTCCAGCTCACCATGTTCTACCCACATCATCTATCTTTCAGTTCCTTGTATAGTTCATAGACAATTTATAAGCAAATGGGCATGGCTGTGTTCTAATTAAATTTTATTTATAAAAACAAGTGGTGGGCCATACTTTGCTGACGCCTGCTCTAATGAATAAAGATCTGATACTTCAAAAACAGGGGATAAAATATCTGATACTTTAAAAATGGTATAAAATTAATATCTGATACTTCAAAAACAGGGTATAAAATTAATAATTTTCTGAAAAGTGGCTGAAATCTCAGTCTTAAATATATCATTAGTTTGAAATTTGCCTCCTTTAGAACATAAGCTCTGGAAGAGTAAAGATTGAGTTTATTTTGTTCAGTAGTATATTCCCAGCTCCTAGCACGGTGCTCAGTATATATTTGTTGAATTAATGAATGAGATAAAGAACACATACTATCAAAACTATTGTAGGAACTGGCTATAGAACTGTGAACAAGAGAAAACCAGGAAGTGTAATGGCAAAGGTTTTTTGTCTGATTTGTTTATTGCTATTTTCCCAGTGGTCAGAATGGTACATGGTACATAATAGCTGCTCAGTCAACATTTGTTAAATAAATGCATAACTGATTGAGTAAATGAATAAAGGTGGATGCAACCCCTGCCCTCATGGAATTCTTTTTGGGTGGGAGATAGAGATAGGTCAACGGGTAATTACCATGTATGATCATCAGGTTTAAAAAGACAGAAAGCAAATAGAATATAGCTCAGAGTTGATAGAGAGGAGTGTCAGGGAAGGCTTCCAGCATAATGGGCTTCTGAACTGAGGATGAATGATTAGGAGCAATTATCCAGGTGAATAGGTGGGAACATGGCAGAAGGAAGAGGGAGGAAGAGAGGTTCAAGCAGAAAGGATAACGTGAAAAGCCTAGAGGCAAGTGAGGGAATGTATGGAGTGTGGCCAGAGCACGGAATGGTGAGAGATAATGCTTGAGAGGAAAACAGGATCTGGTAAACCTTTGTAAAAAGGCATTTGGCCTTCATTCTGCAGCCATGGGGAGCCTTTGGGTTGGGAGAAACTAACATGATCAGATCTGTGTTAGAAAGATTACATGTCATAGGATGAAGTTTATGGGAAAAAGAAAGGATGAAGGGACAGAATGATAATTATTTTCTAATACTTAAAGGAAGTCTAATGGCCTGTCCAGGAAGGGCATGGGTGGCCTTAGGAATGCATGAGCTCCCTGTATCTGGAGTTAAGTAAAGCAAAGGTGGATGAGCATCATCGGAACTGAAATTGGTTGAAGTCTCTTCTGACAACTTAGGTTTTATGATTTATGACTTTTCTCCTTAAAGGATGAAATCAATTAAAAGGAAAACTAAAATAAGGGAAAAATTAACTTTATTTTGAGAACTATTTGGGACGTTGGCATTTTCCTCAAGATAACAGAAAATTTTGTTGATTTAGTTATCTAGTAAGTGCTTACTGAGCACCTTCTTTGTCTATTTTTGGTGAACATACAACGTGGACAAAGCAGTCTGCCTTCATGGAGACTATAAAGGGAGACATAGATCGGAATCAAATAAGGCTGGTTTCCAGATTTCTAATTTGAACAACTAGGGCTAATAGGTCCAATTACTGAGATGGGAAAATTGGAAATGGAGCAGATTTTGGGAGAAGATAAATAATGTCTGCAAAATCTAAGGTTGGTAATCATTGTTTTGATCCATTCTAAAGGAGCTCATCTGCTCTTAAAACATGAAGGGCAATAACCCAGAAAATCTTCCTCTTATACCAATGGAATGATATTAGGGAATATTTGTGACTTCAGCATTCTATTTGGTTAAACTCCTATTTAGAGAGACTGTATGGTATTATCGAATGCATTTTTGAAGGATTTTGTATTTTAGAAACCCTACAACTCTCATACCATGATTGCCCCTACCTGCATGCTTTGAGTTAAGAAAGGGTGATAAACAATATCAATGTGTAGCATTTGACGGGAGTCTTGAAGTTTGAGTAAAATGGAGGTGTGATATGGGGAGATCACCCCAGACCATGGAGTAGATACCTTGATACAGAAGACTAAACAAGCCCTTGTTGAATGTTTCTGTGAAGTTTAATAAAGTTAAGTGAGAGATGCCTTCATCCTAGTTGGGCAATTGCTGAATAGTCTGGAGATTTTAAACCATGTCCAGTTGCCCATGCATAGCTGTGAACACAGATCGAACATGGCTGCTAACTCAGGATAGGGGGCAGGTTTGCTTGCTCAAAGCTCTTTAGCAAATTCTATTGCCCATTGTACAATCTGCTTCTCTTAATTTCATAGAAATATATTTTAATATTCAATTTTTAAAGCTATTTAGAGTTTTGTATCATCTTCCATTTGTTTGAAGGAAAGAAAGTATCAGCCCATAATGTAAATGAAACTTACTGGTTCTTAGTTGGAGTGGGGCTCAAACACAATTTACATTGCAGGGAGAATGGATTTAGTATTTGAGATACTCAAATATATAGACTACATATGCATTACTATGTTTCTTTTCTGGTTAGCAGACACTAATCAACCATGTTCTAATCCATTGAGTTTATTCATGAAAGAATAAAAATGCTGAGTCCATGGACCAGGTTATAAACAATGCTGGCTTAGTGATCATGGGATCACAAGTTCTTCCATAGTGAACTAGCTCCCATTAAAGCATCCAGGGATTAGAAATTCTAAGAAGCATATTCTGATTTTGAATAACAAGGAAGCTTGAGCTTTGAAAATAATATTGGGCAATCCACTCCTAAAATGTATAAACACTTGGTACTAACATTGTGCCTGATTCCTGGTTAGCCTTCAATGAATGAATGAATGTGCCTCCATGGACTTCCACTGACATTCTATCATCTATCTAAGAGTAATAAAGCAAAATGATAGCTTACTCCACTGAAATTGATTTTATAGTTTATCAAAAACCTAATGTGAATGTTTTTATTTTGATTTTAAAGTTAGCTTTAAAGCTAAGGTTGCCTTAGGTCATACCTGCCTTCTAATATAGAGAAGAGTATCCAATGATCTCTTTCTCTGCTGAAAATATCAGGGATTTCACTTATTACTTAATCCATGTCTGTGGAAATCCAAGCAAATCCAGTCTCTGGGATTCAGTTATAGCACATGTGCAAAATTTAAAGCAAAAGAATGTAGCATTTCTAGTATGGGCATGAGAACGAACTAAGAATAATTATAAAGCAAAAGTAAGTGAAGGAAAACAAACAAGCAAAAAATCAAGCTGATATACAAGAAAATGCGAACTGACAATCACCACCTTAGAGAAAACCTTGACTGACAACTGCCTCTTGGGGACTCCCCTTGTTTTAAACTTCTCTACCTAGAAAAAGTTGGATGGAGAGTGGCTTGAAATCCATGATACTTAGATACTTTTCACAATGGCAAAAGCAAAGTAACATTGATCAACATAATCTGAAAACAGGTGACCTTTTCTTCATCTTCATGTCACCCTGAATTACTACTTTCTGTTCTCTTACTTCCCGTCCTTCCGGCCCTTTGCTCACTGTCTCTTTCAAACGTTCTCATTGTCCCTATTGCTGATGCTTTTCCTTTGTTACTTGAGTCATTTTCTCCTCTCTCCATTTGCCTTGAAAATAAAAAATGGATGCACAAAACCTTTATGAAGTGTGCTTTGTGTTCTTGGTGAAAAATATTTATTTTACTTACTTGTGGCTACATATGATCTAGGTTACTTCTTTTATTTGATGTTTATTTTTGAGAGAGAGCAAGCAGGGGACAGGCAGAGAGAGACAGAGACAGAATTCGAAGCAGGCTCCTCGCTGTCAGGCCAAAGCCCAACACTGGGTTTTTAGGAGTTTTTATGAGTTTTTAACTGAAGACTGCACTAGAGATTTAAACCTCACCTTAATCCTTAACGAATGCTAGTATCTCTAGACTCTAGCCTGAATACTAGGGTCTTGATACAAGAGCATTGTCATTGCCTGAGAGCTTATCAGGAAATCGGAACTTTGGTTGTACACTGAACTACGAATCTGCATTTTAACAAGATTCCCAGGTAATTACTAGGCACGTTACAACGTGAGAAGCATTGCTGTAGAGGGTATGTGTCCCTCATGCTGTTTTTCCTGCTCCAGGCTCCTGCTTTGCTCCCACTGCCATGCTGCTTATAGCTTGGATTGCCCGTAGGACTGAGGAGCATCTTGTTACAAATGGCATGCTTTCCAAGTTAATTCAGATACTTCTGTCGATAAAGTTTGACGAGAACCTATGGTTGTGAAGTTATCTTTTCCTAAAGGAAATGTGGACTAGCAAATGTTGAAGAAACCAATAGAAAGCGAGCACAGGCAGATGCAGAAATAGAGCTCGTCTGAGTGTGGTTTGAGACAAGTGTGGAGACAAATCCCCAAGTGCAGAGAGGGCTTGCCTTTTTAATGAGCTACCAAGTGATGGATGCCTCTCCAGAGGATCCTTTGCTTCCAAGAGGGAAAAAGTATAATTGAACTTATAGATTGTTCTTTCTACTTTACAGAAACGTGTGTGTGTGTGTGTGTGAGCTCTGAAGGATAGGAGCTCTGTTAAAAGTTCCTACTGAGCTGGGCTAGACTCTGAGTGAGTGGGGTTATAGATTTTTGACTTGCACCTTCTTATTAATATTCATTAGATTTGGATATTCTCAAATCAATGTGGTTTGTTTTTAAGTTACAGAAGCTTTTACCTGTCCTTTCAAATTGTTTAAGATTTTTTTGGTCTTCTCTTCCTCTCCAGGCTTTTCCTTTTCTTTGTACTAAATTGTCATAATGGGTTATCTGAAGAACTTTTATATGCATTAGACATTATGCATGGTGACTACTGAATAAAATGCAAACCTCGTGTAAAATAGAAGTTTGGAACTTACCTGGCAGGTAAGTGAGTGCCAGGGGCTGGAGAAGGGGGCTGAATACAAAAGGGCAAGAGAATTTGGGAGGTGATGGAACTGCTCCATATCTGGCTGATGGTGGTGGTTATCCAAATGTATCATTTGGCAAAACTCATAGAACTGTACACTTAAAAGGGGTGAATATCAAAGTATGTAAATTATGACTCCAAGAAAGTGGTGGGTGGGGTGTTCCAATCTGAAAACAAATGAAAATAATTACACGGACTTCATTGGAGTGGGGCTAGGGGTGGGACTTGGGGTGCATGTTCTTACCTGCAGAGGCAGCACGCTGCACTGGTTACAGACACAGCCTTTACAGCCAGAGGGCCTGAGCTCACTCTGTAAGTTACACAATTGTCTGTTGCCTCAGTTTCTTAATCTGTCACTTGAGATAACAGTAACACTACCTCAGTGGGGTTACTGTTAGGACTTAAGAAGCCAGAGGGATGGGCACTGAAAATTTAAGGCTTTGCAATGGGAGAGAGTCTGGTGTTTTCTTTTCCCTCACCTCATGCTTGGTGAGGTCATCCTTGTCTCTACTGAAAAATAGTCTTCATCACAAAAGCCCCACAAGTAACACTGCCCAGCCTGCCGTATCAGGCAGCCACTGCTGAGTAAACGCTCTGGAATAAACCTCAGAGAGAGAATAAATCACCTTTCACGCCATCCTCCCCCCAGGTGAGGACTGAGGTCATTGCAAGAGGCATAACAAATAGTCGACATAATGTACCAAACTAATAGATTCTATAAGGAAAACTAAATGGAAAATTTTTCTTGAGTGCTGGGCACCTCTGGCTGAAGAGACAGTGGAGCCAGTGTTATTATAAATGTAGTTGAATCAATAATACTTTTTCATTCATTTCTTTTTCATTTCACAAAAATGCCTATTTTAACCAGCAAAGAAGTAAGGAGATATTATCAAGGGCAATTTTTCATGCTCACATGGATTATATTCTGGGACACATCGTTCTTCTAAATAGTCCCATTTTTTTTTTTTCTCTCAGAAATGTATTCAGTTCTCTTCCAGCAGTGTGAATTTATCTGGAAAGCTTTGACAATCAATTAAGTAAATGAGAAAATAGAATGCTTGTAATTATGATAATCAAGCTATATGAAACCCACCCTCTTAGGTCTAATACCCACACATCTTTAAGCAATATATTAATTAAGCTTTGGATAATTGTTACAATTAGAATCAAGTTTTTATAATTTTTAAAAATCACCCAGAGATAAAAAGGAAATATTTAAAAAATATATGCAGCTGTTGGTTTTTAATGCAATTCATCCTCAGTGACTACATTGTCATTTCCCCGGCTGCATAGAAACAATTCCAGTATGCTTTATCGATGTGACTTTTCATTTACAATTGGAGGAAATGTGCATGTAACACCTTGGTCAGATGTCTCCCTGTTTCTTTAAGTCAGAGGTTGGCAAACTCTTCCTGTTAAAGGACCAAGTATTTTAAGCTTGCCGGCTAAGAGGCAAAATCGAAGATATCTGTGAACTTGCTTAAGAAACAGATCGCCACAGTGTCTGTACTAATGAAATTAAAATATAATAAAATAATAATTAAGTACATTTTTGGCAACACACATCTAATGAAAAGAGTAGAATTCTTACCATTGGGAAACCATGTTGCTTAGTTTGGGGTGCAATGTGAGTATCTCCCCTCATCGAGTCTTTGCCAATATTCATCCTGAAACCACTCTCAGAGCGTTGGCAGCAGTCTGGCTGTGGTTCACACAGGGTAGTCGGCCAGCCCCTGAGCAGTGTTCTCAACGTTAATGGGCCTGAGAATGGCCTAACCGGCTTGTTAATATAGATTGCCGAGTCACACCCCCAGGTTTCTGGTAAGTTCCAAGAATTTGCATTTCTAACAAAGTCCACTTGGTACTGATGCTCCTGGTTAAGACCAGGCTTTTACAATATTGCCCTTGATGTTGCTCCTTTAAAAAAAGTCACGCCGAATACAAATCTATATGTTTTACGTTTTCGTTGTTTATGCCGCCTGTATTTTAGCTCACCTGATGGACTTAACTTTTTGAACTCTTGAGGTGCAGCGGCAGTAAATCCAGTTAAATTTCCATTAAAAAGTAAAGACCTATTTAAGTGAATTCAGGATTGATAATAAGAGGAACTTTTGTCTCTTAAATAGCTATTAGTCTCTTGTTTCCAAAGTCAGGCATCAGCAATCAGCATCTACTTGTCTGCCGTTAAGAATGCCTGAATAGCATTTTTCCAGTACGAGCAAACTTTTAAAATAGTATGCAATATTCCAAAAGATATATGTGGGTGACACATAAGAATGACAGTTTTATCTTGATTTAATAGGTCCTAATTCACCAAGCATGTTATCAATATACTGCTCTCTGAATTATAATTTGTTGACATGTTCAACCTGTCAGAATTTAATAGAGACTTTCCTGAGGCCTCCAAGGGTCAAGGGAGATCCCAGTTTCCTAAATCCTGGGGCAGCCCGTAATCTCCGGACCAAACCATCTCTAAGTTGACTGCATTAGGCTCTTGGGATGAGCTCTGAATGATTTGAACTATTACCTATATTGAGGTCGCGGAGAAGGTTAATGATAAACAACAGGGCATCAGCTAATTTTAATGATCGCATCTCGCCAAAGAGGTTTTTTCCAGAAAAGAAGCACAGTGGAAAATATGTTCTCCTTCTGTTTATTTGTCCCAATGGTTTAAAAAAATCAGCTTTACGGAACCATAATCTTCCTCATGACAGATGGGCTTATACATTGGCATCGTGCTTTCAATCCACAGTTTACATTTCAAGAGGAAGGTGAAGAAACTGAATGTAAAGACATCTATTTTTCAGTGTTATAACATTGATACAAAAAATAGTATTCTGATTAGCAGCTTGATTGGCAACCCATGTAACCCTAAATAGTACTACAAACCTGGAGAGTGCACTTTTACAGACAAGTACGTTTGGCGAAATAGTATGTACAATTTTGACAAATAAATACATAAATAAACAATCATTCATATATAACGATATACCTAAATGTCAATTATCATCAACAAGCGTTTCTAGTAAATTACTTCTTTCATTCACAAGTTACTTTGTTGCTTATAAAAACTATCCTCACCTTTACAGAAGAAATGACAGAATCAATTCCCCCACTAAACCCACATATTAGGAAAGGTAGAAAATGAATCCCAGAAGCTTTATGTAAATGTTCCATTGTCTTTTGATAGAAGAGGTTTGACTGAAAAACTCCTTCCTCAGCTTCTCTGTAAAGAGTTTGTTTCCCCCATATCATCACACAAAGGGGTTTTGTTCTTCTGATTTTAATCCAAATCGAAAACGATGTTCATTTTTTTGATTCCCGTTATTTAAAAATACAATATTATATATCGAAACTGGCATTTGGTTCAATAGAAGAAGACCCAAAGCCACGCAAACTAACCAGCAAAGATAAAACTTTTTTTTTCCAAAAACAAACTTAAAAAGGAAAATTTAAGAATACAGACATTAATTATTGATACCTTTTGTTATCCAATGCATAATGAACACAACAGGTAGGGGGACAGTCAGAAGGTTTTTATAAAAATTCTCTGAACGACTCCTGGTACAACATTGAAACATTATTTTATGTAAGAGAAATGATAATACATTAAAAAATGGCTTAAATAATTGAAACCATAATTTGGCCGGCACCATAAAATTAAGAAAAGTAGAAAATTAGAGCTTTTTCATGATCACTTGACTTAAACTTTTTTTTTTTTTTTTGAACATTCAAAAAATGAAGGGCAATCATGCTTTCAGCTATTGAAACACTGGACAAATGGCTTTGCCTCACCGAGCTCCATGCAGAAGAAAATGTACATAACAAGCAGATTCTAGCTATACATACAGGGGAGAAGGGAAAAATGCCTTTAAAATATATACATATGGTCTTTGATGAATATTTACATGTTTGTCACATGGGCACTACCTAGCATAAAAAAGTTAGGAAATAGTTCTTTAAGACATATGATTCTCTGATTTTTGCTCCTTTTAAAGATTAGGGCTCTATTTATAGTGGATACACACACACACACACACACACAGAAAACAATTCATAGATGTACATATACGATGTTCGTAATGTGCAATTCCTTGACGCGAAGGTGGCTTGACTGAGCATAAGGTAAATGCAAAATGGTAGTATAAGACAGAGGCTTGATTCAGCTATGTGACTGAAACGCAAACCAAGCACAAAGTCATGAGACTTTTCCAATGACTGGAACTCACAGCAGTTGAGGGGTGGGGGTTAGAGAGGGCTCACCTTGTGCTGATCCATCTCTCCCCAGGCTACCTAATGCTGTTTTCCAATCAAACTCGGCAGTCCAGCTGTTTGATGAAGATGTATTGAAGGACAGGAAGGCCTGTCTCATATTGCATTCTTTGGGGCTGGGGATAAAAGATCCAGTGTTTTCAAGAAATAGGCCATGACTTCCATTTGTTCATTGTGTTTACTTGTTTGCTATCAACTTCTAGGGGGGGCTTCCAAAGGTCAGGTTAAAAGAAAAGTTATATTCTTTCAGTTGCAGGGCTTTCTTTGAATGAAAACAAACAAAAAGAAGTTTTCTAATGAATAGATGATGTGCAATGTGGGGGTTTGCTGAGTGCCTGTTCTTCTGATAGAGGGGGGCTAGCTTTACCGGTCACTCTTCAAAGTTCTTATTGAGAATTCAGATCACTGTTTCCTGAGATCCAAGTTGATGGGATAGAATACATTTTGCAAAGCATGTGATTCATTTATTGTAATACACTTCCAGCCAGAGGCTCCTCCCTGAAGAAACACAGCTGCCTTCACTTGCAGCACCCTGGGAAATCAAGGCAATGCACTGAAGTAAAAACTTGTTCATTGAAACCAGAAGAAATGGTAGAGAAATTGAAGCTTCTCCAAACACCTAAGATATCCAGGGAAAAGTCAAAAAATCTTAGAAGAACCAGATGCACGAACAGTTCATATTCGATCTTTCTTTTGGCAGATTTTACATTTAAGCTGATGTTACTACTACTGATTACAATGACCATCATTGTAATGAATTATTTTAGCATTTGGCATAACGCATGACACATTGCATTAGCACCTTGTAAACTAAGGATCTCAAGATTCTTAGGAAATGCAATTTGCTCTCACAGCACCTGTGAGGTAGGTGTTTTTTCCATCCATTTTATACATGAGTATACTGAAGCACAGCAAGGTTAAGACGCCTGCTCACATGACCCAGCAAAGATGATGGTATCAACAGGAACTGATTCCAAGCTTCTCCACCCTTCCTTCCCGTGAACCTCAATCACAGAGCTTGGAGCTCCCAGAATGCCTCCCAACAGCATTGCTGCTGGAGGTGCCTGGATGTTTCAGATGTTAGAGTATTACATCTGTCACCTACAGAGCTAAATCATCCAATAACATTGGTACCCATTGAAAGATTCTCTCACATGCTTTGCAAATGTGTGGGCGTGGCATCTCATACTATTGCTAAGTTTGCTTATGTTAATTTTAATGCAGACATAAATTTGTATTTTCTCCATGTAATTTATTGTTTTTCTGCCCTCCTTCCAACTTATTTCTACACATGTGCCTGCCTCTGTCAGAAATTGTAAAATGCACTTAGCAACACTGTATGGAGGCAGGCAGGTGAGATTACATTTGGCAAAATCTCCTTGGAGGCACCAGGTAATGTTTGTTCTGAAAGGGCAAAAAAAAAAAAAAAAAAAAAAAAAAGCTCTTGTTTATTTTGTTAAGTAGCATTTTATATACATTCCACCCAATGACCAGGTTTAATCCTTGGATGAGCAGGCAGAGTTGTCTTCCAAACATACAGGATATTTGATTTTCAAGTTTAGATTTCCATTTATTTAACTGCAGCCTTCCTGCCAGGCCTAAGTTCATTTCTTGCTGGAACGGCAAACTCTGTACATGTCCCATGGCAATATATGTAAAAATTCAATATAACAGCACACACAATGTTAATAATCACATCGAGCGTGTCTTCCTGACTGCGTATTATTTCTGAATTATTTCTGAAAAAGCGCTATTTACTTATTCATTTTTGCAGAGCTGATATGAAGACATTACAGTGAGTTTCAGTTTCCCAGAACCAGATTTTTATCTCAGATGCACAGTATGTAAATCCTAGCAGTTTTCAGGAAGTTGCTTTTTCAGATAAATGCAATGCCTTAGGACCTGAGAATGAAATCTGGCCCTTCAAACTCGTGTATTGTTTCTATGACCAGAGCCTGACATTTGTAAATTGGTAATCGAAGAAAGAAAGTAGGAGTGGGAAGAAAACCCTTTTTACAAAACCCCTTTGCCAGTTCATTTCCCTTGGTGACACCTGTTAAATACCAACACCTTAGGCCCCATTTCTTAAAAAAGAAAAGAAATGTATTTACATTGGTAAAAATCCTAACATCTGAGATGTTTCTTGCTTGACATGTCATTCCAGATTCTGTGCATTTCTTCCGGAGAGATCTGATGCACGGTGATAACTCGGCGATACCTACACAAACTATAGGCCATTTTCCAGTGATTGAAGCCACTGTTCTGGAAAGGATGTATGCCCAGTTTTCGAAGACACAGTCCCACATATACATCTTCAAGGTGAAGCAGCCTTGTGTGGAGTGAAGTCTTATAAATGAGTTCAGCCACATCAGCTGAAAAGATATAGCCAGTTCCCGAACAGAACGGTGGGTAGTTACTGTCAGGGTACAAATCCCTGGGCATATACCACTTACTGCGGACGTCCCGGATTGGTCCTCCATTGATGACATAGCCAGTAAAATACCTTCTCCTTGGCTTGGTGGAGGGTTTTAGTAGTTTATAAATAAGGTTGTCCATGTTTACAAAAATGTCACTGTCTGTTTTCATGACATACTTGGCTTTTGAACAAAAAGTGGCCACCCATCTCATTCCCATTAATGTCTTAAGGGTAAGGTTATGGTAGGAGTCAATAAAGTCCTCCACAATAATGTCGTGGAAGATTTGGCTCTCTTGCTCCACCATCTGATTCAGAACAGGATCAGCGTTCTTGCCCAGGAGGAAGAGAGTGGCTATCTTGATCCCTTTGAAGTTGTTCTCATCCCCCCACGTCTCTCGGATTGCCTGGCGGGCATCGAATTCTTTGTGGGTGGTGCTGATGAGGATAACAAGGAAAGGAATGTTCTTTTCACATTTGGTGGGTTCATTTATAAGAAATTCAAAAGAATGTGGGTTTATAGGTCGAGTTCTTATGTTGCCAAAGGTGAAGTTTTTCCTGGCGACTGTTAGGTGGCTGAATGGCTTGGAGCCAGTGTAGGAAGAAGTGGGACGAGTTATACTCAGATACCAGAGGGCACTGGCCCAGCACACGACTGTCAAAACATATAGACAGGACACCTTTGAAGCCATTGTCTTGAGAGCACGTCTATTCCAAATATTGAAGAATATGCCTTCTTGGCATTAGTTTCTTTTCATCTTGCAAAGGCAGCATATTACTAATAAATCTTAAAGTTCGATAGAGAAGCGTGAGTGCGGGATTGTCCATGGGTCTTCGTGGCAGTCTGGCATCTGTGCATTCCCTCTACTTTCTTCCAAACTTGTTGGAAGGTTCCATCCCTCCCAAGTCTTCCTCTTAACTCTGCAAAATCAATAAAACACAGTTTTCATTAAGATTTATTCAGTTACTTTACATCCCCACATAAACAGAACAAGGGTGTTAGAATTACCCATGGTGACTAAAATAAAAAACATAATCATTCATTTCCACCACTACTGAAAACTCCCTAACACAACCAGCCTCCTTTTTCTCCCCTTGATAGAAATTATTTATGTATATTTATACCCAATTAATAAATATTAGATTATAAACTCTAGAAGAATATGAAGTAAACTGAACATTAGTAATTAAAACGAGTTTTCCCTTGTCACAAGAGGACTTCTTTGCTGTTAAATACCTTCGGACACTAAAGGCTTCTTTCAAGCAGGAGAGTCTCACATAGGGCCTTGTATCTCTTTTCCATGTTTCCAAGTCTGAGCTTTCGTTCACTTAATTCTGATGAAATAATCAGTTCTCAACATCTCTTTGCTTTCTCTAGCCCTGTGTTTGAAAATGTGCCCGTCGCCACTGGAAAATCTCTGCTAAAATGGTCTCTCTAGGCTCTGACTCACAAGTAATTCTTTACTTTTCCTCACTTTTCCCTAACTTTGGCTTTCACAAATGATAGTCCCTTATTATCAGTTTTCTAGGAGGCATCCTATGAAGAAGAGCCTTTTCTTCAGGCATGGACACCATCACCCAAGTGTCCTTTCAGACAGCTGGCAGCATGCATTTTGTAGTTGATCTAAATGGTATCACTTTTTGTGGTTTTCAACAATTCACTCTGATGTTCCCTTGATGAAATTACGTTGGCCCCTTTCAATTCTTTTTCTGTGGTTACACTTGTCAGTAAACATAGCAGGAGTATAATGAGAGACACAATTGAGCTTAGGGCCACAAATCCAATGAAGATGGACACAACACTTTAATTGGTATTCAAATTAAAAAGTTGTCCTTCAGAATGCTACTCCTTTCTAGAACCTGAGTTGCTATCACACCAGTAAAACAATACATGCCAGGCTACAAAGTCTATTCATGTTAATAAAAACTGTCTCTTCCTTCCCAGTTAGAGCAAAACATGGTATCCCTGGAAGACGGAGATAGCAGATAATGGATATCAATTTCAACAAAGTCTGCTTTGAAGAAAACTATGCACTTAAACATACAGACTGTGTTGAAAGGACTCAACTGTGATTATAGATGGAAAATCATGCTTCCATGCACAATATTCATAATGCAATGAAAAGAAGTGATGGGCAATAGCAGAGATAATACACATCATCTTGTCAAAGCCAAGGGCTGACTGTGAATATATGATCCATATGAGACCAGCAATAACTCAGTGTGGTTACCATTCTAACTAAATGAATATTAGAATGGCGTCAAGCAGCATGACTCCAGGCATAATCACACCTTCATCCAACCCGTAATAAGTACTCTCTAAATATAAGCTCCAGTATTCTTGGCTCCTGAAGGAAATGTCCACTCTAAGGTGCACCAGAGCTGATAAAAGGGATGTGATGTGCAGCAAGCTTTGATACTTTAAACAGTAAGCAAAAAGAAGGAAGAGAAACCAGCAGTAGAGTATAGAGAAGGGTTTCTCAACTTGGAATATACAGACATGGACTCCATTTGAATGCCAAAGGGATATGAGTGAGTCTCAAGATGGTAATCACAACCAAACTTTCTCCCTCATTATTCCAGGGCTTAGTATCTGATTCTTACAAGCCTACCGTGATCATCATACAGCCCTTGTCACTTTCCATACTTTCCTACTAAAGTGTGAGTCACCTATCACTAAGCTGGTATACCAAAAATAGTCACTGGAAGAGGTTCCTCTCAAGTTCTTTTCTCGAGCCACTAATCACATGGGTGCATGTAAAGCACTGGGAAAACAGAAATAGAACCCGTACTCCTCCTCAAGGAACTCATATTCCAGGAGGGAAGACTTCATGTAAATGATTAAAACAGAGGGATAAAGGGGCACCTGGGTGGCTCAGTCTGTTGAGCATCTGACTCTTGATTTTGGCTCAGGTCATGATCCCACGGTCATGGGATTGAGCCCTGCATCTGGCTCCAAGCTAAGGCTGTTTACGATTCTCTCTCTCTCAAAATAAATAAATAAACTTAAATAATAAAACAAAACAGAACAAAACAAAATAAAATAAAATACATGTAGTACACCAGGCATCAGGCTACGTGCTGTGCACTCCATGGCCTGTATTGTATGGAGCTTAATTCCTTATGATGTTACAAGAGAGTTATTGCCTCCATTTTACAGTTGAGAGAATGGAAACTCAGAGATATTAAGTAGCTTACTCAAGATCACACAGCTAGTGAATGAATAATTGAGTAGTCATCTCGAGCTTCGAAAGGCCTGTTAGGACAACAGGCAAAATCTTGCACAGGAAAATGCAGGGTGGCAGGGAGCATCTCATGCTGCTATTCTTCCAGCAATCTGCGCATTTATTTTCTTAGATGTATGTCCGCAGCTGGAATTTTTGCCTAGTTCATTCTGGTTTGTTACACACTGCATGACACCGATTCTGTGAAGATCCTCGATCACCAAAAACTGATGTCTTGCAAAGAGTACATTAAAGCTGGGGGCAGGGAGAGAGAGTGGCTACTGTGGAAGAGGCTCAGACACACTTTGCTTTCCCCTTTCTCTGATGTCCTCAAACACACACATGTGCTCATACTCACACACTGCAAGAATTGCTCTTACTACTGACTTTTTTTCAGACATGAGAACAAAAGTAAGCACAGCATTAGTTACATCTTGGTCACCAGTAAATGCAAATTATCACCAATAAAAACAGGATTGGAAATGGGCAAAAGAACCAGCCTAGGATCTGAAGAGCAGCCAAGGATAACGTGCACCTACAGCGAGGGGTGTTCAAAAACACCCTTTTTGCTTACAAGAAAGCACATGTCTCCGGTGGCCAAACGAACACAAAAATATACCTCTGGAACAGAGAGCAATATAAGGAAAGGTAAGAGAGAGTAGTAGCATGCTGCATTTAACTCTAAAGCATGATTTTATGTATGTTGATTGAAGTAGTTAGTGATGGGCCAGATGTCCACGTTTTACTCCTTGAGCAATCCTAACTTGCTGTGAGGCTTTCTGGGCCTCGGTAGCCTTAAGCTAAAATAAGGACAAAAATAAAATCTATATTATTTCCAAACACATTGTACGTGTTAACGATCATCACCAATCCTTTGAGTTTCTGAGGGAAATGTTGTTACACAGAGAGATAGTATTATGATATAAAGAACAGGTTCTAGTGGTGAGGAGAGGATTATGTCAGCTTATCAGTTCATGATTTGGGGTCCAGGTCACACACGTCAATCGATTCTTCTGAACACAGGATTGCGATCAGTTTTTTGGTTTAGCAAATGCACTGTACAGATTTTCACTAGAGAATTCTGTTTTCTTCCTGGAAAACACGAAGGCAAAAGTCCACTAAAAAGCAAAGAAAACGTCAGCTGAAAAGTTCTAGAGAAAGGAGCTGAATGTCACAAAGAGGAATCCTCTGGGGGGTTCTTTTAGTTTCCTGAGATTTAAAAAAGTCCTGTTTAACAGACGTGTTAATGTATTAAAATACAAAGTTGCATATAGAACATTTGTCATTCCTTTTAGCAGTCCTACCACAACCACAGACACTGATGACACATTAACTTGTCATCCATTAAATACAAATCCCTCCAAATAACCTTCCTCTAGAACTCTTGAAAGATTTCTTCCCCAGGAGCCATCCTGTATCGCAGATTACCTCATTCACAAGACCCTTCAGGAGCTACCCACCTTCACCTTTCAGGAAGTTAATGGAGCAGAATTTTCAATTTAAGGAGCTCCTGATTCCCCTAGAAATCACATTGGATAGTCTGTTATTTTGAGTAGTGTATTTTTTAAAAAGCCCCTAAGTTGCCCAAATTCTTTTCTTGTATGGCCGGAAGTAAGTCCTGCAGCAAGTGGGCAGAATCTCTTGGGTGAATTGTGCATAATTTGGGTGTCAAGTTCGGTCACTCTCCATCATATTCAGGCAGGTAGGAGTCAGCACTGATTCCCTACGCCCTGTCACTGAAGGGGCCTACAGTCATTCCAGCTTCCCTGCACCCACGGGCAAGGCTGTCCAAGCCCCGTCAACTCTCTGATGTCTCAAGGAATATAATATCTCCATGTTCTGATTTCCCTTTGATTTTCAAGTCTACTTCATTTGTCCATGAGAAACGTGCGAAACACCTGATGCCTGCAGAGATGCCAGGCACTGCTCTCCACTCTGGTAAGACAGATGGGGGCTTACTTTCTAGGAAATGGCATACAATAAACGCATGATAAACGGATACAAAAATAGTTTCAGGTAGTGGCAACTGATGTAAATAAGTCAGGCAATGGGATAGAGACTGAGCAGAGGTGAGAGGGGAGCTACTTTAGATGAATCGATCACTCTCTGAAGGGTGACATTTGAGCTGAGAATAGAAAGTCTTGTGCTCTTCAGTCTAGTCACTGAGTCTTTTACTAACTTTTTGGCTCTTTGCTTGGCTCTTTGGGATTAGTGTTTCATTAGGAAACACTTTCTTTTTGGTTTTTGAACTCTGCTCTTCTCTTGTCTTTTGGATCTTCTTGGCTTCATGTTTCCCATTTGTGGCCTTTTTGCTCACTCTTGCAAATGCCCTCAGCTTCTAGAGATGGAGGTTATTGGTATTAGCAGGCTATATGTATTAGTTTGCTAAGGTGGCCATAACAAAGTACCAGAACCTGGGTAAATTTATTGTTTCACATTTCTGAAGGCTATATAAGTCTGAGAAGATATTGGCAGAGTCGTTCTTTGTGAGAGCTGTGAGGGAGAATCTGTTCCACGCTTTTCTCCTAACTTCTGGTGATTTGCTGGCAATTCTCTGGCACTCCTTGTTTACAGATGAATCACCTAGATCTCTGCCTTCATCTTTACACAGCATTTTCCCTTCTCTGTGTCCCAATTTACCCCTCAACCCCTTTTTAGGAGACCTGTCATATTAGATTAGGGCCCACACTAATGACCTCATTTTAATTTGATTACCTCTATAAAGACCCTATTTCCCAACAAGGTCACATTCTGAAGTATTGGGGGTTAGGAATTCACCATGTCTTTTTAGGGGGGAGGGACACAATTCCATCCACATCTACTTTCCTGGATGGCAACAAAATGAAATACTTTGCTCCCCAAGATTTCATTTCTTCACATTTTATGCTCTTGATTCGAGCAGGGAAATTATTGGGTTTTGGTAAACTAACTTTTAAAGGGTAAAAAAAATGTGTAATTAGCATTCAAAGTAGAATGGAACATCAACGTGTAAGGGGATACAAAGTTTGGCTTATTTTTAGATTAAAAAAGCTAGTTCATTTATTTTGTAAGACCACATGAGGAATATGGCACAGATTTAAAAACAGTCCTGTGCTTCTGCCATTTTTTCTTTCCCTTGAGGTATCCCCCACCTCCCCTGCAAAAAAAAAAAAAAAAAAATCAACCCATAATTAGTTGGGAAAGTGAAGTCAGGGCTGTGACACCTTTCCCAAAAGGTTGGGGTCAAACAATTCTTGAGAAACTGACTTGTTTTCTGGAGAATAAGGACGATTCTCCTGTGTCACCTCCAACTACCAGCATTCCTATTATTCAGAAATGATTTTGAATTTTTTTTTTTCAACGTTTATTTATTTTTGTGACAGAGAGAGACAGAGCATGAACGGGGGAGGGGCAGAGAGAGAGGGAGACACAGAATCGGAAACAGGCTCCAGGCTCCGAGCCATCAGCCCAGAGCCCGACGCGGGGCTCGAACTCACAGACCGCGAGATCGTGACCTGGCTGAAGTCGGACGCTTAACCGACTGCGCCACCCAGGCGCCCCAGAAATGATTTTGAATATTCAGAGACCATATGGCACTACAAAAGTGGTTTTAACATTAAAATCCATGAAGTCATTTTAAAACATGGTACAAAAGATAAACCTGTTGAAAACAAATCAACCCAATTTTTTTTTTTTAATTTTTTTTTTCAACGTTTTTTATTTATTTTTGGGACAGAGAGAGACAGAGCATGAACAGGGGAGGGGCAGAGAGAGAGGGAGACACAGAATCGGAAACAGGCTCCAGGCTCCGAGCCATCAGCCCAGAGCCCGACACGGGGCTCGAACTCACGGACCGCGAGATCGTGACCTGGCTGAAGTCGGACGCTTAACCGACTGCGCCACCCAGGCGCCCCCAAATCAACCCAATTTTAACCAGTTAAAAGGGAGGGATAAAAGGAAGACAAAAATTCTAAAAAAAAAAAAAAAAGATAATAAAGAAAAGAGAAGGCGGGGAGAGAAAGGGCCAACCACTTGTGTTTATGAAAAGCTCCTGAAATGGATGAAAAGTTGGTGGTACCACACATCACCATCCTGGGGAGGGTAAAAGAGATTCTGCCTGAAAAATGTTTTGATCTCAAATGACTTTCCTCAGAGCTGGTGTATGAGCGAAATCAAAGAATCTTCATTCTGTGGGGAAATCCAGGAACTCAGACCGCAACAGAACTAATTGATAAACGAGCCCCAAAGGCCAGAGATTCTACTCAGCTGCATTAATTTGGCGAATGGTTATCTTGATGCCCAACTCCCTCCCTTCCTCTCGCTCTTGTAATTATGCTCTAAATAAGCACAGGAGAGGAAGAAATAAAGCACTATTAACACTAGATAATGGTCCTTGAAGGAAGAATTTCATAAACCATTATATTATACAGCTTGCTAACTTATTATCTCTCCAAATCACAGAGGGCTAGCTCTCTCTCCTAGCCTCTCTTTGAAGTCAGCCTCCTTGGCTGTGAAAGGCACTATACACACAGAAGTCGAAATCCCTGAATGCTCATAGAGGTAAACGGTCTGACTCCTCTGCCTCAGAAAGACAAAAAGCTAATCTGTTCCTTTAAAAAAAAAGTTTAATTATGAGTCCTTTCAGAGACCCCATAATTGAACTCATCCAACAGCACGTTTGCAACAAGCAAGTGGCAGAAAGCAAAGAAAGGTAATATTCATCATGATTTGGCAGCTGAAATCCCTTCCCTCCCAAATCTGGAAGAGATTATTCGAACCTTTCTCCTTTCAGTTCACTATACCTTGAAATTTGTTGAAAAGGTCCTTATAAATCCCTGCACTCAGAAGAATGGGGCCAACTTGAAAGAGGAGTGGTCAGGATGAGGATGTTCATGTGTGGGCTTAGGGCTCTTGCTATTCTGAAAGCTACACTCTATTTCCTTGCAGAAAAAAGTGCACTTCAAATTAGAGAAGATTATAGCTTTCTTCGAATCAATGTGTTGCCCTAGTTCTAGAATTCAGAGAATTTTTAAACATCGCTACAATCCTCTCAGGGAAAAATGAAAATGAGGATGTCTCATTATTTTAAATAAATGCTTGGCTTCCTTTGCAGTGATGGATATGGTGCCTTGACTGCCTTATATGAGACACATTTTTAAAGATGGGCACAGCCATCACTTATTTAATCATAGGAGCCTGGGAGCCTGGCAGTATGGTCGGGCCTTGGGTAGGGCTTCTCCACTGGGAAAGAAACGCCATGATGTTTTATTACAGAGGTGGAAGAGGATGAGAGGAAAGACATCCTACTCATATAAACAGCAGCTGGGAGAATTTAAAAATGATGAGCTATGCGACACCAAAAAGAGTATTCATTTGCCCCATTATTTTGGGTAGGGGAAGCTGATATAAATGGATATTATTAGAAACCAGAAAGATGTTAGTGTATTGCTACCTAAAATTTACAAAGTCTAAGGAGATATTTCCTAGTCCATCACAGAGAGGTAATATTTTGGGTCATATTTCAGAGAATGACATTAGTACCATGAAGGAACTGATAACATCATATAGAAAAAAACCTTGCAATTTTTATTTTCCGTTTGTTTCCTTTTCTAACTCAAATGCCCCTTTACACAACATCAATTTATCAGAACACATAACAGGCAAAAATAATTTTTTTAATTTTTTTAATGTTTATTTATTTATTTATTTTTTTCAACGTTTATTTATTTTTGGGACAGAGAGAGACAGAGCATGAACGGGGGAGGGGCAGAGAGAGAGGGGGACACAGAATTGGAAACAGGCTCCAGGCTCTGAGCCATCAGCCCAGAGCCCGACGCGGGGCTCGAACCCACGGACCGCGAGATCGTGACCTGGCTGAAGTCGGAGGCTTAACCGACTGCGCCACCCAGGCGCCCCAATGTTTATTTATTTTTGAGAGAGAGAGAGAGAGAGAGAGAGAGACCGAGAGCAAGTGGAGGAGGGGCACAGACAGAGGGAGACACAGAATCCGAAGCAGGCTCCAAGCTCTGAGCTGTCAGCACAGAGCCCGACGCAGGGCTCAAACCCACAGACTGAGAGATCGTGACCTGAAAGCCGAAGTTGGATGCTTACAACTGACTGCGCCACCCAGGCGCTCCTAGGCAAAAATAATTTTGTGTAGCTGCTGTCAATGGAAATTATTTTGTAGGCAATCTTATGGCACTGGAAGATCTGGATTCAACTTCCAGATTTTTAGTAATCAGCTCTGGACTCTGTGCATCTCTCCACCTTTGTTTCCCCATCAATGAAATGAGAATAATGACATCCGGACATACTTTGCAAGGTCATTGTATGGATCAAATAAGATACTGGATTTGAAAATACTTTGTAAGCTAAATACTGCTACCAGAACGAAGAGTATTATCATTATTAATATAAACATGATAAACAAAAGACAAATCTTGAGGGTATCACCTATAAAATGTTTAATGAGCAATAAGTCAACTCATCTTGACTGGTGCAAAAGCAGTTTTCTTATTTGGCTGATACTCAAAAGGGGTGGGGGCAAAGCTCGGCAGTTGACTGTTCTCACAAGAAGTTTCAATTTCATTTTATAATGTGAATATTAAGAGGTCCTATACTTCTGTGAAAAAGGATACACAAGTTAGAGGAAATATTATGATTATTATTAGCACTAATGTGATAAAGAACTAGATTTTTTTCAAATACAACTTTAGAATATCAAAAATCTACCAGATTTAAATAGCCCTCTGAGTAGCATTTACATAGTCATAATTAACATTCTATGTCCACTAGGACAGGCTCAAATGGCTATACCATGAGTATTTTAGAGATATTTAAGACAAAGCCAATTCACGATTTGCCAGTTTTTCTTCATAGGTTTGTCAAGGTCGTAACAGAACTTATCCACAATGTAATATTACAAAGCATATGATCATTTCATCACTCAACTTAAGGGACTTGGCAATTTTCAGCATCAGAGTTAGCTTTATGAATTGCTCTGGAGATGTACCCAAAGGAAAGCCTGGGTGACAATGAGTTCTGTTTGGCAGAGTAGCTTTTTAACCAAACCATTTTGTTTCTGAAATCTGTGATTCTGTGTATACTTTCTCAAGTTGGTACCTCCTGGCCAGTGAGGTGACAAATGCTGTCCTGGATTTCACCAATATCCTCAGTCACCTGTGTTGGTTCTTCACAGTCCTTACCTCCGCCAATCCCCAGTGTTGCTCCCCACAAGCTATTTACCAAACACTTGCTCAGCTTCCCCTCACCAGACACTATTTTGTGTTAGAGATTTCCCTTTCTACACATTCCCCTCTTTTCATAACTCCCTTTTTGCTAATGATTCTTATTTCCCCAATGGTTAGAGACCCAGCCTGCCAGTTTTCATCCTACTGGCACCTTGAACTCTTCACCACAATCCACCTTGCATAGCTCTTGAATCTGTTTGCGGCTACACTGGACTCTTCTCACTTGGATTCCATGGGCAGGGCTCAAGACATTAATCCCCCCCACCCAAGGCCTCTGAGGTTCAACTCTCATTCTTGTCACTTTACCATTCTCTCTTCCCCACTGCATCAGCTCTCCACAATCATTTGCAATCTTTATTCCTACCCCTGAGCCTTTAAATTTTGTGGGGTAAGATCTCATCGTCAAAGCGACTGAGACAATTTGGCCTCCTGGAGAAAGCACAGGATTGACAGTCAACAGAAGAAACCTCAAGTTGTAGTTTTGCCATAAAATTCTTGGGAAACATTTTCCTCCTTAAAAATTTCTCTTAGTTTCAAAATTGCATTAATTTTCACTGATCAGGAATTCCACACCAGTCCATGATTTCTCAACCCACTTGATGAAAGGCTCTTCAATGCACTATTTGGCATTTTCAGTCCTTCCATTACCATTGGCTCTTTGTCTTTAGAAGGGCTTAGAAAAATGACGAGAATAACAATAACAAAACCTCTTGACCCTGGCATCACTTTCAATTATTGTCATATTTTTCTCTTTCATTTCATATCCAGAGCCCCCAAATAAGTGCTCTCTCACGCTTTTATGCATGAAAACTCTTTAAATCGTCACCCATTTAAACTCTTGCAATCTATCTGCATGGTGCATAACGTCATTCTGAGTAAAGCCATAAGACCTTCCCTGACAGCTTAGTCACTCTGTTCTTCCAACTCTTGCCTAGGATTCCTCCTTCCTGCACTCTCATGTTTCTCTGCTCGCATTTCTGGTGGTCTTTGCACTTTCCTCTTTCCCCCTCCTTTGCCTGCTCTACCCATTTTCCACACCATACTCAGCCCCACTTCCAGTCTCATTAGCATAGGGAACTCCCTCAGCAGTCAGCTGTCTAGCAGAGTTCACCGGAAACGTGGGTCAGAGACCAATGAACTTTATACATCCCTTTCCATTTTCATCGCGGTTCTCTCTCTCAGACCGGGTATAAATGTAAGATGATACCAAAGTGGAGAGACATTTGCCTTCCTTCTGCTTTCTGCTTTTTCTTTTCCCTGTAGAAAATAGATTTCAGAACATGTGTTTGAGTCCAATTTCTTTTTAAGCTAGGAAGTCTATATCGTAGACAAACTTAACAGGCATTGAGGACAAGTTTTACTAATGACAACAAAAGGTAAAAAATGATTTTGTGCTTTTTGTACATGCTCTACACATGTGAGAGCTTTACTCTTCTTTATATTTGAGATGTCAGGCTGTTTCTGAAACTGTTAAAATGTTGTAAGGTCCATTCAAAGCATGTTTTTACTTGGTCCATTAGAGATGAGTTTCCATGAAATTCTGAGACTATTTTTTTTTGTTTAAAGACTGCATTTTAACAGTCATTTTTTTCCAGTAAGCCTAGACAGATGGTACAGGTGACTTTTCTAAGAGATATCAAGCTATTTGCTTCCCCTTTCCTTTATTATGTTATTTGAAAGCCATCAGACAGTTTGAGTTCTATAAAGGTAGAATTTAGGAAAGGTCTCTAAGTATAATTGGAAACAGGTCAGTTGTGGAAGGAAGTAGACATTTTGTTGTTGTTAAAACACATGAAGCCATACAAATGTAAAACTATCAGAAATTAGAGGAAGAAAATCTCATTTGTCATTATTCTCTATCATAGCTCTTCAGTGAAAAGTGTAACCACTCGCTCATCTACAGCCTATGGAACAAGGACATGAAAGGGGCCTTCAGGAGGCTCTTGGGGAAAACGATTGACTTCTAAGGTGTGGGGCTGAGGGAAGAGGAAATAAATTAATATTCTGGATTGCCTAAAAAAAAGTGTAACCATTTTTATGACTGGGTAGATTACCATAGGACTTCATTTTTCAAATTTGCTCAATTAAGATTATGACATTAATTATTTTAAAACAATATTTTAAATAATAGTTTGTATTTAATCAATACTATTTGCTAGGACTATATAAAATGCCTTACAAATAACTATTTGTACATATAATTGAGAGGACACACCATTGCTTCTCTGCCTCTACTCATAATATTCTCTATAACTTACATATAATCCTAACAATTATAATTGTTAGTAAGCATCCTTGTTCCCATTTTACAAAACAGGAAACTGAGGCCCAAAGAGTAAGCAACTTGCTCCAGTGTCACAATTACTGAGTGATTAAACATGGATGTGAACACGATCTCTTAAATTGGAATGTGTGGGTCTCTACACCATATCCTACATTTCACTTTTTACATGTAGTCAGATTAAAAATGTTTGTTTTCCCTATTTCCTTTAGTTATCCAGGCAATAATGTGAAGGTAGGGAAAATGAACTCACAGCTGCTGTGCCTCTCACCACCACTCAAGGCTCTTTCTGGCCCTGAGACCACTGGTTGCACAATGTAAAAGCTGTCATTATTTTTAAAAATTTTTTTAATGTTTATTTATTTTTGAGAGAGAGAGCGTGAGCAGGGGAGGGGCAGATTGAGAGGGAGACACAGGATCCAAAGCAGGCTCCAGGCTCCAAGCTGTCAGCACAGAGCCCGATGCGGGGCTCGAACTCACAGACCGTGAGATCATGACCTGAGCCGAAGTCAGACACCCAACCGATTGTGCCACCCAGGCACCCCCATTATTTTTAAATGAGAGCTTGAGAAAGGATAAAGGATTCATCTCCCTTCACAATATTAAGATATCTAGAAAATCAAACCAATAATGATGCTTAGAGCCCATGCAATTCTGGGTCAAAAGGAAACAGTCGCTCTTACGAGATATTTTAATAAAGCTTTGAAGGCCAGATGAACTACTCATCTCTACCATAATGACGCAATCATTTTATCTTGGGAAGAATGTAAGACTTGGCTCTGCCACTTACTAGCGATGTGACTGTAGTCAAGTAAATTCTCCATTTATGGCAGATTTGGTAGTTTAGCTATTCCAATCTATTTCTATTCCAATTCCCCTTTAGCTTTTCTTCCAGGAAGTAGGCCAGTTGTAAAAGAAGCTGAAGTCCAAAAACTAAATTTCCCAGGTCCCTTTACAACTTGGATAAAGGCATATGACCTAGTTTCCACCAATCAGATGCCTCTGGGCAAGACACAGATGCAGGGGTCAGCAACACAATATGGAGTGCCTTCTGGTGATTTGGATTGACTGGAGAGTACATGGAGTGACAAAGGTGTCTATTCTCAAACTGCTGTGATAGAATTTCCATCCTCCAAATGTGACATCATAGGTGTGAGTAGAGGCAGTGGAAGCAATGATGTGCCTCCTAAAACAACTCTAAAAATTGTCAAGCACTGTTTGGGCTGTGTTGGTCATGCTGTTGGTCATGACTGTTTGGTCATGCTGTTCTGGCTGGTGAGTAACCTGACGTGGGTCTTGTCCCCCCGGAGATTCCATGAACTACCTAATGCCCTTTGAAAAGTTCCTTTCTCTTTTACCTGTAAACTGGCTTCTGCTTTTTAAACTAAGGACCCCAAACCACACACATCATTTTCTCTACTCTTTAAGTATAGAAGGAAATGATGACATCTCATATTTGTCAGAATGGCTAAATTTAACAATTCAGGAATCAACAGATGTTGGTGAGGATGCAGAGAAAGGGGAACCCTTTTGCACTGTTAGTGGGAATGCAAACTGGAGCAGCCACTCTGGAAAACAGTATGAAGGTTCCTCAAAAAATTAAAAATAGAACTACCCCTACGATTTAGCAATTATACTACTAGGTATTTATCCAAAGGACACAAAAATGCTGATTTGAAGGGGCACAGGCTCCCCAATGATTACAACATTACTATTGACAATAGCCAGATTATGGAAAGAGTCCAAATGTCCCTCAACTGATGAATGGATAAAGAAGATGTGGTATATAGGTGTATGTATGTGTATGTGTGTGTATATATATATATATATATATATATATATATATATTTGGAATACTACTCCGTGATCAAAAAAAAAATGAAATCTTTCCATTTGCAACAATGTGGATGGAACTAGAGTGTATTATGCTAAGTGAAATAAATTATTCAGAGAAAGACAAATACATGATTTCACTCATATGTGGAATTTAAGAAACACAACAGATGAACATAGGGCAAGGGAAGGAAAAGTAAGATAAAAACAGAGGGAGGCAAACCATAACAGGCTCTTAAATGCTGAGAACAAACTGAGTGTTGCTGGAGGGGAGCTGGGTGGGGGATGGGCTAAATAGGTGATGGGCATTAAGAAGGACACTTGTTGGGATGAGCACTGGGTGTTCTATGTAAGTGATGAATCACAGCGTTCTACTCCTGAAGCCAGTACTACACTGTATGTTAACTAACTTGAATTTAAATTTTAAAAGATGGAACGATGATAATCTAATTTTCAGGCTGGTTGTGAGGTACATGCATTATAAGCTTTAAAATGGCATATAAATTTGCTATTTAAATTGCTGGACATTTAAGCATTGCTTGAGAGAGCTACCCACCACTATAAAATGAATGAATCCCTGCTATACTCATCTAGAAAAATGCTGTGTAGCATTGTCCATGTAAGGAGCCGCCTTTGAATTGCGGATCATATTTGAAAACCCTATTTTCTCTCTCCATGCTGTCTAAAAATGTATGGATGTGTGTTTTGGCTGGATGTCACATGGCCCTCTTGTGACCTTGCTTAGGGCAAGATGCCCTGGATGACAACTGCTTATCTCTTCCAGGAAACTCTGTGCGCCTTTCTTCTAGGTGAATTCACTGAAAACCATGGAGTCTTCATTTAAAAATAGGCCGCCATAAATACACTCTCAAAAATTACTGAAAATTCATTTGGTTCTTTTTTTTTTGTGATGTGTTAATTTTACCTATATAATTACACATGGCACCATACATGTGTCTACTACTAAGTCTGAAGACGTGCTGATAACTCATTACTCTCTGTTCTTTTTTTAATTTGGGAGGATTACTGAAATGCTTTTGTTTGCATTTACTCATTCATTATATTTGACAATCCCCTGAGAAACATTTACAAATGTTGGGGCGCCTGGGTGGCTCAGTCAGTTGAGCATCTGACTCTGGTTTTGGCTCAGGTCACGATCTCATGATTTCCTGGGTTTGAGCCCCGAGCCCGTGTCGGGCTCTGTGCTGGCAGCACACATCTTGCTTGGCCTCTCTCTCCCTCTCTCTCTGCCTCTTCCCCACTTGTGCTGTCTCTGTCTCTCTCTAAATAAATATATAAACTTAAAAAAATGGAATAAGCCATAAATTAAAAAAAATTTATAAATGTTATTAAATACTCATATTAAAATGCAAATTCACTACCTTTAAGAAGCTTTTGTTATATTAACCATAATCCATGTGGTAAGAAATAAGAAATAATTAGAGTTATGGTACTCTAACTGAAAATAGTTCATTCTTGATGTAGATGATTGGTTTACATTCATGGAAGACACAAATTTTGACTTGGATCTCAAATTTTAAAAAATGAATAGAGAAATCTCAATAGGTGAAAACTTGGTTGTGGGGAAGAGACATTCAATGTTAAGAGAAAAGCATTTGCAAAGAAACAAAAGTGTTAAATTGATTTATTTGAGAATAGGGGGCCATCTGGGATGGTAGAGTGTTGGATTCATGATAGAATATAGTTGAAACTGAGTATGCAAAGGGAGTCATTGCTCATGAATTTATTTTTTTCTCCACCATACTTTCACCATTTCTTCATTTTCAATAAAGTTTCATAATTTACCACTGATTGCATTTTGGGTTGTTTGTTTCTTCATGTCATATGGAAAGACCCCTTAATCACTAGGCTGGTTTTCTCATTGCTTTTAACCATGTCCATTTGACAAACTGTCACCTCTATAAGGACAAAGATTTTCTCTGGCTGTATCACTACTTTTATTTTTCTTATTATTACTTCTATCTTTATCACTGTACCTAAGTGTAATAGCATGGTGCAAGAAATACTGTAGCTGATGAGTAAATAACTGTGGAGTAAATGGCTTCCAGATAAATAGCCATCAACAGTTATCTGTCATACAATAGTAGCCTTGTTGAGGGCTCTTGAGAGCTGAGATATCATACATAAGTGGACTGTATTCCAGAGCAAGCATTTGTGTGTTGTGCTAGAAAGATACACCAGAAGGTGTTTCGTAGTCTGAATATATGATATCTTCTCCCAAGCCTGGACCTTTTCACTATGCCATTCAAGGCAAATTTCTGCCTCCGATTTAATTCCTGAACTCGTGACTTTGTTGTAATCGATTCTAGATTAAAAGTAAATTTTCTAGATAAAAGATAACATTTCTGGAAATGACAATAAACACACACACACACACACACACACACACACAGAGCCCAGCATTAATAAAAAAGAAATTCAGGAAACATAATATAGAATCTGAACTTTTTCTGGGGTGAATATTTTTCAAAAATTTTCACAAGTTGTCAACTGTCAAATCCTTGAATTATTCTTTCCTGAATGTCTTTCTGAACCATTTTTTAAAAATAAATTATCTGGCTTGCTGTTGTGGTGGGTCATTTGTGATTACATCCATCTTGTCCAGTTACAGCAGTAACATGTGTAAATTGGATCTCTAAGGAGTGATAACGTGATGCAAATAGTGCTTTTCACCTTGGGTTACCATAGCCACAGTCATTATTCGCAATAGCTACTGTACTGTGTTCTTCTGTGAAATCCCCTAACAAGACGCTCACCTCATGTCACTTCCAAGATACTGATAAGAGTATAAACATTGAAAAGTTTGGAGACAGCGTAACTTCACTGCTAAAAATGCCCTTCCAGGAAATTATCTTCAGAGCTATTATTATGTTGGCTTTAGCATGCTTGGAAACTCTATACAGTGGCCATATGTTGCCAGATTCAAGAGGAAAATATGCATTTTGGGTAATAGGAATGGGGGCAAAGTATAACCTCTAATATCTGAAAAGTTTTCAAGGCATGAAGTGAGTAACAATAATGAGCTCCTTGGTTCCTGGGCATCTGTCAGTCCCAGAAGACTAATAGAGAAGTGCCAATGCTTCTGTGTCCCTGGGGAGCTCTAGGGCATGGCTCCTGGGGCAATTGTCAGAAATCAAGATTATTATTTATCTTGCACTTGGAGCAGAGAGCTAAGCAAATAAGTAAATGCCCAATATGAGTAATGTATCCATGTGGTCTGAAAGAAGAAGTTTTTTCAGTGTCGCCTCATCACCAGACTTCATCCCAATATCCTTATTACTTGGGATGTGAGATGCTAATGGGAAGAAAACACTGGATTAAATGAAGTTTTCAAGTTAATTTACAGCAGGACTGCTCAGAGCCTTTAATATGATGTATTCTTTTGAGAATCTCAAGACCGACATAAAATAGCTCACTGAATTTTGCTTTTACTAGACGCTTCTTGGCAACACAGTTTGAGATGGACAGTTACTGGACAGTTAAGATGCTCCGTGACCTCCCTTTTGGGATTGTAAATGACTCTCATCACATTATTGTTACTGTATTTTTTGTTTCTTAAAAAAGGGATTTAAAGAAAGGCAGATTGGTCACAGCCTTCTGGTTACTTTATGGGGTGAACATAATCCTATTAGAGTATCTATTTAAAAAAATTATTATAAGCCTAGTACCTTATAACTCTTAATTTTCTAAACTTTTCTCTTTCTAACTGCATTTTATGGCTATATTGCTTTTGAGAAAGCTTTTGTTTTAGTAGTACTAAAAAGATACAAAACAAAGATACATACACAGGACAGAAAATTAAGACGATCAAAATAAACAAAAGGAAGAAAATAAAAATCACACATAATCCTATCAAGCAGATGCAAGGACTGTTGACAAGCAGATACAGATCTTTTCTCTATTTGCATTTTATATTTTTTATTTGTAAATTTTTTATTTATAAATAAATCATGTTATATGGACATTTTCATGTTTTTTTCCTTCTTAGCATCATCAACACCTTTGCCTGCCATTACCAATATTCTCATGACACTTTGTTTTCAATTACTACCATATTTTATTTATGTAATCATCCCTCCACTATTGCTTACTTAGTCTAACAGACTTCCTGCATTTCCTGAGTTTATTCTGTTAGCATCCTCAGAGACTCCAGGGATGTGAATATTAGAACAGATGACAGTGTTCTTGGTTCTGTAAGCCTTGTCCTAGAAACTTCATGTCTCAATTGCAGTGTCAGAGAACAAAGGCACCAACAATGATCTGCTGCCTGGAGTCCCTGAAATCATACTCATGGTGCTGCTGACAGTCATAACTTCCCAACCTGGCTCATTAATCTGCAACTACAACTTACTCCCGGGCCACTAATATTTCAGAGGAACAATACAAGCAATCGAAACCTGCAATTTATGGGTCAAATCCACAGAACAGTCCTAAGTCAACCCTTCTGCTCTTGGGATGAGAACAGTATGGCATCTGAGAGCCTTTATGATGCCAGTATGAGACAGGTCCATCTTTTGTTTGAAATCTTCCAGATTATTTATCCTGCAGCTCATTCTGTAATCAATGCCCATATCACTAACACAATACACAGCATCGTCAGCACAGTAGGGACAGTTATTAAGAGGGTGAAATCAGCACATCCTGGTAGTCTGTTTGATGAGCCAACTCCGATGATGATTTGAGCTGTCAAGTATTGAGGATACCTATCTGGGCACTCTCCACAGAAGTTCTTCCAGGTCAGGTATGATGGGAGCTAGCCTGGTGGGCTGGATCTCCCTGGTCAAGTGGAGCTCTACTCCAGGAATACTATCTTATGAGGATGAGATCTCAGTTTCTTTCATCCTTGTTTCCCTCACTGTGAAGCACCTTGAAGTAACACTTCATATGAAGGAAGTCAAGTTGGACTAGACATACCATGGGCTATCTCTATGTGTCAAATAATCACGAAAATTTGCAGCTACAAACTCTAGTGTTTTAATTGCCAAGAGTCTGGATTTCATCAGTAATTTTGAAAAAGCGTTTGTTAAGGGACTTGTACCAGCGGGCAGTATTGTAAGGTGTTAAAAACTATAAACTTGCCATTTGCTAACTGTATCACTGTTCTGCACGCATTTCCTCAGAAGACAGGAACTGTGCCTACTTCAGATTCATGAAAATGAAATGAAATAAATATCAGGAAAGCACTCAATATCAGTCTGGGCACGTATTCGTGCTCAGTAAATACTATTTTTAATTTTAATACTTGAAGAAAATCAGAAATGTATTTAAATATTTTAATGCATGTTATTATGAATTAGGATGCTATTATTAATTGTCTCTCTTATGTGCAGGCACTGTGTTAGCTCCCGGGGGTAGAAGGTTGACCATCATACTGTCCTCTAAGGAGCTGAAGTCCAGTATTGTCACCTGGAGTTTATTTACTTATTTACTTATTTATTTAAAAATTTTTAACGTTTATTTACTTTTGAGAGAGAGAGAGAGAGAGAGAGAGAGACAGAGTGTGAGCGGGGGAGGGGCAGAGAGAGAGGGAGACACAGAATCCGAAGCAGGTTCCAGGCTCCAAGCTGTCAGCACAGAGCCCGACACGGAGTTCGACCTCACAAACTGTGAGAGCCAAAGTCGGGTGGTCAACTGACTGAGCCACCCAGGCGCCCCTGGAGTTTATTTTAATATAGTGTTGTAAGTGATGAAATAAATGGCATAAAAGTGTGTATGAGATGTTGTGAAGCTGCACTGCTCAGTGTAGACAGATGTAGGGAATATTTGCTGGAGTCATGGTACAGGCAATGCAGTGTTACTTGCTGGGTATCAGCATGGGCTACGGAAATGTCATTGGTGCTCTCCTCCAAGGCTTTCCACTCGGGCTTAAATCTAAAGAAGTGGAGAGAACCCAAGTAAGTGTTTTTGTTTCGACCATTGGTTTTGATTGCCCTACAGAAGATGTGATACAACAAGCCCCTACTATTCCGTATACAAAGTAACTTTTGTAATAATATATACCTTTTTTAGCTTAGTTCAAAGAATAAATTTTAATTCATTTTTTTTCAGTTTTGTTAATATTTACGCCAAACCACATTCTATTCAAGTATTCAAAAACTTGGACCAAGTCAAAAGTTTCTGGTGTTTAAGCAAAAATAAGCCAAAAAAAAAAAAAATCCAAGAGGCAATTATACTGAAAAGGAAACATATTACAGTAGTGAAAATTACTTAAATATATTAGCCTTCTATCCTTATTTCCTGTGGTTTACCATATTTTTCCTTCTCCCTGAGATATTCTCGTGGCAGCAAATAGAGAATCTCAAAATCTGTACTTACAGTAACGATTTGGGTTTTTTGTACTTTTGTCTGGGGCATTTTACTTTCTTAATTAGGAACATGGCTTGAGTGGCTGCGGGCTAAAAACCAGCCTGGTACTGCTTCTCATCCCCTGTTAGGGAAAGGGGGAGGCTGGCACAGGCCTTTGATGTCATTAGATGGCTGATACATTTCATTTGTACATTTTGCAGAAAGTGCTTGGGTAAGTGTGGCAATGCCACAGTGGCCACGCTTGCTATTTGGGGAACGCGAAAGAGTATCCCTACAATCTTGGTATCTTTGAGGAATCTGCCAAACTGGAGGTTTAATGCCACTGTTTTGTTCCTCTCCTAAAGGCATAGAAAGGCACCTTCTCAAATTTTTAGTCTCCCTTCAGACATGAATGTGGCTCAACGTGGATCAATGTGGCTCACAATGATCAAACGTCAGATGTGAATGAACCACAAAGCCAGCCTTCTTTCTGACGGGTGAAGACCTGGGGTGTATGTATATTGTGTTCTAGCACTGGATGGAGGAGATTGCTCTGGATTAGCTTTTAAAGAAATTTTAAAAATATCTTTTTTTTTTAACAGCAATATATTGGGACAGAGGGTAACTACACTTGTGGTGAGTATGGCATAATATATCAGCTTGTTGAATCACTGTGTTGTATGCCTGAAACTAATGTAACATTGTGGAGAAGCTTTTTAAATTTTTTTAAATGTTTATTTATTTTTGAGACAGAGAGAGACAGAGTGCCGGCAGGGGGGTGGGTGGGTAGAGAGAGAGGGGGACACAGAATTGAAAGCAGGCTCCAGGCTCCGAGCTGTCAGCACAGAGCCTGACACGAGGCTCAAACTCATGGACTTTGAGATCATGACCTTGAGGCAAAGTTGGACGCTTAACGACTGAGCCACCCAGGCGCCGCTATGGAGTAGCTCTTAAAAAAAGTCTTTTTGAGGAGGCTCTAAGTATTACACAGGTACGTCTAACAAGTTGTCATTCTCAGTGAAGTGCACAGCAGCATGTAAGGCAGCAGAAGTTTCTTAGCTTGCCTAAAAAGGATTTCAATGCGTCTATAAACATGATTAGTTTAGAAGCCTCAGTACAACGTCTTACAAGGAGAAAGTCTGTAGAGTGATTAACCATTTGTGACCAAAGTAAAAGAACCAGGTGAATCTAAAGCTAGAATTTGGGTCTTTGATTCTATTAAGAGACTTGTTATCTTCTGGAGAAGAACCCACACTGTGTTTTCGAGGACAGACAAGCCAGGCTAGGTAAAGCTGGTCTTTCTCCAACTTCCCACAAAAGATGTGCACTAAGAAGACTATTATTCAGATGGGGCTGACTTTTTTATAAAGAAAAATCCAGGCTTTGTTTGGGTGCCATCCATGTTTTTACTTCAAGCTTAACTCTTCTATGGTTGACATAAATGTTGACAGAGAGCACAGTTACATGCACTAAGCCTTCATGCAAAGATACAAAATGGAGGCTCCTTTTAGTCTGAGTGGATATAAAGATCCTGTGACCCACGAGAATGCCATTGCTCTGACCTGATTCTCTTTTATTTTTGAATTCTGACCTGTGTTAGAGGGTGCTTTTGAAATGGACACTGGCACACCATATTTTGTCCAGTAAAGTTCTCTTTTTTGATAATAACCTACTTTACCATAGAATTCAACCCTTCATTGATATAGAAGTCCAACACTGCACTTGCTTTTGTTAAGAACTCTGATTTTACCCTTACAGTCTAAATTTCAACATTAGAAGTGGTCTTAAGAGATAATTTAAGGCAATAATCTACCCCAGGGATAAATCAGAGCATTTTAGATATAGATATTTCTTAGGAGCTCTAGGAAGAGAGTTTTTAGAATTTCCGTTGGGAATCTGTACTAGGATCTGATCATGTTCACTTAAAGATGTCATTTTTCATGTATGGGCTAACTACTCCTGTAATTTCAGCAGCTATCTTCCAGTTTTACCCTGGGACTTGGTGGGAAATAGTTCAGTTCTCTTTTATGGTACTTAAGTGAGGATCGATCAGAAACTTACAGCTTTCATTTCCCCGGATTAAGACATGTCCATTTTAATGGTGGCAGAAAAAAGTTTCTAGCCCACATGGTTATTATTCCATTCTTCCGGGGTCACTTTTCAATGAGCAACTCAGGAAATAGCTACCTTTGGCTATGGTTTTCACCTGGCCCATTGGTGCTGAAACACTGTCAAGATCTTTCTGATTTTGTTTAAATAATTGAATTTCCCTGAGATCCTCGCTGTATGATCTGCAAGGACCATTGGTGCCTCTATTTTTGTTTTTGTTAAATTAATTTTCTAGTCTGGGAGTTTTGAGCTCGTAACCTCTGCAAGGAGACACCGCCATCTGCCACGTAGCTCAGCCTCTGAGCTGTGGGGCTTAGAGGAAGCTGTATTTCAAGGACAAGGAAGCCAAGGAGGGGAATTTATTTTCGCTTTTCACAGACAACGGTGGGAGTGATTCTAAACTCTGGTAGGAGACTGCGTTAGGTGCCAAACTGCTACTGTCATCTGCATAATGTGTAATCTAAGGTGTTGATTCATCTCAGATAGACAGGCACATTTAGTGAGGGGAGGCAAAATTACACATTGCCCCTCTGCCTGCCCCTTAAGAAACCAATCACATCCTTGTCTCCATCAACTCTACAGAGGCAGGGACCTTTCTGCTCCACTGAACTTGCTTCTTGTCTCTACTTAGCAAATTGACTGATGGCACTGGCTCTTCCCCTGCTGCTGCCTCTGTCGCTGCTAAGTGCGGCTGCTCCCCCCACCCCTGCAAAGGAAAGAGACCATATAAATGTGACTGGCTGCGTTGGGGTGCAGTTTTTACTTTCTTTTTGTAAAATTGCATGCCATCCCTAAATAAGACTTACACTTTGAAGACTGGAGGAACATAGTTTGGAAAGTAGCATGCTATTAAATTCGAACCATTTGATGTTAATATAGTTGCAGAGTAACTGATTTTAGTGCGCAATTTGTTGAAGATAGCTGTTTGGCATAGAATTTAGGTTTTAGAGACTGGACATACAACTGCATGTTTAGGAAGGGCATCAAATGCCTTTGTTTTAACAAATGGAGCCTCTCATTTTAATAAAATTCCTAACATTAAATATTTAGTGTAACTTTTATTTTTAAATACACAGCGATCAGAAGGGAGACTCCCACAACTTTGACTTTTTGCAACATTGTCCTTTGTCTCCTTTCCCATTGTACAGTAATGGTGTTGCTTAGTACATTCTCGGGGGGACCGAGGGTAGAAGGTTTCTACATCCATCCTACTATAAACTTTTTATAAGTATTTATATGAACATTTGTTATAAACATCTTTTTTTGTTTGTTGTCCACAACTTTACTGTATTTAAAAAAATTTTTTTAGTATGAAACTTATTGTCAAATTGGTTTCCATACAACACCCAGTGCTCATCCCAACAGGTGCCCTCCTCAATGCCCATCACCCACTTTCCCCTCCCCCCACAACCCTATCAACCCTGTTTATTCTCAGTATTTAAGAGTCTCTTATGGTTATAAACATCTTATAAACATTTTCTCTGATTTTCAAATAATCATCCTCCTTTTTAGCAATGAAGAAACTGAGGCCCAGACTATTTGAGATTTTCCCATTCTTTTTGGTCGAACCACATGAAATTGCCACTATGTAGCTTAAAAATGGTTGAACATCAGCAGCTTCATATGGCTCAACCCAACAGCTGTTCAAGAGAGCCAGGATTCAAACTCAAGTCAGCCAGGGTCAAAGTCAGCCTTCCCTCCATTATGCTGTGATGCTGCCTTATTTATTTATATTCTGTATTGTTTCAAGAATATAGCCTTGTATGCATTACCTACTTACTCTATGTGTTAATAAAATATCTATTGATTGGCTTTTTAAAAATGGATTTTAAAGAAGTACCATAGAGCTATGTTTTGTAACTGGTTAGTAAAGTATTAGATATCAGTTTTTACTGCTATAAATGTGGGTAGTAGTAAAGGACTAGTAGATACTATGTCTTGAATCATTAATTTCTCTACTCTCTGCATATGGTACAAGTTTCCCAACTTCCAAACAGCATCCAAAGAGTGATGGGCTTCTCTTGGAACAGGTGAAATCCTGCATCTCTGGTCTCTCTTTTTCCTGTGTTTTCTCCTGCTAGCAAGGCTTAGCAATGTCACAGCTCTTAAGAAATGACTAAAAAAGCAATTAGATGATTTCCCTTCAAAATACCTCTCCCCTTTCTTTCTCACTCTATTACCATCTTCTTCCACACTTTAATGTCTTTCCCTCCAACACTTTCTCTCTTCTAGAGATAATATTCTAATTTTTTGGCCACAGGTGTTTAGCTCAAATCCTTATACTGACCATTATAAGAACATGGCTGCACATTTGGGAAGAACCCAGGTGGTTTTCATACTGAGTATGTCCAAAAGATATGAATTTTGATAGCAAATCAATGACTGCACGATTTATAGTGTAATTACATAGTAATTACTCAATTTGCTTGTGAACACTGACTCCCCTCTGTGGGTTTTAAACAGATGTCACAGCAGATGCACTTCATTTAAAGGAGAATTTCTATTAACTGCCGCAGTGGTTGGGCTTATCATTGTCAGTGGTGCTGAATTAAATCGGTAAGAAAGGGCACTGTTGAAAACTATTAGGGAATATGACTCAGACAGGAGAGGGACAGACAATGTTACACATGGGAGGGCTCCCAGTCTTTGAAGGGGATTGATGAACACTTGGCTTTGGGGTTATGTGACAGTTATTGATAGTAATAACTGAGTTTTGTACCAAACTTTCTAGTGTGCAAATTTATTTCTCCTCATGTTTTCTCATGTGATTATCACTGGAGTCCAGGATTGAGGTATGAGTATCCTGAGGCTCAGAGGTCACCCAGATTCTTACCGGGGTGTGTGTGTGGGGGGGGGAGCCCAAACCAGTGCCCAGGCTGCTTGGCTCCCAAACCCACTTCTGTTTTCATCACACCATGCTGCCTCTTCAAGCAAAGAGTCAGTGCAGTCAACAAATCAATTAGACGGTTCCTGTGTTTTTAATCAAACTGACTGACCTTTTGATTTGTTAATTTAAAATCAAAGCAATCGAATCACTTGTTTGCAAAAAATACAGACTAAGAAGCGCTTGTTTAGTTTTCCATCAAACTCTCGGTTTTGGTGGTGTGTATTTTCAAACAGCTACAGTTTGAAATCAACTTTTTGTGCAACATGGGAGACTGCCAGACATGCACCAGCTTGTTCAACTAAATCTATACAAAACCAGGATAATCACCACTAGTAGCATCCTCTTTAAATGTGTAGAACAATGTGCCCATATTGATATTGACAGTTTAAAATTATGGGCAAGTTTGAAATCAAAGAATGTACAAACTCCTCAGTTGAAATCTTGATAGCATTTCACTGAAGCCTGGGAATAACTTGCATATATATATATATATGTATATATATATATATATATGTTGGGGAGAGAGAGAGAGAGAGAACAAGCAGGGCAGGGGCAGAGAGAGAGGGAGACAAGAGACAGAATCCCAAGCAGGCTCCACACTATCAGCACAGAGCCCAATGTGGGGCTCGAACCTGCAAACAGCAAGATCATGACCTGAGCCAAAAGCAAGAGTCAGATGCTTAACCCACTGAGCTGCCCAGGCACCCTGCATATATTTTTTATTTTCCTTTCTGACCAACACATACATACATACATACATACACTTATTTATTAAAGTGACTTGATCCCTACTCCACTCCATTCCAGCTTCATCCAAATCTGGACAGTGGTATGTTTGGCCAACAGCCTGCTCACTACTGAGCCCTGCTCCCTGCTCTGTGAACAAAGGTCCAGCCTTAGTCAGGCTTGTCATTCAGGAGGCTGCTCTTGGGGCAAGAGCTCCAGAGTACTTCCTTTTGCTTAGTCCTTGAGGACATTTCCCTGGGGCAGGGCTTCCAGTGGTGATTGGTTAGAACAACAGAGAGAAATGATCTGGTTGTCTGTCAACAGGACTCCCACACAAATGTAGAGCTTGGCTGGAAAATCTGTTTTTTCACTTTCTTCGTGGTTCTCCTTCATAAAAAAAAAAGAATCCTCAACGCTGTCTAGAGATTTCTTTTCCTTTTCCTTCCCTTTTGCCAGACTCTGCTATAGTCTGGGGCACTTTCACCTGCCTTTCCCATTTTCTCACCTGAAGGATCTGGCTGCCCAGCTGTGCTCTCTCCTTGCTCATTTCTCCATTCTCCTGCTTGGACTTTGTACCTCCCTTGGGAACACATACCCTCCTACAGCTTCTCTTTCCACCATTTCTGGTCTTCTCTCACCTTCCTCCCACAACTCTGAGGACTGTCCTCCCAGACCTGCTCTTGGCTGGCAAGTCAGTGAGTCAAAGAGTCTCTGCTGGGGGAGCAGTGGCCCTGAGGCTGGTGGAGAAGGAAGCAGAGGGGGAGGAAAGGCAGCACATGAAACTTGAGGAGAATGGGGAAAGGGGAAGTCAGAAGCCCCTGCAGCCTGAAAATAAAACTAATAAGTAGGGTAAGACTTGGCTTTTCTGTTCTGCTCCAACTTAAAAAAAAAATTTTTTTAATGTTTATTTTTGAGAGAGAGAGAGCGAGCGAGCATGAGCAGGCAAGGGGCAGAGAGAGGGGAAGACACAGAATCCAAAGTAGGCTCCAGGCTCCGAGCTGTCAGCACAGAGCCTGACGCAGGGCTTGAACCCACAAACTGCAAGATCATGACCTGAGCTGAAGTTGGACGCTCAACTGACTGAGCCACCCAGGTGCCCTTGTTCTGCTCCAACTTTAATATAACACTTTGTATATCTATTACATTAGAAATCTAATATTAATATATATAAATAAATCTATACAATATTAGAAATATTTTAACTAATCAATCTAATATTAGAAATAATTTCTGCAAAATGTCTGAGATAGTGAAATATAAACACTCCATAAAAGGTGGTCATTACATGATTATTTTTTAAGACTTAACATGACTCAAATAAATGAATTGGGTTCAAACCATGGAGCAAAATCTAATTTCGATAAAAGCAGCACTGTGTCCTTGATAAAAAATTCTCTATGTTATAATATACAGATTGTGGCAGTCAGTTGTGAGGGATGTCACAGGAAATTTATAATAATAGTCACCAAGTGCTGAAGTTTGTGTATGATTTTGGAGACAGGAGAGTGTAAACGAAAAGACTTAGATTCAACTTCTAGACGTGTATTAGTCTTGAAACATTCTGTAAACTCTATAGACCTCTCTTTCTTAGCCTGCAAAATGAAGATGCTACAGAAGCAATCGTTCACGGTTGCTCTTAGCTCAAATGGGATCATATACACAAAACTCATGGCACTGTGCTTAGCACACAGTAAACACTCAATAAAGGCTGTCCACTACTGGGTTTCAATTTAAAAAGGTAGAGCAGATTTGGGGCATCTGGGTGACTCGGTTAGTTGAGCATCTGGCTCTTGATTTTGGCTCAGGTCATGATCTCACCGTGAGTTATATGATCGCTGCCTATCATCTTTCTGGCTATTTCAAATGCCCATAGGTCCTTTTCCAACAGGGTTACATTAATTAATTTATATGGAAGTTCATCGTATCCTAGACTTATTTCACTAGGGAATGAGGGATATTTTATACTATTAGAAAACATATGAAAAGCCCTTTGTGGGATCTCAGGTAGATTTTATTAGGGAAGAAGGATTTGTTGACCCTTTCATATTATAGGGTATTTTCCAAATGCCTTATAACTATATGGTTTATGGTAATTCATTTGACCAACATCTATTGAGCACCCACTACTTTCCTGCTCTAGCCTAGATGTCAGGGAGCCAAAGCATTAGATCTGTCACAGTCTGGTGAGAAAGCATGGCGCCTTACACACAGCTGAATAAATATTTGCCCAGGCAACTGGAAAATAAGTCCTTACTTAATCATACTTGCTGTTAGAGACCTAAGAACAAGCCAGCCTAGGAGGAAAGGTGGGGGAGCCACTACTCTGAGTTGCCACAGGTTTGCTGCCTGGAGAAGTCTTTACCGTGCTTGAGATCTTTCTGTGCTGTCTCTCCAGGGCTCAGTAAAATTCACTGAGAATACCTGCCACAAAGCCCCAGGAAAGAGCACTGTGATGTGGCCAACCTTTCTCTTGTTCTCTCTTTTCAACCTACGAATTGTGTAATATTCTGGTTTCCATTCTGGTCTGTTCAGTGGCAGAGCCACAGGTCAGGAAGGACTTTGGTTATAGCACATCCAAGGCCATAAATAAACACAGCATTAGAAAAGCAAACTCTTGGATGCCAGCCATGCAATGAAGGGAAACTGCCATATCTGTGGCCAGAGAGAGGGCAGGGTGAGTATCATTTGCAGAGCTCCCTGCTCCTCAGCCCTCCACTGCCCAAAGCCAGAGCTGCTTAGCATCATCTTGTTCATTCCGTTTCACCCGGGTGCCAGTCTAGGCTGGTCCAGTCCCCTGTAAGCACCTAAGGTTACAAGGCAAGTAAACAACGAGTTAGCATTCTAACTCAGGCCATCTGACTCTGGGGTTCACACTGTAAACCACAGTATAGGTCACATTCCCAGCACCTAGAAACAGTACTATTTCTGGTTTTCCTTTTATGTCTCTGTGATGGTTAATTTTATGGGTCAACTTGGCTGGGCCACGGTGTCCAGGTATGTGGTCAAACATCATGCTGGATGTTCCTGTGAGGGTGTTTTAGATGAGATTTACATTTAAGCCAGGACTTTTGAGTAAAGCAGAGTTCTGTCCATAATGTGGTGGGGGTGGTGTGGGGTAGGGCTCCTCCAATTAGATGACAGTCTGAATAGAACAAAAGGTGGATCTTCCCCGAGAAGAAGGAATTCTCCAGCAGACTGCTTTCAGACTTCATCTGCAATGCTTGCTATTCCTGGTTTTCCAGTAGAATGCCTTGGGACTCCAACTGTCATTCTTACCTGAGTCTCCATCCTGCTGGCCTCCCCTATCAGATTTCACACTCCCCAAGCCACCACAATCCTTAAAGTATAACTAGACACACACACACACACACACACACACACACACACTCACACACACATTCCACTGGTTCTGTTTGTCTTGAGAACCCTGCCTGACTAGTATAGTCTTCTTTGCTTATAAATTCCTTAAGCTAGGTTCTAGACCCTCTTTTCCTCTCAGGTCTAAGTTTTGCCTATTCTCTAAGCAAATTTTTCCTGCCCATGGTCTCAGGTATTATCCATATGCCAATAACTCTTGAATTTATACTCTAGCTCAGATGTGTCTATGGAACTCCAGACCCATATATCCAACTGTGTATATGGCATGTATTCTCGGATCTCTGGGGAGCATCCGAATGTAGTGTGTACAAAGGTAAATTCGTGATCTTGCAACCCTGATCCTCTTCTAGGGTTCCTTATCTGTGTGAAATGTACCCACAACCCTGTGAAAGACCAGGAGCCATTCTTAACAGCACTCTCTCCCTTATCTCTGCACTTAATTGATCACCATGTCCTTTCCATGTCACTTTAGAAACTTCTTATATCTTTACTTCACTCTATCCCCATTACCACCACCTGACCTATCCGTGAGGATTTCTTGCTTTGGCTCGTACAGTAACTTTCCCAGTGGCCTGCATGCTCCTTTCTGTTGCCCTCCAATCATTTTTTCTTCATAGCCACAATGACCTTTCTAAAATCAAAGCTGATCATGTCATTCTGTGCCATGACGTGTTTGAAACCATTCAGTGAGTTTCTACGGCACTTTAGGAAGAGGGTAAATTCTTAGCGTGACTACAAGATGGTTCCCAAGGCTCTGCATGATCTCATTCTGCAGTGTTTCTTCATTGCTCTCTGTATTCCAGCTAATCTTACTTTTTTTTCAAGTCTTCCTCACATCACTGGTCCTATGCACATACTGTTTTCATTTTTAAAAAGGTGCAACATTATTCCTAACCTCTCAACTCTCATATCAGGAGTCACTTTGAAAGACAAGTTTTTTTTTTTTTTAATGTTTATTCATTTTTGAGAGACAGCAAGAGACAGAGTGCAAGAGGGGAGGGGCAGAGAGAGGGAGACACAGAATCTGAAGCAGGCTCCAGGCTCTGAGCTGTCAGCACAGAGCCTGATGCAGGGCTCGAATCCACAGACCAGGAGATCATGACCTGAGCTGAAGTCGGCTGCTTAACCTACTGAACCATGCAGGCGCCCCACCCTTCCCTCATTCTTACCCAGATTTTTTTGTTGTACAATCTTATTTACCCCAACTAACACAAATAATAATAGCTGAGGTTTATTGAGTGTTTACCAAATTCAGGTGTCAAGCACAATGCTAAATATTTCACATTAATCATATTTAAATATTATATAAGTAAAAAATACAACAAAATCTGAGCAGTATGTAATATTATTACTCTTTTTCACAGATAAGGAACCTGAGAACCTGGGTGGGAAGCAGAGTAAAGACTTAGTGGATATTTGGCTCTCCCACTGGACTGTGTACGGAGTGAGGTGAGGCCATATAAAATGTGTTTAATACCTACTTGTTGATCGAAATAATAATGGATATTTGAATGAATAATGAACTAGGATATATTTTAATATGGGAACTGAGTATCCCTTTAATTCTCCACTCTAGTCATCTATGAGATTATTTACAAAATTCTGAATAGTTGCTTATAAATGACAAAATGGTATCTCCAGTGTTAGAGATGTTTTAGAGTATCTTCCACTCTTCATTTTGATGATTATCTGCTCCATTTCCACATGAGGCAGCTATTCAGTTTAATTCTGCTCACAGTGAAGGGTTGTTTTTTTGTCCCAGTCCTTCTAGGGCTTATCAAATAGAGGGGGGTCACACCTGTGTTAGCACGCTGTGAGCACGCTGTGTTAGGTAAGCCCACATAGCTGCTATAACGAATAAACCCTAAATTTCCAAGTTTAGTACAACATATAGTTATTTTTTATTTGCATCACAACCTAATAGGGGTGTTCCCACTTGGCCAGACAGCTTTCCACCTGGTTATCTAGGAGCCCAGGTTCCTTCCATCCCTGAAGGCCTCAGAGTTCCTCCTCTCACTCCAACAGCATCAGGGGAGAGTGCTCATGGAGAAGGCACATGTACTTCCTAAAAATCCTGGCCCCCAAATGAAGCATGTCATTTACACTCACACTCCATTGTGAGAAAGTCGTCATGTGGACATTCCCAGTTCTAAGGAAGGCAAGGAAATGCTGTCTAGTTAGATGCCCAAGAAGAAAAGAGAGAAAACATATTTAAGTGAGTCACCAACCATTTTTGCCCTAGCTCCCAACCCTATAAAACAGAGCAGAGACAGGCTTTAAGATTAGTACAAAGTAGGGGGGTCCAGGAAGATGGCGGCGTAGGAGGACGCTGGGCTCACCGCGCGTCCTGCTGATCACTTAGATTCCACCTACACCTGCCTAAATAACCCAGAAAACCGCCAGAGGATTAGCAGAACAGAGTCACCGGACCCAAGTGCAGACGAGAGGCCCACGGAAGAGGGTAGGAAGGGCGGCGAGGCGGTGCGCGCTCCACGGACTGGCGGGAGGGAGCCGGGGCGGAGGGGCGGCTCGCCGGCCAAGCAGAGCCCCCGAGTCCGGCTTGCAAAAGCGGAGGGGCCTGACGGACTGTGTTCCGACAGCAAGCGCGACTTAGCGTCTGGGAGGTCATAAGTTAACAGCTCTGCTCGGAAAGCGGGAAGGCTGGAGGACAAAGGGAGGGTGAGCTGCGGAGCCCCCGGACGACAGAGCTCAGTTTGGCGGGGAACAAAGGCGCTCGCCAGCGCCATCTCCCCCGCCCATCCCCCAGCCAAAATCCCAAAGGGAACCGGCTCCGGCCAGGGAAATTGCTCGCTCCGCGCAACACCCAATTCTGTGCTTCTGCGGAGCCAAACCTCCGGCAGCGATCTGACTCCCTCCGGCTGCCACAGGGCCCCTCCTGAAGTGGATCACCTAAGGAGAAGCGAGCTAAGCCTGCCCCCCCTGCCGCCGTGCACCTTGCCTTCCCACCCCAGCTAATACGCCAGATCCCCAGCATCACAAGCCTGGCAGTGTGCAAGTAGCCCAGACGGGCCACGCCACCCCACAGTGAATCCCGCCCCTAGGAGAGGGGAAGAGAAGGCACACACCAGTCTGACTGTGGCCCCAGCGGTGGGCTGGGGGCAGACATCAGGTTGGACTGCGGCCCCGCCCACCAACTCCAGTTATACACCACAGCACAGGGGAAGTGCCCTGCAGGCCCTCACCACACCAGGGACTATCCAAAATGACCAAGCGGAAGAATTCCCCTCAGAAGAATCTCCAGGAAATAACAACAGCTAATGAGCTGATCAAAAAGGATTTAAATAATATAACAGAAAGTGAATTTAGAATAATAGTCATAAAATTAATCGCTGGGCTGGAAAACAGCATACAGGACAGCAGAGAATCTCTTGCTACAGACATCAGGGGACTAATGAACAGTCACGAGGAGCTGAAAAACGCTTTAAAGGAAATGGAAAACAAAATGCAAACCACCACAGCTCGGATGGAAGAGGCAGAGGAGAGAATAGGTGAACTAGAAGATAAAGTTATGGAAAAAGAGGAAGCTGAGAAAAAGAGAGATAAAAAAATCCAGGAGTATGAGGGGAAAATTAGAGAACTAAGTGATACACTAAAAAGAAATAATATACGCATAATTGGTATCCCAGAGGAGGAAGAGAGAGGGAAAGGTGCTGAAGGGGTACTTGAAGAAATAATAGCTGAGAACTTCCCTGAACTGGGGAAGGAAAAAGGCATTGAAATCCAAGAGGCACAGAGAACTCCCTTCAGACGTAACTTGAATCGATCTTCTGCACGACATATCATAGTGAAACTGGCAAAATACAAGGATAAAGAGAAAATTCTGAAAGCAGCAAGGGGTAAACGTGCCCTCACATATAAAGGGAGACCTATAAGACTCGTGACTGATCTCTCTTTTGAAACTTGGCAGGCCAGAAAGAATTGGCACGAGATTTTCAGGGTGCTAGACAGCAAAAATATGCAGCCGAGAATCCTTTATCCAGCAAGTCTGTCATTTAGAATAGAAGGAGAGATAAAGGTCTTCCCAAACAAACAAAAACTGAAGGAATTTGTCACCACTAAACCAGCCCTACAAGAGATCCTAAGGGGGACCCTGTGAGACAAAGTACCAGAGACATCACTACAAGCATAAAACATACAGACATCACAATGACTCTAAACCCGTATCTTTCTATAATAACACTGAATGTAAATGGATTAAATGCGCCAACCAAAAGACATAGGGTATCAGAATGGATAAAAAAACAAGACCCATCTATTTGCTGTCTACAAGAGACTCATTTTAGACCTGAGGACACCTTTAGATTGAGAGTGAGGGGATGGAGAACTATTTATCATGCTACTGGAAGCCAGAAGAAAGCTGGAGTAGCCATACTTATATCAGACAAACTAGACTTTAAATTAAAGGCTGTAACAAGAGATGAAGAAGGACATTATATAATAGTTACAGGGTCTATCCATCAGGAAGAGCTAACAATTATAAATGTCTATGCGCCGAATACCGGAGCCCCCAAATATATAAAACAATTACTCATAAACAGAAGCAACCTTATTGATAAGAATGTGGTAATTGCTGGGGACTTTAACACCCCACTTACAGAAATGGATAGATCATCTAGACACACGGTCAATAAAGAAACAAGGGCCCTGAATGAGACACTGGATCAGATGGACTTGACAGATATATTTAGAACTCTGCATCCCAAAGCAACAGAATATACTTTCTTCTCGAGTGCACATGGAACATTCTCCAAGATAGATCATATACTGGGTCACAAAACAGCCCTTCATAACTTTACAAGAATTGAAATTATACCATGCATACTTTCAGACCACAATGCTATGAAGCTTGAAGTCAACCACAGGAAAAAGTCTGGAAAACCTCCAAAAGCATGGAGGTTAAAGAACACCCTACTAACGAATGAGTGGGTCAACCAGGCAATTAGAGAAGAAATCAAAAAATATATGGAAACAAACGAAAATGAAAATACAACAATCCAAACGCTTTGGGACGCAGCGAAGGCAGTCCTGAGAGGAAAATACATTGCAATCCAGGCCTATCTCAAGAAACAAGAAAAATCCCAAATACAAAATCTAACAGCACACCTAAAGGAAATAGAAGCAGAACAGCAAAGGCAGCCTAAACCCAGCAGAAGAAGAGAAATAATAAAGATCAGAGCAGAAATAAACAATATAGAATCTAAAAAAACTGTAGAGCAGATCAACGAAACCAAGAGTTGGTTTTTTGAAAAAATAAACAAAATTGACAAACCTCTAGCCAGGCTTCTCAAAAAGAAAAGGGAGATGTCCCAAATAGATAAAATCATGAATGAAAATGGAATTATTACAACCAATCCCTCAGAGATACAAACAATTATCAGGGAATACTATGAAAAATTATATGCCAACAAATTGGACAACCTGGAAGAAATGGACAAATTCCTGAACACCCACACTCTTCCAAAACTCAATCAGGAGGAAATAGAAAGCTTGAACAGACCCATCACCAGCGAAGAAATTGAATCGGTTATCAAAAATCTCCCAACAAATAAGAGTCCAGGACCAGATGGCTTCCCAGGGGAGTTCTACCAGACGTTTAAAGCAGAGATAATACCTATCCTTCTCAAGCTATTCCAAGAAATAGAAAGGGAAGGAAAACTTCCAGACTCATTCTATGAAGCCAGTATTACTTTGATTCCTAAAGCAGACAGAGACCCAGTAAAAAAAGAGAACTACAGGCCAATATCCCTGATGAATATGGATGCCAAAATTCTCAATAAGATACTAGCAAATCGAATTCAACAGCATATAAAAAGAATTATTCACCATGATCAAGTGGGATTCATTCCTGGGATGCAGGGCTGGTTCAACATTCGCAAATCAATCAACGTGATACATCACATTAACAAAAAAAAAGAGAAGAACCATATGATTCTGTCAATCGATGCAGAAAAGGCCTTTGATAAAATCCAGCACCCTTTCTTAATAAAAACCCTTGAGAAAGTCGGGATAGAAGGAACATACTTAAAGATCATAAAAGCCATTTATGAAAAGCCCACAGCTAACATCATCCTCAACGGGGAAAAACTGAGAGCTTTTTCCCTGAGATCAGGAACACGACAGGGATGCCCACTCTCACCGTTGTTGTTTAACATAGTGCTGGAAGTGCTAGCATCAGCAATCAGACAACAAAAGGAAATCAAAGGCATCAAAATTGGCAAAGATGAAGTCAAGCTTTCGCTTTTTGCAGATGACATGATATTATACATGGAAAATCCGATAGACTCCACCAAAAGTCTGCTAGAACTGATACATGAATTCAGCAAAGTTGCAGGATACAAAATCAATGTACAGAAATCAGTTGCATTCTTATACACTAACAATGAAGCAACAGAAAGACAAATAAAGAAACTGATCCCATTCACAATTGCACCAAGAAGCATAAAATACCTAGGAATAAATCTAACCAAAGATGTAAAGGATCTGTATGCTGAAAACTATAGAAAGCTTATGAAGGTAATTGAAGAAGATTTAAAGAAATGGAAAGACATTCCCTGCTCATGGATTGGAAAAATAAATATTGTCAAAATGTCAATACTACCCAAAGCTATCTACACATTCAATGCAATCCCAATCAAAATTGCACCAGCATTCTTCTCGAAACTAGAACAAGCAATCCTAAAATTCATATGGAACCACAAAAGGCCCCGAATAGCCAAAGGAATTTTGAAGAAGAAGACCAAAGCAGGAGGCATCACAATCCCAGACTTCAGCCTCTACTACAAAGCTGTCATCATCAAGACAGCATGGTATTGGCACAAAAACAGACACACAGACCAATGGAATAGAATAGAAACCCCAGAACTAGACCCACAAACATATGGCCAACTCATCTTTGACAAAGCAGGAAAGAACATCCAATGGAAAAAAGACAGCCTCTTTAACAAATGGTGCTGGGAGAACTGGACAGCAACATGCAGAAGGTTGAAACTAGACCACTTTCTCACACCATTTACAAAAATAAACTCCAAATGGATAAAGGACCTAAATGTGAGACAGGAAACCATCAGAACCTTAGAGGAGAAAGCAGGAAAAGACCTCTCTGACCTCAGCCGTAGCAATCTCTTACTCGACACATCCCCAAAGGCAAGGGAATTAAAAGCAAAAGTGAATTACTGGGACCTTATGAAGATAAAAAGCTTCTGCACAGCAAAGGAAACAACCAACAAAACTAAAAGGCAACCAACGGAATGGGAAAAGATATTTGCAAATGACATATCGGACAAAGGGCTAGTATCTAAAATCTATAAAGAGCTCACCAAACTCCACACCCGAAAAACAAATAACCCAGTGAAGAAATGGGCAGAAAACATGAATAGACACTTCTCTAAAGAAGACATCCAGATGGCCAACAGGCACATGAAAAGATGTTCAGCGTCGCTCCTTATCAGGGAAATACAAATCAAAACCACACTCAGGTATCACCTCACGCCAGTCAGAGTGGCCAAAATGAACAAATCAGGAGACTATAGATGCTGGAGAGGATGTGGAGAAACGGGAACCCTCTTGCACTGTTGGTGGGAATGCAAATTGGTGCAGCCGCTCTGGAAAGCAGTGTGGAGGTTCCTCAGAAAATTAAAAATAGACCTACCCTATGACCCAGCAATAGCACTGCTAGGAATCTACCCAAGGGATACAGGAGTACTGATGCATAGGGGCACTTGTACCCCAATGTTCATAGCAGCACTCTCAACAATAGCCAAATTATGGAAAGAGCCTAAATGTCCATCAACTGATGAATGGATAAAGAAATTGTGGTTTATATACACAATGGAATACTACGTGGCAATGAGAAAAAATGAAATATGGCCTTTTGTAGCAACGTGGATGGAACTGGAGAGTGTGATGCTAAGTGAAATAAGCCATACAGAGAAAGACAGATACCATATGGTTTCACTCTTATGTGGATCCTGAGAAACTTAACAGGAACCCATGGGGGAGGGGAAGGAAAAAAAAAAAAAAAAAAAAAGGACGTTAGAGTGGGAGAGAGCCAAAGCATAAGAGACTGTTAAAAACTGAGAACAAACTGAGGGTTGATGGGGGGTGGGAGGGAGGGGCGGGTGGGTGATGGGTATTGAGGAGGGCACCTTTTGGGATGAGCACTGGGTGTTGTATGGAAACCAATTTGTCAATAAACTTCATATAAAAAAAAAAAAAAAAAAAAGATTAGTACAAAGTACCCTGGCAGATGGGAAGATGGAGCTTCATTTGAATGGTGGATATCTTAAAGACCAGTGGAGGAGGGGATTTTGAGTCTTGAAGGAAAGGTAAGTCCTTGATAGAAAGAGATGCTAACAGGTATAACTGAGACCATGCCAAAAATGATGTCAGAAGCCAGGATGGAGTAAGTGTATGAGAAAAATGTATGCCTGGGCCTTGGTCTATGTGTATATATCTCAGAATGATGTAGAAATTATTTTAATGATATCTTTTTCCTGGTTTTCCTGAACTCCTTCTATAAGTAATTAAAGAACAAACAGAATTACCCCCTCCACCGTATCTTATCCCTAATGTGAAGATATGAAATAATTAGAGGGTGTGCTGTGTAAGAACTTTAATGCCATCGAAAATTTCTATTTTTAAGACTGTGCTAATTATACGGGATGAGGCTGAACAAAAGGAAGATTTACAATTAGCAGAGCACAGTTTATTACAACCATCTCTGTTTAGAGGCTCTTCTGAACCTATATATGTAATAAATGAAGACTGATCTAGTGTTTACCATTTAGAGGACAACTCTGGAGATCATAGAAATGCAAGGCTGGGCTACTTTGGATATGATAGTGGTGATGGTATAGGAAGACTTTTACACTCTAGTCTAAGTGGTAGAGAGGAAAGACAAGGGTTTTTAGAGGGGGAAGACCTCTGTTCCTTCCTTGGTCTGCCACTCATTGGCTGGGTGATCCTAACCTTTCTGGGCTATTTCCTCCACTGTATGGGGATAATACTACATATGAAAGCACTTAACACTGAGCCTGGACTACATTAAGGTCCCAGGTTTTTTTTAAGATCCATTTCCCTTCCTTTCTTCTACTTTTCTTTTTCTTAAGCAGGATTTCATTCACCTCAATAAAAAATCCTTAAGACTTTAAGAACTGTACAAGAATGACTGTAATATCAGCTGGATGTATTTCCTCTAAATCTACCAAACTTCAATAAAGGCAGTTATAATATCTGTGGCTCTGAGCAGTGTCAAGGATAAAGAAATACCTTAGTTGTCAAATCCCAGGAGGGCTGACTCAGCTCTTCTTTTCTTCCAAAAAAGATAAACTGCATCTCATGCAATCTGCTTTTTGCTAGGGGGTTTTTGTTTTGTTTTCAAACAAGATCTTCAGTGCAAAAGACAATCTCTCATACATATACATAAAAGGAGCCATGATGAGTCCCATGAAAGTTTGGGCTTTTCCCTAGATTCTGTTGCCAGAATATTAGAAATTGATATGAAAAGCTGAGAGCTTAAAAATTGCACGGTATTACATATTATTCAATTGTGAAATGCTGTGGGCTTCCCATCCCAAGCCTCAGCTCAGCTATGAATGGCCTGTATACTTAAGTGCATCTTCCCATTGACTGAAAGGATAGAGGCCCTACTCCTCAGAAGGCATTAGGATTGCATTATCATATCAATAGCCCACATGCAAAGTTCTTGATAAAAACGATCATAATCCAGAGGCAAGAGATAAAATATGAGAGTTTGATTTGTGTAAACAAATCAAAAGCATTTAGAGTCAGCTACTTAATCTATCTCTAAGCATTGCCAGGAATATAAATATCAGAACAGCCTCAGAGTCAGAATAGGCAAGAGTTGAGAGAGTAGAAGGAACTCTAAAGATTATTTGCTACTTTTTTCTGACTTACTATAATCCACCCATATTGACCGCCTTTCAATTCTGTGAACCAGCCAAGCTCAGAGCCTCTTGTCTTAAAGCCTCTACAAATTGTCTTTCTGCCTCTTCAGATATGTCTCTTGTAATAGTCTGGATTGTCTCTGTTAAGCTACATTAACAAAAAGCCTCCATATCTCAGTGGCTTAAGACAATAAAGGTTTGTTTGCTCATGCTGTAGGCTGTGCATCTCCAGTGTGGGTTGGCTGGGGGACTCTGTTCTTTGGTGTCACACAAGTTCCAGGTGAAGGGACCAACCACATCTTGGACCATATGCCCTGTCAGAATGCCATAGGGAAAGGGAGCTAGAGCAACATCAATTAGATGCTCCAGCACGGAAGAGACACATATCGTTTTAATGCATAACTGATTGGCCAGATCAAATCCCATGGCCCCACGGAATCTTGGGGAGAGCAAAGCGATGCAATCCTATCACAAACCTGCAAAGGGGAGGGACAGGGAACCGCTCTCCTGCCTCACACCTGCCCTGACTACCTGTATGAAGCAAGGTCGAGCTCTTCACTGTCTTAGCACCCCTTTCATTTTTCCAGAGTGCTCATCACTATTTGTAATTGCATTGTTTACTTATTTCCTGCTTTCATTTTAATCTTTTTTTTCCCCCACTGAATTATAAGATCCCTACAAGGAAGAACTACAACAGCAGGCTAATCCTATGAAACAGTTCCCCCAAACGGTCAATCTGCCTAATATATTTAAGTCCTGAATATATTTGTCTTCAGTTTGGAGAATCCTTATGGTGTCACAGTCATGTCTCTCAGTCTATGTCCTTTTTGGCTGTGTGCTGATGCCTCTCCATTCCTCCTTATTAGAGGATCCTCTCCCCTAAATACCAGCAGGGCTAAGGCAAAGACAAACTGGGCATTCCTTCAAATGTTGGTTTGGAGCAAACTGGAAAACTATCAATTAAAACCTCACAGAAATCTCCAAAGATGGGAAAAACCAAATTACCCAGTGCAAATTGCTGTAAACTTTGTAAATAATGAAAAGAAAGGAATTTGGCAAACCAGCATTTTGTTGAATTTGCCTTAGGCAAACAGATTTGCAGGGAACTAGCTCAAGGCTCCCCACCCCTACAGTGGTACCTCACTGTCAAACTGAGCCTGGTGTTTAGAAATCTGAAATAACATCACTTTTTGGCCTTATGGCTAAGATCAAGTGTAGCAGTCTGAAATAACAGCCCATTTCATGGGCAAGGAAACTGTAGTTTGGAGAGATGAAGTTATTGGCTCAAATCACAGAGGCGATGGTGGAAGAGATAAAAGTATGATTCAAGTCTCCTGGTGCCAGTGGGGGCTTCTTTTCCTGAGTCATACTCCAGGAAGGCTGCAATCATTTCAATAAACTTAGCATGCTATTTAGGGCAAAAAGTTAGTGTATAAAGGAATATTCTGAGTATTTGTTGTGCGTTTTATCATTTTAAATAAAAATATTTTAACAATTATGTGTTATTATAGATACTTTTTATAACTATTCTATCATTTTCTATAGAAAAAGACTATTATTTTCAAGTGAAATAAGAAATAATTGAAGCGCAATTGCCTGTGGGACAAGGTTATTTCAGCAAAGAAGTTTCAAGAATCAATTAGCTATCGCCTTAGAGAGATGGATTTTTAAATAGGCATTGTCTCAGGTCACCTGAGGGATATATTTAGCTCCCGGATGTTTCATCCTAAAAGAGGCCACCACTAAAATCAGTCAAAGGTTTCGTAGGCGCTTGTAAATATGAATTTTTTAAAAAGGCCACTCTCTGTTTAGCTTTCATTTTTTTCTCCCCTATCATTCAGGAACACGGGTTATTTTATGGCTTATGGCAAGGGTATTTTATATGTTATAGCAGGTAAACAGTAATGAGAGGAAAAAAGGAAATGTCTCGCTTTCCTCATTAGTCCTTAGATGTTGATTTCTGATTTTATAGGATTGCTGTTAATTTCCCCAGTGACGGGCTGCATAACCAAACAGTGCCTTCTTCTCTTACCTGTTGGGCCAAAGCTCGCCGTGTACCTTTTCTCTTACTACAGGTGCAGGGAACAAAGCATGGTCTCAGCTTGTCTGATGAGGACAGTGGCTTGTGCCAGGAGAAGCTGCTGCTTATTAGCAAGCTGCAGGATCCTATGCAGATAACGAAAAGAGAGAAAATGGTAGGGACATTGGAGATTAATTCACCTCTGAGAAGTGAAAAAAAAAAAAGACTTGTATTTAGGTTACAAGTACAATAGACAAGATGGCATGAAAGCACTGAATACAGGTTGATCAAATGAAAAAAAAGAATGAATAAATGAACAAATGAAGGTCGGTACTGGTCCTAGGTTTGCAAACCCATATGCCTACAAGACCAGGTAAGCAGCATGAATGAGGGGCAGACAGGTGTGAGACAATAGGGAATGGTGGGCTGTGGACAGCACATGTCCCATCTTAAAGGGGGAGCCAGCACTCACATCTAGCCGATGGTTTTCACTGATGGCATAAGGAAAAACAGGCCCAATAATACCACAGCTTCAGACTTTCAAAGGAAGACAGAAATAAGGATTTTCATGTGAAATCTCTTGTTTTATATTTCATAAGTATAAATTAAACAAAACTTTGTGCAGGTCAAACGAGGTTAAAGCCAAAGCCTACCGGAGGGTCAGGGTTTGCTCATGGGTGGCCAGCTTTTACCTAAGATCCAATGCAACATCTTCAGTTTCCAAATGGAGAGAAAGTGAACGGTTCAGGGGGCAGAAGCCTCTTGGGCTAGGACTCAGCTAGTGAGTGGCAGAACTGGGGCTTCTTATCAGGAGTATCTTCCCTTTTACCTACAACCTTTCACTTCCACTTGGGACCACTCTGAGGTTGGCTGAATCTGATCAGATCTGTTTAAATGAAACATTGGAGGCTGCCTTCAGTTGATCTGAGCCTTGGGTCTCAAGATGCATTTATATAAAAGTTCACAAGAGGCAAATTTTCTCTCCATTTATATTATGGAATGAGTTCTGGGTAAAGCTGGATGACTAAAATACGATGGTCCCTCATAGGAAATAAAACTCTGATTGCAGGTATTTGTTTGGGATGGTGTTTAAGCAGTGTGGCCAGATAGGAAGAATGGCAGTGCTGGAGTTATGGGCAGAGGCCTGAGAGGGCCGCACTGAATCCACTTGCTGGTTCCAGTTTCTGCTAACAGGTTGCTCTGTTTATACGAGAGGCAGTGCTACGTGATGGCTAAGCGTATGGGATGGGTTGAAATACTGACTCAGCTGCTCACTGGGACTTAAGTTCTCTTAAATAGTGATAATGGTACCTGGATCATAGATTATACTGAGGTTTAAATGAATCGATACGCAGAAAATGCCTAGAATGGTATTAGCACTTAGTACATGTATGCTAGTATTTGTAAATGCACACGTGGTAGGGTCCTCTCCCTAAGGAGAGAAAAAGGAAAACAAACAAAACAAAACAAAACAAAAAAACCCTCAAGGCAACCTGGCTATATGCTATTACGTGACAACATCCATCACGACCTTGTAACATGAGACCATTTAACCTTGTAACATGAGACCACTTAACCAGACTACATGTTTGTGTGTTACCATATATGGGAGACAAAGAAATAGACAATGTATTAAAAAAAACTATGCCACGTGGGGTTCGGGGCTCAGTTCTTCGGGTATAAACCCAATTGAGCAGTGCTGGCATGAATAAAGTCGCTTCTGGGAAAGACAAGCCTTGGTGTCACGACTCTCTGTGTGAAAATCCTGCTACAGTGCCAACATTTATTGAATGCCTAATATACCCTAACTTACATTTATTATTTGTGAGCATCACCACATTCCTCTTCATTTTATATTATTATCTTTACTTTAATAATGAGATAACCATGACCCTGAGAGATGGTCTCTGGTCTAATATCACTCTGGCAGGTAGTAGAACCAGGTTTGAAACTAGGTCTACACAGCTTGGATATTTTGTATAACTCACGTCTCCAGTGTTCAACTGAAGACTCTATTTAGATCTTTAAAGGGAGGTAAAGCCAACTTTGGTCAAACGCCAAATAATTATCAAGTCAAACACCAAAGCAAAGGAGTCCTAAAGCAAACAACTGAAAGCACTGCGATGCTTGATAATCTTCTGCCTTATATAAAAATGTACTGTTCTAGAATGCGAGCGCACCGCATGACTGAGAATAAGACAGGAGAGTATGTGGCCAGTTTTTAGTGTGTGCAAAGCCTCATGCTTATCTTTTAAAATGCTATGGTTCTTAATAGATTAATAATAATAAATCAGGGGGTGCCTGGCTGGCTCTGTCAGTAGAGCATGTGACTCTTGATCTTGGGATCATGAGTTTAAGCCCTACATTGTGAGTAGAGATTACATAAAGAAAATAAAAATAAATAAAATCTAAAAAAACTGTGATAAATCAAATTCCATGGAGGTAGCTTTTAAGAATTGAAACACATATTGTATATTAACATTGGGAAGATAACAACTGGATGATTTTATTTTAACATATTAAAGAAATTCCTCATTTTCACAAAATGAATATTCTCTATACAAAAAAGAATGGGATAAAACATAAACATTTGTTAAGGTCTATGAAGCATTCATATGAAGCATCTTATATAAAACATATTGAATGAAGAAAAGGAAGCAAGGAGTAAAGGAAATAAGCAATTATGGACTGCTAACATGAGCTGGATCCTATGCCAGATAACTTTGTATACAATTTAGCATCTACTGAATGAAAAATAACCAAACCAGGGCCAAAATCTGTGTGGAAAATGTATGTATGGCCAACTCAATTTTCCACAGGCAGATATTTCCATTTAAACATCTTAAATCTTACTTGGACATAACTCCTTGCCTTGACCACCCATTCTGTTTTGTTTTGTTTTTTTTTGACACGTACACAAAATATAACTATAATTAACTTTAGCCAAGCAAGGACAGGGAGGGATGGCATCCTTCTAACCAAAGTATTAAATTATCATCAGTGCCAGGAAAATATAAACTAGGAAACATATAGATGCAAGTTTTCTCTACTTTAGGATGAACTTAATATATCCTAAGAGATAATATCTATTTTCAGCGATAATATAGAAAGCAGGAATGTACTGCACAAGACAGGATGAAAAATATAAGCCACTTTCTACCATCTGATTTCGAAAGTATAATTTTAGTATTCAAGTTTGAGGCATAGCAACCTTACAGAATAAAAAAGGCATCCACATCCAAATGTTGGTTTTGGAATACAAAACAGTATTTCAAAGTCAAATAGAAATTAATTTGTTCATTATATACTCTTTTGGATAATTGCCATTATTGCTATTTCTCCTTGGGCAGATAATTGAAAATTGGCTATATAAATTGTTGTGTTTTTCTGGGGAAATAGCCTAGACTCAAAATTTGTCACCCACATCTTAATCTAAGTTACAATTTTACCAGGATTAAAAATTATAGCTACTCCAGTGCATTATTCTATTACACATCATTAACATCTTCCCTTCTTTTTAGCTTCATGTGGCAGAAAAGAATTCCACCAGGGCCATATTTGAGGAATCACATTCATTTTGTGTGTCTCCACATGAGAGTTAGCTATGAAGTATTTTAGTGAAGAATAGGACAAATAAAATAGTAATAATATTTGGACATGAGATTTTTTTCTCCCCAGTTCTGCTTCAGCCTTCTTTGCAGCAACAAAGGGATTTGCACTGTGAATCTCTAATGTCAACATCTGGCCACATTTGATTCCGGTTTGCGTGTGGTCTGTCTGCAACCAAGGACTTGAATAAAGACTGACAGAACAAAACAGAAAGTGCTGCTGAGTTGCCTATTTATTAACTTACCAAAGTAAGTTTTGTGATTCATTAGGAAATCAGGTGAAGGTAATACCTGACCTAATTAGTTAACAAATTTAGAAGACAGAACAGGGTTTTTCACTTTGTAAGTTTCACTGATCATGAATGTAATTTTCCTTTTCTCTTCTCACAGCCTGAGTTCCTGGGAAACAGACTTTGAGACTCTGAGATATCCACGCAGCAAGTTTATTGGGGCATGTTCTTGGGAGTGACACCCAGGCCATGATGAGAGGAGAAGGAAGAAAGGGAGGGATAGGTTGAGCTGTGATGCAGTCACAAGGAGGCCTTAATGGACCACAAGGCAGTGCTGGAGCAGGGCTACACCTGTAGAGGTCAGTGTGTGCCACAGCCAGCTTGTATTGCTGTAACTTCTGCGGCTAGGTCTTCCCTATTCTACACAGGGTATTATTCTAATCCCAGGATTTCTAGCTCTGCTATGTTGTCAGGGATATTTATTGTTGCCTTTCTGAAAGAGGCAACTGAGCTCTCTTGGAAACAGAATCAGCCCTATGCGATAAGACTCGGTGATATGACTGCCAAAGCCTAAGTGACAGAGTTATCAAAAGCAAGTACTGACGATGATCGGACAACATCCTGGAAAAAAATACTTAGAAAAAAATAGGCCAACTGAAATGACTTTGTTTCAAAGTACTTCCATTTCCTTGTATGTAAACATGGTCATTCATACCAATAAAGTAGAATGGTAATAATTGCAGCATGTCTTTGTTTAATGAAGTCTTTAAATATTTATGGAGGCAGTTCAGGATGTATACCATAAGGAGGGAGAAGATTTTTAAGTGTATTAACCAAGCCACACAAAGAATTTCTGTTAAAATAATTCCAGTTTTTTTAAAAAAGTTAATTCCTAGGAAAGATGAATTAAGCCAACTTCCGTGTGCAAATACCAACATCTTTAGGAAACTCAGAGAGGTGGTGTTGAGAGACTTCACCGTTGGCTGGGGCAGCAGAAACTTTCAGGGGGACCATTCTGCACAAAGCTGCACATCTATCAAGGTTCTTTCTTCTTCTGAGTCCTTTACGCCTTAGAGAAAGGCACTAGAGAGACCCAAGATTTGACGAGCGGTGACAGATTGTACATAAACTCTTCTCAGCTTTGCTCTTTAACATGCTACGCTAAATCTTGGCATGGCAGCAATTGTCAAACTCCACTTGGGCATCCAACATAGTGAAAAACAGTAGACTTCACATGGAGAAGAAGTTCTCCCAATTTTAGCACATGAGGCTAGAATTATGAAACTCAGTAAGAAAAGTGTGGGTGATTCCAGAATTCAGCGATTAAAAAGTGACTGATATTGACTACATCTATTCCATTGTCTATCATGTTTCTGTAACAGGCATCAAAGCAGAGAGAAAGTGAGGTTTCCAAAAAATGTTCTTCCATGACATAAAATCACTGGGCACAAACTCCATCTGACGTGTCACAGCTTAGCCCAGAGCCTTGTACCTGGCAGGAACTCAGTCTCTCTCCACACTTTGATCTGAGATGAACTGATGAAATATAGCCATGGCCACATGTGGATTCTAGAATCAGCTTCTTAATTCCTCTCCTGTAATATCCACTGCTTCATTCAACAAAACTATGTTGAATATCTTCTATTATTAAGGTGTTCTACTAGGAGCTAGAAATATACAGAAGAACTCATATCCTTCCTGAGAAAGATACAATTCAGATAACAAAGTATAGTAATGGAAATACTGAAGTACAAAGGAGAGACACTGAACTGAGCGTGGCTGTGTGTGCACACACATGCACAGCACTTGGGGTGTAATCAAATGCATTTTTCTCTTGAATGAGGTGTTCAGAACACTGAAAAAAATTATTTGTTTTTATCTGAGAGATTGAGCATGTGAGTGGGGGAGAGGGGCAGAGGGAGGGAGACTGAGAGAGAGAGAGAGAGAGAGAGAGAGAGATTGAGGATCTTAAGCAGGCTCCACACTCAGCATAGAGCCCATTGTGGGGCTTGATCCTACAACCCTGGGATCATGACCTGAGTGGAAATCGAGTCCGACACTCAACTGACTGAGCCACCCAGGTGCCCCCAGAGTACTAAATATTAAGACCAATAGCTCTCCCTGTTCTGACTGAAAAATACAAATGCAATTAATGTTTCTGCCAATAAAACTGGAGACATTGTGAGGATAAAGGAGTTTAGCATGGAGCCCCAGGTCATACGGCCTGTTTTTCCTGATTTTAAGTTGAAATACATATGAGCTAGTCTTTCAACAGTTAAACGATATTTTTATTTTCCTTTTAAGAGCAATTCACATACTAGGTCCTGGTGATTTAAAGAAGAATGAAGAAAATCCAAGTTGTTTTCAAAGTCTTATTAAGTAAGAAATTCCAGGGGCACCTGGGTGGCTCAGTCGGTTAGGCATCCGATTTTGGCTCAGGTCAAGATCTTGCGGTTTGTGAATTTGAGCCCTGCATCGGGCTCTGTGCTGACAGCTCAGAGCCTGGAGCCTGCTTCGGATTCTGTGTCTTCCTCTTTCTCCGCCCCTCCCGTGCTCATACTCTGTCTTTGTCTCTCAATAATAAACAAACGTTAAACAAATTTAAGCAAGAAATTCCTATGAGCCTTTTAAAAGTTTGATATAACTTCATGACATTTTTCAGGAATAAAAATGTCCTAATTTATGTTCACTTACAAAAGTTTAGTCTGTATAAATGAGTTGCTTCACAAATGATTTCGGTACAACGTGAATTTACGCTGATAACAAGCAAACACAGAACAATGGAATCGATCATTATTTGTGTTTGGCTGTCCAACTTTGTAGCTACAGCTTTATCTCTGCCTTTATAGCTGCTGAAGTTGGTTCTGAAAATTAAGACCATTCCAAAGCATATGTGGAAAGAAATTCTGCAAAGCTTGCATATTGACTGAGTCAACTATTGCCTTGCTGGATTTCTCAGTTCGTGCTCCACATATCTTGAAAATACTGTTATTGTAAATCATGCCATGTGAGCTTGTGGAATTTGAACATGACTGCTGATTTTGAACATGACCTATTTGAACATGACTGTCTGCAGCCAGTTAGTTCCAGTGAGAATTCAGTGTGACCCATCTGTGGGCAGTTGCTTTCATTTTTTTTTTTTCTATAGGCATTTTATTCTAAATCAGTCTTTTTAGGAATGGATATGGCATCTGTCACTAGAGATAATGGGTGAGAGAATAGGCCAGTATTCGTACAAATACATCACCACCATTAAAAAAACAGCAAAACCAACAGTCTGAAATACATGCCCTATAGACAATTGGAGCAGCAGTGGCACTTCTTAATTCAAAGGGCAGCATCTTGAAATCTGGAAAGTGATCCTCCTTCTGACTTAAGAGGTTCCCCACCATACCCAAGCGCATTTGGTTCAGATGCCAACAACCATTTTGACCAGTCAGAGGCATGATGGAGAACCTGCGGGAGCTTCTGCAGAGGGTGGGAGGTGGGGGAGGTGGGGACTTACAGAGAGGTCACCTTTGTCCTTAATGGCGATTTCTGTATTTCAGGGTCAGTGAGACTTGTCAGAATTGTGGCATGGTAAGCAATTGGTCCAGTTTGGAAGCAGTGCATCTTTTCTTCAAAAACAAAGCACTTCTCTTACCCTAGGTTTGATGGATACTTAGATGCACAAAGAAGAGGTACTCTGTTACTTCCAAATGGGGCATGCTTCCCTCAGTAGACCTTCCAAAGGAATGGGGAGTTAAAAAGCTGCTGTCAAAGTGTTTTCCACGCCGTGGCTAACTTACCCAGAAATCAGTTGAGAAATGTCCGGAATAGCTGGAACTCATGTTAGAAAACACAAGTCTTTGGGGTGCCTGCATGGCTCAGTCATTTAAACACCTGACTCTTGATTTTGGCTCAGGTTATGATCTCATGGTTTGTGGGTTGGGGCCCTGCATCAGGCTCTGTGCTGGAAGTGCTGAGCCTGCTGGGGGTTCTCTCTCTCTCTCTCTTTCTCTCTGCCCCTCCCCCCTCTCAAAAATAAACAAACATTTAAAGAAAAAAAAAAACACAAGTCCTTTTATTTGGAAAACAAAGAAAGGTGAAGCTTATAGCCTAATGAGTTCACAGGAAGACTAAATTTGAGTATCAGACACTTAAGAAATGGGTTCATAACAGAAAGCTTACAATTTTGACTACAATTACACTACATGAATGCACTTTTATATCTTTACGCTGGTACTTTAATGCTATTTTTTTTTTTTTCAAGTTTTGAGATCCAGAATGCCCTGCTCACTAAAGGTCCTGGAAACCACCTACACCTCACGCCCTCGACAGCAACATCACCTGGGCTGCTTACCATTCTTTGTTGCCTTAAACTTCTCTGATGTTTAGGCAGCCCACTCAGTCACTGAGAATAGGGTGGGCGAGCTACACCCTCATCATGTTTTCTTCTTGTGTTACTATTTTTGCCTGATTTCTTTTCAGGAGGAAGCTGTTGTACGCTTTAACTGGACAGATATGAGGAAAAGAAGCTCTTTTTCTCCCAAGATAACAATCAATGACCTTGGGCAATAAGTGCAAAGCTCTCTGGAATTCTATTTAAAAAGTATCTGATAAACTGCCTTTGGGTCCATGTGTTGTTTTCTTTGTGTGGGGCAGGAAGTGGGACCTACTAAGCTTAGCCAGCTTAGCTGGATGTTACTTAAACTGTAGGCAGTGAACAAAGATGTGCTCTATAGTGCACGGATAGCTGGAATGATCAATTTTACAGTTGAAAGTTACATTAAACCTGATTCTGCCTATATTTATTAAACTTAGTGCAATAGTGGCCTCAAAGATATGGTACCTGATGCAGTCCATCTGTTGCTTCCCATCAAAACCTTCTTGGTCTGGCTCCTAAAAAACCAGTCAGTTCCTTTTTTTATTTCAATGAAAAATAAAAAAGAAATTTTGAGAAAAGTCACAAATCAGGGCAACTGTTTGTGTACTCCTTGTAATATATTTCCCCTGGAAAGAAATGGTGATAAATACAAAAGGGCCTGAGAAATACACCTCTATTAAAGTAAAATACAACTCTTTCACTGGCTAAACGCATACCTAGAACTGCCCACTACTCCACAGGATCGTGACACATTTGATGGAGTGAGGGTGTAAATGGGTCACTCAGAATGTCCTTTTTTTTTTTTTTTTAAAGGTATTCCTTGGGGGAGTTGTGGATAAATGGACTGAATGTTCTTTCATTTCTGAAGCCTCTGTGCAGGAAGTGAAAGAAGCGAACAACGCAGAGCAAAACCACCTGCTAAAGGTCAAAGAGATGGGCAAGCTGTGGAAAGCCCCCGCGTGGAGGAGGCCCTGCCAGAGGCACAAGCAACCGCCCATCTTCTTCTCTTCCTTCCCTGGAAGATGCCGTACCTGAAATCATGCAGAATCAAACAATGCGTGTTCCAAAATCAATAGAGCTAAGTAGACTGTGAAATCTCTAGGATGATAAAACACCACACATGCCCACTCTATACCACCACCACAGCAACAGTTTTTATTTTTGTAAAGCAATTATCAACTTATGTATAAATGATTACAGTATTTGAGATCCAAGATCCGTGGAAAATCTGATGTTGCAATCAAAACGTAATTGAGCTATTTTGGAATAGAAAGCCTATTTGCTCTTCAAAACACATAAATATCTAAAAATTAAATGATGACCCATTTAGAACAGTGTTGTAATCTTTTAAGGGTTTACTTTAAATGAACTTCCCTGCTTGATGGAAAGTTTTTATAGTCTGATGCTGTTATTTCTCAACTGGGGGCGTGTGACTGTGTGTGTGTCGGGGGGAGTGGGCAGGGCAGCGGGGGGTAGGTGGATGTGGTCAGCAGTGATGAATTAATTTCCCCATGTGATCTGATCCGAAAATCCATCTGCACACCAATCATTTGGAGCCTAAATAAATTTCATCTTGTACATGTAGGTATATCATTTTTTTCAAATGCGTGTATATGCCCATGTGATAAGAAAAATGTGAATTCATTTTAAAGTGTTGTCAACTTCATTGCAGCTTTCTGTTATAACTATTTTTCAATCCATGGATTATAAAAACATAGCAATTACCTATGGGCAACCATAGCACTTTAAATGTTAAGAAGGAGTTCTTCTTCCTGTATTAGATGCACTGCAGTAATGAATTTCAAGAGTTGCTAAAAAAATAGTTATAATAGGGACTTGCTAGAGATCTATAATGGGGATATGATAGATATAATTGAATTTTCAACTATGAATGAGTCCCATTAGAAGAATCATTAAACCATTTGGTTATATTAAGTTTAAATGTTTAGGCCTAACCCCAAAATAAAACAAAACAATTAACAGCCATTACCTCTGGGGATACCAGTGGGATGATGGGAGCGGCCACTAATTTCTATTCTTTCTACCTCTCTATTGCTTATATTATTTACAAATAATATGAATTCAAATATTACTTTATGTTTTAAAAAATGATTAAAATAAAAACAACCACACAGTGATCTCATGTGATGAGATCAACAGTCTCTTCCGAGGCCAATGAGGTGCTGGCTTCTGGGCGCCTCTCACACATCCATTCTTTTCCAGTAGGCTTGCCTTAGAAGGTGGAGCATTATTTCTCATTCTGTGTAACTTTGGAGGCTTCTCCCAATGTGACAATCATGTCCATCACATGTTAAAGCCCTAGGCTGGGCACCGGGCTGTACACTTTACATGAAGTCAGAGCTCACAGGGAGGACTATAGTGCAAGCTGTTATGTCCACACGTCCAAGTGTCTGGGGGCTACGGGACTACAGCAAACTCCCATCCAACTGTATCTTGTGGCACAACTGCCTATGGGTACAGAGAGAAAAATGATTCTTGACTCCTGCCACCAAACATGTGGGGACACCCCTGGAGCATTTATGAAATCCCACTTTGTCCTATACCAGGAGGACACTAGAGCTGATCCATACTGTGTTCTCACGATAACTCAATGAGCTGGCATTTGGTGTTAGGGGACGCACAAGGGTCATGTGATACTTAATGCATTTGTACTCAAAAAGCTGTAGCAAATTCCATGCAACGCTTGCTAATATGGTAAATTACTCTAAAATACTTTAAATTCTGTCCAAAAAAGTGCTGTCAAACTGAATTACCCCAGGTTAAGTATTGTCATGTTGTATTATGGCATGACATTCAGGTAGCTCATTGTAGCAAACAAAAACATTTATATCCTTTAGGGAGATTTCATGGAAAGCAGATGCACTGTTATTCTTTTCTAAGGGAGGTAGTCCAATTTTAGTAATGCATATGTGAAGTGGATAAAACAAACAAATATAAGACTGCAGGTTTTTTGTGTCTGTGTAAACTAGACCTTTAAATTTGAAGTATAGTTTGAGATAAGTGAATTATTTAAATCTAAGGTTCACATTCTCTTTTCTGTTGCTCATGTCCCCAATGATTTTTCTTATTCATTTAAAGGGAGGACAAATAAGAAGGGGTAATTTTTCTAATCGATGGCTTTTTAAATTTAGGACCAATATACACCAATTGGCTTTGTTTTCACTATTGCCCTTAAGGACTTAATCAGAGCCTCATGTGCTGAGCTTTGCAGTAGAGTGTTGAAAGTATATGTGTGTGTGTGTGTGTGTGTGTGTGTGCGTGTGTGTGTGAGTGTGTATAGACAAGAGAGAGAGTTTTTATACTCTAGTCTTCTATTCTTTCTATCATAAATCATATACATTATAAATATACATGATTAGATACAGAATAAGATTATTACATATATCATGATATATATATGATTATATAATCTAACCAAGAGCATGCATTGCCAAGGAGCCCGTGCATCAATGCATTATTCATATGTTTGTCTATTTCACCTTTCACCCTTTGAATTTCTGCCATGTAGAAATGACTCATCATGAATATATTCAGCAAGTGGCTCTTTTGGAAGAGTTTTTCATGTATGGTTTTTAAATTCAGGTCCAGAGCATGTCTCCTTTCTGTGAATGCTTTCTCTAGACTCCAACATGCAAGCTAAGTGGGTTGAGGGCTCCTAGATTAGGACATAAAAGCCATTGATCTAAATTCTTCCTGGTCTGTGAGGGCTCATCAGGGACAGGTCTCATTCACACAAATGCCCATCCCCAGACACAAAGACAAGGATCAATAGATTCCTTTGGTTCCTCACTGGAAGCCTCCCTTTTCTGAGGGAGGGAAAGATGAATTTAAATAGGGTTGAAGCCAAGTTGTTTACAGAAGGCTTCTCAATATTAAGGAATAATTCTAAAGTTTCAAAGATTTATGGTTAGGTAGGGAAGCTGAGTTGCAGATAATACTTTTAGTGTATTTACCACTTTCATTTTAGTTTGGGACTTATATTTGCATATTTTTATGTTTCATGATTGTGCTTGGTTGAGAAAGTTTAGGGGGAGGGTCTGAATAGGGTGGGTGATGGTGGGTTGTAGGGGAGGACGGTACAGGTGGCAGTTTTCCCTTCCTAAATATTGGATTTAAAGGTTAAAAAAACAAAGTCTCCAGAGGTTGTCTAACCATGGGATTCCAAATTTTAGAAGGCACCACATAAGAATGCTCACTGCTGACTGACTATCCTGGGAGCTGCTTGTATGTCCCATATTTTTCCTCCTGGGATCCCTGTCTCAATGATTTTAGGTATATGAAATAAAGAGAAAACATTTAGTTGGACTGAAATAGAGCAAATAATGAAATGCTATCGTTCCCTCAGCATGATATTTTTATATTCATTCAACAAATGTCTAATGAGAATAGATATATATATGTCAGGCACTAATCTAGGTGCCTGGAAATACATCAGTGCATATAACTGATAGGAATCCCTTCTCTGGTGAAGCTTATGTTTTAGGGGGAGAATCTATGTATTACACCATGTGTGTATGTATGTGTGTGTGTGTGTGTGTGTGTGTATGTGTGTATATACATATATATACACATATATATAATTCATCAATAGAATTAACTTATTCATTTATTGAAATCAGAAATTTTATTAAGACTAAGAACCTTTGTCTGTGGGTCTTGTACACATCTTATATTTCATAAAGTAATTAGATTGCCCTTTAACATTTGCTTTAAACTTTCCCCCTCGTTTCTTAATGAGATTACATTCTACCACAGCTTGACAAGAGCAAGCACCAGGCATAAGGAATAAAACCACAAAGAACCATTTAGAGTGTTCTAGAAAGCATGACTTCTCAAAACTAAAATCAGGCTTAATGATTTGGTTTGAAACACTTTTTCAAACTCTCTCTTTGCATTTGATGGACAATCATTTTTAGCAAAAGTTAGTGAAGTAAAAAAAAATGTTAATATGTTACATTTATGTTTTTGGTTTCTGAAAATGATGGTTTGTTTCTAAGAGTTGATTTTGATACACTTCATCAACATTGAGACAAATGCTTGGATGTAGGCTTCTTTTAATCTGATACTGACCATTCACAGATGAAATGACTAGAGTCAAAAGGCTGTATCAACCAGCATATTTAGGACATGGTATCTATGGCAACATAAATTAAAGTGCACTCATTGAAATCACAGGATTAGAAAGCACTGTGAAAAACTTATTCACTTAGGAATACCACTGAATAGATGGAAACTTATTTGACATTCAAAAATATTTATTGAAGCCCTACTATGGATCAGATATTGTACTATATATTGGAATGACTAAGTTATGGGTCATATTCTCAAGAAGCCAACAGCTAACAACAAAGTCAGAATTATAGATAATCTAAGTATAACTCAGTGTTATAATGATGGCATATTTAAGGTGATATGAAAACCTGCCAAAACTGTTCTCCAATTCATGGCCTCTCAAAAAGGTTCCTGCAATCTTCCTCATCCACTTACCTCACTAGAGAAAAACCTTTATTTTTGCTAATTACTGCTTACTGTCTAGTGCAATCCACCATGTTCATTTTTGTTTTACACTGCTTTCAGATGTCTAGTATTTCCTTAGTGAAACCTTTGTTATGTGTTACTTAAAAAATTTTTTTAAATGTTTATTTATTATTTTGAGAGAGAGACAGAGCATGAACAGGGAAAGGGCATAGATAGAGGGAGACACAGAATCAGAAGCAGGCTCCAGGCTCCAAGCTGTCAGCACAGAGCCCGACATGGGGCTCGAACTCACGAACCGTGAGATCATGACCTGAGCCGAAGTCCGACGCTCAACCGACTGAGCCACCCAGGCGCATGCCCATGTTATGTGTTATTTTTTAAAGATATTTATTTATTTTTGTGAGAGTGCGTGCATGCTGTGCAGGCACGCGTGAGGGAGGGGCAGAGAGAGGGACACAGAGCATCAGAGGCAGTCCCTGTGCTGCCAGTGCAGGGCCTGAGGTGAGGCTCGAACTCACAAACTGTGAGATTATGACCTGAGCCACAGTTGGATGCTTAACCGACTGAGCCACCCAGGCACCCAACCTTTCATATGTTTTAAAATCAAAAAAATTATTATACCAAAATAAGATTTTAATTGTTGAATTTACTTGCAAACTATCTCTTTCCGACAAAGATTTCAGGGGCATAAAACAGAAGATATAACTGTAAGGCAAATAAAAAAGAAATGGAAAAATTGACCTAAGTTATAAACAATCAGATAAATTAACCATAAGAGTTATTGTTACTAATAGTTGGAGGTCTCTTTTAGATTTGTCTTTGAGCTTCCTGGCAGCCAATGCAAAAATGAGAAATGTGACACAGTTTTTTTTAAATATGAAAGTAATAAACATGCCAGTTTATCAGGGGAGATAATGTTATTTTTGACATTAAAGTCTTTTACTTGGAGAGGGGAGACTAAATATATAATGGCCACTATCCAAATGTTTAAACGTATTTCAAATGACCAGTTAAAATCAAGTGCAATAAAAACAAAGGACAAATATTAAAGCACAATTCAGTGAAGGCAGTTCTAGATCAGAGCAGATCATTATGATATGAACACATGACCCAGGATATGAATACATAGATAGATCAGTTACTCAACATTTTCCCTCAAATCACTCTTTCATCTGGCATTAGAAATATCTGCATAGCTGACAATTCAAGGTTAATTCTCTGGGGAAAAACAAACAAACACACAAACACGTTGGAGAGCTAGTTTTCTTTAATGCTAACTGATGGTGGATGGATGGTCTCTAAGCTTTGAAATTTCTATCAACTAGTGGTAGGACTGTTTACTGTTAAAGATGAGAAAACAAAGCAGCATGGATCTCTGCTTGTTCAGAATGTGCGGAAGGCCCCATCCTAGCACAGAAACAAATGAAAGGAATCAGGAGTCTCCTTAGATACAGCATTGGATTGATTCTAAGTCTTGAATAAATATCCCAAATATTACCATAGGATAGAGAAGAAAGGGTTTTACGGAGGAGTTATTTTTAAGACAGATATAAAAGAACCAATTATTTTTGTTAATTCAGGCAAATAAAAGGGCAATTCTGCCAAAAAAAGCAACGATGACTCTAACCAGGACAAGAGAAAGCAACACACATGCAAAAGTGAGTCGTTCTGAGGCGTTTTTTTCCCCTAATTAAAATTTCAAAGGGAGCATTGGTGTCATAATAGTCTCAGAATATTCTTCCCTGTAGCTTTCCACTCTAGAGCAATATATCAAATTGTTTCTACCTTTCCTTATAATTTTGGATTCCAAGAATTTTTTAAATTAAACTTTTTATTCTGAGATCATTAAAGACAACACGCAGTCGTAACTTGTAATTGTTTTTTAATTCTCTTTACTATGTATCTGCTATGTAGGTTCTTGGGGAAAATTCAAATCATAGTTTGCCAATAGAATTTTAATCTAAATAATCAAAAAGCCAAAGGCAAGCTGAGTTTAATAGTAGAAATCGACCGGGCTGTCCCGGTGCTGAGACTGCCTGGGGATTGGGTTACCTCTCCCACTTCACCCATGTATTGGTCCTTGTTCAGGAGCCATTGTCTGCAATCAGAAAGCAAGCGGGTACTTGAGGCTCTGAGATTTATTTTACATCAATCCAAATATAATTTCAAAGGTGGGAAAGGAAAGCCATTTCTTTCTTATCTTGATATCGGTAATTGGAGACCCGTGTGACTGTGTTGACCTTCCGTCCTCCGTGGAGGCAGTGAGATGAAAGAAGGTGAGAAGAGCCTAGTCTTTGATCATTTTGGCTTTGTGGAATTGGGTGACCAGGATGAAAGTCAACAGTTTACCACATTAATGCATTCCAACTTAAACTTTTTAAAAGGGGGAAATAAAAAGGATTTGTTCAATAAACAGCTTGTTGGAAAAATAGCGACAATGAATTTGACCTTCCTGTTACCGCAAAGGGGCTTTCCTAAGTGTCTTATGGATAAATTTCAAGGTTGAGGAAAATAACCAATACACGGCAAAGCTTTCTGGTTTTTTGTTTTTTGTTTTTTTTTTTTTTTTTTGTCTGGTGGATCATCTAAAGAAGGGCCAAAATCCAAAGCTATCAATTAAACTGGATGCCTGATAGATGAGGGAATTTTCACCATATAGTTTTTTTATTAAACTGGTTACTGGTTTATTAAACTGGTTTACTGTTTATTAAACTGGTTACTGTTCTGCAAAACAAAGGAGCTGGCGTTCCTACTACGGTTTTTTGCACAATGGCCAATCAACAGAATTTTATTCTTTTACGTTATGAACTAAGGCAACGTGTTCCAGAGAGTGTGTTTCTTTATTAAAAACATCAAATTCAACCAGACTTATTTGAATAAGACATATAGTCATTAGGCTCACTGTAAGGTTTTAGTTTATTCAGTGATAATAAAGCTGAAAAATAATTGAGTCGGACTAGTGTTAATCACTGAAGAACACATTTTTGTTTCAAACATTAGAAATATTTCTAAGCAGTAAGAGACGGATCTCCAGAATGTGAGAAGGACTCAGAAGACCGGGGCTTTAAGCTGCAAAAAGTGCATAATATGCCTGTTGAGTCTCCTTCCTACTAAAATAGCTGGTGGTGGAGAATCTTCAAAATTTCACCTTTTTGGAAAATCCTGTTTGACAAATGGGCTGGTTTTGAAGCAAACCAGTTTCAGGTTAGGAAGAGAGTGTGCTTGAAAGGAAAGGAGTCTGGGGGACTTATATAGAGATACATCTATATAGCCTGTGAAATCCTAACATTTGAAAGTAACATGAGTGAATATCCATCATTCGAATGTTTGCTAAGTGTCTAGAACTAGATACTATGCAGGTCAAACATCAGGTTGGGGGATGAATTTTTCATTTCTAAAAACAAAAATGATGCAATACATCTACTTTATCCTCTGAATCTGCAAAACATTGATCACTTTGGTTATTTATATTTGGGAAATTCTACTCACCACCTTACTTTTTTTTACAGTTTGTGTTTCGCCCACAACTAGACTGGAAGAAGCCAAACTAATCATTTTCCCTGTAGCAGACAAGGTTCATTCCTACCTGGTCCTCATTGTTTTCTGCCTCTTCCTTAGAAACAGGATTTTGCTCTGGTCTGTACCCTTCCTGTGCTCCAGGAAGGGCAGACACCAGCCTGAGCTGAGTCATACTGACTTAAGCTACTTCATGGTGGCCTTGTTTCCTCTGTCCGTGGTTAAGTTAGGCAGGGGCATTTGCCTCAGTTCTGGTCATGAGACTTGAGAGATCTGCTGAGGGATTCTGGGGATGGCTTCCTTCATTCTGAGAGAGAGAGAGAGAGAGGCACTCAGTGTACAAGCTCCCTTTTTACACCGTCACACGTTGGTATGGCCACAGGTGGTGCCTGCATGTATGAGCTAGCACTATATTGTGACCGTGAGCAAAAGGGACAGTGGAAAGATGGAAGGAAAGGGAACCTGAATTCTGATGGACTTGGTTAATCGACCAATCCTGGGCTTACCTGACTTACACAATTGTGGTTATTGGAGACAATAAATCCCCTGAAAGCACTTTAATTGATACATTTGTATCAGCTACATAAGTGAGTAGCCAGCTTCATTTCTTTCTCTTCCTCATCTTCCACTTCTATCTATCTATCTATCTATCTATCTATCATCTATATCTATCTATCTATCTATCTATCTATCTATCTATCTATCTATCTATTATATCTATCTATCATCTATCTATCTATCTATCTATCATCTATATCTATCTATCTATTATATCTATCTATCTATTATATCTATCTATCTATATCTATCTATCTATCATCTATCATCTATGTCTATCTATCTATCTATCTATCTATCTATCTATCTATCTATCTAAATTCTGTCCTCCTGTCTTGCTTTTGCTCCTGAATGTCTTTTTTATGGGCTCTTAACAACAATTTCTAATTGACTTCATGTCTGCAGCCTTGGTCTCTGGATACATCCAGCAGACTGTAATCACCCTGCCCTTTCTAGAAGGGAAACTAAGTCACATTATTCTTCCACTTAAATTCTTTAATGTGTCTCACTGTTGGGAATGGTGACTATAAGTCCGTGTTTTCATATTTACAAGGTATTCTATATTCTGATTCTTGCCAAATTTTCTACCCTGAAATACTCCTTTTTAGGAGTATTCAACTGGCAGTAGTGTTCAACTGGCTCCTACTCCTCCTTCAAGACCTAGCTGAAAAGCAAGAAGTCCCCTCTGAGCTCCTGCTGGCCCTCTGGTCAATTGATCACTCCCTCTTTGTGCCACCTCAGTATCCTGTAGGTGATTTTACCGATGCTTATCTTACAATATTCTGTGTATTTGTCTGTAATCTGTCTTCTTCAATAAAACACAAACTCCTTGAAGCCAGGGGGTATGCCTTAGTTTTCTGAGTTTCTAATGCTCAATACAGGGATTTGTGCATAGTAGGTATTTAATAAGTGTATTGTGATTGATTCTAGAAGGAGGTCTATGGTGCAAAGGTGGGAAATTCTAACTCAGCAGAGCTCAAGTTTCAGTATAAGAAATGTATAGAGTGTCTCTGCTGTCTTTTGTCGGTACCTTGGGCTAATAATGCCTATGTAATGATATGGGGGTGATCAATACTACAACCCATAAAAAAAGATTAGAGTAAATTATTCTTGTTGTTGTTTTTGTTGTTGTTGTTGTTCTTCTTCTTCTTCTTCTTTGGTTTGTATTTGTTTTGGAAAATCATTCAGGAGGTAGTGATAAATGGCTTCTCAGAAGTCATAAATTGCTAAGTAATGATCAAAGCATGAATTGTTCAATAGTTCAATCCATAAAGAAGTAGTTACTGCTTGTCTATTGCATGCCAAGGTTTTAAAAATACCTTTTCTTTCTAGCAGCAGCTCAAATGACTGTCAATCTTTATGAATTCTTTTGAGAAATACATAAAATAAATACAAAATCTAATTCCAAAGGTCAAAAATGTAATTTTTATCCTCATTTACAAGAAGAAAATATAATTTTGGTTAAGGGTGTATCACTATGTTCATAAAAACATGGCAGCCTTGATCCCTGCTCACTTTATGTGGGGATATTTTATGGCTTTCTCTGTAATTTACAAAATGGATTCCTAGGCACATGTGTTCTGCATTAGAGTCCTGATCAAATGATTATATTGACTGCAAAGTCAAGTGGGGAAATAAAATTCTATGGCCAAAATTCCTTCATGTTCATCCTTCAGAGACTGTCTGAGTAAACCCAAGCAAGCAGAAGGCAGTATATCAAAGCCAGATTTTGGATTTACAAGACTGCTCTGAATTTGGTATCTAATTGTGACTTGGAAAGCTGCTCAGACTTTTGGAGGCCAGTTTTCTTTCATATCTAAAAATGATCATAAAAATCACCTACATCAGGAATTTATTTCAGTGAGATAAAAAATGAGATAATGGCTCATGTGACACAGCCAGAGAGGATGAACCATTGTTTAAGGCATGGTCTCCAGAGCAAGGCTGCCTGGATATGAATCCTACTACTATACACTCGCTGTGTGCCCTCTGTTGAATTCCTTACCCTCTGTGTGCTTTCATTTTCCCCGCATGTAAGCGGGGATGATAATAATGCCTACCTATAGGGTTGTCATAAGGATTAAATGTGCTAATGTTTGTAAAACACTTAGAGCACTGCCTGGCACCTAGGAAGTGCTAAGTAAGTGTTTGATAGATAAACAGTAATTTGTATTCATCTCCTGACACAGTTCCGGCAAATAAAAACCTAAAGTGGAGATCTCTGCATTTATGCCACGTCCATGTAAAAGGGCAACTCAAAGAAAATAATGTAATAATGTAACTAGGAGGAAAGGGAGGCACCTTGTTTAAGAACGTAATTAGGTCAATACCAATGGTAATTTCAAAGCTTTGGCTGGGTATTTTTGTAGTTAAGGGAACAGCCATTAAAGGTAAAAAAAAAAAAATCACTATTTTATATCCTGATAGAACAACGATTGGCATGATTAGACAGGAAAGGAGGAAAAGAGGAAGGAGATAACCAGGATTTGCACAAGAACACGGACACAGACCCCATTCTGGGAGAGAGCTGGAGTCTTTCAGGCAGAGAAATGTTCAATTTCAAAGCCCTGCCTCTCGAGTCTGTGCTTGGGGAGTGTGTGGTTATATGGATCTGGGCTGTGCCAGGAATAGATACCGTAGAACCAGAAAGTTTTCATTTGATTTAGTTGGTAGACCCTACTCCCCAGTTTTAGCATTCAGGTAATTTTTCTGACCTTCCAAATTCAGTTTATTCACTGAGAAAATAGGGATTTCGTTTGTTGCATTAATTATTGATAGAGCTATCAGTTTTAGTACCTGCTAGTATGTATATTTCTTGATTTAAACCTCATAGCAGCCCTGTATGATAGGTGCTGTTATATCCATGTGACAGACAAGGACATGGGGGTCAGATCACTCACTGATGGTAACAGTTAGAATGGGGCAGCCCCAGATTTCACTCCATGCTGATTCCAAAGTCTGTACTTTTTTCAATATTTCTTTTCTTTTTTTCACTATTTCTGATTGCATGTCCATGGCTGAATTTAGATAGTATGGGTATGACAGTCCTCTAGCTGGCCCAAATATGGACTGACCAGGCCATAATTATGGCCTACGGTTACTTTATTTTAGTTAATCAAAATGTAAAACCTGATTCTCAGCCTTACGTGTACATTTGAATCATGCGGGGAGCTTAAAAGAAAAAAAAAAAAAAAAAGGCATGTCTGAGACTAATCCTGAACCAATGAAATCAGTATCTCTGGGCCTGGAAATGGGCTCACATGTGCATTGTGCCCGAGCTTTTCAGGTATTTCTAATTGTAGCCCCGGCTGAGAACCACTCATTTACACAAAGAGATAAGTACGTGTCTAGGTTGTAGGTGAGAATCATGATCTTTAAGAAAGTAGAGAGGAGGTTTGAGAAAAAAATACTAGTAAATACTTCTATAGAATCAATAGGGAAGTTACAAAACAGTGCATCCTTGATATTTCAGTTATAAATATTCCATGTTCCTAAATGCCAGTCCATGCTAATATGTGTGATAAAGGAACGAAGATACATTTATTGTATTTATTAGTGCCTGCCACTTAACTTACTTTAAGTTATCATTTAATTTACTAAAATACTTATAACATGGAGAGAAGTCCAAAAACAGAAGGAAGATTTTTCTGGCAACAATCTGAGGTCATATTATTAAATAAGCCCCCAAAGAGGTTAGTAAGAAGGTGGCCAACACAGAAAATGAGCACATTAATTACCCAAACACCACTCCTTTTAAAGAGAATCAAATAATGCTGTGGAGCTGAATTACCCTTTCCCCATTTATTACCATTTCATTTGATCCTTATAACATTCCCAGAAGGATGTGATGCTATTACTCCTGTGTGACAGGTGAGAATCCTGAGATTCTGTGTATGAACAACTCACCCAAAGTGGAACTAAAACCCAGGTTTCCTGGCTGCAAATTGTCCTCTTTCCACTCCTTCACACTAATGGGAATGATCTGGATTCAACGAATCCTTCATGATGTCAAAGCCGATCCAAATTCACAGAGTGAGAGGCAGACCTGCCATTTGCATCTGTGTTGATTTAATAGCTATAGTGATTCAGAAAAGCTGACTAGTGAGAATGATTGGAAATGAGCAGTGGAAATTGCTTTCAATGTAGCACCCATGAATCAATGGTTCTTGCTGATTTGAACAGTTGGAAAAAGTTTACTGATACGAAGTCGGAAAAGCAGTTGTAGAAAAGCCCTAAGGGTGAACAGAGCTTTGTCAATGTTCACAGAAGGCTTTTGACTTCTCATTTGACTTCATGAACAGTGAGCTGAGTGAAAAAGAATACTGCTCCCTAAAGCAGAACACCTCAGCAAGAAGGAATCTGGGGTTTGGCCACTGAATTCATAAGGAAATCCTTACATAAATAATTGTGGATCCAAGCACTCCTGTTTAATGCTCAGCAAAGCATGACATTCAAGGATTTAATGTATTTTGTTCCAATTAGCTACTTGATTTACTCCAGCAATAGAAAATAAGATATTTCTAATAATATGACTTAGACCAGTGCATTACAGTGTCAGTCGCTAAAAATTATACTGTTTACTTGGAATTCAGAATTCACGTGTCTCCTTAACTGCAACACAAACTGAGTGGACCGGCATGTGAACTCTTTCTAGAAAACCTAAGATGGGTCTTGTCCAAGGGGTTGCTGTATCACTGTCACCTGAAATCTGAAAACAAGGACGGAGGAGAAAAAAGGCTGCCCCTGGGACGATAACCCGGTACATGAAGCTCTTTTTGTGATCTGCTTCTCAGTCGATTCTCTATTTCAGTCTGTGCATCTGGCTGTTCTCTCTCTGCTCTCTGCTCCTATGATTCTGACCATCTTCTCATAGGTTCCTCACTTGCACTTCCACATCAGATCTGCCTTCTGAGTCCGAATCCCCCCATGTCTGGTTCTCAGTTATGGTATTCTTGACCCTGACTTGTATCTCCATTCAAATGGGGACCATTATTGAAAGCAAAGTTAGCACTTACTTTTAGGTAAGGACAATTACATATTGTTTAAACGCACTGGCTTCTCTATGGCCACTTGATCTTGTGGTAGAGGTCAAAAGTACACACCAAATGAATGGGCAGACTAATACATACAGACGGTTTCAATGCTTTTTGAACTAGAGTAATACATGCCGTACTTAAATACTGCATTTTAAGACATGTTTACTGTTTTGTGTTTAAGAAAAAAGCCAGCTTTGGGGCGCCTGGGTGGCTCAGTCGGTTAAGCATCCGACTTCAGCTCAGGTCACGATCTCACGGTCTGCGAGTTCGAGCCCCGCATCGGGCTCTGGGCTGATGGCTCAGAGCCTGGAGCCTGCTTCCGATTCTGTGTCTCCCTCTCTCTCTGCCCCTCCCCCGTTCATGCTCTGTCTCTCTCTGTCCCAAAAATAAATTTAAAAAGTTAAAAAAAATTAAAAAAAAAAGAAAGAAGCCAGCTTTAAAATACCATAACAATACAAAGTCCTCATTCCCTCTAGAGCACTAACTATATATAGGAGTGGTCTCTTCTGTTTTTATCATTGTTCAGATGTAGTTTTCGTTGTGTCATAATAATTTCGTCGTACTGTGCTTGGAATAGGGTGTGCTCTCCTTTAAATATAACGTTGTTTTACATACACTTTCTAAATATTTATATAGTGCAGATATTCATCATTTTTATTGCTACAGACTTTATCACCATATTAAAGTTTAAAGTTTGTTTAATCACTCCCTAATTGTTGAGCATTTGTGGTGTTTCCAGTGATGTGCTATAACAAGGTAGCTGTAAACAACTTTGCAAAAGTAGGCCTAAAAGCTATTTTCTTTAGATAATTCCCCAGTATGAGGATACCATCTCAAAGGGCATGACCATTTTATTTGGCTCTTGCAGTGCCAGAATGTGCTCTAAAAATAACGTACTAATTAACAGCGGCACTGCCAATGGAAGAAGGCATCGCTATCCCTTTTTATCTCTATGAATGTTTATATTGTCATGAAAAAAGTGACATGGCCTCAGACTCTCCAAAAACAATAGGTGTGAACAACGTTTTTTTGCAGCCAAGTGTGCGCACGGGACTCCTCAGAGGCACACACGGCTCCTTGTCGTTGGCCACTCATCTGCAGGCCCAGTAGCAGGACCGCTGGGTGTGCTGAATGCTCGGTTTCGTGCCCTTAGCACATTTTACCTGGCCTGCCGGAAGTCAGTGCTCTGCAGACGGCTTAGGGAACAGGAGCAGGGAGCAAGGGTTTGGAGTTTGAGAAGGAACTGGGCTAGGTAAAGTATGGGAATTCTCCCCAGACTCCCAGCTTCAAATGCCTCATGCCATCTACGTCATACTCATTTGTAACTACCACTGCCAGTTCCTTCCCAGATCCAGCCTCCTACTGCTGCCACTGCAACTGTCATGCTTATTTCTGCTTTAGGCAGTCCTAAGCCTTGGCTACGGCCAGAGGTTACTGGCCTAGAAAAACTGCTTTTAAATCTAATGATATGGGCGTTGTCCTTAAGACAAAGGAAGTTAATGACCACAGCAACTTTGCCGAATTCTACTTCACCTGAGGGTAGGATTTGGCATTTGAAATCAAGATTAGCTAGAAGGGCACGTTGTCTCTTTGCCCTCTGTTCCTTCCTTCCCCAGATCCCTGGGGAGCCACGTGGACAGGATCAAAGTTTCTTTCCCCTCTCCTCCAACCTATGCTAAGTAGTCACCTAGCTCTTCCTTATTATTTGCTTTAAAAGGCAGCAGCCCTGTCGGATAAGGAAAAAAAAAAAAAAAAAAAAAGATCCCAACGAGCTTCACGATAAGAAAATGTGTGGAAAATGACTACACTTTTTTTTTTCTCTTGCAGATCTAGAAAAATAACTCCTACTCTGCTGGTAGAAGCATCACATAGTGACTCAGAGTCAGGTGTTAGGTGGAGGTGGGATGGGAATATAATGGCTCTTGCAGCTCACTTGGGCTCAAGGAAATAATATTGCATGGACTCTCAGCTCTGCCATCCTCTCCCTCACCATCATCACTTGTAGTTGACACAGAGATAAACAAGCAAATGTCCCCTGGCAGGCCACAAACATCGGCATTTTTTTCCTTCACATACTCCTGTAGAATTCAATAATTAAACCTCACTGAAAGGGGCATTACATTTTTTTGTACCCTCTTTCTTTTTTCGAATCACTTTTCCTTTTTTCGAGCTTTAGTTGTTTGGTATGAGATTGAGGGCCTAACAGAAGGCAGAAGTGGTAAGCTTAAAATTCTCAACCTTATTCCCCCACGAGTGCAGAACTGCAGCAGAAAGCCGGCTTTCTTGCTCTCTGCCAACCCACCCATAAACTAAACATCCCACCAGACTCTGCCTGTACATATGAGAAAACTCTCCAGTAGTCATATGCATCATACAGTCAGCAGCTGCATCTAGTATTTAACCTAAAATGTTTACTTCTTTAATATATTCTTATTACTCTCTCTTTATTTTTACTATTAAGATAATTTCATGGCAATATTAACATAGCTTTCAAAGGGACTTTGATAGTAAATATAATTTTACTCATTCACTCAATTTTTAGGAAGTTTTCACAATTCCAGAATTTCAAAAATTATATTTAGATTTTTTTTAACGTTTATTTATTTTTGAGACAGAGAGAGACAGAGCATGAACAGGGAAGGGTCAGAGAGAGAGGGAGACACAGAATCTGAAACAGGCTCCAGGCTCTGAGCTGTCCGTACAGAGCCCAACACGGGGCTCGAACTCACCGACCGTGAGATCATGACCTGAGCTGAAGTTGGACGCTTAAATGACTGAGGCGCCCCTCAAAAATTATATTTAGAAAAAAAATACTTGCATACATTTCTACTGAGAATCTTAAAGTGCAAGGTCTAGTAAAATAATGTTCTTTCTAGGAGTTGAGAAGAATACGGAATAATCGAGATAATACACCACATTCATTTGGATGAACAGATCCCTTCATTGTGTTGTTGTATTTAAAAGTCTAGAGTTGATCATGTTTATTTATTTTTTCAAGAGTCGCATGCTCTACCCACTGAGCCAGCCAGGTGCCCCTAGAGTCGATCATGTTTAAAAGGATATTTGTAAGGTGAGATTCATATTATGAAAACAGGTTAACTATTTGGCTAGAATATCCAGTTGTGCCCCATCTTATCAGACAGACGCTGCAACTTCTTGATGGGTACTTAGGAGATGCCATGTCTTGCCTCTCCCAGAATCTTGTTGCTGGGTTTCAGACTTTCCCATCTCTATCCTCCCAGGCCCTTTTTCAATGAGCCCAACACACGCCCCCCCCCCCCCAGACATGTGCAGTGATGTGAAATAACATCACGAGGGACACGTCATTCCTCTTCACAGTTTCCCTTGGCCACCTTCATTGGTTTGCTCTGCTATTGCTCTCTTAATGTCTCAGCTTCTCACTCAAGCCTGGAATCTGGGTTCATAGTCTCCACCCAAGCCCTGCATCATGTGGAAATAAACTAACACTGGGGTTTGAGCTGAAATCCTTTTGATTTTTCAGATGCTTTGTATCTTCCTCTTCCTCTTTGGTTCTTGAAGCTTTGTACACAGACATAATTTTCAGGGGAGTGATTGTGTGCCTTGGTAAATGGAACGTTGTACTCATTTGGGAAGACTGACTTCAAATAGGAACAGGAGACAAATGCCTAGCTTTGGGAAAGAGCTCGTAAAGAAACCAGATTTGGTCCCTTTCAGTATATTCTGTTCATGACTATACAGTGATACCTCCTGCATTCTCTCAGGCTGCTCATCAGGTACAGTAACACCTGCAGAGCTGAAATCAACGTGGAGTCCTTCACTGAAACTTCAGCATGGATCACTTCTCTGACTTCAAAAAAGTGGCATTTTGGTAGTGTCAGGAAACAATTCTGGGAGACAACTGTGCTTCCAAAATATAGCAATCTAGTCAATAAGTAGGGCTCTGTCAACAAAGTGTGCATCTGTGAGAGTATGTCAAAATGGACTAACAAAAAGATGTAAAAGAGTCCCTAGAAGCTTTAGGAGCAGAGTACTGTTGTTGGAACTGAATGCCTATTTGAAAGTGCTTGTCAACGGACAGCTGTGTAGATGTCATCATAATAGCTGCCTTCTCTTTGTTAGTGAGTTCTTAAATTTTAGTGGACCTTGCAGAATGCAAAATGACTTTCTTAGAGCATGATTACCATAGTTAATTGTTGAAGGCAGCACTCTTAACCTTTTCTATGCCAATATATACACCAAAAGTAATATTAGAGCAGCGCACTGGGGACAATGGTCAAAGCTGATCATTTGTGGAGATGACTGGACCAGGGATTCTGGACACTTTGAGCTCCATGAGCCACACTTAGGGCTCAGAATTCAGCATGTCAGCACACCAGCTTGAAGACTCTAATCTAAAACATTGTGTGCAATGCAATATGGTCCATACGTATTTGTCATTCAAGATTCTGTTAGTCACAGAAAATCTGTGTTTGCAGAAACTGCTTTGAAATCTTGATTCACCGTCTTGGGGCACTGTCTTGAATATGGTGGAGGTATAACACAGCAAAGATAAAAAATAAACTCTTGTATTATGTTTTCTTGAATCTCTTTGAAACTTGCCTGAGATTTTTGATCTGTGCAGTGAGATAGACCTTGGTAGTTAGCAGTCAAATAATTTTCCTAACATTCACATTTTGATATAAATTTTTAAATGTTGAATTTTTTAGGACATGTGATATTTAGTGGAAGGGACTACATATGTGGTAAATCTTTTAATAGTTTCCCACAATTCTCTGAACAGATGGATAGCACTCTATCATGCAGTGATTACTCTGAAATTAATAACAGTTATGGGTTTGAGTGGTACTCTGAGAACAATACAATATGTGATGCTTCAGTTCTTACTGTTCTTTTTGATCGTTGTTTTCACAAACAGACATTCAGATTGGGCCCTGTCTCCTAAGCACTGAACCACAGAGCCCCTGTACGCATGAAATGACCAGTGTCTACAAATTAGCGAGAGGCAATAATAGCCCCTCCGAACATGCAAACTAAGAAGTTTATATTTCAACAGTCATTCTCAGTGTAGTAACTATGATCAATAAATACCAAGCAGTGAAAAGAATGCTTATTGATCAGGGCTAACTGCATCAGAAAAACAGGAAATGACTGTGGATGTATTTTATGCAAGTCAGAGCCTTTCTACAATAGAAAGAAAATGCACCTATCATAGCAGGTATCTTAGAGAATCTGTTGGTCTTTATATGTTTACCAGCCTGAAACAGTTCCAACTCTCTTCCTGATTAGAGTCTGCCATTCCCTTCTCATCATGCAGATCATTGAATTCAGATTATTTGCACACGGCAAGCAATTCCAAGTGGCTCCAAATGCCTTTCTTCTGCTATGTGGCTTGTTTTAAAAGCTTGAAAAAAATGTGTAGATGGAAACTGACATTGGTGGTGAGAGACAGGGAGAGAGACAGATAGGGAGGGAAGGAGAGAGAGAGAGAGAGAGAGAGAGAGAGAGAGAGAGAGAGAGAAAGAGAATGAATGACCTGGACATGCTATCCAAATACTTCACTTATGTCTGATATGAATGGATGAAAAAAGAAAATGAATGAAAAAGGCATTTCTGCTTGGTAAACCCCTCATAATGCTTGCAATCACCTGAAAGTCCAGAAAAGTAAATGTCAGAACTGGGATGTGGACAGGGGTCTTCCAATTCTAGGGTCAGGGCTTTTCCTCTAATCAATGTTAATTTCCATGGAGGGATGGTTGGGGGAAAGTGGTGTGGAATGTTCCCCACAAAACACTCCCTCCTCACGTGGTTCACATCTCACAATCCCTCACCATTCACATCTATGTTCATATCACAGAACTGACATAAATGCTCAAAGATGGAATAGAGAATATCTGGGTCTGGAGGTGCCAAGAGTCAGCACACAGGTTAGAAGAATCTCCGTGAAGGTTGAAGATCTTTCTAGATACCTGTAATTGCGTGTGTGTGTGTGTGTGTGTGTGTGCGCGCGCACAGTTACATAATTATCTATTTCTCTAGTTAATAAATTTTCTGATAATCTTTTTGTACTCTGGTTTCTTTCCTTTTGACTACAGACTCCTGATGGGTAAGGGCTATGCTGATGATATCTCTTGGGTCTTTTGACAGAACAAAAAGACTAGATTAGGCTACTTTCAGAGCCCTGTATGTACAAAAACACATTTCCTATTATTGCCTGATCCACATAAAGAGGTTGCTGGTCATGAAGAGTAATCAGTTGTGTAGGAATTGGTAATACACACAATATTATTTCTTCATATATTTGGATATGGAGGCACCTGTTTAAGTTTCATAAGATTCCCATGAATACCATTTAATTAAAAAACCCCAGTGTTGCACAATCTTATTTGCAGTATAGATAGCAAGAAACTTGGGAAATCTTCAAAATATGCTATTTAAAAATTCCTTTTGTTATAACATTGCTTTTATAAGAGTTAAAAATCATGCACTGGAAGAGAAGTACTTCCTACAAATTATAAAATTATAAAATAATTATAATTCCTAAAAATTAATAGTGTATCTCACAGTCTTCCTTTGAATTTGGTTATCTTCCTACTTTTGTATTTTGATAATCTTCTATTCCATGCCACTCATTTATATAAAGCTGGGGTTTCCTGAGATAATTAAAAATAATTATTTACTGATTACTCAAGTTTACTATAGAAAATCCGGAAATTATAGGAAAGTGAAGAAAAGAAAAGAGTATCATCTATAGTTCAGGGATAACCACTATTACTGTTTTGAGTGGTTTGCCTTAGAGTCTGATTCCCATAAGCATAAGCACATACAGTTTTTGTTTCTCTTCCTGTTTCTTTCTCCGTCTGTGTGTATAATATGTGTGTCTGTATAGTTTCAAAACTACATTGGAGTTATACTTTTTACAATTTATGTTTTTTATATAACATGATATCATAAGCATTTCATAATTTTTTGTAAACACATCTTATACTATATAAAGACATGCCATCATTTATATGTATTATAATTTAATTTCATAATGTGAACATTTAACTAGCATAAATTTTTTGTTTCAAGTAACAGTATAAATAATTTCCTTATTCATGAATCTTTGCACCTATAGTTATCTTCCTTGTTATTTGGTTCTAGAACAGAGAGTATTGGGTAAAAAGGCAGAAAGACTTTTTAAAGAAGGTTAAATTACTATAAGTTGCACATGGGAATGATTATCTGAAGTAAACTCATCAGCATTAAACATTATCATTTAAAAATTATTGCTTCTGCTCTGAGAGGCAAATGATAATATCCTACCACTACTTTAATTTGCATTCCTTTGATTGTTAGTGAGTTTGATTTTTAATAGGTTTATTAATGTAATTAAGAAAACCCAGTTCATTAGCTTAAGTTTTAAGAATAAACACAGGGAAACTACAGAAGCCAATATTCAAAGGATAGTGTTTTCCACAGGTTCATATAGAAAGATAAAGGTCTTTGAGTGACAACAGAAAGGGAAAATGGTTCTTCAATCTTACATGTTTTCAGTAATATTCTCATTTTGATATGGGCTAGAGGTGCCTCCCCAGGTAAAATTATAAGAAAGGGTGGGGGCTTTGGCTCCTTAATCCATATTTATTCTAATGCTGACTAACAGTAAATACTCAAATGATGATTATTACAGACTTGGAACATCCTGGGTCACATAGTTGATTTATGGCAACGCAGCATTATTGAAACAAATAGAAATTACCTTCTCAGTGACTGCATCATCACCTATTTAACAGCCATATGATGATTCATCAAACAAACAAGTAAACATTAGGTTATAAAAAGGCCCTATAAGTTTGGGCATAAATAGTAGTCTTCCAAATACTTTGAAAAAGTGGGACGCCATTTCAATTGGAATGAAACATGGATCTTTACATTGAGCACTCAGAACAGCCAGCTATCAGTTTAACCTTTCAATTAACTCATTAGCAATACATCCAGGCTTGGAGCTGGGCCTCTTCTAGGTCAGAAGGATAAGTATCCTCCAGATTAGGAGATGGGCAGGAATGAATGACCACTTGGTTGATTATGGCTGCCCCCACATTGTTTTACTTAGGAGCCAGCTGGCAAGTATGTAAAATAGAGATGAGAAATCAGAATACATGTGACTGAATGTGGCTCCTACTGCCTTTGGAATTCTGTCCAGAAAAACAAGTACAGTACTTGAGCAGCCTATGTGTAGTAAGAAATCTGCCAAACGAGCCTAGAATTATGTGCTCATTGACTTTGTAACATTAGCTTGGGGAAGGTAAGGTAGAATTTATGGGTCTGACCACTACCATACAGGCAATGTCTTGCTCTACTACAGTTCATTTCTTTCTCCATTTTTTACTTATCATTAGGCCTATTGGAGGCCCCAAACCTAACATGTCTGCTGCTTGTGACTTCTATTATTTTATGCATATTTTATGAGGTTCTTTGTAGAGGTGATCTAGTTTATTGAAACCATTTATAAGTGCCAGTCATGGAGACATATCCATGAGCTATAAATTTAATATCATGAAAATGAATAGGAAATTCAAAGCAAAGGAATAGCAAAGGAAACTTGATGCTTGATGCTAACGCTTCCCTTAAAAAAATATATATATATATACACACATACATATATCTAATATGTATATTTGTGTTTATAAATTTGAATATAACATGTACAGTGTCAAAAGTTGCTTCTAAATTATCTAGTTCTAAGATTCAGGGTAAGTATGCAAAAATATTGCTTTAAGAGCTAAAATGTGTCAACAGATTAATCAATTAATCCATCCTAAAAACACTGGAGTTCATGTTTGCTGATAGACCCATTCATTCATTCATCAGCGCAACAAACATTTCTGATCCTCTTCTCGAAGTAATTCATTGTACCATGGCGAATAAGATATTTTTCTTTCTCCCGGAAACACATAGAAATTTTTGATGTAAGTTATTTAGAAGCTTCAGATCTTCCCTGCCTAAGGGGTTATGGGAATGTTTTCTTTTGGCTGGGGAAATTCTGCATTTAGGAAATTAGGAAACATTTGGACAGCTCTATTAAATGATAATTACCTCTTGACAGGTATCCATAAAGTTTAATCAGTAACACTTTAAATGTTTAGATGAGCCTGAGAAGAGAAACATACTTGGTATATTATGCATTTGACAGTGCTAAAATGTTTAGGAGATTAATAAGGAAACATAAAACTAGAGTGACCTTTAATCTTGTAATTGGGAACTGAAATACATATGTACCTAATCAAAAGGCCCTCTGAAGTTAGGAACATTATGGATTCATTGGGTGTCCAAAATACAGACTGCATGTTTTAGAGAGCACTTCTATAAGTTGTAAGCAATGGAGATAAGGTGACAATGCTTAGCAGTTAAAAACAGGGCTTTCCAGTTTTATAGACTTGGGTTCAAATTCTGAGTCAGTCATTTATTAGTAGTGTGACCTGGCAGTGGATATTTAACCTAAACTTGCAATTTCTTTGTTTATAAAATCAGGAGAATAATAACACCCTCTTCATGGGGTTGTTACAAGAATTAAATTAGATAATATACAGAAAGCCTCAATGACACTGCGTGGCATGGAGCATATGCTTAATAATAATAATGGCAATATTGTTAGAAAAAATAGATAACCATGATTTTCTTTTCAGGTCACTTCTCAAAATAACCAATTTAAGAGCACTTCAATAGACTGTACTAGACTATGCTTCTAAACTAAGAAATTTGGGGGTTTACTTTGTAAATGAAAGTAAACCATGTTGTCAATGTTCATGTTGTCAATGAAGCAACATGATTATGCAATTGTCCAACTACTGTCTGGGACTAGGAACTCTTTTTGGTTCCCTCAGTCAGTTATTAATGAGCAAGTTCAAATAGAAATACCCTTTTACTTCAATAAAAATTTAAGATTAATAAAATGTAGCATAACTTTACATTTGGTAAGTTATTGATAATGATCTGATAAGCAAAACATGAACAGAACCATTTTTCCTCCAGCTTGCATTTAATTATTAATTAGCATATCGATTGCCAGGTTCTGATTCAGACTGTCTTGCCAAATTCCAATAGGTGTGAGAGGGGTTCCCCATGCAGACTACACTCTAGAATTATCCCTGTGCATCCTCCCCAGTCTAGCCCCTTTTCATTCCCTCTACTGTGTACAGGAGAAGGGCAGTTTTAAGGAGAGAACCTGTTGAAAACAGCCATGTTTGAAACCATTTCAGTCATCTTTGCTAACAATTCATGCACACATGAAAGAATATATTCAAACGGCAGATATGGAAGACATTGATTCACAACATGAACCACCTGACTCTTTACAGAGTTCCCAATGTATGTCAGACTCCGTGAAGACACTTTCACATGATGTCACACTTCATCCCCACAAAAAAATCTTAGACCGCATTATTAGCCCATATTTTAAAGCCAGGAAACCCTGTCTGAAGAACCTAAGTAAAATGCCTGCCCAAAATCGTGGAGCCAGCATGATGTGGAGCTGTAATGTGAACACAGAACTGGTGGTGAAGCCTGTCCTTCCCGTGCTACACTACACTGAAGTAATCACTTCTCTGAGAGGATTGGTCAGTTCTTACTATGTGTTTATTGAACACCCAGCTGCCGGCAAGGATAGGCTAGGGCAAGGCATAGTGCTGTCACTGTGAGATGTAGAGTTTGACTTCAAGGAGCAGACACTTTCTCTGATATCTTAAATCTTCTAGCCATTTAAATACTCAGAATTCATAGAATACTCAGTGACCTCATTAAGAGGGGGCACTGATGTAAAAAAGCTATAAAGCTTTTGGAGGAAAACTTAAGAGGGAATCTTTGTGACCTTGGGTTTGGCAAGAATTTCTTAGTAGTACCAGTAGCATGATTCATGAAGGAAAAAGGTGATAAATTGGACTTTATCAATATATGAATTTTGCCCTGAGAAAGACACTGCTAAAGGAATGAAAAGACCCACCACACACCAGGAGAAACTATCTGCAAACCACGCATCTGAGGAATGACTAATATCAAGAATATCTAAAGAATTCTTGGGGCGCCTGGGTGGCGCAGTCGGTTAAGCGTCCGACTTCAGCCAGGTCACGATCTCGCGGTCCGTGAGTTCGAGCCCCGCGTCGGGCTCTGGGCTGATGGCTCAGAGCCTGGAGCCTGTTTCCGATTCTGTGTCTCCCTCTCTCTCTGCCCCTCGCCCGTTCATGCTCTGTCTCTCTCTGTCCCAAAAATAAATAAACGTTGAAAAAAAAAAAAAAGAACTCTCAAAATGCAACAACAATTCAATTAAAAAGTGAACAAAAGATTTGAATGGATGCTTTGCCAAACAGGATATACAAATGGTAGCTAAGTACAGAAAAGAATACTCAATCTCACTAGTCTTTAAGAAAATGAAAATTAAACCCACAGTGAGCTATCTCTATATACCTATTAGAATGGCTAAAAGAAACACTAAACAAAGTAAACAAGCAAATGAAACAAGCACAGAGGAGGATATAGACCAACTGGAACTTTCCTGCATTGTTGGTGGGGACGTCAAATGGTAGAACCATAGTTTGGCTGTTTCTTACAAAGTTAAATATACACTTAGCATACAACCCAGAAATTCTACTTCTAGATATTTCAGATGAAATAAAAATCCATGTTTACAAAACACGCCAAATGTATTGCTAATATTTGCCCAAATCTGACAACAACCCCATGTCCTTCAGCTAAGGAATAGATAAACAAACCGTGGCACATTCCTATAATGAAATATTACTCAGCAATAAAAAAATAAATAATTGATAAATCTAGGCACATATATCAATATATATCATCTATAATGCATTTGGATGAATCTCAAATGCAATATGCTAGGCAAAAGAAGACAGGCTCAAAATGCTGTGTACTGTATGGTTCCATTCATATAATATTCTGGCAATGACAAAATTATAGAGACAGAATAGCTCTATTCTCTGTTAAGGATGGGGGGAGAGTTTAACTAAACAGGGGTAGCATAATGGTTTTTTTTTTGATGAGTAGGATAATGGAACTATTTTACATCTTAATTGTGGTGGTTATATAACTTCATATTTGTCAAAACTCATAAAAATACAAACCAGAAAGTGAATCTTATTGTACATAAAATTTTAAAATATGGAAAATGAAAATTCAAAACATCAAAAAAAAAAAAAAGAAGGCAGTGGGATTTAGTAATTCAGTAAAAGACACTATTCTTGTCCCTACCTAGCTGTGGAGGAGAGTGGAAAGCACGGGGAAGGGCTAGGACTTGGCTGCAATCTTATTTCTTGCAGCAAACCACATCCTGTATGTTCCAGGATTTGTGCAGGCTAAAGTTACAGCTACAAAGTCTCAGGGTTCAGAGGCTTGTCTGTCATTGCTGGGACTGGGCTAGGATCCCCAGACAGGCTGAACTGCCTGCCCATGGGCCCCAGGTACCCCCAGGAATCCAACTAATTCAGTGCAATTTCAAATACATTTTTTTTTCTACTGCCACCTAGCTCTGTAAAGGTGGGTTTAAGAGAAAATATCTTTGTATTACTTAATCCTGTAAAAGTGAGAAAAGTAGGCAATCCTGGAAGTACATTACCTTTCTACGATGACTAGGATCCCGTTAAGCAATAATTTCCTAAATGCAATAGCAAAGGTAACAAGATTCTGATTCACAGTTTAGATATCAGTAAAAGCAAATAGGATCTGAAGGCACCTTGACTATTGTTAGGATCTTCCCACGATTGCTACCAAGCGCAGTCAAACGTTATGATTTCCAAATGTCTGTCTTGTACTCCAGGCAACATCAAGTACATTTTCAAGTAGGGAAATTTTAGGTGTCGGGCTGAGTTGCTGGTGACAACACCAAGAACAGATGCATTTTTGTGAACTTGTCAGAGGCAAATATCTACTTTACACACTAGGAATAACCTTTGTTTTTTCAACTGTCAGTTTGAGAATCTAATATTTTAATTTATGTTCTGATATCTTTGAGAATAATTGTGTTCCTGTCATCAAAATAATTGCCTCCACTCCAAGTGGAATTTGTAACTGCATCATTATTCCATATTGAGAAATCGGGAGTGCACATGCCACACAAGTGAACAGACTTTTGTTGGAAGGCGATAGCACAATACTAAGTGGGGATGTCTTGTTGCCCACCATTTTTCAGATCATGATGACTTTTAGTTTTTAAGGAGAAAAAAAAAAAGGATTCCAGGGAAATGCAAATAAACCCAGTCCTGCTATTCAGAGTAGAGAAAGATTTTGGTTGTGGGGAAGCATGAAGTGAATATATGACTACAGTGTTTAGAAGTTGTTTCATAGGGGTGCCTAGGTGGCTCAGTCTGTTAAGTGTCCGACTTGGGCTCAGGTCATGATCTCATGGCTCCTGAGTTCGAGTCCCCCATGAGCCCCACGTTGGGTTCTGTGCTGACAGCTCAGAGCCTGGAGCCTGCTCCGATTCTGTGTCACCATCTCTCTCTGCTCTCCCCCTCCCCCTGTGCTCTGCATCATTTAAATGTTTATTTATTTTTGAGAGAGAGGGGGAGAGAGAGGCAGAGAGAGAGGGTGACACTGAACTGAAAAGGCTCCTGGCTCTGAGCAGTCAGCACAGCACCCGATGTGGGGCTCGGACTCACCAACCATGAGATCATGACCTGAGGTGAAGTCAGATGCTTAACTGACTGAGCCACCCAAGCATTCCCCAAAAATAACCATTTTTAAAAAATTAAAAAAGGAGTTTCTTCATATATTTACAGATGCCTTCCTAGTTAGAGCTGTAAAGATTTATTAACTTTTTGCATATAATTCTCCTTTATAGAAGATACTTTATAATGACCTTTACTTAATTACAGCTAAGGTTAACTAAATTGCTTGCTTTTCTTTTTCCTTCAACCTTGCAAGTTAACAAATATATGTGATTTTGCTACATGACTGAGCTTTCTATAGAAAGTTTTATTTCCAAGCTTTATCTCATTTCCTAGGAGTAATGCTACGAGACTCATGCCCTATTGGTGCACCCACATCACTGAATTTTAAATGATCTCCTTGCCAATCGCAAATCCCTTCTTTGACACTGGTTCCAACTTTGATTTCCCATTGATGGGTTTGTCAAACCTATTCAAGTGTACCCTTGCTTCTTTGGATACAAATCAAGTAGGTAGAAAGATCTTTAGAGCATTATTAATCTAAGGGAGCTAAACCACTTTGTATCCAGCGTGTGTGTGTGTGTGTGTGTGTGTGTGTGTGTGTGTGTAGGGGGGGTGTGGTTATTTAAAATACAGTGGAATGTTTAGGAGAATCCTACTCAATATGCCCCTCTTCACTCCACTGCATCTTACTGGGCAAAGGGGGCTGGCAAATGAGCTGGCAGACTGGTAACAGAAGTAAGCTTTTACTTGGTCACAAAGGTATTATTCATTTCTCATGTAACATGTTAATAAATGGCAACAAAGTCTGAATGCTCCTGGAAGATCCTTAGCCAGATTATGAGAAAGGTATCAAGGAGGTATAAACTTATAATGGTGCTACAAGATTTCAATAAACAACACATGTTAGTCTACAGTCAATGTCCACGATTTATCGGTTCTGTCTTGACAGTGAATAAAAGGCATCTTCTAAACTATATTATCTGAGTTTAAACTTATGGTTTAAGGCATTTTTAACTGTCTTTACTGTCTGGTCAAATTTGGTATCCTGTTACATTGTCATGAAAATGTATTTGCTCCTTATACAAATGGTATGTTTTTTATTTGATACAACAGAGGCAAGCCAAATAAGAAAAGAATAACATTCATTTGGCTAATAGGCAAATTCTAGTTATCAATCCATTTGTTTAGAAATAACACCTATTCTGAATTACCTTGGATCAAGAACAAGAGATTTATTGATCGTTTCTATTTTCCCACTAGGAACATTTCTTCTGTTCCAACCAACCTTGACAGAGCTTATACCTAAGGGCTCTCCCACTTCCTTTTGAACTCACAAATTTGCCATACCTCCAAGCAGAACAAGAGGAGAGAAGATTCTCATTAAACTTTCTACCTGGGCTTCCGTTTCTCCTCAGTGTAACTGTTCTTTCACAAACACACACAAACAATGCTCAGCCGCATAATAATTCCGTAATAAATCATGAATCATGAGGCAATCTAATTGCAGACAGGAATCTCCCTCACTGTGCTGGGTCTCCAGGCTGCATTTCTAGGTAAGCCACTTCACACAGTCACAGTGCTTAAAGGGTGATATAAAACCAAATCTGATGACCTTGTAAGTGGGTAGGATCCCTGTTCCTTTCAAAATGCTCATGAGAAGTGTTTTCCGAAATGGGTCAAGGTTCTTGCCTCCACATTATCTGGTGATGGTTCACTAAAAGGCAGGGAGTGTCAGCAATACCCAAAGAGAGAGACCATACAGCTATATCACCAGCTTACTTTATCTGGCCTTTGTAAAGCATGGACTATCAAGGTTTCTGTGATTCACCCTCAAACAGTCAGTCTATCAGCACAGACCAAGATCCAGGGTAGAAAACCATTACTCATCTTACTTATTTTCATGTTCTCATGTTCTAATAAATCTGGGGCTGAAGGAAAGCAATATGAAGAGTCTTTCCTCATTTGCATTCATTATTTGCTCTGTTATGTTTTGGGCCCTTTAGGTAATTTGGAATAAATCAGGAAATAATTATTTTTCTTTTTTTTTTTATCAGAAAGTATGTTTATCTAGGAATAGAATTATAAAACTCATTAAACTCTCAAAATGTGTTCACTTTACATATTTATAAAAGTGTATTCCAGATGCATAAACAAAAATGAATGTTTTTTTCTGTATTTATGCCAACCTAAATTAGACCTTTATAAAACAATAACAAGGTAGGACTCCACTGGGGACTCACCCAGTCATGTCTTTGGGCTTCAATATGCATCTGCAGTAACCTTCATCTGAGTATGCACCTCTTCCTCAGCTGTGCAGACTACTACCTTATATGCTTATATTATTAATAACTCTACTTACTGAAAAGTATGGACTAGGCCATATAATTGAAAGGGAAAGGTGAGATGCCAACTTTGAAGGACTGTAATCTATTTAGGGTTAATTTTTTTAATGTGACGATGGGAGCTAATGCAGATACCCTAGTGAGGATTATTTGGAATTCACTGACTTGAGTAGAGCAGAGCTTTGTAAAGGAAAGGGACACTTATGTTTAATGTAGGTTACGGTACAATTTGGAGCTCTTAAACTTAAAAAAAGAGAATGTTTTCATTGCAACAAATCTTGCTGTTGAAAACTGAGGTAATTTTATGTATAAATGCAGGGTATCTCTTCCCACAACACTTAAAAATTGAGACCTTAATATGCCAGACCTTTTAAGCATAGAGTGATTTCATTTCCCAAAGTATCTTCTATGCTTTCATGTAAATTACTCTTTTTTTAAGGAGGCGAGGAAGAGGCAGAGAGAGAGGCGGAGAGAGAGAATCCCAAGCAGGCTCTGCACTGTGAGTGCAGAGCCCAATGCAGGGCTCAAACTCACAAAATGTAAGATCATGACCTGAGCCAAGATCAAGAGTCTGGATGCGTAACCAACTGAGCCAACCAGACACCGCATGTAAATTACTCTTGACTGAGTTTTATCCCCAACTATTGATCCTGTTTGAGAGCTCATTAGCACTAGGATTCTTTGTCTTTGAGGATATGTTTGCAGCTCATGTTTTCCTTTATTCCTTTGAAGACTATTTAGTGCTTTCTTTAAGGTCTAGAGACGACTCTAGTGTTCAAAAGTCTTTTATTTTTGAACACAAATATACTAGCTTCTATTTTCACACCTGAATAGATTACTAGAGCTCTCAAAATGACCCTGTTGGACATGGAGTAGGTTATTAAGAAGGAAAAACAGACCATAATTTGTTTCCTCTTTTGTCTCCACAGAATCCTGACCAGTCTATGCTTGTTTTAAAATATGCAGCTGTTTGTTATACACATTCAAAAGTGTTTATTTACCTTTTTACTGATGACTTTATTAAACCAAAGTTGTTCCTTTATTCTCTTCTAATCTCTATTTAAAATTTGTTTTTAATGTTTATTATTTTTGAGAGAGAGAGAGAGACAGAGAGAGAGACAGAGCAAGCAAGGAAGGGGCAGAAAGAGAGTGAAACACAGAATTGGAAGTAGGCTCCAGGCTCCGAGCTGTCAGGACAGAGTCAAAAGCAGGGCTCAAAGTCGCAGACGGTGAGATCATGACCTGAGCTGAAGTCAGCTGCCCAACCGACTGAGCCACCCAGGCGCCCCTTCTAATCCCTATTTTAAAAAAGCCAACTAAATATTGAAAGAAAACATTAGTTTCCCTGATGTTTACTCTCATGAATATTTTCAGCATTTATTTTATATTTCAAGACAGAATCTGCAGTTATCCACTGATAGCATTTTCAGAATACCTAGTATTCTATATGCAACCTAGGTACTTGATAAGTGTTCATTGTTTTAAATTGTTGTAACCATAAATGCAGCTTAATTCTTGTGAAACCTAGACGTCACTTACAGAATCAGTATGACTACGAAGAAAATATGCATTTTATTAACAGATGTAATTTTACTCTATGGCTAATGAGTTTCAGGTTAATTCACCCTCTGGGCAAGAGTGATAGCAATTGTTTTAAAATCACAACTTGAACAGAGTTCTTTCTGTGCTCTAAAGCAAGCATTTTTGGCAAAAGATTAGTTTTTACAGAAGAAAGAATTTTGCCTTTGGGATCGTATTGGTTTTCTCACTATTTCAACCTTAAGTTAGCTAAATTGAGCCACTTCTGAAATCCATCACATAAAATGTTCAACCTTAATTTTTCTCTAGCCTCTCAGGGAAAATTTGGTGGAGTTCTTTCTTTACAAAGGAGCCTGGACACATCCCAAACTCTAAGTGTGAAGGGGTGTCAGCTCAATCAGCACATAAATAAATAATTAACCAAGAAGTAGCTGTCTTCTTAAATTTTACCTTTTCACTTCATTAGGTTATTTTGGGTCCAGACTTCCTTTGTGTTCACAAAATATTTTCTTTCTTCAAATATGTCTTAAAACTTCCTCAGGCACTTGGTTTACCTGAATGGCAGGAGTAGTGGTCTCCTCCAGAGGAAAAAGGCCCAGTTTTCATTTTGTGTGTGTGTGTGTGAAATTTCTGGTTATTTTCTCAGCATTGTTATGGGGGGATGGGCATGTTTCCTCTCAAAAGAGGATTGCAACTGCAAAGGAACCAGAGTAGAGGAGAAACCAGTTCAGTTCTCTTTTGAAATGCCATATTCTTGGTCTAGCAATCTGTATTTCATGCAGTGGTAAGTACTGGTACGGTTTTAATAGATTCACATGAAAATATTTTTAAGTTTTTAATTTTCATTTGGATTAATTATCAAGTGATGTGTCATTGTGCTAAGAACTAGAGGGAAGAAAATTAATCCATTTTGAATCCAAACAAAGAGGTTGAAAACTACTGGGTGGTGGTTATGAGGGCGTTCACTTTTTAATTACTTGTTTTACAGTACATATATATTTTATGTACTTTATGTTACTTTTTTTTTCTTTTTACTAGAAAAGGGAAAAAGAGACGTAGGAATCTGATCATTTCCTTTTCAGATCTGGGCTTCCTCACTCCCTCAAAGTTCAGATTGATTCAGTTAACATTAATTGTGTGCCTACTATGTGTCCCAGGTGTTGTGACGGGGAGTCCTCAATGAACAAGAGGCAGATTGTTCAGAATGTGGATATTTAAGACATGAGAGTCTATAATATTTGACTTTGTTCTTAAATATGTGTAGATTGAATGTCTTGGTTGAATGTATTCATAGGAGTAAGAGATTTTTTAACCTATGGAGATTTCAGGGGTGGGAGAGATTCAATTTCTTATCTCTGTTTCCAGATGTTGAACTCTGCTTTGGAACGACTAAACCTCTGAACAAAAACCCAGAAGGATGCTTATGAAATAGCAAGGGTTTCGCTTGCCCTGGCCAGTTACACATCTATGAAGGACTGATTCACTGCCCTGGGTTAACAAATAAGAGCTCTTTTAAACAATCTCTGTTCTTCTCACACTTCTGCTTCAGCTTATAAATCTAGTAGATAAATAGGGAAAAAAGCCTTGCTTTAGAGTAGTGCCAAAACAACACCCCAGGAATGAATAAAATAAAAATAAAGACATATATAAAGAAGAGGAAATGCTTTGAAGGCACTGACTTGAAGTGCATTCTTCCAGGAATACCTGTCGAACCTGTGATTGTATTTCTAACTTTTATAAGTGTATTCTGTTTTTTTTTTTTTTTTTTGTATGTCATTTCCCCAAGGAGGGAATATGATGATGACAGTGGCAATGTTCTGGGGGAAATGGTGCTTTGTATTAATCCAGCATCATCATCTGAAAATCTATCTTTTGCTGTAGAAGAAAAAAAATTACTACAATTCAAAGTTGAATTTTTTTTCATTCTTGAAAACAGGTTCCACTATCACTAGGTGACCACTATTTCACACTATTTTGTATTACTTTTTAATCTGGAGAAGTTATCTAGAGTCTTGGAACACTGCTGCCAAGAAATGCCCTGATGAGGAGAGATTGTTCACAATGAGTTAGAGGTCAAATAGCCACACACAATATTGAATTATAAAGCCCCCTACTGAGCTCCAAGTTCAAATATGCTGTATCCCAAACCCTGTCTCAAGTTCATGCAATAGTAAAAATATTAACACCGTAACATGAATGCCAAGACATGGGTGGCATCCTTATCCTCTTTTTCTTCTCTTTGCAGAACATTCAGTTATTATCACATATTTCTAAAGCATCCTGATGCACCAATGATAAGAAATTAGAGTCATACTTATTAGGCTGCCTAAGAAACTACTGGGGAAGCCAGAGGAATGCGAGTGTCAACTGCTATTCTTTAGAGGGGCCCGTGTCTTAATACATTCAAAAGGTAAAATTAATCTGGTAATAAAACATAATTTCCTTACGTCTGAGAGGAATAGGATAAGAACTAAAAAGAAGTTTAGCATTTCATTTTATCTCAGACCAAAAAGGGTGACTGTGAGGTTGTGGTCTGATTTTTGGCAGGTTGTGGTCTGATTTTTAGCAGGTCCTTCTTGTCATTTTAATGCATGACACTGTCCTTGATTATGTACTTGCTCAGCATGTTACAGGTAGTAGGTTGGCCTGATTATTACTGAGGACAATAGCTGCTGTGATATCCAGCTTTCTTCATTCATCAGAACAATTCACTCTCCCTTACCATGGTCCCTACACTCTCAGTGATTCGCAGAAGTGTCACTGTCATTGTAATTCCAGGCATGTTAATATTATAAATTGCGGCCTCCAGTCAAAAATTAGTTCCTTTTATTTAGTATGAAATGCTAAAGTAAGAGACCTCTTACTTTAATCAGAAACTTAAACAAGTATAAATTTTCCCCCTCTGGTCTAAAACAATCCCATAGCAGAAACAAATTTTTGTGGTTATTATATGTGTTTAACTTTTCATCTGAAGTAAACTAAGCATGGCTGTATCCTTAAATGAACTCTCAAGTCCCTCTCTAATGACCTTCCTGGCTGTTAATTAATCTTTCAAACTAATACTGTGGGTTGAGACTCCAATGATGATAGAAAGACTTTGAGTGCTGTCATGTATTTTTCATACTTTGCTTTTCCCAGGAGTAAACTTAAGTAAACATACCCTCAAAATGGTGTCTCGGCTACAATAGCATCCTTATAGGCCTAGATGAACATAAAATCAATGCCAATCTATAGAAATTCTATGCTTTCCCATTACAACAGGATATGTGTTTTGCAAGATAACAGAGTAGCTTATTACAGACATGGTGGCAATTGTCTCTTAGCACATGGGCCTGCCTCAGTCTTCCCCTACATGGTTGTCTTTGGCTTCCTGTCAGGATGGACCAAAAAGCGCAGCGGCTCAGGCCAGCACAGCAGGCCAAAGCTGTCACTGTGTTCTTGGGTTGTGGCCATGGCCCTGCCAACTTGCTCCAAACAACCAGTGCTCAGTCGGAGCTTCCTGGCCTCCACTTCCTCCTTTTTTGCTTTCTATGGTACTTTATGGATTCTTTTATTTTAATATGTAGGTTGCATTAGAAAATATACGGCTATTCTTCAGTAAGGTCTCTCATGTATGCCAGGCTCTACGTTAAGTGATTTATGTATCATAATATCATGCAAGCAAAGAATTACTATACCTGCATTCCAGTTCTCCACAGAGCACTAGGCTGTGTGGCTATTGAGCTCATTTCTAGGGCATCTTTACTTCCCTGTATATTCTCAGTACAAAGCTGTACTTTAAAACAAGGAAACCGAAGCCTAGGGAAGTTAAGGTTACCCAGCTAGCAAAAACACCCCAAAACCAAAAACCAACCAAACAAAAAAAACCCAAAGTATAATTTAAGCTCGTATCTAAAGCTCATGCTCTTATGCTTTCAACAATAGCCAAAGTATGCAAAGAGCTCAAATGTCCATCAACTGATGAATGGATAAAGAAGATGTGGTTTATATATACAATGGAATACTACTTGGCAAGGAGAAAGAATGAAATCCTGCCAGTTGCAACAACATGGATGGAACTGGAGGGTATTATGCTAAGTGAAATAAGTCAGTCAGAGAAAGACAGATATCATGTGTTTTCACTCATATGTGGAACTCGAGAAACCTCACAGAAGAACATGGGGGAAGGGAAGCGAAAAAAAAACAGTTTCAAACAGAGAGGGAGGCAAACCATAAGAGACTCTTAAATACAGAAAACAAACTTAAGGTTGATGGGGGCTTTGGGGGAGGGGGAAAATGGGTGATGGGCATTGAGGAGGGCACTTGTTGGGATGAGCACTGGGTGTTGTAGGTAAGTGATGAATCATGGGAATCTACTCCCAAAGCTAAGAGAACACTGTATACACTGTATGTTAGCTAACTTGACAATAAATTATATTTTAAAATAATTAAAAAAAATAAAGCTCATGCTCTTAGCCATTGTCATATGCTGCTGCTCTTAGTGGTTTCCATTCTGTCTTTTGCTACTAGTCTGTGTGCACCTTGAGAATGGGGGCAGGGTTTTAGTCAATCATTCTCTCCTTTGTGTTTGGCACAATGTTGGAATTTAGTGGTTATATTCATGCTTGTGCTCATCTTTTCAAAGAATCTATTATTTGTTATGCCTAAAGCAAAAGCTCAGTCCCCCAGAGCCAGTTGGCCATTTAGAAAACATTTTTGGAGAGCTTATTCATCTTTGCTGGAGAAAAGGTGCTACAAAGCTGAGGACCCATCATACCTAAAGCTTCTGTCTCTATAGAGTATCCACAAGTACACTGTGCTCAGGTGGACATGTTTTGTTGCAGGTAACAAATCTCTTTGGGCCACAGCTGACTGAGTTGGGGATCTGAATGTGGCCATCTCTGGACTGTGACCTATGATAAAAATCAATGTGAAAGCCCTGTATAATAATTAAATGAATCAAATCCACTCCTTGAGAATTTGAATGTGAGACACACAGAGAAGGCACTAATACTGAGTTATATGTTAGAAAAATGCACCAAAGAGGTCAGGAGACAACAGATGAGGGCGTTGAAGTTTGGGTAGAGGGAAGAGGCAGGAGTGGAGGCAGCCAAGTCAGTGAGAAGGATGGGGTCTCTGTGTGACCCACCAGAGTTGTTGGAGTGTCCCCAGTGAAGACCAGGAAGCACTAGGTTGCAGACTGTTCAGCCTGCCTCCTGGGCTTCCGTCCTACCATTGTACCCCCATCACTGTCTCATAGCCTACTGCTGAGGCAGGGGTGGGGGGTGGGTGGGAATAAAAAATGGTGAAAACACATGATCTCAATCTTTAAGGAGCTATGATCTAATGAGGCAGATGCAGATGTTCATAGGTGATTATAATTTAAGGCTAAATATGCTTGGATGGACTGGACTATATACCAAAGGGCTCTCTAAAAGGATCTCCTGGGACATTGTTACATGTTCTCATTACAGGCCTGTATGACAGAGCTGGGGATGGAGGGAAAGGAGAGAAAGGAAAGGGTGGGATCTGGAAAGACTAAAAAAGCAAAAACCTGTTATAATTCTGTTTCCATTTGAATTTACATATTTCAGTAATTGCCTGCAGTGCTAAAAGAGAACCTACCCTTTTTATTAATACCATGTTTAATAAAAAACTATCTCTTAGTATATTTTGGGTGAGTTCAGTGCTCATCAGAGTTAGGGACAAATAGCAAATGAGCTATAGCACTGCACAATGAGGAGGGGCTCTGTGCCAATGTCTTCAATCCTGGGCTGGGGAATTTGCTCCTCTTTCATCTGAATTATGAGCTGGCTTTATAATGTGCACTCTGGATGTCCCAGCACTGGACCTGGCCCACATTTACAAAGTAAATAGGAAATCAAATCAAATCAACCACAGGCTGCGCTTTGGATATACAAGGCCTGGATAAGAAGGGGCCCTTCTCTCCTTTTCAGACTGTGGTCAGTCCAGTCCTAAAATTTTGAGGGAGAAGGCCATGACCTTCCAGAAACTTAACTGGTCATTCTTTTCCAGCCCATGACCAAGATACCTATACAATCAAGGTCACTGAAAGATAGCTTTGAGAAACAGTATATCTCGTCCCTCTACACTTCTAGGTCATAAGGGTTGTAGAGTTGGCCTATAGAGTAGTGATTCTGTCTGGATAGGTAGACTAGGATGCTATTACACATAACCCACTATTACCCTGAACTAAATGGTCATGAAAGCAAATTATGTCCCTCAAGCTAATAACAGCTTACACTTTGTGAATGCTCATGGAGTGCCAGGCCCCTTGAAGACGGGTCTTATTCTTTACCATTTCCACTGAGGTAGAGGGTGATAATAACTATTATTAGTCCCACATTACAGATGAGGAGAGGGATACTTGAGAAAATAAGTAACTTGTCCCAAACAATATGGCTGACAAGTGGCCAAGTGATGGGATTTGAACCCACTTATTTGGACCTGAGAGGTTGCTCTATTTTTGGTTTGAGACACTGCTTCCCAGCATTAGAAAGAGCACCTTACTCTCTTACACAGAGAATGGAGTGAAACCAAAAAGTGTTTGCCTTCTGTAGTAAGTGCCAGGAAATAGGCTGGTTCTTCTGGCTGATTTCGACTCAGGCCCCAAGATCCTCTTGGATATCTACATCATGTCTTTCTCTTTACACCTCTGGAATTCTCCTGCAGTGAATATGTTTTGTCATCTCTTCAGAGGTTCTCTGATTGGAACTCATCAACAGAGAGCAGTGATGTGAAATGATTTCTTCTGCCTCCCAAAGCTTAGCCATGGACTAGTTTAGTCCATAAGCAAAGCAATGCATATTTCAAATTCCATTCCCGGAGTAGCCACAGTCTGCAGTTTTATCCTGCTGAGCCAAATTAATTAGAGATGAATATCATAATAGAACAGCATTGATCGTAGCATATCACTAAGAAGTGTTGGTCTCTGTTAATTAACATGATTTGCCATCAGCACTCAGTATATTTATATACAATCAGCATGGGTATTTGTCCACATAAACTAATACATTTTTCAGTAGTGGCAGAACTTACCTCAGAAATGGTCCATATGCTCAAATGCTTGTTCGCTTTACCTCTCCCTGACTCCTGCTTATCACACACATTGGTGGCCTAATTGCTCCTATATGGCTGCTTCAAAACATAATGTGTAACCTTTGGAAAATCCGAATACTTGGAAGTGGAGAAATAAAAATTGTTGATATAAGTGTGAGAGGCATCTTGGGCGGCAGGCTAAGAGAAAATTTCTAGGCAAGTCCAGCCTGCCTATAATCTCCCTTTCCCCTTCAAAATCTGAATATTTCTCTTATGTTCATGTAGGTCTAATACTATGCTACACTGTTCACCATTTTGACAATTATAAGGCAAATGTTTCCTGGGAATCTAGAGGGTTATAGGTCATTTATCTACTTAATCAAATTTGTTCAAATTTCTTTCTATTACATTTAGTCCAGAAATATTTCTTTTAGGAAAGTGAGTTTTAGGTATAAATTTTGTAGCCCAGGGTCATTCTTGAATGCAGAAAAGAGATAAAATTCTTCATCTCCTCCTCCTCTTCCAGAGAGCTTCATGGGGGCATCCTCCCTCTGTGACTTAACTGGGTAATTTAATCCATACCCAGCTTTAGCTATGCCATGGACTAAACAGCCTTCTGTGAACTGGCTTCAGCAGTTAAGCACTGAATTTAACATGGTTTTTAGAGGAAACTATACATTGAATGTTGAACATCTAAGTTACAAACCAACCTCTGGAACAGAATCTATTTGAAATTGGGGACGGTCTGTGCCTGCCCCCAGGGCGTATCTTGCCCCTCCACCCAGCAACACACTCATCAGACACTGACTATTCGAGTGTGGAAATGTACATCAAACCAGAAGGCTTATATGAAGCACATGACTCCGTACACAAAGCCAAAACATCTGGATGAACTGTAGACTATGCTATCCAGATGTTTTAAAATAATTAGTAGGGCAGGCAATACATTTGTGTGATTGACATTTTTACCTTAAAAAAAATTTTTTTTTATTGAGCAGCCCCAGTCTTTGTAAATGCAGTGTCACTCACTAAAATGTGCCTTTATTCTTGAGAAGCAGGGAGTGTTGAACTCAGTGGGGGCATTAAAGACTATGGGGGATTAGCTCCGGGTTGTCTTGTAAGATATGGACTTTGTGTGGATCAGGAAAAGGGGAGCAAGGTGAGCAGCCCAGCTATATATATTCCTTTTTATCCTTTCCCTCCATTTTGGCACTCTACTCTGGATCGGCGGCTTGATCTCAGCTCTGATTTCAGCTATTTTAAGCCTCTTAACGTTCAGTCTTCTTTCTTATATGTGTCCTATGAAATCTGATTCAAAAGCAGGATGTACTCTTTACAGTTTTTCTCAAAATACGATCAAGGCCACAAGCATAGGAACGCATTGGATATTTAGTGTGAATGCTGATTCATGGGCCTTTTTGGCTCCTCTGACTCAGAGTCTCTGGAGACTATGTACTGATGTCTTTTAAATAAACTCTCTAGGTGACTCTGGTGCAGACTTATGAAAACTGCTGCCTTGTTCTGACTATTGTGTTCATGAAACTTTCACTCTTCAGTTTTATTAATCTATAGAATTTAGAAATCAAAGTGATGTAGGCAAAGTTATAAATCTAAGTATCAGGGTTCTTCTAAAAATGTAATGTAAGCAATTTAGGAACTTGATAACATTTCATCATAGATACTTGCTCTAGAATCTATTCTTAAACATGTTGGGCATTTTTCTATCTGAAAACTGATTTCCATAGAAGATCAATAGGGGAATATTTACACTGCCAATATGGTAACCATTTATTATTTGATTTTTACAAAATCCTTGCCTCTAAGCCATTGGCATTCAAAACAAATCATTCCTTCATTAGCCATAATGATACTTTATCGCCTTTGTTCTGAAGTATTCATTTTATTTCCATTATCCCTATTGTATGAGGCAGGCACAAAACTAGCAAACCCCAGTTTATCACAGTGCAAATTGAACAGAGAGACTAAATAAATGCAATCTGATGGGTTTCCCTTTCAGATTCGCAACCAGAAGAGTTCATCTTCTCTAAGAGCCCCCAAATTAGTCTTTGGGGAAGCAGTGTGAGTGAAGAAATGTCGAGAATATAGAGCTACAACTCTTCCAAAATCATTGATAAGCTAGTATATTGCTATTAAGCTAATTACCAGGTGAGTTGTTTGGCCTAAAGACATACCACCTGAGAAGTGAATTTTTTTCCACATTTTCATGGGAAGGACAGAAGGAGATTGTGGTGACACAGTGCATTTTAGAACCTTTGCAGGATGCTGGCTCAGTGGCACTCCTAGAAGTGAAAAAAGCTCCATGAAGGTGTTTTTAGTGTCTGAACTCAACTCTCTTCATGAAAAATGGAAGGAGGTTAAACAAGTGGCTTACGGACAAGGAACGTCAAAGCTGGACCCAGGTTTTACTTCTCAGCAGGGTGTATGGTTGGGTTTCACCTGCTGGTCGATGATTCCCCTAGCCTAGCGTGGTTTTAGACCAAGAGCCTGCACGCACTGAGGGACCTGGGACTTGCCAAGCAGTTTCTGTAGAGGCGCATGGCTCTGGGTATTCCTCTAGTCTGGACAAGTGTGAATGGCCTTTGCTTTTACCTTAGGTTTCCTATTTTTTTCTCTTTACTTACAATGAGTGCCACTCACACTCCTGTTTCAAACTTGGGTGTCTAGTTGGATTTTGGCTCTCTGTTTCCAGGAAATAGCCCCTCTTTCCAATGCTCTACATGCAGTAGGACCTTCATCAACACTGATGGGCTGCCTGGCATATGATTATTTTCCAGAATTAGCCTTTTATATATAGGTAGGTACATATTCTAACTTGGATCCAGACCCTACTTTTCACATGTAGATTTATCCTGGGAGTCGAGGGTGCTGAATACAATGGGCACTGCCTGCATTTTAGCTGTCTCATCTCTCCTGGCTCACTGAGGAAGCATCTCAGTTCTGTTTATCTCAAATTCAGCAACTCTCCTGTCAAACAGTGGCTCCCCAAATGAGGTTACCAAAAAGCCATGTGACTAAAGTGTCAGTCCTAGTGTTTACAATTATTGTAAGGTGCTGAACTGAATCTTTTTTTTCTTTTTAGAGTTTTGTTCAAGAGATGTTAATTTCTTAGAACTCAAAAGCACTTTCCTCTCAGGCAAATTTTTCTGGAGAGGCACTAACTGAGAAACTAAAGGGTGGCTATTATTCTCCATTGATGACAAAGCCTGCAGTTTATTAAAGAACAAACAGAGTATCTCTTTTTGGAAATAAGCCTACACAAATGGTATACAAAGTCATATGGGTCTCCTCATGACTATAAAAGCAATATGTTTTACATTTACACAGCCTTTACACGATTAATATCAAGCATTCTTCTTTACTTTCATTTGTAAGTACATAGAAATTCTTAGTATAAAAAGTAGAAATGTTTTATGAATGTTTAAATATACACATAAAGGTTAAAAGTACTGCTCTCTTTATTTTTAAAAAATTCTACAATAAAATAACTCAACTTGAAAGGTCTACCGAACATAATACCTATTATGCTGTTCATTGTTTCCACTTCTCATCTTGAAAATACTCCCATTTTCAAGTAAAATTCTCACTGCATCTTTTAAAATCTTTTACAATGTAAAAGTTCTTTATGTGCAAAAAAAAAAAAAAAAGGTAGACGATATGACTTTCAGTAGCTAAGACTCTCATGGAAGAATGCAGTGTTAGGCCTTAGTGTCTGATTTTCCTGTGGAGGTATAAAATAGACTTCATAAAGAAAGAATCCATTTCTGGGCCTTGTAGCTTTTGTCCAATGTGGGCATAATGCCTCTGGCCCTATGTCAGCAGCCACCAATTCTTGGGTCTTGACAATACCCTTCCTAAGCCTCTGCAGTGCTCTCTGCAGCCATCTACCTGATTTGTAGATCAGAAACTTGGTCACACACTCCTGTGGTGCCTTAATTAAATCTTACAATACCCCAGGAATTAGGTTGCCTGAGAAAAACTTGGGTGTCTAAGTTAGCTACTGAATCATACAAGTTTCCATTTCCCTGAATGTCTCATCAATCATTCCTTGCTTTTTCCCTTACCTTTACCTCCACTGGCTGCCCCAACAGCTCTATCCCCACAACACAGATACCTTTTATCAGTCCAAAGTGGTGCCTACCAAACAGTCCAATATCCTTACTGGGACTGACTCTCTTCTAGTCTACTATCTACTAGGCTGGAGTACCATTATATTGATGACTCCTACTTCCTTAAGCTCTTGGATGGATTTTTATTTGGAATGGAAACATTGGCAAGAACTTCTCCCCAGCCCAGCTTCCCTCCTCTACTCCCATTTCAGCGTACCCCACCCCACGTTATTTTTATCTGGGAAAACATACTGGGTGGGTTTCACTGTCTGGTGTCTCTACCAGGTCTCAGATGGTCCTCTTTTGCCTTCTATTGAAGCACTTGTTGCCTCAGGCCCTGAAGGCCTTAAGTAAGGGTTTGCTGGTATTAGGACATATTTTAAATAACTTCTTAGTATCCACATGAACTCTAATAATTTGTATGGACAAGCAAAGCAAATTTATGTGGTTACTCAGATCCCCAAGGGGCTGGTACCTTATACTAAGGGTTAGCAAATTATGGCACACAGGCCAAATCTATCCTGTTCCTTGTTTTTGTAAATACAGTTTTATTTGAACACAACCATGATCATTGTTTATTAATTTACCTGTTTTCCTGCCATAATAGCAGAATTGAGTAGTTGTGACAGAGATTGTATAGCTCAAAAGCCAAAATATTTACTATCTGACCCTTTATAAAAATATTTGCCAACCTCCACCTTATGCACATCCATTACTTCATCTCTCTGCTTGGATCCTAAATCGAGTTCTAACAGTCACTCAGGTACCAACTTGGTTGAATTCCAAATTATTTTCACCAAAAGGGATAAAATCTCTTTTCAAATCAGTGGCATCCAACTAAAGACATTAGTATCTGTAGGGGGTAAAATTCCCCTGCAAAGCTAAGCTCAAAGGCTTCTAGAAGAAATTACTTAAAAAATGCAGCCTAGAGAGTAGTAGCAAACTTGAGATAAATTATTAACAATTATTGCAGTCCAGTAGGAATTCAGAAATACTGGTGCTCTCTTTGCAGTTCATTTACTCTGACCACACCCTGCTGCTGGAGGAATTCAACCTCACTGTTTTGGAGAGAGAATTAGCATTGATTTTTCTACCATTAAATAAAATATTACAAAGGCATGCTTATAAATGATTACATCACCAAGGCTTGCAAATAGACAAGATAAACATTTTTTTCTTAAGCTCATTTGCTAAATTGAACCTGAGAGAAAGAAAGCAAAATTTCTCATGTAAATCAAATGACATTTCGTTTCACAAAGTAGTCTTTCTACAAGGTTACACATAGGACTACTAAAATTTAAAATGGCTGAAGGAAAGGGTTTTACATTTTGTTGTGCCAAGTTTTATTTTTTTCTCTGCACTGATTAAAATAAAGGAGTTATCATGTCAATGGGCAGAGCCCGTTACATTGCTTTTATCAAATGCAAGGAGGTATAAATACAAACTGTAAAGTAGAAGAGAAAAGATCATGACTCATTGTCTGACAGCAAAGCTATTAAACACAATCAAAGACAGAGTGAACTCATGTTACCTTTCAACACATTGCTAAAAAATCCTTTTTGCTATAAAACTAGCATAAAGTATCACAATCCTGCCACTGCTGTTGGAGAAACTTGGTTTCAGGCATTTAAAACAACTTCAAGACTGCGAAGGAAGAGGAGTTACTTACCATGGGATAAGTCACACTGCATTTAGTCTGGACACAAGGCCCCTCAAATCATAATCAATAAGTGATTAAAAGTTGATCTTTCAGGGCATTATATAAATTTTAGGACACTTATTGGTAATTAAAATAGTTCGTTGACTGAAGGCAGATTCACATATGTTAACGACAAAGTCAATGTTGCCTCTTACAAAACACAAGGACAATGATTTATTCTCAGGAAGTCCATTGGACTATGAGGTAAGGTACATGGTTCTATATTGAGAAGTGAAAATCCTGCCCATGGTGTAGGATTCCTGGACCTTGAATGAAAGGAACAGATGGGCAGGTGGATGTGACGTGTAGGTCCAAGAGAAGAGATATGACAATCCACAAGAGCCCTGAGCGTTACCTGAAAAAGCCTACTTATTTTCTGCTTATCAGTCCTTTAAAGACACATGTTCTCAAAATCCACTTGTTATAATTCATCAGTCTATGAAAACTGTTGTGAACCAAAGGACTTTTAGGAGTTCTGAGGGAAGCTTAATCATGACTATTTAAAAGTTGAAGCTAGGCTTCTAAGGCCAGCCGCTGGCGAGCCTTACAAAAATACATGTAATTTAGCTTGTCTGGCCTACCAGTGTTTTATTTATGCCCTCTGGACTCCAGGTTCTAGAGCACCAATTTCCACTTGACTCTCCATGTACACTCAGCATGGAGCCTGGAACGCAATAGTTAGTTAATAAATGCACATGGTCTAGATGACCACAAGAATAATTCTCATCACCTTTTATTAAGCAATGTGAAAACACAAAGATAGAGACAGTGACTTGTCCAAGGAAGACTGGTTTTGGTTGCCAATATCCACTCAACTTCTGGCCCAATAAATTTGACCTCAAGCTTTCCTCCCATATCCTCCATAAAAGTAAGTCACAGACACTAACATTTATTGTAGGGTCCAAAGTGACTAAGTTATTATAGAATTCAGGCTTCACACCCTAATATCAACACCTGCCTCTGGCTCCTTTTAATTTGTTGTTCATTAAGTTTCTCCTTCTGAAATTCCGGATCATCTACTTCCACATACTGGTTCACTTTGAACCTTCCCTTAGCCATGGTACCTTCTGCTACTTTAGCTCAAAAGTCCCTGCTCTAACATCTAGCACTCTGGCACTTCCTGACTGACCCCCAACCCTAATCTACTATGACAAGGAGAGAACCTGACCAGAAGGAATAATCTGGGGAAAAACTTCGACAGATATTTAAATTTCTGTTTCCTTCCTTGAAGCCTAGTGGATCTTTGAGAATTTTTAGCAAAGGTAGGTAGAGAGAACTCTTTTCTCAATGATAAATATCCAAAATTTCCTAGGTAACTCTCATCTTAATGGGTAACTGATGGCTTTTCTTGGGTAATCTGCATGAAAGGAATTGTCACCCCCAACTGCCAGTCTTTACAGCAATAGCTGAACAGGTTATTTATCACTAAAGGGTTGAGGATTATGTAACACTCTCCATATACCACGCTGTGCTTCATCTGTACTTCCCAAAGAGCTCACATCACTGCTTACCTTGTGTTATATTTATTATTTTATTTCTTTCTTGCAGTACTTTGGTAGCTGAGGATAGCTCTTTTGATTTTCTTACTCATTGTATTTCCCAGAACATCAGCAATGAACCTTGTACAGAAAAGACACTAGAAATGCCTACTAAACGTAAGACAAGAAAACAGAAGCATATGCAAACTTACCCAATTCTAGTTTGGTGTAATGAATAATTAACCATTGTATTGAAATGAGCTTCTTCAGAGTGGCCAAAATGAACAAATCAGGAGACTATAGATGCTGGAGAGGATGTGGAGAAACGGGAACCCTCTTGCACTGTTGGTGGGAATGCAAATTGGTGCAGCCACTCTGGAAAACAGTGTGGAGGTTCCTCAAAAAATTAAAAATAGACCTACCCTATGACCCAGCAACAACACTGCTAGGAATTTACCCAAGGGATACAGGAGTACTGATGCATAGGGGCACTTGTACCCCAATGTTTATAGAAGCACTCTCAACAATAGCTAAATTATGGAAAGAGCCTAAATGTCCATCAACTGATGAATGGATAAAGAAATTGTGGTTTATATACACAATGGAGTACTACAGGGCAATGAGAAAGAATGAAATATGGCCCTTTGTCGCAACATGGGTGGAACTGGAGAGTGTTATGCTAAGTGAAATAAGCCATACAGAAAAAGACAGATACCATATGTGTTCACTCTTATGTGGATCCTGAGAAACTTAACAGAAACCCATGGGGGAGGGGAAGGAAAAAAAAAAGAGGTTAGAGTGGGAGAGAGCCAAAGCATAAGAGACTCTTAAAAACTGTGAACAAACTGAGGGTTGATGGGGGGTGGGAGGGAGGGGAGGGTGGGTGATTGGTATTGAGGAGGGCACCTTTTGGGATGAGCACTGGGTGTCGTATGGAAACCAATTTGACAATAAACTTCATATATTGAAAAAATAAAAAAAAAAAAAAGAAATGAGCTTCTTGATCAGTTTTTGTACCTAGTTTTAATAGTCATTATCAGACTTACATATGTATTCTAAACTCTTGTATAAGCAACAAATAACATCTACTTCCCCTACATCTACCCACACTTCTTCATGCTTTTGATCACCTGCAATTTAATTTCTGTTGATGCTTCCTACTTTCCACTATACTTGCCTAATGTGATCCTAAATGAAATTATGCAGGAAACTATGTCTCCTGCTTTAAGTTCATGTGGATATTTTTTTCTTAATTAAAAAAAAATTATACTTGTTAAAAAGGAGGGGCAAAGTGGGAATTAGTTGAGTTTCTCTTAAGCCTCTTCAGCCTCTAGTTGTTGTTTCTCTGCCTGCAATAGTCCTTCTACTGCTCTTTGGACATTCTATGACCCCATTCAGTCCCAAATCTCAAACTGAATCTCTCTAGTTCTCCTTACAAAATATGTTCTTAGTCTAGTTCTGCTGGAAAGATTCCAATATATGAATTAGTCATATGATGTTAATGAATGATAGCAGCTTAAGGCATTTTCTGGCCCAGAGGGATTTGCATTTTGATAAGGGGCAATGCTCTAACCCAAAGGATAAAATTGCTAATGGTAGAACTTAAGTCTTCAGAGATGGCATCAAGGGGTCAGGATGCCTTCCAACCGTATCATATTGGCTGCCAGCTTTAACAGTGCAGAGGACTTCCACTTTCACAATGCAGTAGCCCTTTATCACCATGAATAATCAAGAAATTATATTCTATGTAAGTCCCAAATGCTGACAATGGCAAATTGCAGAACTCATTAAAAAGGGAAAAATGTCAACACAGTGGCTCCAAATAAGTTTTGGACTCGGTGGGAGGAAGAAGGGCAAGAAAGAAAGCAGGAAGGGAGAGAGAAAGGCAGGAAAGGAGAGACTGTCAACATAGAGAATGAAAGAAGTATTTCTTTAATCTGAATGTTACTGCAATATATTATAAGGGATCTAGAATGAGTGTATTTTTAACCCATTTCTGAAATCAAATTGTATGTATTAATCCAATTTTTTATGAAATAAAAAGGACTGATTTATAATCTGTGGGGAGGGGAATTCTTAAAAGACACAAGAGATTTAATGACCATTAAATGCAATATGTTAAACTTTAAAAACTAATGCAATATGTTAAAATTTAAAAACTAATTTCATAATTATAGCTCTGTATCTTAAGTTAGTGTATAAGAAGAACACTAATCTTGACAAACAGGTGTCTCAAGGCTATTTACCAAATTGTTATTAATTGAAGTGAATAACCAATTTGTCCTTGCTAAGAATGGTGAAAAAGATGTCCTGTAGTCATATATTTTTGAAGAAACTCAATAAGAAATGCATTTGCTCAATAGCAGGAGAATTCAGCTGTATTTGTGGAACACATGACTTTTTGATCTTTTTGGAAAAAAAAATCACACACTCACAGAACATGGTGTTGGCCTTTCATTAGGTCATGCATACCCTCTTACAGATGTGTGTAAAAGTCAGGAGAGGGCTTGAGAGATGAACCCACAAGAAATAAATCAACGAAGGGAGTTTCCAAATGCATTACTGCACTGACTCTTAAGTTTCTTAACCAAACTTTGAAACTTTATAAAGATATCATTTTATTTCTTTTAAAAATAAAAATGAATGAAACAAGTGATGAGAGTTAAAATTTCTTCTAAAGTAAAAAATTCAGTTAATTGTACAGATTGAGTTTTAAAGAAATTCTAAAGCAAACAGAATAATAAGAATAATGGTTATTAATTTAAGTTACTTGGAAAAAACTGATCTTTCTCTTGAATCTTTGAAATGACTCTACCACTCCTTAAACTATCCTTTGCTTCTCTATTTCCATTCATAACCAATTTATGAGATTCAGCAGATTCAATGCAGATGAAGACTTAGATCTGATATAATTATGTACATGCAAGAAGATGAAGATTATTAGAGAGAATATAAGAGACATGGAGAATAATATCAGAATACTAATCACATATACATATATATATGTAGTCCAGTTAGAGAGACCAGAGATAATGGAGGTGATGCAATAATTAAATTCAATATTTGGTTGAAAAATTTTCTGAACTGATGGAAAACATGACTGTACACATAAAGGAAGCACACAATATGCCAACAAAATAAATTTTTATAAATATACACCTAGACAGAGCCAGTGAAACTGAATATTAAAGACAAAGAGAAGATCTTTAACATAGCCAGAAGGAAAAGACAGAACAACTTTAAAGGCTAAAAATTTGACAGTGAAATTCTCAACAATATTAGAACCTGTAAGCCAATAGAATAAAATCTTCAAAGTGCTGAGAAAAATAATTTTCAATATAAATATAAAAACTACCTTTTAAGAATGAGGATAAAATAGGTGCATTTTCATTTAAAAAACAAACAACAAAATAGAGTTTCTAGTAATAGGTGATTATGAAGAGAATACTGAAGTTTTATACTTCTTAGAAGATGGCAAGTGATCTCAAAGAGAGAAATGCAAGGAGCAATGGTGAGAAGAAACTGTTTGATAAGCAGATATATCTAAATAAACATTGTTTCTATAAATAACCATAATCATCATTAATGTAGGGAATAAAAGAGAAAAGATAAACCATAAGGTGAAAGTTAGGAGAGAGACTAAGCAATAATCAACATTAAATATTTCAAGATCCTCATATAGTTTTAGGACAGGGTTAATATACTAATTAACATTAGACTTTATTAAGTATGCATGGTAAAATTTTTAAGACAACCACTAAGATACTGTAAATAAAATAACTTCCAAACCAGTAGATGGAAAACAATGTAATAATAAAAACATATTCTCTGAGAATCCAAAATATAAGGGCTCAAAAGGGGGGGGGGGGGAGAGGCAGAGGAAAAGTGTCGAGAAAAAATGATAAAAAGAAAAAGTTAAAGCATATTAGTAACTACAATACATGTAAATGATCTAAGATTGCTAATTAAAAATAAAAATTATTATATTAAATATGAAAACAAAACCAGCTTTGCTCTATGTATAAGAGGCATGCCTATTAAAAAACAGAAAATTTGAAAATAAACAGAGAAGTCATACCAGGTAAATATTAACCAAGAAAAGGCTGGAGAGTATAAAATATTCTTAAAGATAAAAAGTCATCGGAAATAGGAAGGGTTGTTAATTAATGATAAAAAGGGTCAGTGCACTACAGAGCTATCATAACAGTCATAAACTTGTATGTGTCTAATAAGATAACACACACATACACAAAGAAAAACTAGAACTACGGTTCTAGTTAGGGCAAGTTAGTGCTACAGTATTAGAACTACAAAGAGAGGGGTGCCTCTGTGGCTCAGTCGGTTAAGCATCTAACTTTGGTTCAGGTCATGATCTCCCGGTTTGTGAGTTCGTGAGTTTGTAAGTTTGTGAGTTTGAGCCCTGCATTGGGCTCCATGCTGACAGCTCGGAGCCTGGAGCCTGCTTTAGATTCTGTGTCTCCCTTTCTGTCTGCTCATCTCCCACTCACACTATCTCTCTCTATTACTCTCTGTCTCTCAAAAATAAACATCAATAAAAAATTAAAAAAAAAAAGAACTACAGAGAAATCTCTCATTGTAACAAAGGGTTTCAATGCAATCTTTTAAATTATTAATAGATAAAGCAGATAAATATAATGAATTATAAAAGATTTGAACAATACAAATTACAAGCTTGATTTATTTATTTAAAAATTTATGTTTTTAAAGTTTTAAAATTGTAGTTAGTTAACATACAGTGTAATATTAGTTCCAGCTGTACAATGTAGTAATTCAGCACCTTCATACAACACTTGGTGACAAGACTGATTTATTGACCCCTGTATACAACTAGTGATATTTAATTTTTATCAAGAAATGTGGGGTATTAAAAAAAATTTGCACACTAAGCCATTAGGCAAGTCTCAATGTTGAAAAGTCAATATACATAAACCATTTTTTTGTAAATACAGTTTAAAAAAATTAGAAGATAATATAGTCAAAAGATTAATAAAAATCTCCATGTAGTTGAAAATTAAACACACGCATATATGTGAATAACTCATAAATCAAGACATTTTAAATTAAAATTAAAATATTTAAAAGGAATAATAATGTTACATGGAAATAGTACTCAATAAAATTTTGCAATCTTACATAGTATGTCTAAGCCATTAAATTAAGAAGTTAGGAAAAGAGAATAAGTTCTAAGAAAGCAGAATAACAAAGATAACAAAGATGGGTTTTAAAAAAGTAAGCAAAAGTAAGAAACATTAAAATAGATGGTTAACAAAGTCAAAGTTTGTTTCTTTGAAAAACCATTAAAATAGACAAACTGGTGGCCAGATTGATTAAGAGAAAAAGAGAGAAGATGCAAATATATTCAGAGAAATTATGGCAATAATATGTAAATGTAGACAAAATTGACAGGAAACACATTTTTATTAAAACTGATTTAAAACTGAAAATTGCCAGGGAAATCTTGAAAAAGACAAACAAAACTGGAGGTATCACTATATCAGACTTCAAGTTACTTTACAAAGCTGTGGTAATCAAAACAGTATGGCATTGGCACAAAAATAGACACACAGATTAATGGAACAGAATAGAAAACCTATAAATCAATCCACAACTATATGGTCAATTAATCTTTGACAAAGCAGGCAAGAATATGCAATGGGAAAAGGATAGTCTCTTCAACAAATGGTGTTGGGAAAACTGGACCACTACATGCAAAAGAATGAAACTGGACCCGTTTTTTACACCATATACAAACATTAATTCAAAATGGTTTGAGGACCTAAATGTGAATCCTGAAAGCATACAAATCCCACAAGAAAGCACAGGCAGTAACCTCTTTGACATCAGGGGTAATAACTTTGTTCTAGATATGTCTCCTGAGGCAAGGGAAACAAAAACAAAAATAAGCTACTGGGACTACATCAAAATAAAAACCCAGCAAAAGAAACAACCAACAGAACTAAAAGACAACCTCCTGAATGGGAGAAAATACTTGCAAATGACATTTCTGATAAGGAATTAGTATCCAAAATATGTAAAAAATTTATACAACTCAATACCCAAAAAACAAATAATCCAATTAAGAATGGGCAGAAGACATGAACAGACATTTCTCCAAAGAAGACATACAGATGGCTAACAGACACATGAAAAGATCTCATTATCACTTACCGTCAGGGAAGTGGATACCAAAACTACAATGAGATATCACCCCACACCTGTGAGAATGGCTAAAATAAAAAATACAAGAAAGGATGTGGAGAAAGAAGCACCCTCATGCATTGTTGGTGGGAATGCAAATTGGTGCAGCCACTGTGTAAAACAGTATTGAGGTTCCTCAAAAAGTTAAAAATAGAACTATCCTATGATCCAGTAATCGCACTACTGGGTATTTCTTCCCAAAATACAAAAACACTAATTCCAAGGGACATATGCACCCCTATGTCTATAGCAGCATTACTTACAATAGTCAAACCATGGAAGTATCCACTGATAGATGAGTGGATAAAGAAGGCGTGGTATATTTCGACAATGGAATATTATTCAGCCATAAAAAAGAATGAAATCTTTCCAATTGCAATGACATGGATGGAGCTACAGAGTATAATGCTAAATGAAATAAGCCAGAGAAAGACAAATACCATATGATTTCACTCATATGTAGAATTTGATTCCACTTATATGTAGAATTTAGAAAACAAAACAAATAAGCAAAGGGAAACAAAAAAAAGAGAGAAAGAGGGGAAAAAAGCAAGAAACAGACTCTTACCTATAGAAAACAAACTCATGGTTATCAGAGGGGAGGTTGGTTGGAGGAGGAAGGGTTAAATTGGTGATGGGGATTAATGGGTACACTTCTCATGATGAGCACTGAGTAATGTGTAGAATTTGTTGAATCATTATATTGTACATCTAAAACTAATATAACGCTGTCTGTTAACTACACTGGAATTTTTTAAAAGTGCTTATTTTGGCTCTTGGAGACAGAAATCTTAAGTTAAAACTGTATAAAAATCAAGGCTATTCCATCAACAAAACAGAAAGACAACCTACTGAATGGTAGAAGATATCTGTAAATGATATATATGATAAAGGGTTCATATCCAAAATATATAAAAACATATACAACTCAACACCAAAAAACCCAAATAATCCCATTAAAAATGAGCAGAGAGCTTAAATAGACATTTATCAAAAGAAGTCATACTGATGGCAAACAGACACGTAAAAGATCTCAACACAGTCATGAAGGAGATGCAATACAAAACCACAATGAAATACTACCTCACTACTATCAGAATGGCTAGAATCTAAAAGACAAGAAATCGCAAGTGTTGGCAAGGAGGTGGAGAAGAAAGAACCCTCATGCACTATTGCTGGCAATGTGAAACAGAACAGCCTCTGTGGAAAACAGTATAGAGGTTCCTTAAAAAATTAAAAATATTAAAAAATTAATAATTAAACCATATAATCCAGTAATTCCACTATTGGGTATTTACTGAAAGAAAACAAAAAAACACTAATTTGAAAAGATATGTGTACCCCTATGTTTACTGCGGCATTATTCGCAATAGCCAAATTATGGAAGCAACCCAAGGTTTCACTGATAGATGAATGGATAAGATGTATTACTCACACGTGCACACACACACATACACACACACACACACACACACACATACACACACACAGGAATACTACTTAGCAATAACAAAAGGATGAGATCCTGCCATATGTGACAACATGAATGGACTTAGAGGGTTTATGCTAGGTGCAATAAGTCAAATACCATGTGATTGCATTTATATGGGGAATCTAACAAGCAAAACAAACAAAAGCCAGAAGCTCACCCATAAATTCAGAGAATAAACTGAGGGGTTTGTTTGCCAGAGGGGTAGGGGGTGGGAGGATTGACAAAATGGATGAAGGGGAGTGGAAGATACAAGCTTCCAGTTATGGAATGGACAACTCATGGGAACAAAAGGCACAGCATAGGGCATATAGTCAGTGCTACTGTAACTGCATTGTACAGTGACAGATGGCAGCTATACTTGTGGTGAGCATTGTATAACAAACAGACTTGTTAAGTCACATTGTTGTACCTCTGAGACTGATGTAGCACTGTGTGCCAACTATTCTTTAATAAAAAATAAGTAAAATATAGAAAACTAAAAATGTTCTATAACTATGAAAACATTTCAACTGAAAACCGGACAAAAGAACAGGCATGTCTTAAAAGAGACATAATCATATACAAATATGTTGAAAATACTCAAGGGGTGCCTGGGTGGCTCACTCAGTTGAGTGTCTGACTTCGGCTCAGGTCATGATCTTGCGTTCATGGGTTTGAGCCCCGCGTTGGGCTTTGTGCTGACAGCTCAGAGTCTTGAGCCTGCTTTTGATTTCGTGTCTCCCTCTCTCTCTGTCCCTCCTCCCCTGTTTGTGTGCTCTCTCTCAAAAAATAAAATAAAACGTTAAAAAATCTTTTTAAAATGCTCAATTTCATTTGTAATCAGGGAAATACAAACTAATACTAAAATGCTAGACATTTTGTTGTTTCCTTGTTTTGCAGAAAAAAGCTTGACTCTCCTGAATGCTACTGCTGCTGATGTGGTTCATACTGGCTAGTGTTTAAATTATTTTAACTGCTTTAGAAAAATATTGGCACTATTTTTTTGTTTTTCTTTAATTTTTTTAACGTTTATTTTTTTATTTTTTTACATACAATACTTTTATTTTAGGCATGCAAGAAAAGCAATTTCAGAATCTACTAATTTAAAGCAAGCAGCTGTATACAAATAACAAAAGAAGCAACATCTTGTTGCAGCTCAGCACACAGCATCCAAAGCAAACAGGCATGAGACAATGCATATTCGGCATTAAAACCAGATGAATAACATATTGCAGGGTTGGGGGAGGGGCAGAGGACAAAAATGGAAATGAAAGACCAGTGTTTCCCAATGCTTTCAAGGTATAATGCTAAGTTTCTCACTTGATAGCCCATCCAGGTGCTTCAAATGTCATGCAGTACAGCGAGAATGGAAAGAACTGGTCTGCATACCTGCCTAATAGACACTTTCATAGGTCGTCTTTCGGTGGTAAACCTGTTTGAGCATCTTTTGAATTGGTTTATTTTTTAAAGACAGAAACAGAGCTTGAGTGGGGGAGGGGTAGAGAGAGAGAGGGTGACACAGAATCAGAAGCAGGCTCCAGGCTCCTAGCTGTCAGCACAGAACCTGACATGGGATTCAAACCCACGAACCGTGAGATCATGACCTGAGCCAGAGTCAGACTCTTAACTGACCAAGCCATCCATGTGCCCCGTATTGGCACTATTTTGTAAAATTAAACCTCATTAACCTAACTTTCAGCAATTCCCTTCCTAGATATCCCTGACAAACTCTTGCTTTCATGCATCAGAAGTCATTGCCTGTAGTAACAAAAAATCTGGAATGTTCATTAGCAGAAGTATGGATAAATAAATGTGATACCTTCACACTTGTATATTAGACAATGATGCAAATGACTGAACTGTAGCTATAATGACAAGTGTACACTGATCCATTTAAAAAATAATATTCATAGAAAAAGCAAGTAATAAAGACTACTTGTAATATGTAACTTTTATAAAGCTAAAAACCAAGGGAACCAAGCAGTATATTGTTTAGGGATGTAAACATGCTAAGTATTTTTTTCTTTTTAAATGACGAAGAGTGATAAAAAAAATTCATTATAGTAGAGAATTCTGAGCAGGAAATGAAGGGCAGGTTAGAGGTAAAGCAAAGTACGTATGCAATGGTATTAGGATTATTTTAATTATTTAATTTGGGTGGTAGTTTCATAGATATTAGTCATATTATTATTCATAACTTATATATTTAAAATATTTTTGAATGTTCAAATATTATATAATATAAAATCAAAACAGAATTATAGCATTTCTATGGTCACACTTTTGGTTTCTTAATATTTACTAATGTTCCAAGTAATCAGCACGATGTTCTAGATGCAACTTCTGTTCACAAAGTTAGGTCATCTTTCTGCAATGTTAGAACATATTTCTTTCTGTTCTAACCACATATCCTGCCACATATATTGCTGCTTTACTTTCCTTTAATAAATATATAGTTTCATACTCCTGTATCTTTCTTAAACTGCTCCCTCAGCCTTCACTTTGTCCCCTGCTTGTACAAATCTTTCTCATCCGTCAGGATCTAGCTCCTCCTCATCTCCCCGTGAGGACTGACTTACCCACTTACCCAGTGTCACTTCTCCCACTCCATATTACCTATACCCACGTTGCAGTATAATCTGCATCCATCAAGTGGGAAATAGCCAAGCTGTAATGGTGAAGTAACTGTCACACTACCATGGACAAAGACTACACTTAAAGCAATCTTGGAGCAAACATTCATCAGAAAGTGAGAGTACAAAGCACCGATAGAATACAAGGACAAGGACAGATTACAGCCAGAATGGGAGATGCACAGAACAGCATCAGGATTAAACTACCTTAGCAGGAACTTCTAGAATCATTCAGAGTCATTACAGTTTGTTCTCATAGCCACACCTGGCTGAGAGACATCATCAGTTTGTCAGTAAGTACAAACTGGAAGTATTTATCAGCTCTCCACTTCATAGCATTCATATATTGTGACATGTAATTTTCTTAAAATGCCATTATGTACCTTCATATAGTTTCAGTACGTTCCTGAGTTGCCTTCATACAGTAGTGAATTAAACACTCCCTGTTGCCAACATTATTATAGTTAGATAGCTTGACTCTATTACTGCAATCAAGAATTTGGTTCCCATCGATCTAAGAGCAGCATTCTTTAGAAACCTTATTTCTATAAGGGTGATTCATTAGTAGTCATTTAACCATGGCATACAAGGTTTGGGGGCTTGAAGACAGTGGGAGTGGTCCCCCCGGCAGGGAGGGCCTGCACTGACATTATTTGGAATCGAATAATGTGGAATCTTACTTGTCCACATCTGTGATGGACCACTCTTAACTGTGTCACCACCTCACCTTGGTATTTACTTTGTTTCTACTACCAGATTGTAACTTCTTTGAGGGTATGAAAGGGATGTTAGTTACCTTTGGATCACAAAACCTAACATTTAGTAGATTCTTAGATGTTTGTTGAAGAAAGGAATTTCATTTGTTAGGATGTATTTGGTGACAAGTACCCAAATACCCATTTACACTGATATTAACAATGAAGCAGATACAGTGACTCACAAGACAAACTTGGTTCAGTGACTCAACAATGTTGGGTCAAACACCCACTTTCTTTTTGCCTCTCCACCCTACCTTCTGGGGTGTCAGATCATCCCTACAGATACAAACTGGCTTCAAACAATTGCAGAGGCTACAGAAGTCCCTCCAGAAGTATCCTCACAAGAACAAGGAACCTTCTTTTCTCAGTCTTGTTCTCCATTCTCATTTTTCTGGCCTGGTCATGTGCTTAGCCCGGAATCTATGACTTCTAGAGCCAGGGGAGAAGAGAGATTCTCCCACAGACAGGAAAGAATATTCAATTAGTTTCCAGGTAAAGGGGGAAATGAAAATTGTGAGGCCATCACAGGGTCTGCCAAAAGAATAAAGTACAATTGGTTGTACAGTGGGGTCTGAAGGTAGGTTTTGATTTGGAAAAGGGCTTATGATATTGGGTGAAACCTAAAAAAGATCAAATATATATGAACCATTTCTAGAAACATTTTTATTATTTATATGTTTGGCCATTTGTATTGCTAATGTTTTATTTTTTACAGTATTTGCCTAAAGATGACCTTATCTGTATTGTGTTATTATCATTCAGAGAAGTAACCAGGAGATATTTCTACTCTGCAGTCTTTTAAAAAATTTTTATTTTAATTAATTAATTAATTTTAATTTATTTTTTATATTTACATCCAAGTTAGCTAGCATGCATATAGTGCAACAACGATGTCAGGAGTAGATTTCTTAATGCCTCTTACCCAGTTAGCCCATCCCCCCTCCCACAAACCCTCCAGTAACCCTCTGTTTGTTCTCCATGTTTAAGAGTCTCTTATGTTTTGTCCCCTCCCTGTTTTTGCACTGTTTTTTAAAAATTTTTTTCAATGTTTATTTATTTTTTTTTGAGAGAGAGAGAGAGAGAGAGAGACAGTGAGAGTGGGGGAGGGGCAGAGAGAGAGGGAGACACAGAATCTGAAGCAGGCTCCAGGCTCTGAGCTGCCAGCACAGAGCCCTGAGTGGGGCTTGAACTCAAGATCTGTGAGATCATGACCTGAGTTGAAGTTGGATGCTTAATGGACTGAGCCACCCAGGTGCTCCTACTTTGCACTGTTTTTATTCCAATTTACTATATGGGCTATTCCTGTAATAAATTTGAAAAGTGTCTAAAAACATAATAAAGTTGGGGTGCCTGGGTGGCTCAATTAGTTAAGTGGCCAACACTTGGTTTTGGCTCAGATCATGATCTCAGGGTTCATGAGTTCATGTCTCACATCAGGCCCTACACTGACAGTGCAGAGCCTGCTTAGAATTCTCTCTCTCTCTCCCTCTCAGCCTCTTCCCTCTCTCTCTCTCTCTCTCTCAAAATAAATAAATAAAAGTTAAAAAAACATAATAAAGTTATTTATTATCATGCTTTAATAATACTGTATTACTTGCCACATTTGACTGTTTAAAAGTAAGTCCACAAAAGTTTTATTCAGTATTGTTTTGCATCCAAGTCAAGAATGACAAACAGGCCAAAGATATTTCACTATACGGTATTTCCACTGGTGTTCAAGAGCAGCATGTACTAACATTGTTGCAAAGAAATAGGCCAAAGAACCTTGAAAATTCTGTATTTATATATTAAAATATATGCTTCACTTTCTGGCATGAAATTAGAGAGACTGGATATACTATCCATCTTTACTGGTGTAACAAGTGGACTTCTCAGAGAAGCTATTAAATGTGATCCATTTATCCTAATTTGAGAACTACCAAAAATATTGCTTTATAAGTTTCCCCAATAGAATTGCTTTTAATGTAGTGTGGATTATAATAAAAGAAGCTGTCTCGCCATTCATTCATCCCTTTATTTCACAAATATTTAATGAACTCTTACCTAGGGCTTATCTTTGGAATGAGAGGGAGCTTATAGTCTATTGACATGGAGGTAATAAACACATAATTATATGCTGTTAGAGGAGAAAATTACTATGGAGAAAATAAGGTAGGCTAGAGTCAGAAAAAAGGGAGAAAATGCTAAATACCAAGAAAATACGTGGTTGAAGAGAACACAGTTTTCTCATATTTTTCTAAACATGAAACATAAACCCATTTGAACCACAGTCTTTCCAACTGCAGCTTTCAGAAGAGTCCTTAGCTCACCTCACTGTGTTCCCTCATGTTTTCCTTCTTTGGACCAAGAAAGCTACCATATCTTATGGATAGCTCTCTGACTTTCTATTTTAAAGGATTAAATTTTCCATCACTACAAGCTCTCTTGTAAGTTATATCAGAGCTATATGTGATTCATAAATTTAGAAATTAAAATTGCTTAGAAGAAAAATTAAAACAACAATTTAATTTAAAAATCTCTCCATTTGGTAGAGTACAATTTAGAATGATAGCTAATTTATCCTTCAACACACTTCCTCAATTGTTACAGCTTAGGCGGCAGAAATCAATCCAACCAAGGGCCAGAAAGGCAAGAGGAATGGAATCTGGACTGGAATTAGCCATTATGAAACTGAAAATTAGGGCAGGCTGAGCTTAGGGAGACATAATATTTTACATCTAATCATAAAGGAATGACTGCTTACAATATCGTCTTAAGAATTATACATCTATTATTTTTTAATTTTTCATGTTTATTCATTTTTGAGCGAAAGAGAGAGAGTGTGTGAGTCAGGGTGGGGCAGAGAGGGAGACACAGAACTTGAAGCAGGCTCCAGGCTTTGTGCTGTCAGCAGAGAGCCCCACACAGGGTTCCAACCCACGAACCATGAGCCAAAGTCGGACACTTAACCGACTGAGCCACCCAGGCACACCAAGAGTTATACATTTCAATCCAAGAGCTTTCAGGGGAAACCTGGAAAGGTTTCAGGTTTAGAAGATATCAAGGATACAAGGAGTTCAAAGGCAATTGTTTCTTGATTTCAAATATAGGCTAGAGTTGGTCCCACAATGGAAAGTACACAAACAACAAGCCAATCAGAAGGGTGATTTTAACTTTTTTCTGAAACTTCTAGCTATTCTGAAAGGCTGAGAATCTGAAGGTATTATTTAAAATGTCTCTTCAGGGGCGCCTGGATGGCGCAGTCGGTTAAGCGTCCGACTTCAGCCAGGTCACGATCTCGCGGTCCGTGAGTTCGAGCCCCGCGTCGGGCTCTGGGCTGATGGCTCAGAGCCTGGAGCCTGTTTCAGATTCTGTGTCTCCCTCTCTCTCTGCCCCTCCCCCGTTCATGCTCTGTCTCTCTCTGTCCCAAAAATAAATAAAAAACGTTGAAAAAAAAATTTAAAATGTCTCTTCAGAGGTTTGAATTGTAACCCTGTCTGGAGAGGGATTCCAAACTAATTTTTTGTTTGTGTATCCATGCGTCTGTTTCACATAGAAGATATTAGGGGTCTTTGAGGTTGAAAGAAGAAAAAATATAAAAAGAATATCACTGGCTCTCGAGGGGAAGATGGCGGCGTAGGAGGACGCTGGGCTCACCGCGCGTCCTGCTGATCACTTAGATTCCACCTACACCTGCCTAAATAACCCAGAAAACCGCCAGAGGATTAGCAGAACGGAGTTGCCAGACCCAAGCGCAGACGAGAGGCCCACGGAAGAGGGTAGGAAGGGCGGCGAGGCGGTGCGTGCTCCACGGACTGGCGGGAGGGTGCCGGGGCGGAGGGGCGGCTCGCCGGCCAAGCAGAGTCCCTGAGTCTGGCTTGCAAAAGCTGAGGGGCCTGATGGACCCTGTTCCGACAGCAAGCGCGACTTAGCGTCTGGGAGGTCATAAGTTAACAGCTCTGCTCGGAAAGCGGGAAAGCTGGAGGACAAAGGGAGGGAGAGCTGCGGAGCCCCCGGACGACAGAGCTCAGTTTGGTGGGGAACAAAGGCGCTCGCCAGCGCCATCTCCCCTGCCCATCCCCCAGCCAAAATCCCAAAGGGAACTGGTTCCTGCCAGGGAAATTGCTCGCTCCGCGCAAACACCCAACTCTGTGCTTCTGCAGAGCCAAACCTCTGGCAGCAGATCTGACTCCCTCCAGCTGCCACAGGGCCCCTCCTGAAGTGGATCACCTAAGGAGAAGCGAGCTAAGCCTGCCCCCCCTGCCGCCGTGCACCTTGCCTACCCACCCCAGCTAATACGCCAGATCCCCAGCATCACAAGCCTGGCAGTGTGCAAGTAGCCCAGACGGGCCACGCCACCCCACAGTGAATCCCGCCCCTAGGAGAGGGGAAGAGAAGGCACACACCAGTCTGACTGTGGCCCCAGCGGTGGGCTGGGGGCAGACATCGGGACTGACTGCGGCCCCGCCCACCAACTCCAGTTATACACCACAGCACAGGGGAAGTGCCCTGCAGGTCCTCACCACACCAGGGACTATCCAAAATGACCAAGCGGAAGAATTCCCCTCAGAAGAATCTCCAGGAAATAACAACAGCTAATGAGCTGATCAAAAAGGATTTAAATAATATACAGAAAGTGAATTTAGAATAATAGTCATAAAATTAATCGCTGGGCTTGAAAACAGTATACAGGACAGCAGAGAATCTCTTGCTACAGAGATCAAGGGACTAAGGAACAGTCATGAGGAGCTGAAAAACGCTTTAAATGAAATGCAAAACAAAATGGAAACCACCATGGCTCGGATGGAAGAGGCAGAGGAGAGAATAGGTGAACTAGAAGATAAAGTTATGGAAAAAGAGGAAGCTGAGAAAAAGAGAGATAAAAAAAATCCAGGAGTATGAGGGGAAAATTAGAGAACTAAGTGATACACTAAAAAGAAATAATATACGCATAATTGGTATCCCAGAGGAGGAAGAGAGAGGGAAAGGTGCTGAAGGGGTACTTGAAGAAATAATAGCTGAGAACTTCCCTGAACTGGGGAAGGAAAAAGGCATTGAAATCCAAGAGGCACAGAGAACTCCCTTCAGACGTAACTTGAATCGATCTTCTGCACGACATATCATAGTGAAACTGGCAAAATACAAGGATAAAGAGAAAATTCTGAAAGCAGCAAGGGGTAAACGTGCCCTCACATATAAAGGGAGACCTATAAGACTCGTGACTGATCTCTCTTTTGAAACTTGGCAGGCCAGAAAGAATTGGCACGAGATTTTCAGTGTGCTAGACAGAAAAAATATGCAGCCGAGAATCCTTTATCCAGCAAGTCTGTCATTTAGAATAGAAGGAGAGATAAAGGTCTTCCCAAACAAACAAAAACTGAAGGAATTTGTCACCACTAAACCAGCCCTACAAGAGATCCTAAGGGGGACCCTGTGAGACAAAGTACCAGAGACATCACTACAAGCATAAAACATACAGACATCACAATGACTCTAAACCCGTATCTTTCTATAATAACACTGAATGTAAATGGATTAAATGCGCCAACCAAAAGACATAGGGTATCAGAATGGATAAAAAAACAAGACCCATCTATTTGCTGTCTACAAGAGACTCATTTTAGACCGGAGGACACCTTCAGATTGAGAGTGAGGGGATGGAGAACTATTTATCATGCTATTGGAAGACAAAAGAAAGCTGGAGTAGCCATACTTATATCAGACAAACTAGGCTTTAAATTAAAGGCTGTAACAAGAGATGAAGAAGGACATTATATAATAGTTACAGGGTCTATCCATCAGGAAGAGCTAACAATTATAAATGTCTATGCGCCGAATACAGGAGCCCCCAAATATATAAAACAATTACTCATAAACATAAGCAACCTTATTGATAAGAATGTGGTAATTGCTGGGGACTTTAACACCCCACTTACAGAAATGGATAGATCATCTAGACACATGGTCAATAAAGAAACAAGGGCCCTGAATGATACATTGGATCAGATGGACTTGACAGATGTATTTAGAACTCTGCATCCCAAAGCAACAGAATATACTTTCTTCTCGAGTGCACATGGAACATTCTCCAAGATAGATCATATACTGGGTCACAAAACAGCCCTTCATAAGTTTACAAGAATTGAAATTATACCATGCATACTTTCAGACCACAATGCTATGAAGCTTGAAATCAACCACAGGAAAAAGTCTGGAAAACCTCCAAAAGCATGGAGGTTAAAGAACACCCTACTAACAAATGAGTGGGTCAACCAGGCAATTAGAGAAGAAATAAAAAAATATATGGAAACAAACGAAAATGAAAATACAACAATCCAAACGCTTTGGGACGCAGCGAAGGCAGTCCTGAGAGGAAAATACATTGCAATCCAGGCCTATCTCAAGAAACAAGAAAAATCCCAAATACAAAATCTAACAGCACACCTAAAGGAAACAGAAGCAGAACAGCAAAGGCAGCCTAAACCCAGCAGAAGAAGAGAAATAATAAAGATCAGAGCAGAAATAAACAATATAGAATCTAAAAAAACTGTAGAGCAGATCAACGAAACCAAGAGTTGGTTTTTTGAAAAAATAAACAAAATTGACAAACCTCTAGCCAGGCTTCTCAAAAAGAAAAGGGAGATGACCCAAATAGATAAAATCATGAATGAAAATGGAATTATTACAACCAATCCCTCAGAGATACAAACAATTATCAGGGAATACTATGAAAAATTATATGCCAACAAATTGGACAACCTGGAAGAAATGGACAAATTCCTGAACACCCACACTCTTCCAAAACTCAATCAGGAGGAAATAGAAAGCTTGAACAGACCCATAACCAGCGAAGAAATTGAATCGGTTATCAAAAATCTCCCAACAAATAAGAGTCCAGGACCAGATGGCTTCCCAGGGGAGTTCTACCAGACGTTTAAAGCAGAGATAATACCTATCCTTCTCAAGCTATTCCAAGAAATAGAAAGGGAAGGAAAACTTCCAGACTCATTCTATGAAGCCAGTATTACTTTGATTCCTAAACCAGACAGAGACCCAGTAAAAAAAGAGAACTACAGGCCAATATCCCTGATGAATATGGATGCAAAAATTTTCAATAAGATACTAGCAAATCGAATTCAACAGCATATACAAAGAATTATTCACCATGATCAAGTGGGATTCATTCCTGGGATGCAGGGCTGGTTCAACATTCGCAAATCAATCAACGTGATACATCACATTAACAAAAAAAAAAGAGAAGAACCATATGATCCTGTCAATCGATGCAGAAAAGGCCTTTGACAAAATCCAGCACCCTTTCTTAATAAAAACCTTTGAGAAAGTCGGGATAGAAGGAACATACTTAAAGATCATAAAAGCCATTTATGAAAAGCCCACAGCTAACATCATCCTCAATGGGGAAAAACTGAGAGCTTTTTCCCTGAGATCAGGAACACGACAGGGATGCCCACTCTCACCGCTGTTGTTTAACATAGTGCTGGAAGTTCTAGCAACAGCAATCAGACAACAAAAGGAAATCAAAGGCATCAAAACTGGCAAAGATGAAGTCAAGCTTTCGCTTTTTGCAGATGACATGATATTATACATGGAAAATCCGATAGACTCCCCCAAAAGTCTGCTAGAACTGATACATGAATTCAGCAAAGTTGCAGGATACAAAATCAATGTACAGAAATCAGTTGCATTCTTATACACTAACAATGAAGCAACAGAAAGACAAATAAAGAAACTGATCCCATTCACAATTGCACCAAGAAGCATAAAATACCTAGGAATAAATCTAACCAAAGATGTAAAGGATCTGTATGCTGAAAACTATAGAAAGCTTATGAAGGTAATTGAAGAAGATTTAAAGAAATGGAAAGACATTCCCTGCTCATGGATTGGAAAAATAAATATTGTCAAAATGTCAATACTACCCAAAGCTATCTACACATTCAATGCAATCCCAATCAAAATTGCACCAGCATTCTTCTCGAAACTAGAACAAGCAATCCTAAAATTCATATGGAACCACAAAAGGCCCCGAATAGCCAAAGGAATTTTGAAGAAGAAGACCAAAGCAGGAGGCATCACAATCCCAGACTTTAGCCTCTACTACAAAGCTGTAATCATCAAGACAGCATGGTATTGGCACAAAAACAGACACACAGACCAATGGAATAGAATAGAAACCCCAGAACTAGACCCACAAACTTATGGCAAACTCATCTTTGACAAAGCAGGAAAGAACATCCAATGGAAAAAAGACAGCCTCTTTAACAAATGGTGCTGGGAGAACTGGACAGCAACATGCAGAAGGTTGAAACTAGACCACTTTCTCACACCATTTACAAAAATAAACTCAAAATGGATAAAGGACCTAAATGTGAGACAGGAAACCATCAGAACCTTAGAGGAGAAAGCAGGAAAAGACCTCTCTGACCTCAGCCGTAGCAATCTCTTACTCGACACATCCCCAAAGGCAAGGGAATTAAAAGCAAAAGTGAATTACTGGGACCTTATGAAGATAAAAAGCTTCTGCACAGCAAAGGAAACAACCAACAAAACTAAAAGGCAACCAATGGAATGGGAAAAGATATTTGCAAATGACATATCGGACAAAGGGCTAGTATCTAAAATCTATAAAGAGCTCACCAAACTCCACACCCGAAAAACAAATAACCCAGTGAAGAAATGGGCAGAAAACATGAATAGACACTTCTCTAAAGAAGACATCCAGATGGCCAACAGGCACATGAAAAGATGTTCAGCGTCGCTCCTTATCAGGGAAATACAAATCAAAACCACACTCAGGTATCACCTCACGCCAGTCAGAGTGGCCAAAATGAACAAATCAGGAGACTATAGATGCTGGAGAGGATGTGGAGAAACGGGAAACCTCTTGCACTGTTGGTGGGAATGCAAATTGGTGCAGCCGCTCTGGAAAGCAGTGTGGAGGTTCCTCAGAAAATTAAAAATAGACCTACCCTATGACCCAGCAATAACACTGCTAGGAATTTATCCAAGGGATACAGGAGTACTGATGCATAGGGGCACTTATACCCCAATGTTTATAGCAGCACTCTCAACAATAGCCAAATTATGGAAAGAGCCTAAATGTCCATCAACTGATGAATGGATAAAGAAATTGTGGTATATATACACAATGGAATACTACGTGGCAATGAGAAAAAATGAAATATGGCCTTTTGTAGCAACGTGGATGGAACTGGAGAGTGTTATGCTAAGTGAAATAAGCCATACAGAGAAAGACAGATACCATATGGTTTCACTCTTATGTAGATCCTGAGAAACTTAACAGGAACCCATGGGGGAGGGGAAGGAAAAAAAAAAAGGGGTTAGAGTGGGAGAGAGCCAAAGCATAAGAGACTGTTAAAAACTGAGAACAAACTGAGGGTTGATGGGGGTGGGAGGGAGGGGAGGGTGGGTGATGGGTATTGAGGAGGGCACCTTTTGGGATGAGCACTGGGTGTTGTATGGAAACCAATTTGTTAATAAATTTCATATATATATATAAAAAAAAAGAACATCACTGTAGTGACTTCTTAGGAAAATATCATTTGAGAAAAGCTAGAGATAAAATTGATCCCAGCTTCAGGATATTTGCTGAATGGCTTCTATCATTCTCATTGCGTTCATCATTAGGACTGATTTTGGAGGGGGCTTTTTAAAAAAAGTAATCTCTATACCCAACGTGGGGTCCTAACTCACCATCCTGAAATTAAGAGTCACTTGCTCCACTGACTGAGACAGTCAGGCACCCCAGGACTGATTTTACTGAACTTTAAAAGTGAATTTGATCTTCTCAATTAATTTGAAATTTTCACTCATTAAACCACATCCATTTTAGTTGCATTTAATCAAAGAAGATTCTCTAGTAATTAGGAATGTTGCCTCTCTAACTTGTTGATAGTATTTATATTCCCTAAAACTTGAAAGGAGTTTTGTTCTTTTCAAAACATTTTCTTATGAGTTATCTCATTAGTTCTTGCATAGATTTTTTTTTTATTGTGGCAAAAAAGCAAATACCATAAAATTTACCATTTTTAAGTGAACAGTTTAGCAGTGTTAAGTATATTCATATTGTTGTGCAATAGATCTCTAGAATTTTTCATCTTGTAAAACTGAAAGTCTCTGCCCATTGAATAACAACTCCCCCTCTCCTCCAACCCCCAGCCTCTGGCAACCACCATTCTGCTTTCTGTTTCTAAGAAACAGATGCCACATATGAATGGAATCATGTAATATTTGTCTTTTTGTCACTGGCTTATTTCACTTAGCATAATGTCCTCAAGTTTCATCCATGTTGTGGATATGACAAGATTTCATTCTTTAAAAAACAAAAATGGAAAAATATTCCAGTGTATATGTACCATGTTTTGTTTATCCATTCATCTCCCAGTGGACATTTAGATTGCTTTCACCTCTTAGCTACTGTGAATAATTGCATAGATTTTCTTACAGCCCTACCTATGTCATTTTATAACTCAGGTACAGGAGTTGAGAGCTGATGCTACTATCATTTTAGATTCTTGTCTCTATTCTTCTCTTTCTACTGGAGGCTACTTGCGATGAACAAAGGAAACATGGGATCTCAGGCTCAGAAAACTTAGCACATTGTTTAAGGGTTTGTAATCATGTGTTAATGTGTTAATTCATGATCCTCTAGCCTGGGAAAGGCATCCAGTTTAATCACCCTATATTTACATTTCCTTTCCAAAAGTCCTGCCAAGTGTTTTTCTAATCTATGCTAGAAATTACAAAGATCGGTTGAATCTGAGGCATAACTACCACCATTAGATTGCTCTAGTAGAAAATTCTTCCTCAGGCTAGACTGACATGCAGTTTCCATTGGTTCTACTCTGCTCTGGAGTGAATGTCTTTGTCCCCCACCAAATTTATATGTTGAAACACTATGAGATGGTATTAGCAAGTGGGGTTACTGGGAGGCAATTAGATCATTAGGATGAATGCCCATGATGAAACTAGTGTTCTTATAAGAAGAGGAAGAGAACCAGCCCTTTGTTCACTGTCTTGTGAGGATGTGAGGAGATGGCCAGAAGCAAACCAAGAAGTGTGACCTCCCCAAAATACCAGTTATGCTGGTGCCCTGATCTTGGAGTTTCCAGCCCCCAGAACCATGGGAAATAAATGTTTGTTCTTAAACCATCTAGTCTATGATATCTTGTTATAGTGGCCTGAAATGATTAAAATATACACCTTGGATTCATGAGTAATATATCATAGGGTCACAGGATGTTAAGGAACCTTGGAAATGTCTCTTCTGGGTCCCTCCATTCACAGACTCATTTCACTTCCTTAAGGGCAGGTCTTCAAATATCTGAACACAAGACCATATTAAGTCTTCTATTCTCCTGGGTAAGAATTTCTGGCTCCTAGGATCTTTTTTTAACTGAAATGGTCATGGGCCCTTTGCCCTTCAAGTTGCTCTTTTCTGAGCACCAATTGATCTGTATTTCTTTAAAACTTTAGGATCTAGAACTGAACAATCACAGCCCTTCAATGCTGACAATGATCTATTAATCTACACATTTGAACATGATCATCTGACCAGTATGAATCCAACAAACACTGATAAGAGCTCAGGCTCTGTAGTCAGAAAAACTTGAGTTTGAACCTGAGCTCTTTCTAGTTATGTGACCAAGGCAAATTAATCTCATTAAGCCATTGTTTTGTCTTTCATTTAGTAGAGATAACATAGTACCGACTCACATAACAGAAAGCAAGTACTTAGCACAGTGCTTGGCACACAGTAAATATTCAATTAACATAAGTTCCTGTAAATCCATACTTTCCACCTATTCAAAATTCAAAATTGACACTGTGAGAGACAATGAGATCTAAAGAGTTAAAGGGGAAACAATGACTGGAATAATATTTTTTAAAATCTACATCACTTAGGATAGTTATCAAAGGAAAGAGTAAGCATCATAAATTGCTTTAACCCTGTACAAGGGATTTATTAGAATGAGTTAATTGGTTTCATTCAGTTTGGAGCCATAACATCTGGAATTTATTCTAGCTGAGTGCACATACCCCTTTGAATTTATTAATCCAGTTCATCGGCAATCTGTTAATTCTGCATGAGCAACAGAATTAACTGGATATGCTGACCCTGCAATTTTAAGACTGCTTTCTTCTCCCACTAGTCCTACCTTGAACCCCCAGTTGCATTCTGACAAGGGGGTTCTACCTTGAACTGCATCACTTGTACTGCAGTGATGACAAAATGTTGAAGAGCACTCTCTAGACATGCTGAGTTATCTTTTGACATAACCCTTTCAGTACTTGGGCTCTATTGGCATGCTATTCACATTTTAACTTAATAGAATTTTTATTTTTCTTGAATATGGCACTAAAATATATTTTTGAAGTTGAATTTCCATTTCAAATGTTTCAAGAGACATGGTTATACAGTGAAAAGCATGCAGATTTGGAGTTAGCAACGAGAGATCTGAAGTCAGTTGGTGATGGTTCAAATCCTGGAGCTTTTACCCACTAGCTCTGTGACTTGAACAAATTATTTTACCTATGCTATCCTTTTGGCTTTCATCAATAAAATGGAAGTAGTAATATTACCTACTTCAGAGAGTTGCTGTAAATGAAATAACGTATATGAAATGCTTATACAGTACAAGGTCTGGCTCAATAAATGTTCCTTCTTGTTCTTCTTCTTCATCGTCATCATAATCTGGATTCACAGGTCACATTACCATTTGCTAGGTGACCATTGGCAAGCTACTTAACTATCTGGCAGCTCCATTTTCTTGCCTTTTTTAAAAGGTATAGCTTTAAGGAAGTACTTTATGATGTAAGTACTCATGGGATAATTATAAGATTAAATGAGGTAATATATCTAAAGCACTTGGGACAGAGTAGAGGCTCAGTGAATCATCATGCATTATTTCCTTCCCTTTCTGTTCCCAACCCTTTCTTCATTCTTCACTAATATGTATCTATATCTACATCTATTTGTATTTGTGGTAATGTATGTAGGAGAGATGTATTTGTTTTCTTGCTTTTGCATATCTTGCTTTAGGCCAGTGAAAGTTTCTCAAATATTATGCTACATATTACCAAATATAAGCAGTCTCTGCTAAGATGGTGAGGATAGAAATAGGTAGAAATTCACACTCTCATCGCTCTTGCTCTGTGGATGGCCCATTGAGATGTTTAGCTGCTCTTGGGGCAAGAGGTCTCTAGACAGTCTATTGGAATTTCATCTGCCAAATGCTGGAGTTAGCAGAGACCAAGGAAATATATTAAAAAGGCATGGCTCCCAGAATTTATTGGCAAGTCCAAGGTAATAAAAAAAGCAAAATTTTATATAACCAGGGGCTTTTCATACTATCATTTTTCACCTTTGCCACATCCTCTCTAGCTGACCTAAGCTGTTTCTCAGTAAGGTTTTAGAAATCAGAAGGGGGATTTAATGCCTTGCTTGAGCACGCTTTCACTTGGCTCAGGCTGATTTATATCGAAGATTGTATTCTTTTCTCCAGAGATGGTTGGAATATTGTTGGAGTGATTGTTTAAAAATATAAAAGCCATGTGCAAACTCAGTTACTCGAAGAAAGAATGAGAAGATGATGGAGGCAGAAGAAGAAAGGGAAGAGAAATGAAACATTGAACATATTGAAAATGAGAAGGGGTAGAAAAGTGGCAATTATTAATGAGGTATTTGAAAATGGTTGAAAATCAAGCAAAGAAAGATAGAAAAACACATGAAATGAAATAGTTGGAAGAACTGAACATGCAAACACAACATGCTAAAAAGAAGTCAACTGGCTTTGAATACTTCTTTCTGTCCCCTCTTTATGTTGTCTGCTTGATTTAATAGAAAAGGGTCCAGGAATTATATTTGAGGAACTGGACTGTCAAAGAAATGAAAATTTTAAAAGAAAGCCTTTTGTAATTCATTCTCAGTTCTCGAAGATCCATGGTTTCGTACTTTTTTAAGAGTGACCATTGTGGCTGTTGGGACTGTCTGTACAACTTTCGTGCCCTCAGGAACAAATGGATCATGATGCTGGTCTCCAGGCCAAGGACTCACATTGTGCATGGGACGCTCACTGATATAATTCACTTTTTGATGATGTCTGAATAATCTCTGAAAGTTTTCAACACATTCAGGCCATGCTGACAGCACCTGAAAAGTTACTATCGCCTTAGAGCAATAATGGCCTGGAAATTAACTTGGTGTTACAGTAGCATCCACAAGCAAAGAAACTTGTAACCTGGTAGGAAATAAGATCAAAGACCACTGCTACTTTGTTTTCTTTATATCCTGGCTTGGGTAACTAAGGACTGGATCAACATATGTTTACTTCTTCAGTGACTGGCTCTAGAAAGTACCACTGGGGAGTTTATTCTACAGACCATTCCCTGGACTCGTGTTTCTGAATCTTTGTAGGAAAATAATTTTTATAGACCCATACATATGACTCTCAGATTTCAGAAAACCAATGTGTTAAATGTTCTGCCTGCGCAAAGGGGGAGTGACATGTTGCTTAAAGAACTGAGCAGTCTGGTTCTTCTGTCTGACTCACTCTATCTTAAACTTACACTGCCTGCTTTTTACTTTTCTGGCCTTGCAAACTGAGTAATATTCATCAGGTTAAACCAAGAAAAGGCAAAATTCCCGGTGCTTTCAGGTGAATTTAGTCCAAGAACATCACCATGTCAATGGTCTCTGCCTAGTGCACTGGGGGAATGCAGGGGATTACAAGGTCTCATGGATCCTATCAATCACCGCAGAAGCTCTCCTCAAGACCATCAGAGACATGATGAAGCATCCCCATCAGCCATGGTTTTGGAAACCTGAGTCAAAGATTAATGGCTCTGAGGACTTAAGTTTAATAGAAGAATACTATTCCTGAGTTTTCATACTGACTCTATCAGCAACCAGATTTGCATTCTTGGCAAGTCATTTGAAATCTCTCTGAGACTCTGCTGCTAGTCTGCAAAATGGAGATAATATATCTTATAGGAATGTTGTGACAATCAAATTGTATTTGATTGAAATGGTTTTGGAAACTTGGGAACTATTTAAACAAATGAGCCACCAAGAGGTAGGTCACCACAATGGCTAAGAGCATACTGGAGCCAAACCGCCTGGACGAGAAACACCCAGATTGCCATTCATTTAGCTGAATGTGTAGGTGCCCAGTGGCTCCCCTCAGTGCCCGTCTCCAGAGATCCTGCTGATATGAAAATCAGGTTCTCCTCCCACCGCCACCCAACAACTGTCCTAAAACTGCCCTCACAGGCTCACAGGTAAACCTCTGTATGATTAGATCCAGCAGACTCTTTTCAGTACAGCCCTGCCACTTACTGGTTGTGTGACCTCCCTTTGCTTTATTCTCTTTGGGTATAAAACAGAAATAAAAATAGTTTCCAATATTGGTAAGTACATGCCATTATACATTCCTCCAAACCCACAGAATACACAGCACCAAGAACGAACCCTAACGTAAACTATGGATTTAGGATTTTTCATTTAGGTGTCAACCCATGTTCATCCATTGCAACAAATGTGCCCACTCTGGTGGAGAACGTTGATAGTGGCGGCGGCTGTGCGTGTGTGAGGATAGAGTTTATGGGACATCTCTGTATTTTCTGCTCACTTCTCTTGTGAATCTAAAACTGCTTTAAGAAGAAAAGTCTATGAAATGAAATGAATCATAACAGAATCATAACAGAATGTATTTCATAAGGCATTATGAGGACATAAGAAGGTAGCATATCTTAGGAGCCTGACCATCCCCAACACATAGTAAACACTCAAAAAGTGTTTGCGGCTGCCACAGCAGTTTCCATGAAACTCCCAGTGACTATTCTTCGTTCCCTCTTTTCCTTTCATTTCATTATCTTCAACGTAGGGCCGTGATAGATTATTGTTATGTCAACAGACTACCAACACTACACGAATAAGAGTAATATCTTCCATTAAAGAACATTTTGTTTAGTTCACACAAAAGAACAAATTCAACTGATTCATTCATCTCCCTTTTCTGTCTCTTTCCCCTACTCTGTTCAATTATGGGTTTCTCACCAAACCGACCCTTGTTTCAGTCCTATGAAGAAACCCTGGAACTTTCACTGGAGGCAGACGTTCTGTTGAAGTTACAGCGACATCACTATCAGAGTCAGCAGTTTCCACCCCACTAGCTTATTTGCAGGTGAAGTTAAATCCTTGCCAATAGTAGATCTTACTGAATGTTGGCTTCACTGCTGTGGAAAAGCCTCACCAGGACTTAATTCTGGCCATCTGCTCAAAGTTTAAAACTGTAATTGTCTCCAGGGAGCGCTGTGACTCCAAATAGGTTCAACTTCTAATTACTTCAGTACTACTCACAACTTTTACTGTTTTTTTTTTAATGTGGTGCCCCAAAATGAGAAGATTTGATAGAAAGTTTCACCATAACATTTTATAATATCAATAAAGCTCATCCACTTGTCCAATTTACAATTTTATGCCTCTTAATGTATTCTACTCTTTGCTACGTTGGCTTGGTGGGCTGAGTTTACAGAAATATTCAGATTATAAAATGTCTCTTCTAATTAAAGGCATTTTGCATTTGTTTTATCACAATGGCATCAGGTTTGACACCGAGCTTAGAGTTTTGTTCTTGGACACATTCATATAGAACAGTATTACATAAGTCACAACACAGTGTAGAAAACACTGCCCTTCCAAGTGTAAGTTTGCCAAGGAACTTCTGTGGGTGGATGAATGGGAAAACAGTATCTTGGGAAAAGACACTTGACAGTCTGGGCAAAGGGGCCTGGAAACAAATCCACTTACGTGTAGAGACCCATCAAGCACTGCTGTTCTGACTGTGAGGCATCAGTCCATGATGCAGTCCATAAGCAGAAAAGAAAGTGGAACAGAACGAAAGAGGAGACATTGAGATGGAAGGCCTTTGATTTAAAATCATGCTGTGGAAATGGGAGATGTCTGTAGTGAAACAGACTGGCTTCCCTCATGCACAGGAGAGGGTGTCCTCAAACAGCCCTAGAAAAGAGGCAAATAAATTCTGGCATTTTGAAGGAGAAATCAGCAGGAGACAGAGCAGTAGTAATGTTGCAAAGCAGAAGGTGCTGGAGTTACAACCTCACTTGGAACAACAGTAGCAATACCAGGTGAAAAGTGAGGGATCCTGACTCCATGTGCTGAGAGAACTGTTCCCGTGTAGGAGAGAAGGGAATGGACATTGGTGATCTTGGGGGTGCAGAAGTAATGGAGGTTCTGAAAACTGCATGTGTGGAGAAATAAGAGTCTGGCACACGTAGCTGGCGTTCTATATATACTTCAGAAATAATGAGTACCGGGTGTTGTATGGAAGTGTTGAATCGCTGAATTGTACACCAGAAACTAACATTACACTGTATGTCAACTAACTGGAGTTTAAATAAAAACTTACAAAAAGAAATGAAAGAATAAATGAAATTGTGTATAGCATCAGTAGAAAAATACGAGCTAGCAATTATTGACTATTAAGTAGGCTCCTGTTTTGTCAGCTTGTTTAATAATTTTACAGATAGAAAAACTGAGCTTCAGAGAGATTAAATACTTGCTTAGTTTAAGGAAGCTCATCACTGGTGCAACTAAAATTCTAACCTAAGGTTGATTACAGAACCAGGCATTTTAATCCCTATGGTTTAGTGATTAAGAATGTGCTCAAAGGAACCATTTTTCCTGGGTTCAAGTCCCCACCTCACCACTCATTAGCTTGAGTGACTTACATAATCTCTTACAACTATTTCCTCATCTACAAAATGGGGATGATACTGATTATGATGGACTGTTTGTATACCTCCCTCCCCAAAATCATATGTTGAAGCCTTAATCCCCAATATGATGGTATTTGGAGTGAAGCCTCTGGGATATGATTAGTTTTAGATGAGGTCATTGGGGTAGAGTCCCAATGATAGGATTAGCATCCTTACAAGAAGAGGAAAGGACCTCTCCCTCTCCGCCATGTGAAAATATAGCTAGAAGACAGTTATCTGCGTGGGAAGAGGGCCCTCACCAGGAACCCACTCATACTGGCAGATTGATCTCAGGCTTTCAGCCTCCAGAATGTGAGAAAGAAATTGTTTAAGTCACCCAGTCAATACTATTCTGTTATAGCAGTCAGAACTAAGATCCTAGTACTTTCTTTGTTACTTGTTAATTAATTGACACAGTTTTTGGAAAGTCCTGAGTATAGAGTATGGTGCATTATATGTATTCAATAAACGTTAGCTATTAATACCTTTAGAGGCACCAGCTCCTGCTTCTGTATGTATTGCTTTTATATTAACAAGTACAAAATGACACAGCTTGACCAAAGGCTACAGTAGGAACATCTTTCTGGACACTGAGATTTATTCTCCTACCTGTTAAATAATAATACTTATATTTGCTTTCCATAATATCTAGTGTGAAAACACATGGGAAGGCACTAGGGAGGCAGCACTGTGTGATATAGAAAGCATGATGTTTGGAGCCAGAAGACCAGCTTCAATCATCACTCTGTGAGTAGTTGTGTAGCCTTTGACAAACCAGTTATATCTTCAAGCCTCAATCTCTGCCTTGGTAAAAGAGTTCCAAACAATACCTCCCTCCCAGGAGATTATGGGTTTGAAAGTATTTTGTAAACTGTAAAGCACTGTACAAATATTAATTATTATGTTAACACAGGGTGAAGGTTTGAAAAAAGCAAGAAAACAACACATGACTGATGAAGTTTGAAGAGCTTTCTAATTTAGGAACTGCTGCATATACTATTAAGAACTGAGACACACTGTACTAAATTTAGTTTAAAACAAAGAAAAAAAATGAAATGTGATTCAGTCTTGAAAAAATGTAACTTGGTATGCATGAAGAAAGGACTCTGAAAGAAATTCAGAGAAACCTAGAGAGCAGTATTGTGGCTGAGCGACCCAGTGGTTGTAGGAAGTCAGAAAATGGATTTGAACTTTTACAGTGTCATGCAGCATTTAAAAGGGCAGTTCTATTTCAGGCTTTTATCAAGAGACAATGGGCTCCTTTCTTCCTTTTGAAGCCAGGACAGTGCTGGCCGAACACCCTTCTGGGCACTGCAGGTCATCTCTAAGGCCAGGATGCCTCATCCAACACACACACACACACACACACACACACACACACACACACACACACCCCTTGAGTTTCTGTCTGTGAAGGAGGAGTGAACCTAACTGGAGGAGGAAAACCTTGGGAGGGTTTAGCCACCACCCACAGCTCTGCATGTCAGTGGAATGTCCTTCAGCTCTTTTTGTGGTTTTCCCAAAGGGATTTTGTCCACTTTGTCTCTCTACATGATTCTTTTGGATGTGTTTAAATATGACCTGAGTGTAAGTGTAAAGAAAACAGGTAGGAAAGGACACTGAGAACACACTGGAAAGGATAGAGGGATGTGGTAATAGATAAAAATGAATCATAACATTTGGTAAGGCAACATGTTGAAGAATTAATCCAGACTTCATTTATTAAAGATTTTTTAAAAAAAGCCTTAAATAATAGGGGGAGAGGGAGAAATATATGGATTCTACAATTTTTACTCTCAGCAGAAGTTTCCATGGCTGGCCCCAGTGAGGTGTCTCTGTATACAATTCCAGACTGTCGCTTTCCTCTATACTTAGGAATACAATGACTGAGCCAGTGCCTTCCATCTGTCCATGACTCTTCCCTAACATCATTCTTATGTTCACTATTTCCACCTGTCATTTTACAACAGAGAAATGGTAGTGGTAACTATGTTAGAGTTTGCATGAGATGAATCCTTTGGGTATATTAAGAAGTAGGCAACATCTGCCTTCCGCCATCCTTCATCATTTTTGTTAGTACCTGTCACCACCTGTCCTTTCAACAAGGTTATTGCCTAGTGATTCTTAGGTGGCCCTCTGAGCGGGCACAAATGACTTTCACTGACACTCACTCATGGTCCAGGCCTTCCCCTTTAATCTCTCCTCTCCCACTGTCACCACTGCTATGTCCCCTTCCTTGGGTCTTTCTAGTATGTTAAAACTAATGTGATAGATACATAGATAGATAGATAGATAGATAGGTGTTAATGACCAATAATGACTTAAAGGACTACCTAATGAACTTATTCAAACAAAGAATACACTGGAAAGTTAAAATAAGGGTGAAGAAGAAAACAAATAAGAAATTGAAAAAAATGGTATTTTCTTTTTTTTTTTTAATTTTTAATGTTATTTATATTTGAGGGAAAGAGACCGAGCTTGAGTGGGGGAGGAGCAGAGAGAAAGGGAGACACTGAATCCAAAGCAGGCTCCAGGTTCCAAGCTGTTAGCACTGAGCCTGACATGGGGCTTGAACTCATAAATCACAAGATCATGACCTGAGCTGAAGTCAGATGCTCAACTGACTGAGCCACCCAGGCGCCCCCCAAATTGTCTTTTCATTTGCATATTAAACAAGATATCTTCTTAATTCCCATTAAGATACTACTTTCTAGAATAAATGTTAAATATCTGAACTCCATTTCAGTACCAGGATATCTACTGCAAATCCCTATTAGAGAAACATCAGAAACAAACTAAATGTTTAATAAGAAGGGCTGATTGATACATTCATTCAATAAAATAATATGTAGCCATTGAAAATGATATTGTAAAAGAATATTTAATTATATGGAAATACCATGTCACCTTAAGTCTAAGCTACACATAGTTTGCTTTTTAAAATTCCTTAAATTGGGAAGTATCTCACAACCAATCTTGAAACAAATAATCACTAAGCAGATGAGTGAGTTGTGACTTAAGATATTGCCTTCATGTGCACATGTAGCTGTATATAAAGAGAAAAACTTCTGTTTATCCATATGTTACCTCAATTGAGTTATTTGTAATGGCAGGACCATCTATGTTGAATTTTAACTTAAGTTTGTACTTCTGATTGTCATTTTAACTGTCATTTTAATTGTCTTAAAATACATTTTGATACAGCTTTGACATGAAAAATATTGTGTATGCAAAAGATTGTGTCTGTCACATGCCAGACAATGCAATTAACACACTAGAAATAGCCAAATCTCTAGGAATAGATTACAGGATTTTAAAAGCCAGGAGATGCTAGTGTGACTGATTCATACATCATGAACGATTTTCACCCAGGCACCAACATATCAAAAGCTTCTGGCTGACGTTCAAGAGAAGCTGTTTAAGTTTCATCCATTTTTAATACAATTAAGCAAAAAACCCAAAACTGAATCTATCACTTCCCCACACCCTCCCCCCAAATGCCTATGAGGCTTTTCCGGTCCTTTGATTTGCCTCATGATTTTGAAATCAACCCCAAAGGTGGAAAGATGTCAAAATAAAGATCCTATGTTATGAGAAGTGACATGTCCCTAGGAAGCAATGCATAACTGTTTGTGGCCTATATGGCAAGCAAAAACTTATGACTATAAATGGTGTAGACTGCAATTTCATTTTTCCCTTTGGAGTGGTAATGTCTATAACTGTTATCCTATGCCTGTCCCACCACTTTATTTTAGAAGTAGATAACTTTTCTTTTTCTAGTTTCACAGGTCTGTAGATGGAAAGAAAATTTGTCTCATGATGGAACATACCCAGACTTACACATACTTGATTTATATGATGAGATTTAGGACTTACAAGCTAATAATATTTAGGTGAGAATTTTGGCTTCAGTTGATACTGTAATGGGTTAAGATTTGGGAGGATGATGGGATAGGATGTATTCTTCATATGGGGTGGATGTGAATCTTTGGGAACCAGAGGATGTATTTTGGTAGGCTAAAAAAATGCCACTCCTCCCCAAAGGTATATTTTCTTTCTAATCCCCAGAACCTGTAAATATTATCTTATATGGCAAACAATGTGATTAAATTAAGGAGAGTAGACATTTAGCCTGGATGATCTGAGTGTGCCCTAAATCTAATCACAAGTATGCTTATGAAAAAAGAGGTAGAGGTATGGCCATCAGATCTTTGACAAAGCAGGAAAGAGTATCCGGGGAAAAAAGTCTCTTCAGCAAAAGGTGCTGGAAAAGTTGGACAGCGACATGCAGAAGAATGAAACTGGACCATTTTCTCACACCATATACAAAATAAATTCAAAATGGATGAAAGGCCTAAATGTGAGATAGGAAACCATCAAAATCCTAGAGGAGAGAACAGGCAACAACCTCTTTGACCTTGGCTGCAGCAATTTCTTATTCAACATATCTCTGGAGGCAAGGGAAACAAAAGCAAAAATGATCTATTGGGACCTCACCAAGATAAAAGCTTCTGCACAGCAAAGGAAACAATCAAAAAAACTAAAAGGCAACCAATGCAATGGGAGAAGACATTTGCAAATGCCATATCAGATAAAAGGTTAGTATCCAAAATCTATAACGAACTTAACAAACTCAACACCCAAAAAACAAATAATCCAGTTAAGAAATGAGAAGACATGAATAGACAGTTTCCTAAAGAAGATATCCAGATGGCCAACAGACACATGAAGAGACGCTCAACATCATCAGAGAAATACAAATCAAAACCACAATCAGATACCACCTCACACCTGTCAGAATGGCTAAAATTAACAACTCAGGAAACAACAGATGTTGGCAAGGATGCAGAGAAAGGAGAACACTTTTGCACCACTGGTGGGAATGCAATCTGGTGCATCCACTCTGGAAAACAGTATGGAGGTTCCTCAAAAAGTTAAAAACAGAACTACTCTACAACCCAGCAATTGCACCACTAGGTATTTACCCAAAGGATACAAAAATACTAATTTGAAGGGGCACATGCACCCCAATGTTTATAGCAGTGCTCTCAACAATAGCCAAATTATGAAAAGATCCTAAATGTCCATCAACTGATGAGTGGATAAAGAAGAGGTGGTGTGTACACACACGCACACACACACACACACACACACACACAGGAATATCACTCAGCCATCAAAAAGAATGTTATCTTACCATTTGCAACAACGTGAATGGAACTAAAGTATATTATGCTAAGTGAAATAAGTCAGAGAAAGACAAATACAATATGATTGCACTCATATGTTGAATTTTAGAAACAAAATGATGAACATAGGGGAAGGGAAGAAAAAATAAGATAAAAAACAGAGAGGGAGGCAAACCACAAGAGACTCTTATACACAGAGAACAAACCGAGGGTTCCTGGAGGGGAGCTGGGTGGGGGGATGGGCAAAACGGGTGATAGGCATTAAGGAGGATACTTGTTGGGATGAGAACTGGGTATTATATGTAAGAGATGAATCACTCGGTTCTACTCCTGAAATCAACACTACACTGTATGTTGAATTGAATTTAACTTGAATTGAAATTAATTAAATAAATTAAAAAAAAGAGAGGTAGAGGGAATTTTGAGCTAGGCACACACTCTTACAGTGGAGAAGGCATTATGAAGATGGACGCAGAAACCAAAGTGATGTAGCCAAATCCAACGATCAACTGCAGCCACAAGCTAGAAGAATCAAGGAACAGTTCAGCCTAGAACCTCAGGAGAAAGTGCAGTTTTGCCAAAAACCTTGAGTTTAGACTTCTGGCCTCCAGAACTGAGAGGTAATAAATTTCTGTTGTTTTAACTATCAATATACAGCAATTTGTTTCAGCAGCCCCAGAAAACTAATGCAGAAGACAGGGACATATAATAGTATGGTATGGCATGATTAGGACTGATAAAGTAGAAGAAAAGGTTAAAAATACAGTGTAGTGTAATGCTATTTTAACTTAAAAGTAGCAGATATAAATAGATGAATAAAAAATAAAGAGATATCTAGAAGATAGTATGTCTTAGTCTGTTTGGGCTGCCATAACAAACTACTATAGAATGGGTGGCTTTTTTTTCTCACAGTTCTGGAAAGTCTGAAATCTGGGTGACAGCATGATTGGGTTGTGGTGAGAGCTCTCTTCCTGGCTTGCAGTCTTCTTACCATGTCCTCACATAGTGAAGACAGAGAGAGAGAGAGAGAGAGAGAGAGGGAGAGAGAGAGAGAGAGAGAGTTCTGACCTTTCTTCCTCTTCTTACAAAAACACCGATCCCATTATGAAGGCGTTACTATCATGACCTCATTTAAACATAATTACCTCCGAAAGGCCCCACCTCCTAATACCATCACATTGGGAATTAGTGCTTCATCATATGAATTTTGGGGAAACACAAACATTTAGTCCATGACACCATATATAACATGGTATTTCTGGAAACAGAGTTTAGGTGATATTTAATCATATGCTTTTATATGTATTTAATGGGATACAAATATTTAACCAATTGTTGATACGAAAAGCATTCTTCCCCTTGAATTGATCATGTGACCCATTTAGGGTAGGAAATATAATACTCTTCAGCAAAGAACATGGGTAATTCTCTTAGTTTACAGTGAATAAAGAAGAAAATATTTAATTGTCTTCAGGAAAGGGAAACATTTTTTTCCATTGTCAGTGATGATAACTCTGGTTTTAACAGATTTTCAAATACTTTAAGAGTCCAAAAATAAATAATGATAAAAGTATGGGACTTTGATGGAAGGGATTAAAGGGATGGAAATATGAATAGATGGGGGAAGAGGGGTAAAGGGAGAGGGAGCCCGGCAAGTGGTATGATAATGGCCATTGTCAGGGCACAACACTGAACCCAGTGTGCTAAAAGTGTGGCCAGTGCTTATAAAGGGGCACTATTTTAGGATCCCAGGGGCATTTTGGTTCAGGTCTAGATACCAGGCTATATGATAATTGCGTAGGTACTTTACCACAAGAGTGGGAGCCATGTCTGGCAGATGCCAAAAGTTCCAACTCCTCCAACCATCCAGCAACCTTAGGACACCCTCAGGTATCTGAAGAGTAAAGAAGCCTTTTGGGTACTGGCGTGGTGAAGACAACCACTGACTGTTGTACTTAACAGTGAAAATAAAGTCCATAACCTGGGATAGAGGATGCTTCTTTTCACATTTTTTATAGTGGAAATACTTTAAAAAATAGAAAAACAGCACGAAAAAGAAAATAAAAGCCTTATATAATGAAGTAAAAGAAGAGTTATATATCTATCAAAACCATTTGTTGAATATTTAAAAAAAAGAAGGAGGAAAACTCTTCAGTGGTGTCATATCATGGGTTAAAAAAACTGGCTGACTGGTTAAGTGAGTGCTTGGCCCAGAGTTAGTTCTCTGAGCCCTAGGACTGTGGAATTAGAAGAAGCTGAAGATTAAGTGAAACTAAAAAAATGAACTCTAAAAGTGTGAACAAAAGCTGATGGAGATAATCACATCTAGCTCCCAAAGGATAAAGCTTAAATCCGTCACTCACAAAACTTTCCTTCATGGGGCTCTGTGGTGTTAATGGTATCTCTTTCTAAGCTCAAAGAAAGTATAGATGCCTTGTGCTGGTCAATGAGCTTCTGGCCTGGAACAAAACACTCCGATTTAATTGCCTGTTACCTGGTAGAGAGGAAGGGATTAGATGTTTATGATGACATAGCTTTGTACCTTCACTCAATCAGTTGGTTTGTAAAGAGCATAAATTTCCCCTATCCTTAGTCAAGGGTGAATGAGCATGTGACCTAGAAATGATAAAGTACCTAAATCAAAGAGACATTAAAGGCCAGATGCCAAATGTTGCTTACATATAAATAAAAAAGAATTTAAGGATGCCTGAGGTTCTTTTAGACTCCTTCTGCAAGGCAGAATGCTCTGAGTGCAGAATCAGATAGTCCTAAGGTTCAAACTACCTCTGCTAAATACTGTTTGTGCCAAACTGCATATGGTAGTAACTTCTCTGAGTCTTTGTTCTCTTGACTGTAAATTGGGGGATAATGATATCTATCTCATGGGGATGTTGTGAATGTTAATTAGACAAAGTATCTATGAAGTATTTAATCCAGTGCCTTATGTAAATCCAGTTACTCTTGTTCTTTGATGCTACATTGCGTTGTAACTTTGCAAGTCTCTAAGGGGGAGATGCTTCTGGGCAAGGGAGGTTTTCCTGTCATCCTTAAATCATTCTTACTGCTTACTCTTAAGGTGAGTCTTGGCCATTGCTCGGTCTCAGGCAGGGCAACATGCCTGGATCAATGGAGGCTGAGCTAGTAGCAGAGGCAAGTGGGCAGATCCCGACAACATAAGGCTATCAAAAAGAGGGAGATGAACATGTAGGGTGTAACACTGACAATAAATAATCATAGCAAGTCTCACAAAGAAGCTTAGCGTTCCAAAAATACTTGGAAGCAAGGCAGAACTAAGCTGGCAAAGCAGGCTGAAAAATAATGCCCTGAGATGAGCACTGTGGATAGCTCCAAGGGAAGCCATTTCTTCTTGCTTGAAAAGGAGGCAACTCAGGATTACTCAAACCATTTTTATGAAGAAGCCAAAATCTCTCTGCTTAAAGAACCAAGGTCTATTAAGGCATTTTCTGATCCCCAACACCAGAGGAAAGTTTTATCCATTTGATATTTCTAAATATAGGTCAGCAATAGCATAATGTCTGGATAGAACTGTTCAGAACTGGTTCTCCCTGTAGAGGAAAGAAGATATGACGTGATGCAAATTGGTTTGACTTAGGGTTGCTCCTCATTCTCAGAGATCCTGAATTAATTCATGGTTCTTTCAGGAAGGTCTGTGCTTTCTTTAACACTAATACCAGGTTGGAGTTTAGGGTTAGTGGTGGGACAAGTGTAGAATGTTTCAACTATGTGAGGTCACGAGTGTGTAAAGGGCTCCCAGGTGTATAGTTCTAGGGCAATTATTTATTCCTGTCCATTAGACAGTCTAGCCATACTACTGTTAAGAGGGCATAAAGGGGTGAATATAAATTCCACTCTTTTTGTGTACCCTTGGGAAAGTTATTTGGTCCTTCTTAGTGTCTGTTTTCTTATCTGAAAGATGAAGAAATTGAACTATAATATCTTAGGGGAAGATAAGTTCCTTATAAAAGATAAAATAATTTGCAGTATTTGGTTTAAAATTATTAGTTCAGAGACTCCAGAGACATAAAATATATCCAGGAGGAAAGAGAAAATAGCTGTACAAGTATGTAGAATTGAGACTCAGCCAAGCACTCTGCGGCCACAAAAAATGAAGGGGATAAAAAAACCGTAAGTGTTTGGTTTTAAAATACCATTGTGTCTTAGAACTGGAACAAGGGTGGATTCGCTTCTTAGACTTCCAGGAATTGGTAGAAATACAGGCTTTGCTTAATGGTTTTGAATTGACAGCTGTCTTCCAAGTTTCAAGGCCCATCGATAACACAATGTAGGGCTTTATAATGTCCGAAGTGTCTAAAGGGCAGTGTACCAGAATACAGGAGAGAGCTGCAGGCTAAAATGACCGTTTTGATACATACAGGCTTTGCATTATAGGAATCCCTCTAATAAAGCAATGTTTTTCTAATGGGCTTTTATGTTTTCTTGGAAAAAGGAGTCTCATTGTCATTTCTGAATTATGAAACTGGGGCTCCTCGGTTGTCATGTTCTTCAAGTACTGGGCAGAATAAAGCCTTGTATTTTCTGGAACTGCAATTCTCCAAGTGTTGCTCTTGGTCTCCTGTATGTCTCTGCTACCACTTTCGGAGAATATAATATCCTCCCCTTTCCAACTACATATCCCCATGAGGCCTGTTTTCTTCTTACACTTCAACCAGAATAATGGATCACAACAGACGGACTGCAAAGCAGATACGAGAACCCAGACAGTAATGAGATTTGCAAAAAATGCAAAAACAGTCCTATTCTTCTTAATAATTTGTTTTGAAAAATGTAGTTATTGTCTTTAAAAAAGATTCTATTTATTTTTAATACATAATGACTTCATTGCACCTTAAAATTCATTAAACAAAAATGTAAATCTCCCAGTTTAAATTTCAAATATGACAAATACTGACAAATATAACCCATATAATAGAAAGTTCTTTGGGAGTCTTCAGTAATTCTAATGAATGTAAAGAGATCAAAATATTTATTTGCCAATTGTTGTTGCAAAGGTATCAGAATTCAAGTTTTTCTGAATAGTCTCTTAAAAATAGGGTAATAGCAAAAACTTGGTTTCTGAGTTTACATGAAATGTTAAGTTGTCTGGGAAATATAGAGGCTGCCCTCAGGGTATTTAGATTATTTACTCAGGTTGACTGTGGCCTGACAGATGTGAAGTCACCCCTTCATGGCTTTGAGTCTCTCCACTTTGGACTGGCTTTCAGCGTGACAGATAATACTAATTGGCATGACCTTAGTCACTTACATTTCAGCCTCTAGAATAACCCAGTGATGAAAGAAAGTGTCCTGCAACTAGGCATAATTGAACTGATTGAAGAAAATCTTAGGATAAATGCAAGGAAAAATCTCTCTATTGATGTTGGTGAGAAATGATTCCATTTTAGAACATTCTCTCTTGGTAACTGGTTGAAGTTTCATCACTTAGATAATATCAGATGCAAAGATATATCTCAGTATTTCACTGGAGTGGAGTTACAGAAAAGAGCAAACAATTTACCTTTTGGATCAAAAAGATTTATGACTGTGGGTGAACCTCAGTAAACTAGGCTAATGAAAGTAAAGTCCAAAAAAATACATGAAAATAAATTTAGAATGGAAATACTTTCAAATAAAAAATTAAAAGATGAGATGTTAATGTTTTGAAATATATGTGATACTTCTGGCTAATAACAGAGTGAAATTTTAAAAAATGCCTATAGTATTGAACCTACTTTAAAGAAAGCAAAACTATTGTTTTGTGGTTTCGAACCGGTCATTTAGTCTCTTAATTTTTGTACATCTACTGAATAAGGAGAATGCATCAATAATCACTAGCTGTAACATTCATTTATAAGTAGGCCATAAACCGAGTAGGTTTCCTAAGCATATTTTTGCTCTCTCAGGTAGTAAAACATGTCATCTGCTGTTTTATAATTTTTTCTGTTTACCCTATACACTATTTTTACTATAAAGTTCAAAGACAAAATTCAACACAACCTTAGATCAATTATGACAAAACAGTGAATGTTGACATCAGTTCAATGACGTTTTGTAAACCTCAAGACCTTCATAGAAAATTATGGTATTTCAGGCAAGAGTAGAATTTTCACCCTTAAAGAATTTAGGTATCTCAATAAGATAACTTTGGATTCACTTGATTATTGAGTATTGTTTTTCCTTTACATGTTTTGCCGGGTGGTGGGAGTGGGGTAGAGAGAGAGGTGAAGGGAAATAATAATTCTTGGGCCAGTTCAATGCTTATTTCTCTGGTTCATTGATATTTGTGTCACTTGATTTTGGACTTTCAGTTTTCACCACTTCTAAGTTTTATCCAATTCTAAACAGCTTTTTCCTAAAGTTTATGATCCCAAGGCAGTGGAATAAAAATCTTATCAAAGACCATGCTAATTCAAAGTCATCAGCTTATAGCTTGTCTGCCATGCTACTGCATTGTAAGAAACCAATTATTATGTAAAATTCTGGCTTCAGTGGCTTTAAGAATATGCAGAAGTCATGAACTCTGCATGATTACAAAAAACTTGAATCTTCATTAAAGAACATAGAAAGTTAATTAAAAGCTAATTAAAAGGAATGAGGATTTTTAAATATCTGATATCCTCTACTTATTCAATACATCTAGAAAGTTGGAAACTGTTGTCAATGTCAGGTAAAAGACACTAAAGTCTTTCTCCTCGGGTAATTTCAGCCTCTTGACTTTGAGAAGGGTCCAGTGTTTTTGTTATGTAATCTACTCATATATCAAAAGGAAGAAGGAATATTCAATCTTTAATGTATAGCAAAGATTCACAGCATTTGTGCTGGGAATTCTCTAACACAAGTGGAATTTATGTTTACATTATGGTACATTATACTGTAGCCTATGTCAAAGCCTATGGTTATTATACAAAGATTCTGAGTAAACAAGTCCTGGAACTACAATTAACATTTGAGAAGAGTAATCAGTTGGCTCCTTTATCCTTTTTACACAATACTGATTTCTTTTCTAACAAAAGCCCCAAAGAAAGAATACCCCAGCAAAACATTCATGAAGACAATCAAAATGAATAAAAAAATACAGAATTTATCATCAGAGAAAGATTGGTGGCACATAAGCCTACCCCCAAAGAGGTCAGAAATTGAAAAGAAAATAATAAGACTAATATGGCAAATGCCAATCCCTGCCTGCTCTTTAACACAGGGCTGGATTTCATCTGTCTACGGGACCAGCCCTGCCCACATTTAGAGCCATCAATGCTTGATGGCTAATGTGTATGTGGAGCCCTGGGCAGCTAGGAGTCTTGGGATGTGTCAACCTCAGCTGGATCCCTGAGATTGTACCTTGACTTCCTCTTCTGTCCTGGGTAGGACCTTTCCTGTTTTGAAACCTTGCCTTGAGCTCTGGCACTCTGAAGAACTTTTATTTAATTTTCTCCTCCCTTCTCCATTTTAAGGTCTGATTTTTGTCCTACCAATTCCTAGTTGCTGCCTTGATAATTTTTCCAATAGGCTGCTCATCCAGAAAACACATACTGTTCTACTTCTTTTAAGCTATACCTGTTGTTCTCTGACAGGGAAAATCCTCTAATTTTTTTGCTGCTATTCCTGCTCCTGTCCTTGTCTGTCAACAAAAGGAATTTCTATAATGGAGAATGACCAAAGGCAGTTCAGACCATGTGATAGACAAACTCTCCCCTTTGTGCATTGCTTTAGCTGCTCACAAATTGTTTGCCTATTCCCTGCGTTAACTACATGCAGACCTGCTAAATTCTTTCCTGTTGTCCTTAGTTTCCTCTTCAACTAGGAGCTATGATCAGATACCAAAACTTTCTGGTTGCATTAAATAAATTGTCTGTAACTGTGTATTTGCTCTAGCACATAAACTAAATTGTCTGTAACAGAGTGTATTTTCAATGATGAATAACACCTGCACGGCATTTCTAGTTGAAATGAGAGAGAGAGGACGAGAGGAAGAGAGGGAGAGAAGGAAAGAGAGAGAAGATGCCCAACAATAAAGACAGCAAAATGCAAATAGAAAGATAATCCTACAGGATAGGATGGCTTATGTCAAGTCCTCAATACATCCTCCAAGTGGATGATGCACCCCTTGCTCCTCTTCTCTAGGTAACTTTTAGAAAAATATATTTATTCTCAATGCATAAAGGACAGGAATCTGCCAGTCAGGATGCCCCATGTAATATATTCAGTCAAGAATTAATCAAGCCAAAAGTTCAAGAATGGTAATAGGGAGGGTAAATGTGCAGCAGAAGATTTCTCTAGGAGAAAATTTAAATAATGTCACTCTAATGCATCATTTCCAAAAAACCAAACTCTGATTTCAACTGCATTTCATATACTTACTGGATAAGTGAACAAGAAAGCAAATGAGTGAATGGATGGGGTAAAAGCCAAGAATTCCTGGAAATTCCATGTCTTAACCCTGGTATTCCTTCTTGGTGACTATGTAACTGTTTGGCAGCTTTTTTTTTCTGAACTCCCTAACTGGGATCCACTTCATGGATGTCTAGCAAGTTGAATGCAAGAGGTATCTATTGACTGTCTATTGGTGATTGAGTTTGGTACCATTTATAGTAATCTGAATAGAAATTAAAAACAATTTCCAGTGTCCAGACATTTGGAATAATGTAGATGGAGCATTCAGATAGTTAAATGCTTACTTTCTATCCAGATGTTTTAGTTGGTATGTCCATAACATACTTTTTACCACCAAAGTCCAAGTAAGTGAGTAAATTAATAAAATAGCCAATATAAAACCACAAAAATAAACAAGAACAAACAAAAAAACCCCAATTTTACTACAAAAACCAATTTCTAAATAGCAAATGTTGAGACAAAATGAGTACCATTTTAATCAAAATGATCTTTCCTGCTATATCCCCAGAGTTGCATTACCAAGAAAACCTATTTTAAAAACTCACATTTTAACCACAATATAAGATGGAAAGGGAAATAGGGAGCTAGAATTATAGACACGGAATAACGTTGTTTTTCATGCACAAGTTTCAATAATGCAGTTGTATTGATGGTTATATCGTTGGGCAGAAGTAAAGCTCACTTTGCTCAAGAGCAGTGGGCTGCTTCTTCCCAATCACTAAGGAAACCAAGCCAGAGTTCTTACACTTTCTTATCACCTTTATCACCCATTGCTCTGATTAAAAAAAAAAAAAAAAAAGCTTCTCAAACAAAGCAGTGTCAAGTGAATAACAAAATTCTTCTGTGGGTAAGAGATCTAGGATTCTGCTATCACAGATGACAATCACAGAAATGAATCCCATTTTCTCTAGATTTGATAAGTGTATGGTAAATTATATTATATAAACTTGAATGCAAAAAAAGTACCTGTGATCATTTAATGTTTATTGTTATTGTTATGGCACATTAATAACAAATTCACTGAATCTGTCTGTACATCAAACATATTATTTGATAAAATTAATAACCAAAGTAGCAAAACTTATTTATATATCATTTAAAAACATCTCAAAGCCAACATATGCGCGTGCGCGCACACGCGCACACACACACACACACACACACACACACACGAGAAGAAAACATAAAGAATGACTAAAATCAAGTTAAATTATAGTCTGGTAGCCTGGGATAATTTCAAATTCTGTCTGAGTAGGAGGGCTTTGGTAGTCATATTGATTACCTGACCTTGATAGCTGTAACTAATGCTACTATTTTTAAAGTTCTTTTGTGTATTGATAATTAATAGGCTACTGGGATGACACTGCATTCCACACGTTATATAATTTAGTTTATATTGTCAACTGGAAGCTAGAATTCTTGTTTACTTATCCCCCATTTAAATTTCAGTGATTGCAAAAATGAACACTGACATTCTAAAACATTTGTTAAGAATACATTCACCATATGCAGAAAGACATGAACATATTTTTATTACACCTTTGTCCTGGAGACCAAAGAACATATTTAATTGCTTCATGAGTCATGAGGAAGAAGAGAGGAAACTGTGGATTTATTACTTTTTTGTTGTCACTGATGAACAGCTGTGGATAAATCTTATTTAAGAACTGTTAATTCACATCTGACATAACTCTTGCAAGAAAAGAATACTTAAGTCTTGTTCAGGAAATTGTTTTCCTGTCCCTGACCTCTATGATTTGGTCACAGCTTGATGTATAGTTTTGTTTCCTGCCCTCCTCCCTTGTGTACTCTATAATCCAAACAAATACATGTACTCTGCATTTATTATGTGTCCCTTTACCAGTCTGGGCTTTCTGTTGAAAAGACCTCCCCACAATTGGGCAAACTCATTTAAAAACAATAATAGATCATACAAAAAGGAGGAAATATAATTATTACTTAACACGGTAATTGAAGAATGGAAATGAAAGGATAAATAAAATACCATTTTTACCTACTACATTTCAGAGAGACAGATGGTTAGATGTACCTATGTTGGTGAAGTTGAGGTGAATCCGAAACCCTCTTATATGGCAGAGAAAGAATTATTTTACCTTTGCAAAAATAACTTGATATAATAAGAGCTATAAAAAATTTTCAGAAGCAAAGATCTGAAAATCCCACTTTTATAAATTTATCCTAAGAAACCAAAAGAGGAGAAAAAAAAAATCTTACCTGTAAAGATGTCTACTTCCAATGTCATTTTTGATATTGAAAAGAACTTGAATGTCAAATAATAGTGTAAATATTAATTAAATAATGGTAAAGCTACCTGATAGAATATTATGTTGCAACCCCAAAGTGATAATTATGAGGGTGGTTATGGCAACAAAGGAAAAAATTTTTGATAATTTTAAAAGTTTTAAGAAAATATATATACAATATGGATATTTATATATAAAATAAGTACACATGGGCAAACATCTTGAGAGACATATAACTCAATAGTATTAGGATGATGGAATTATGTGTGTCTTCAAATGTATTTTTCAAACACTCTGTAACATTCTCATGTCATTTTATGATAACAATAATTAGAATTCATTTTTAACCTTTTCCAAGAACACTTTCATAACACCTTATTTACATCTTATTTTTGGAATATATATATGTTCTTGCATTATAATGATCAGTTTGTAACTTAAAATAAGTTAATAAGCTGCTAGAGTTTGGTCCTAGGGTTTGTAAATGGACACTGAGTGTCATTAATAGTAAGTATTGTGACAAAAACTTGTGGATGTATTTACTCATTTGTATATTCTGCCTAGAAGGGGTAATAACTGCTATGTGTACACCTGCAAAATTCGTGAGTCCTCCTCCAATGACTAATTATTACCCAATATTTTCATATGGACATGCTCTATTCAAAATGGTCACTAATTTCACCTCTTGATGTGGTATTTTTTCCCCCTATAAGCAGCAGAGAAATTATTCATTGCAGTTTTTTAAAACAAATATGACTTTGAACACAGTATTTTCCTAAATCTCTGCTACTAGAGATGGGGTGACTCCCAACAGGAAGCAACACTTTTTCCTAGAGTTTGAAATGGAGACAACCCTACTCCTCAACTCATGGAATCCTCATGGCTCAAAGAAATGCATATTCAGTAGGATCTCAATGAATAGGCTCTGAAAAACAAAAGGGAAAGGGCCTTGTTTCAAGTCCAAGTTTTCCCAAGTAAGCACAGAGTTATCCAATTTGCTAGAGACTTAGTCTAACATGGCTAGCAAATTTGTTTTAAGGCATCTTTAAATTAAAAAGAATTATAAACAATGACTAAGTGCTCAGGTATGTAAGGATGATTCAACATTGGAAAATCAATGGCTGTCATTCATATCAAGAGTCAAAGAAAGAAAAATCATATGATCATACCAATAGATTTTATATATTGGGTAAAATCCAACACCCATTCATAATAAAAACTCAGGAAATTAGTAACTGAGGGAAACTTCTTCAGCTTGATAAAGAATATCAAAATATCTACAGCTAACATCATAGTTAATGGTGAGAAACTTGAAGGTTTTTCTCTAAGATCAGGTGCAAAACAAAGATACCCCTCTCATCACTCCTTTTCAACATCGTACTGTAAGTTATAGCTAATGCAGGAGGACACAAAGAAAAGAGTATATATATCCGAAAGGAAGAAATAAAATTGTCTTTTTTTCCTGCAGATGATATAATTATCTATAAAGAAAATCAGAAAAAAATTGGCAAAAAAACACCCTAGAACTAATAAATGATTATAACAAAGTTGCAGGATGTGAGGTTACTCTACAAAATCAATTGTTTCTTAAACACCAACAATGAACAAGTGGAATTTGAAATTAAAAACACTATACTATGTACATTGGCACCAGAAAAATGAAATTCTTATGTATAAATTTAACAAAATATGTACAATATCTATATGAGGAAACTATAATACTTTGATGAACAAAATCCAAGAACTAAATAAATGAAGAGATATTCCATGTTCATGGATAGAAACACAAAATTGCAAGATATCAGTTCTTCCCGATTTGATCTGTACATGCTGTGCAATCTCAATAAAAATCCCAGCAACTTATTCTGGTGGCATCAATAAAGTGATTCTAAAGTTTATATGGAGAGGCAAAAGACCCAGAAGAAACAATGCAATATTGAAGGGAATAACAAAATTGGAGGCCTGACACTTCCCAACTTCAAGACTTACTATAAAGCGACAGTGATCAAAACAGTGTGATGATATTAGCAGACGAATAGACAAACGGATCATGGAACATAATAGAGAGCCCCAAAATAGACCCACATATATATAGTCAACTGATTTTTGAGAAAAATCACAGGTGCTCACAGAGACACTGCCTACAAGTCCCTATGTGATATTATTGTAAAGACAGAGGGGAACTAAGGAGGGCTTCACACAGGGTCACCACAATCTGGTCTACACTCAGAAGATTTCTGCCATTTTGGAATGAGGTGGAAGTAAGGAGAAGAGCTGGGAGGCCACTGTCTTAGCCCAGGTGACAGATGATGTTTTTGCTTCGGGAGGCTGATCTCCGAGGAGTTGGGAAAAGAGTGGATGGATTTGCCATGTGTTTTAAAGACAGATTCATTGGGGCTTGCTGGTTTATTTGATGGGATGAGGGGTAAAAGGAAGAGACGATTCAAGGATGATCTTGTTAAACAGACTTAAAAAAGTCAGCAAAAGTACCCCTAACTTTCCCAAACTAATGGGAAACAGGAGGCTGGACTTGAAGAACTTCCAGTGAAGTGATATTTGGATTGCAATAGGTATATGCATTTCTATGAGACATTAATGCCCCACAAGGTTGGTCTGTGGTCTGCTGAGGACCCACAGATAAAGCTCTGAGAAGTACAGCCAATTCTGAAAGGCAGCTGGGGAGAGCTCCTGCTGGAAACTCCGCTGCGGTTCTCCACCCTGGGGGAGCTTGGCTGCATAAGCCACAGTCAGGCTGCTTCCAGTCTAAACTGTCTGTGCTGTAAAACCCTGCTGGGTCTACTCCCGGGATTTTGGACGTAGAAGCCATACGCAATAAGTAAGTTACAGTAATAAAGATACTTGGGCTGTTTTTTATTGTTTCATTCCTACACTTAATTCTAGATTCAAAAACAAAATTGCTTGTTTTGGTTTAGTATTTATAGCCCTTCTGAAGTGATAGCATGTATAGTTCTTTTTGCTTGAATATTCTGTCTACCCTTTGCCCCTGGGACAAAACGATATCTTTTCTTTTCTTTTCATTTTCTAACATTTATTTTTGAGAGACAGAGAGAGACAAAGCATGAGCAGGGGAGGGGCAGAGAGAGAAGGAGACACAGAATCCAAACCAGGCTCCAGGCTCTGAGCTGTCAGCACAGAGCCCGATGTGGGGCTTGACCTGAGATCATGACCTGAGCCGAAGCTGGACGCTTAACCGACTGAGCCACCCAGGTGCCCAAAACTTTCTTTAGAGGTACATAAGCCCTAGTTGGAATGCTTCCCTTTATTCTAATAAGCTTTTTTTTTTTCTTGTAGGATCAACTCCCCTGCGTGGAAAATACATTAATATTACCTATACTTATGGTATTCTGATTTAAGGGCTGAAATAAATTCACTCTGTTTTTTCCCCCTAACATCTATTTGCCATTACTGAGCATGTGGTATGGGTCACATACTGCATTGTGGTAAGTGATTTTCACATATGATCTTATTTAATCCTCACAACAAGAAGTGGCTTCTTGTTTATCCCATTTCGCAAATGAGTTAATTGAACCTTGGCATGTGGTAGAACACGGATTTCAGGCCAGTTCTGCCAGACTCCTTGGCCCAGGCTCTTCCTCAGCAAGGAAGGCTCTCCCAGCTGTTCCCAGTCGCCTCCTGCTGTGCACCCATCACTCTGCCTTTTTTGCTACCTGCTGCTGAGGTCTTTCTGAATTTTTCAAATCATTCGTAACTCAGCCCCACTCAAATTTTCTATCAAAGCTATCTCTCCTCAAACAAATATTAGCGTACACAAAACACCAGTGACTTCTTGAGCCCTCTGGCACCATTTAGAAGAGGGTTTACGCTCCACCTGTGGCCTTTGTGAAAGGTTTGTTTCTCCAGCCACCTGTCCTTCCCTCTCTTTCTCACCTTATCCAAAATTCAGCAGAAGTCCACAGGGCACAGAGCTCAGAATGTATTATCTGATTATTAGTTTTTAATTTTCCTTGGAAAGTCTGAAGTGTTCCTGCAGACGCTGGGTTACATCTGGCTGTTCTCCTTCCTGCCTTTGGCACCACACTGCTCTGGGCTGAGGCCAGCTCCTGGCAAGAACTCCTCCTTTTGTTTTTCAAGCACACATTACCAAGTACTTTGCCCTGTTGGTTAGCAGGCTCCTTGGCTGGCTTGCTTTGTCTGCTTTTTGGTCTCTGGGTCACAGCAGGGCATGAGGGGGTCAGAGCAAAAGAACCAGAAAAACATTTATCTTGAGATCCACAGGTCCCTGAGTGCACAAGCTTTCCTAAATAGCAGTGTTACATAAATATTTCCTTTATGTTCACATACCTGAATGTAGGAGAAAATATATTTTAAAGCAAAACAGACAGGAAGCTTTGCTGCCTTCTAAGGGGGTAGAGGAAAGTACAGGTGTCCCCTGCTGTTCACAAGTCTGCGTTACACCACTTTGCTTTTAGGAAAGACTTCCATTAGTACCTGTTTTTGCGAACTGAAAGAAATCCAAAGAGGATTGTTGCTTTTTTTTTTTTTTTAAAGATGAAAAGCGAAAGCCTCGGTCAGCATTTGTTTTGCAGTGAGTGGTTACAGAGTCCGCGTGCACCCTGAGCAGTGAGTGGCTCCGCCAAGCTCCTTCTTTGGGAACCACACTCAGCATCCTAGCATCAAGCCACTCTAGCTCTGAATTGTGTCTGTGAGCACCTGTGATTTTTCTCAATTTATTCTGTGCACCTGTTAGCAAGATGTGTTCTAAGGTATGAGATAAGCCTAAGAGAGATTATTTTTTGGGTCTGGGAATGCTCATAATATTTTTTCCCCTATAAATTAATGATGATTGCTTCTTTATACTGTTTGGGTTCATATCAAGGTGTTCATAGGAACACTATTTTTGGACAGCAGGGGAAACCTGTATTGTTTTCATTACTCTGGAAAGAAACCTCTCTCTCTTTCCTTTCCTCTCACAGACATTTATGAGCGAAGGAGAAATGAAAAATGGGGCACATCAGTGAACTTTGTGTGTATAATAGAGGACTAGATAGAGATGAGCTTGGGGTTGGAGGCTGGAGGGAGTTGCCTCGTTCTGCATGAAGCAATGAGATGATTATATATTTTGTTTTGCTTTGGAAGAGAGAGCCAGGCCATGTGGGGAGGAAGATCTAGGTTGGAGGAGCTGACATTTGAAGAGAATGTGTAAAGGGTGACTTGTAATTTCTCTTGTGATGTTCTCCTCTTCTATCTCCTCACACTTTTAGTATAATCTTACTGTGGGCCTCATTTTGTATCATGTTTGGTTTGATTTGCTTTGCTCTTTTGTGACAATCCAGGAAAGGAGGGCTGCTATATCTAAGTGAGATAGAGTACAGAGCAGGGGCACTATGTGTGGGATGGTGAGAAAATTCACAAACTTGACAAATGTAGGAGACATGGGAATATAAAAAGAGAGGTGACTACGAACAATGTAAGCCATCGTCTCCTCCACCAGAATTCCTGGCATGATTGGAAAGAATGTGAAGCCCTGACTAAACATGATGTTTGAACCAACTGCGCTTAGATCTCAATGGATGGGGTGCCTCAGCTGATACCTAGAGGCCATGAACCAATGAAACTGTTATTTTATTTTATTTTATTTTTAAAAATTTTTTTTTCAATGTTTTCATTTATTTTTGGGACAGAGAGAGACAGAGCATGAACGGGGGAGGGGCAGAGAGAGAGGGAGACACAGAATCGGAAACAGGCTCCAGGCTCCGAGCCATCAGACCCGAGCCTGACGCGGGGCTCGAACTCACGGACCGCGAGATCGTGACCTGGCTGAAGTCGGACGCTTAACCGACTGCGCCACCCAGGCGCCCCGAAACTGTTACTTTAAATGTATAATGCAGATTTCATTGATTCTTGTCCATATTTGTGGTAGCAGAGTAATGGCCCCCCTGAAGATGCCTATATCCCAATACCTGGAACCTGTAGATATGCCAGGTAAGATGGCAAAGGAGATTTAAGGCTGCAGGTGCAATTAAGTTTGCTAATGAGCTTGCCTTAAAATAGGGAGATTATCCTGGATTCTCTGGGTGGACCCAATGTAATCACAAGGGTCCTTAAATATGGAGGAGGGAAGCAGAAGTAAGTGTCAAGGTGATGCTGAGAAGGAATCCACACCCTTTCTGGTTTTCAAAATGGCAAAAGGGAGGCATGAGCCAAGGAATGTGGGAAGCCTCTAGAAGATGGAAAAGCTGGGAAATGGATTATCCCCTGGAGCTTCCATAAAGCAACTCAGCCCTACCAACATTCTGATTGATTTTAGCCCAGTGAGACTTGGATTGGATTTCTAACCTACCAAAAGGTGAGATAAACTTGTTGTTTTCAGCCACTAAGTTTGTTATGGTAGTAAAAGTATACCTATTTCAGTTATCTATTGCCACATAATAAACCTCCTGAACATGTAGTGACTTAAACAACAATAATCATTTATTTTGCTTGTGAATCTGCAATTTGGCCAGGGCTCAATAGGGCAGTTTGTCTCACTTGGGTATCCCATCAAGTTGGTACCTCTTTTGAGGGGTGGAGAGTCTACTTTTGAAGATGGCTCACTCCCATGGCTGAATAAGTATTAGCTGTTAGCTGGCAGTTCACTCGGAGCTCAGCTGGGGCTGAGGGCTTAGGAACTCATTCCCTTCCCACATGTGTTGCTACACAAGCTGTTTGGGCTTCCTCACAGTGTGATGCAAGATCAAGCATTCCAAGGAAACAAGGGAGAAGAACAAGGCAGAAGTGCATGACATTTTTCATGATTTAGCTCGGGAAGTGACATAATTTCTCTTCTGTCATACTCTATTTGCCTGATGAGGCTCAAGGGGAAAGGACACAGATTCACCTCGTGTCATGGTGTGGCAAGATTCTAGTAGTGCATGTGAGATGGGAAGACATTAGGGAAGCCATCTCTGAGAGACACAGTCTGCAGCACTCACTTAATGCGAGATCTCAGCCTTGTGTGCACTAGCTCCCAAGATTATTTTTGGAAGATTGCAGCATGTTTCCCATGTATGTTTAAAAATAAGATTTGTATTTACTATCTGATATATGCAGTTTTATTCTCCTTCTCTTGCTTCCAACCCTTGTTTCTCAGCAGGGCTATGCCTTCTGGATAACGGATGGTTTTTTTGGTATTCCCACTGTGCTATCACTCTTGAGGAGCCATATGCATATGTTAGGCTCTAACAAAAGAGGAATGTCAGCTTTTGGTCTCTCTGACTTTGGTGTTCCAAATGAAACACTATTCTTTTTTTTTTAACAGCTTACTTGTTTTAAAAGTTTATTTATTTATTTTGAGACAGAGACAGCACAAGTGGGGTAAGGGCAGAGAAAGAGAAGGAGACAGAGAATCCCAAGCTGACAGTGTGGAGCCTGCTGTGGGGCTCTAACTCAGGAAACCCTGACATCATGATCTGAGTTGAAACCAAGAGTCAGACACTTAACCAACTGAGCCACCCAGGTGCCCCTGGATCACAAGTCTTAACATAAAGCTCCTCAGTCCCTTATGCAAATGGAATGTAGCAAGACAAGACCTAATTAAACTCAGAAGTAGTGTTAAGCTTGTACTCACAGTAACAGAATTCAGATTTAAATAGCCTTTGGAAACTTGCACTACTCAAGGTACATGATCCTGTATAGTCTTAGCTGATTGGCGATTACAAAGATTAAAGTCTCTTCTGTCTTCTTTACCTCAATATCCTTATTTCTGTCTTTCCTATCTGGAAGCCTAACTTTGATTGAGTTATAGATAAAATAGGTAAAATGACAGCTGTTACAATTTCTATCCTCTGCTTTTTTATGTTAAATATATGGACATCCCACTTTTTATAATTGCCCCCTTCTTTTGGGCCTTTTCCTTTTTCAAACAAGGGCTTACAAAATTTTTGCCTCAATCCCAAATGATTTCAGCCCCCATGACTGTAAGAGATGACTAATGAAAGGGTCCTCTAACCTGTAGTTAGTGCCGTCTAATAGATACTTTGTGATGATGAAAGGACTCTATATGTGAGCTATCTGAAATGGTAGCCACTAGCCACATGTGGCTATTAGGTATTTGAAATGTGACTAATGTGACTGAGCAATTGAATTTTTCATTTAATTTTATTTCATTTAAAGGTAAATAGGTATATGTGGTACTATATTGGATAGTATGACTAAACGATGGCATCCTAGTGAGAATTCCAGGTCCTCTGTTTCGGAAAGCTCCCTCAAGGCTAAGGTAGGAAGGTTGAAGAAATTAGAGCCCCAGTAAGATTTGGGAGCATGTAAGGCTTTTTATATATTGTTATAATTCTAGCTGTGCCACTGAGGAGTTCAACTAGACTCTGGTTTTATCCCTGAGTAGTTTTATTTTATAAGATTAGCTTCATTCACCACAGACACAACTATGCCAATTATCTTGTGGCCATGCATATCATGGCTGCTTTTACTAGAAAGAACATCCTGATTCTTCTTGCAGAGCTCCCCAAATATTGCTCTAACATTGGCAAAGTCTGCCTCAGGCCAACATCACCTTTCTCCCAATTCTTCCACTATCATAAATAGCTCAGCAGAGTCCAAAAGAAGAGTTCCTCAGGGCTTAAAGCTGAGACAAATTTTTATTTTGGGTCAATTATAACTACCAACAAATCAGTTATTGCAACCATAATGCTGTGTTACAAATCATTTTAAAAAACTCAGTGGCTCGCGGGGCGCCTGGGTGGCTCAGTCGGTTAAGCGTCCGACTTCAGCTCAGGTCACGATCTCGCGGTCCATGGGTTCGAGCCCTGTGTCGGGCTCTGGGCTGATGGCTCAGGGCCTGGAGCCTGTTCCCGATTCTGTGTCTCCCTCTCTCTCTGCCCCTCCCCCATTCATGCTCTGTCTCTCTCTGTCTCAAAAATAAAAAAAATAAAAGGTTAAAAAAATTAAAAAAATAAAAACTCAGTGGCTCGCAACACAAACAAGTATAGGTTGTCTGGGTTCAGCTGATCTAGGCTAAGGACAGCTGTGTTTGCCAGCAGGCTATAGGATAGTTCAGGTCTATTCTAGGTATTTCAGGACAGTGTTTCTCATAGAGAGAAAGCTCAGCCTTGCAAACACATTGCAAATTTTTGCTCAGATTATATAGGCTAACATCCCGTTGGACAAAACAAGTCACATAGCCAAGTCAAGAGTCAAAAATAGACTCTCTCTCTCTCTCCCCCCTCCCCCCCCCCACATACACTTTTCTGGTAACAAAAATCAATGCTAACAATGATAACAAAATCAATGCTTTTAAAAAGCCCTTTTTATACCCAGAAAGGCAATGCTTTGACTCTTCTCTTTTTCAATTCCATCTTTGGGAAAGTTCTTTTAAATCACATTTTTTTTTATGGCAGATATATCAGCAAATTTAGTTATCTGGAAACTAGTTTCCTAATTGTGCCTTCAATAACTTATTTGATAGTCTAAATGAGGTGTGATAGAGGAATTAGTCTCAGTGCATCCATTTTGTTACCTTTTCTCTTTTTCTTAAAGCCTTTGGTGTTCATTTATTTAAAAGCAAACCCACTAATTGAGCATCCAGTCTCTCTAGAGCTATCCCACGTGGAGCTCAATGGCATCCAAGATAATTCCAGCTTAGTCTAAACTGTTCAAATTTTTTAGAAAACAAATCTTCAGTATTAATGACATATTATTACTTTTAAAAAGTAGGTTAGAAAAGATAGAATGATATTATTTATATAAATAAATATTTGTGTTTACATGTGCTTAGAAGAGATCAGGAAGGCTAAGTTACCTCTGGGGAGAGGTGGCCATGTCTCATTTTCATCTCATGCTTTGGATACTATTGTATTATTATTCAGCAAGCAAGTAGTATTTTTATGACAAATAGTGGTTAAAAATAAAAACCATATCATTATACTTCAAATATTTTGACAGGCTGTCATAGTTGGCAGGATAGAAAGAAGCTTCATATATTTACTATCTAAAAGTTTCTAATTTTGAGTTACCTTTTCAGAGAAGGAGACAAGGAGAGGTGGGTGCTTTTGAGGGGTCAGTTAAATTCGGTCAGGGTTCAGTAGGCAATTGCATTTTGTATTGCTCTAGTTCCATTTTTTTCTTCAGTGTTTGATTTCTAAATATCTCATGCTCTAAAATGATCTGTCCTTGCAACCATTTTTACGCATTCCAGATTGAGCTCAGCTTCCCTTTAAAGAGAAAGCACTTAGAGAAAAAGTGATCAAGAGTTTCTGTTTTCTTAGGAAAGCTCTGTGGTCTCTGTAGCATCATTTTGTGTCACCTTAAAATGAATTGTAGCCAGGCAACAAACGTCATCTATCCTAACAGCGAAAGCTTCCTTTTGCATTGTTCAAGCATTCCTGTTTTTACCTTAAAATAATTTCCATCCTTCAATAGCAACTCTCTAGCAGAATAAATGACAAAAACACAAATTTCCCAGGACGAGACTCCTCCTGGGGCACTTTACATGTGTCAACATTTCATAAATCAAATTCATGACCATTCATGGAAGTTGGTCCCCCTACTCTGGCCATTTCTGGGTATCTAATGGTGAGGACAGAGGTCTGGCAGTTAGAGCAAACTGATTTTTGAGTTTGAAACCTGGCTGTTTCCATTACTATGTTGTATAACCTCTGGCAAGTCACAATTGCTTTACTATGCTTCTTTTGTAGATCTTCCTTATGTCATTACAGAATATATATGTGATTGAGTAAAAAGGGGCAAAGAATCCCTTGCTTTTGACACAAAAATCCCTTTAAAACTGGAATTAGAAGACAATAAATCATGTAACATTGTTTCAATTTTATTATAATGTACTTCAGGGAATGAATTTGATTTTCTAAAATATTTCAACAGGAATAGCATCATTTTTCACTTTCCAGGGTTCTAGCTATATTGAATTACACATCATCACATAATGTTACCGAACTTTATTTTCATATTATATATTATCCCTCTGAAATCAATATCTGGAACATTTAATTCCTGTAAATGGGAATCTACTTATTAAAAATGCATAGAATGTAAAACAAACTGATGACTATTTCATCTATATTGTGCAATACCTTCCTCTGCCCTTCAACATATATGCACATTATTTTAATCACACTCTCCTAGAAATTGAAGATGGAAGAATATTGCCTCATTGAGTAGAACATTTCTCAGAAAAAATAATAAAATGCAAAGACAATATACAATATTTGGTGGATAAAGGCATGAAACTGACTGAAGCTCCACAAGTGAAATATTTTCTCTTCTGCCCATAGTTGCTGGTGAGTGACCAAGAAAGATTTTGGGCTTTTGGTATGTTGGGGCAGTAAGTGGACTAAGAGTTCCTCAGGAAGCCATCAAGGGGAAGCTTCTGGGAAAAAGAGGACTGTATCACAAAGAGATTATTTTTTTAAATTGTTAAAAATGTTTTTATTTTATTTTAATTTATTTTATTTTATTTATTTTGGGGGGGAGGGGCAGAGAGAGAGAGGGAGACACAGAATCTGAAGCAGGCTCGTCTCTGAGCTGTCAGCACAGAGCCCAACGCAGGGCTCAAACTCACCAACAGTGAGATCATGACCTGAGGTGAAGTCGGATGTTCAATTGACTGAGCCTTTCAGGCACTCTAAAACATTTTTATTTATTTTGAGAGAAAGAGAGTGAGGGGGTGCAAAAGAGTGTGTGAGTCAGGGGGGGCAAAGAGAGGGAGAGAGGGAATCCCAAGCAGGTTCTGCACTGTCATTGCAGAGCCCCATGTGGGGCTTGAACTCATAAACCATGAGATCATGACCTAAGCCGAAATCAAGAGTTGGACACTTAACCAACAGAGCCACCCAGGTGTCTCTTGCACAGGGATTCTTAAAAGCCACTGCTATGGAGTTTAGTTCAAAGAATCTAGGGTCCTAATATTTTGAATGTATATTATTTATTCTGCAAAGGACTCCGAAAGTTCTCACCTCCTTTAGAACTCAGTCGTAACTCAGGCTGGTAGCTGACACACCAAATTTTAGTGGACATAATTAAAATGGATGAGAAATTATCACAGGTGTTAGGTCTAAATGCAATGCAACCAAAGCACCAACGCTGTCCATAAAGGACTCGAAAGAGGCTTGATATGGTGTGTTGATGCCTGCCAAATAGCATCTGTCCTCACAATGCCTGGCTGAAAAACTTGATGTCAAATTAAAAGTGTAGCTGAATTTTAGTCAAAGAAACAGATAGCCTTGTATACTGCATGTTATTTGTAATTATCAAAACCCACAGATTTATATTCTAATTAATTTTTGATCCTGAACATCTGCTTTGGCAAGAAACCGAGGAACATAAGAAGTCTTAAGATCTTAAAATTCTTTTCAATTTAACAACCCTTGGGGAAAAAAAATCAAGTTCATGACATAATTTATTTGTATTGTTATGAAACCCAGCGTTCATTTCTCTTAGAAAGGAAACTATAGAAAGCTGCTAATTTTCTCAAGGAAGGTGTTACTGGCTTTGGCTACTATATGTATCAGTGCTTTGTCTCTGTTCATTCGCTGCTGCAGTGAAACCTTCAATTAGTAACTCAACCACATTGGGCTCCTTCTCACTCACCTTCTGTCTCTGGTAGCCACACCTCTCATCCTCCCACGAGCAAGGGTGAGGTATTAGTGCTTTAGCATTGCTACCTCCATGCCCCTTCACCCCCAGATACTTCTGAATTTCCATCTAGCTCCAGTCTTGTGAGAATTCATCACACTAGTGGGACCTTGCCAACTGGTATGACGCTTGCTCACTCCTCTCCCTAATGGCGGTCCTCTGTGTTGTTTGTTTTGTTTTTTGCCATCTATAAAATAAAGACAACAACAGTGCTTACCTCATAAGGTTGCCAGGAATATTAAGTTCATATAAGTGCAAGGCACAGACCATGGTACATGGTAAACACTCAGGAAGTTATTACAATTATGAAGGTGGGCGTTAGCATTTGATTCTGAGAAAGAACCATCTGTTGGGTCAGAGTGCTACAGGGTGTTCTGCATTTACAGCTGCTTTTCTGAATTCTTTTTACTACTTCAGTCACTGTACCTTCTAAAATTTATAATCTTCTCAAAAAAGGATTATGTCAAAATGAGCAGTTAGACAACAAACAATGAGTGAGGTTAATTGTCTTACATGACATATGGAATAAAAAAAGTTTTCAGTGTCTATTTACCAATCAAGGATGTTCTCGCTGGAAAACAAACAGATAAACATAACCTATGTGACTACAAATGTCACACTTTCTTGCAGATATTTTCTTCTGAACCCCTCTTTATTTCTATCCCTACCCACGGGTGAACCCCTGGGATATCAGTGCTAACCTAGGCCAGGCTTGGTTCCTGATATACCTGAAGACCACTGTCCTTTGGGACTCTGGTGAGAATCCAACATGCTTTTTGAACCCATGAGTTAGGGCAGGGAACAAGTGTATCATTAATTTACTTCCTGTGTTTCTCTTTGAAAAGATACATTTTTATGACCCAAATAAATTCTAGAAACTTATCTATTAAGAATTAGATGTTAAATCTTAAGAAAATACATATTTTTTCCCAAGCACATCAGTTCCCAAAGTTGTTATTTCAAAAAGAGATCATATCTTTTACATGGGTGACAATAAAGACATACTTTTCCTTTTCAATGAAGAGGAGTTATTTTTTTCTAGGTTACTTCTGTAGTGATGCCAAACTAGGAAAAAAAAAATCTAAATGATCAAAACAACTGACCTTTCCCCTAGTAATGTTTATGTTGACTAATGTAAGATTTGATAAAATAGATAACAATAAGTCTATATTAAACTCTAATAAATGTTTAAAATACATTGGCTCACAATCTTGCCTAGGTTAAGTGTATTGAATGTTCCTTAATATTTTATTGGTTATCAAGATGCTATAGTGACTAAAAGTAACTTTTTGTGAAATTCAATCTTACTTTTAAAGATTTAGACATAGAAATCTTAAATATGCTCTTGTGAGGGTGTATTTGAGAAATGTCCTTAATTTTTGCAAAAGTTCCCTATTCAACTTTTTTAGTCATTTACACTCCACCTAAAAGCAGAGTGGATCATATTCTGGTTAATTGTGGTTTTAGTTAACAGAATTTTTAAAAATTAGGAATAAAAACAACAACAACAACCAAACACCTATGTTGTGCTCTCCCTGGCAGCAACTTTAGTAAGGCAGTATTATATAAACGATGCTTACAGATTTATCCTTATACATGTATGATTCTGTTAAGCAGTCATTTTTTAAAAATTGTGTGAGAAACAAAATAAAATAAATTATTATCTTAATACTATTACAAACATAGTGAATGTTTATATGTAAGAGAGAAAAAATCCAAATCTTTGCAAATTCACAACTTTATGGTATGTTTTTTCCCCCATATCTGAAAACGTTAGGGATCCCCTTCAGTTCTTGGTGATTCTTTAAATACACAAAGAAATTGTGGTTTATATATACAATGGAATACTACTTGGCAATGAGAAAGAATGAAATATGGCCTTTTGTTGCAACGTGGATGGAACTGGAGAGTGTTGTGCTAAGTGAAATAAGTCATACAGAGAAAGACAGATACCATGTTTTCACTCTTATGTGGCTCCTGAGAAACTCAACAGAATACCATGGGGGAGGGGAAGGGAAAAAAAAAGTTAGAGAGGGAGGGAGCCAAACCATAAGAGACTCTTAAAAACTGAGAATAAACTGAGGGTTGATGGGGGGTGGGAGGGAGGGGAAAGTGGGTGATGGGCATTGAGGAGGCACCTGTTGGGGTGAGCACTGGGTGTTGTATGGAAACCAATTTGACAATAAATTTCATATTAAAAAATTAGTTTAAAGCTATGAAGAATAATTTTTTAAGATTTCTTTACTCTCCATTTTTATTCTGAAAATTAAAAAAATGGATTTCCCTTTTGGGTTGGAAATTCCACAAACAATATCCTTGGAAGACTTATTGTATATTCAAAGATAAGTGGAGAAAAATATAACCATAATGAATAAACCCAAACTCCAACATCAGACCATGTTAGGGGCCTACAGGGTCAAAACTGCAAATGCTAAACCTCCAAAGGCCAAAAGATTTATTAAACAACAGTATTTTCTTTGTTTTGTTAGTTACTTTATTGAGAATAACCATTCTTTGACATTTACATTTCAACAAAGTTTTCTTGGAGGCGTTTACCCTTGAATAAACTTGTCAAAGTCCTACCCTTCATACAACTTTCAGAAGCACTAAAATAATAGCCATTTTACATTTTACTTATCTTTCTTTCTTAATCAGGAATGACGACTTGGTACAGAGGAAAAAGCCCAGCAGACTGGGAGGCGGTGAACTCAGTGGTTTAGTTCCTGCCTTGGCCTGGATTGAGTCCCTTGACTTTGAAATGCTGAAGTAATTTGTAAAATGAGGTTCTTACAGGGACATAATCTCTAATGCCCCATTTTTTTAAAGATCTTTTTTTAATCTAAATCCATTTACACACTAATGGATTGCAGAATAGGAAGCAGATGACCTTAAAATAAATGCTTTAAAAATCACTTTCCATTTTTTTCTCACTGACTTTATTTCTCAGAGCATTTGTGAACCTGAAAGCGTTGCTTAATGAGCCATAAATAAAATTCAAACCACAAAATTTTGAGTTGCTTATAAACAAAATATCCACAACGACCAAGATGTTTCAAAATACTTTCCTTATTTTCATAAAAACTACCAATTTACAGAACCATATGCTAAGTAATGTAACTAAATCCCTATAAAACTGTGAAGCTTTCTAAGACCAGCCCAGGAAACCACAGAAGAGGAATAAACATGATCTTTTAGAAAAAAAAATCAATTATTAAGTACAATCATGACAATATCCAGAAAGGAAATATATTTTCTTTTTAAAAATTGTTTGTAATGTTTATTTTTGAGAGAAAGAGAGACAGAGCACAAGTGGGGAAGGAGCAGAGAGGGAGGGAGACATAGAATCTGAAGCAGGCTCCAGGCTCTGAGCTAACAGCACAGAACCCAACGTGGGGGTTAAACTCACTAGCCGTGAGATCATGACCTGAGCTGAAGTCAGACACTTAACCAACTGAGCTGTCCAGGTGCCCCAGAAATATATTTTCAATGCTACACAATTTAAACATTTCAAGGCTTTTCCACAGAAGACAAAATAAGGCTGATGGTACAACCTGGTTCTGAAGTACATGTATTAATACAGATAGGTGAAATACCGAATTAAAGTGGCCAAGTGGTGTCTTCCTAATGACCACCAAGCTAACTTCTAATTGGAGTGTGTGTGTGTGTGTGTGTGTGTGTGTGTGTGTGTGTGTGTGTTTGCGGGGGAGGGCGTTGTTTGTTTTTCAGTGCCAATCTAATCAATGCCTTGACTTATCTCCTTCTTGAACAAGGCTCTCCCAGGAAACATGTCGGGCACCTACCTCTGATATTCTTTTTACTTTCTAAACAAGTACCTACCTCTATTATAACATCTCTAAATTCCTTGGTGGCAGGAATTACATCTCAATTTTAATGACAAATAGAACCAACTTGACAATAAATTATATTAAAAAAATGACAAATAGAACCTTTGTTGACCAGACAAGGATATCAAATAGGACTCAGTGAGAAACCCACTGTAAGGAATAGCCAATTTGTTGTGTTATTCGGAAAAATCTGTCAGGGGACTCAGTGCATTTCTCAAATAAGAAACCAGGGACAGTGGGTTGCCTCACTGAGCAGGACCACAAATGTGATTGCCATGCAGCCATCACATTTAAGTGCACACAACCATCCTAGCCCAGTGTGGAGCTCTGGTGTTAGGATGGAACAGTTAGTTGGTCCTTCACAATTGCATTCAAGGCACAGTTTGCTTCCCTCAGCTGACTGATTCTTTGTTTACTCAGTTCTATGAATCCTTTGATCATGAATATGATGACTATATGTAAACTTTGAAAATGGGCATGTAATTGTCAACTAATTTCATAATATACTCATTTCCATTCAATATGTTCAATTTGATTTCATCCAGGGCAATTTTTAGAATCTCTCACATCTGAGTCACTCAATTAAGGCAATATCTATTATGAAAGCAATGCATGGAACACCACCAGCAGCACTAATTGCTCAATATTATGAAGCCCTTACTGTATTCAACATGCACCATACAAAGTAATTTATGTGCATTATCTCATCTAATCTTTGTAATAACCCCATGTATTAGGAGTCACTATACCTGATTTTGTAGATTACAAAACAGAGGCCCAGAGATATTAAGTAATTCCCCACAGTTAACTCAGATTAAGTAATCATTGTTGTGAAGATTTCTCATCTCTTGATCAAAGAGATGGACAAGTCTTCCTGAAAAGTGTTAATGGCAATAAAAGCCTGCTATACAACATTGTTTTTACTTATGTTCCCATTTATTTCATGGTTTCGTGGTTTCTCAGCATTAAATGAAAACCTATAACGTGGATGATATTCTTGTCTCTTGATCCTAGGTTATTCAACATTGACCTTGATTGTGAAATAGTTTGACTATTTTATTATGTGTGGGATCGGGCAATGTGGGGAACGTCTATAGAACAAAAATATCACCTGGTTTCTGTTCATAGTTGAAAAGACAAACACATAGCAAACAGTGGAAAATCTATTTGATAGCCTGGAACTGATCGCTCTATGTGTGAATCCTAATGTAAGGCTGAGGCACTTGGCAAGTTTAAATAAAGGAAGTAGTGCAACATAATCACCATAGTAACCATCATATATTGAGCACTTACTGCATGTCAGATGCTATGATAGGTGGGTTTTTTTCATAATTGAAGTCTTTTTATTTTATGTACAGTCAGTTAGCATTAAGGTAGGTATCTTGGATATCTGCCGTTAATGTAGGGAACTTGGATGCCCCATTCAAGGAGGCTTACTTAATCCATCTTAATGGAGCCTATGTTCTTGGTGCACTGATGGAAACACTGGTGGTACATATTGAGGCTATATTTCTGGATCAGTCTATGCCAGTTTGAGTTGGCCTGGCAAGAAGGAGAGCCTGGCCAAATTTACTCCGATGGCTCCAGTAGAATTGCTGGTGACCCATCTTACTTTCAGGGATGCAATGAGGCAAAAAGTGTGATAGGTATTTTATATGCACAGTCTTCTCACCAGCCTTGACAGGTATATACCATTTTTCACATTAACCAGTGAGACTAAGAAAGTTTAAATCATTTGCCTAAGGTAATATAACTAGTAAGACGCAGGGCTGGGATTTGAATGTTGCTCTGTCCCACTCCATAATGTGTTAGGTTTTGAAATATGTAAACAAAAGTGTGGCAAAGACAACTTTTTATTCCCGGTGTCCATTTTCTCCTTCTTTAGGAATAGAGAGAAACTTCAAATTGTAGTTGAACACATGGATACCAGTTAAATTCTACTTTCCATCATCTCTTTGCAATAAAATGTGGTCATGTGCCTGTAGTTTAGTCAGGACATGAGCTAAGGGATGTGTGTAATTTCTTAAAAGAATAACTACACAACCTTCATTTCCCCTGCATCCCTTCCCTCAGCTGGAATGTGAATGGGATGGTGGGAGCTGGGGAAGCCATCTCAAGTCCTGAGATGAAAACTGCATGTGGAGGATGGGGGGAAGAAGAGAGGTTCCCAGCACCACTGGCCTTGCAATATCTGCCCTGGAATCATTATGTTTTGTCTTATGTAAGAAAGAAGTGGCTTTTGGGGCACCTGGGTGGCTCAGTCGGTTGAGTGTCTGACTTCTGCTCAGGTTGTGATCTTCCAGTTTGTGGGTTTGAGTCCTGCATCAAGCTCTGTGAGGACAGCTCAGAGCCGGGAGCCTGCTTTGGATTCTGTGTCTCCCTCTCTCTCTGCCCTCCCCTGCTTGTGCTCTGTCTCTGTCTCTCTCAAAAATAAATAAACATTAAAATAATTTTAAAAAAGAAATAGCTTTTTAAAAAAATAGCTTGTTTAAATCACTTGTCATCTCATATTTAATACTATAGGGACCTCTATCTGAAAGAGTTCATCAAGTGGGGCAATCAAGAATAAGAGGCAAAGCAGTGATAAACATAAGGATGTTGGAAAAAAAAATTAAAGCCAAGAGTGCACTGATAAACAGAAAAAGATATTCTTTGATGCACAAGGGGGTCAGGTTATGAAAGGATTTCCTTGGTGGGGCTAAGGATGTACATTTGAGTACACAAGAGCAATTGAAAGACTTTTGAGCAGGGGCTTGTATATTTATTAACCCACCAACTCCCATGCAAATGCATGTTGATTATCAATTCTGTGTGATATAACAAAAACTTTTCCTCAAAGATTAACCCATGGTTAAAGATAACCAATAATTAATAATTTGGGGAATAACTAGTAACAGATAGCCAGGAAACAGGAATGAAAGTTAGGAGATTATTTAATAATCTAGATACAAATTCTATCTACTTGGGGAGGGGTACCGATATACACATTAGAAGCTTTCACCACAGAGTGAATTCAATTCAAGAATAAGAAAGAAGATGACAGGGGCGCCTGGGTGGCGCAGTCGGTTAAGCGTCCGACTTCAGCCAGGTCACGATCTCGCGGTCCGTGAGTTCGAGCCCCGCGTCAGGCTCTGGGCTGATGGCTCAGAGCCTGGAGCCTGTTTCCGATTCTGTGTCTCCCTCTCTCTCTGCCCCTCCCCCGTTCATGCTCTGTCTCTCTCTGTCCCAAAAATAAATAAAAAACGTTGGAAAAAAAAAAAAAAAAGAAAGAAGATGACATATTATTGGAGTGTAAAAACGACTCTGACTTGAATAATAAGAAAACATTCTAGAAGAAACAATGCCTAATTTGATACCTACAGAGTGAGCAGGAGCAAATCAGCTGAGGAGAGAAGAGTTATATGGAAAAGGATTAAAAAAAATTTTTTTAACGTTTATTTATTGTTGAGAGACAGAGAGAGATAGAGAATGAGCAGGGGAGGAACAGACAGAGAGGGAGACAAAGAATCCAAAGCAGGCTCTGACAGCTCAGAGCCCAATGCGGGGCTCGATCCCATGAACCATGGGGTCATGACCTGAGCCGAAGTCAGTTACTTAACCAACTGAGCCACCCAGGCACCCCTGGAAGAGGATGTTTTGAGTGGAGGTCATGTGAGACATCTTGGCTCATTCTGAGATCAAAAGCAAGTCAGTAGAATCAGAATATAGAAAGTGTTGGGCGATACTTGAAGAGATTTCAGATGAAGTTCTGTGAATAGAGAAATTTAGGAAGAGAGAAGGAGAAAACTAAGGTCCAATTCTTCAGCAATAAAAGTACTGGTTAGCAAGACAGAGAGGAATAGATGAATGTGGCTGTATTAGTTTGGTTTTTTGCCATTCTTCTCATTAAAAGGTACGGCCTGTGGCCCCTTACCTTGAATCTGGTGACTTGCTTTTACCAATTGAATGTGGTGGAAATGTGACTGGACGATTTTCAGACCTAGACCTTGGAAGGTCTTATTGCTTCCATTTTTGTCATCTCAGAGGCCTACTCCACCAAGACTGATACCCTGATGGAAAAAAAGGCTCAGCCAACCTTAACTAGTTCCAGTCATCACAGATAAGATAACCAGTTCCAGACATCACATCCAGAGATGTGAATGAGGCCAACTTGGATGTTCCTGTCTCAGCTGAGTTCCTAGTAAACACAGCTGTATAACATATCCTAGCCAACATCACATGGAAAAAAAAATCATCTAGTTAGACCAGATAACTGATAGTATTGTGAGAAAGAATTGCTATGTTGTTTTAAGCCTCTGTGTTGGTTTGTTATACAGCAGTAGCTAACTGATACAGTGGAAGAAACTAAAATCTAGGAGGGGAAGAGGTAAATCAGAATCATGTAGTCTTGTGGAAGCAGAGGAAAAAGACTATTTCAACTAGGGTACAATCTATAGTGTCGAATGTAGGAAAGAATCAGACAGCATCTCACATTAAGAAATTATAGGCATTATCTGTAATGCCAATTACAAAGTGAAATATCTAAACTTGTCATTACTGTAGTCAGTTAATAAAAGGGCATTTTCTTCTTTTGGCCTACTGAATTTACCACCACTGTGAAAATTCCTTTCTCCCAAATTATAATACCGTTTTCAAAAAGGAACACAGATAGAGCATCCTATAGCATACAGTCTTTTTCTTCATTTGCCACTCTTCATAAAGCTGGATGAAGCTTAAAGTTCTATTGATTTCCTTATCTGTTCAAGGCTGCTCAAGTTCACTCATAGCCTTCCACGAGGGTCTTAAACAAGAAATAAGCCCAAAGGTCTGTGCCTTTTAAGTATCAGGTTTCTGCTTCCTATACTTACAGACCATCATGCTCATTAGCATCTGGTGCAACATCTACTAATATCTCTTTGTTTGTTTGTTTCCATCTCCCACTGATTTCAAGTTGGTATTCAACTGTGAGTCTGGTACTTAAAAAAAAAAGCCTCTTGAAACGACTGAGATTAGATAAGCATTTACCCATACTCTCTACAGGGTTTTGCACCAGGACCTTGGGCACTCTTGTGTTGTGAATCTCATTTGGCTTACCAAGATCTTAATGCGCCCACTGAGAGCCCCAGACAATTCAATCACAAGTTCAGCAACCCCTTACGCTGCTTTTGCTTCCTTAAGGGCTATAATTTCCCTTATCATGCTGTCAGTCTGCACTATTGCAGACTTCCTTCCTTTTCTTGGCTCATCAAACTGGTTGGAAATTGGCCTGAATTGCATATGTAAGGAAACTGGAAGAAGAGCCCGTATCATCGGTTTTCTCTTCGATTACCCATGGGCTATGATGTCTTTACTGAGTTCAGATAGCAGAGCCCAATTATCTAAAAAACTAAGATACTATTTTCTTTTAGTATCATTTATTTATAGTTATGTTATCAACTAGATGACACTTGGCATTTGATTTTTATGATTTGAGGTAATTTTAAAACTCTTGAACAGTTCTATTATTTTTAAGTTTTTACTAATCAGAAATGTATCCAATCCCATTAAAGTGAAAATATCTGTTTAAGTGCAAAGACATAAAATTTAAACTACAGGGCACTTATAAAGCTTGTACCAACTGCGTTAATAATAAGCACACTTTGGTTCTCAAATCGTCTCATTGGGAAGAAAAAAGAGGGAATTGTGCTGAGTCCTAAAATTTTTTTAAAATGAGTATGCATGCTCTTTTTATTATAAAGTAATACATAGTTATACATACTACCATTATGAAAATTATGCCATATGGATATGATGCAAGGTAGACTCTAAGTTTGTGGTTAAGTAAGTTACTCCAGAGACCATGGAACAGAAAGGGTCACGGACCAAAAATAAGATGCTCGAGTCACTCAGACCATTAAGTCATTTTAAATACTTAGCAAGAAGAAAGAGGCAGAGATGTGATAGGAAAAGGGAAAGTAGAGTAGGAGTCTTCTGCCTGAATTCTGGATTATGTAATGATATAAATACCATCTTTCTCCTGCCGATGCTGATGTGGTTATGAGGAGCACAGGTGATGTTTGAGCAAAAGGGCTTGGCAGATGGAAGGTGCCTACACCAACACATACATTTTATAGCAGAGGCCAGTACACCTGGCCATAGTTAAAGGTTGCCAATTAACCTGATGAGCAGTAACAGGCTTTGTCAGAATGTATGTCATCCGAAGGTGGACAACTTAATACACCTGAATGTTGAGCACCCCATCTAACTCATGTACATTTACCATATGATGCATATTAGATACTTAGTACACACATGCTTTACTTACTTGATCCGTAGGCAGCTTGTCTCATACGTAACTAACATCTACATCCATGGAACACGCCTATTCTGCAAGCTACTTGCTTATTCCTTCTCTTTACCTAACACGGTTTATGAATTTTGCCTATGCCTTATAAGATACTAAGTTATTCATTATGCTTAACATATCCATCCCATTTTCTTGTCTTCCAAAGCAGATTTAAATATTCTCAAGTACAGGAAACACATATCACTCATTTATTCAGCAAATGTATATTGAAAATGTACTATATTCTAGGCAAAATTCAAGTGGTGGTGATACAGCAGAGAACAAAATAAACAAAATATTTTGCTTATTCAGCAGAGAACAAAGACACAAAACCTTCTAATAAATTTTGAGTAGTCAAAACTTTTTATTCACAGTGATGCATGATATATTTAAAATTTTTCTTGTAATGATCTTTATTTTGTTTGTATTAATTTTTACTAAATGTGGAAAAATACAAGTAAGCCTATAATTATATTTTGAGCACATTTGAAAACATAGTGATTGCACACTTAAAAGAAAATGTAACTTTTCAAAATAACCTGTAGGCAACATAGGAAAATGTAACACTTGCGGAAGGATGTTTAGCTGTGATTAGAAATAAAAAAAGAAAAAAAGAAAAGAAAAAGTCCTCATCCCACATGGGAGGGATTAAATGGGCCATTCAAAGCCAGTTTAGATTCAATACACTTTGGAACAAAAGGGATAAGGATACAAATATAAAGGTAAGATCTGATTAGCTCTGAAGAAGAAACAAAATGAAACAGCAACATTATCTTAAACCACTGTGAGGGCTTTAAGATTTTAGAATTTCGCTGTAACTACTTTAAAAGACACTACCACAGAAAGCTATGTATTTGGGAGTTTAAATGTCAATTTTCTACATTCAGGTGTTCTGGTATTTTGTGCTATTTTAAAGAACCGAAATACTTATATTTTTGTTGGTATTGTTATTGTTATTTCAGATCTTTTTAAAAAATCTGAAATTTGAATCCTTTCTATCTTACATTTCAACCAGTTTTAAAAATTTTTATATAAACAAGGTGCACCTGCTTAGAAAGCATTCTTCCATATGTAAATAATTTCCAAAAGAAAGAGAACAATGAAAATTGACAGAGCAAAGCTTCAACTGCACAAACAATTCCTACTTTAGTTCAAAGACTTTCTGAAAAGTAGAATACCCATCTGTAAGTGATAAAACTAAAAGAAGATAAATTGGTAATATATTCTTTGAAACACAAATTTAAACTTTCACTCAATAAAAACATTTCAGCTCTTGCAAATAACAAAAAGTTGTTTTAAAAAGTCTTCAAAGGTATCAAATAAGGCACAAATTGTTTGAAAACTAAAGAGTCAAAGGAACATGTCTGGAGTTGGTTTATAATTATGTCCTCATTTTCCCCAAAACCAAGGCTCCAAAAAAACTTTTTTTGTAAGAGCTAAAAAATATGCACAAAGAATACATAAAAAATACACTCAAAACTCTGCAATGACATCATTAATACCTTTTGTCTTTTTAAGGATTTTACCTTTTGAAAAATAAATATTATTTTACTTTCTTTTTAAAAATTATTGGTTGAGGGGCGTCTGGGTGGCGCAGTCGGTTAAGCGTCCGACTTCAGCCAGGTCGCGATCTCGCGGTCTGTGAGTTCGAGCCCCGCGTCAGGCTCTGGGCTGATGGCTCGGAGCCTGGAGCCTGTTTCCCATTCTGTGTCTCCTTCTCTCTCTGCCCCTCCCCCGTTCATGCTCTGTCTCTCTCTGTCCCAAAAATAAATAAACGTTGAAAAAAAAAATTAAAAAAAAATTATTGGTTGAATTTATTTCATTTTTACACTGGGAATAGTTTGTTATTTCTGTTCATTTTATTGTAATTACTCTTGCTTAGTAATTATTTTCACTGGAATGTTAAGGTATGGCTATCACTCACATTTTATAGTCCATTTTTTGATGTTTTATAATATTTATAAATTTTCATATTTTAAGTGTATTAAATAGTTACTTTTACAGTTTTTAATTCTAAACACTTTTATTTATTTTTATTTATTTATTTATTTTAGAGAGAAAGAGAACAAGCAGGGGAGAAGGGCACAGAGAGAGAGAGAGAGAGAGAGAGAAAGAGAGAGAGAGAGAGAGAGAGAGAGAGAGAGACAGAGAGAATCTCAAGCAGGCTCAACTCAGCATGGAGCCCAACACAGGGCTCAATCCCACAACCCTAGGATCATGACATGAGCTGAAATCAAGAGCTGGACGTTCAACTACCTGAGCCACCCAGGCACCCCCTAAGCACTTTTAAATGCAGTTTTGTCATTTTTCTCTTGTATTGCATCATTGTGTATGTATTGCTCAAATCATAGTTAACAGTCTTGATATTTCCAAATCTCCAAATTTGAGGTTGATACTAATACACAAACAGATAAATGTAGCTTTTAGGATGTTTGTATGAGAAGGTAATCAAGAAATTTAAGTGTTCTAAAGTTTTAATTTTCATTGGCTTATTCCTAAACTCATCTTTCCCCACAGCTGTTCAGCAACCTTATCCTTCCAATTGTTGAGAACAAAAATCATGGCATTGTCCTTGAAGTTCCTTCCCTCTTGCTATACAATCATCAGTAGCAAATCCTGTTGAATGCACCTTCAAAACATTTTCAGAAACAGAGCACTTTATCATCTTCTCTGCAGATGCCCTGGTCTAAGGTCTCCATCATCTCATTCTGGATTACTCTGGCATCCCTATAGCATCCAGGATGATCCTCCTAAATTTCAGATCCAAACACATCACTCCTTTGAGCCAGACTTTCCTAGAGCTCCCCATACCTTTTCGAGTCCAGATGTCCTTACAAGATTAGTCCTCACTCCTTTCTGAACACTCAAGAGGGACGGGGAAGTCTATTGCATTTATTCATGTTTTTGTTTATGATGTTCTTTCTTCCTGATGCTTCCAAACATCTTCTTTTATCATTCCTTTTCTGTTTAGAGAACCTCCTATAACCATTCTGTTAAGGCAGGTCTGTTGTTGACAGGTTTTCTGTTTTGCCTCATCTGAGAATGTCTTGATTTCCCCTTCCTTCCTGAAGGATATTTTTGCTGGATATAGGATTCTGGGTTGATCTTTTCTTTCAGTACTTTAAAAATGCTGTACCACTTATTCTGGCCTCCATGTTTTCTGATAAGTCCACTGTTACTCAAATTGCTTCCCCCCTATAAATAAAGTGTTTCTCTCTGGCTTTTTAATTTTTTTTTTTTGGTCTTTATTTAAAAAAAATTTTTTTTAACGTTTATTTATTTTTGAGACAGAGGGAGACAGAGCATGAGTGGGGGAGGGGCAGAGAGAGAGGGAGACACAGAATCTGAAACAGGCTTCAGGCTCTGAGCTGTCAGCACAGAGCCCGACGCGGGGCTTGAACTCACGAACCACGAGATCATGACCTGAGCCGAAGTCTGAAGCTTACCTGACTGAGCCACCCAGGCGCCCCTGGTCTTTATTTTTGAAAAGTTCGACTATGATGTTTTTTGGTATAGATTTCTTTAAGCTTATATTATTTGGGATTTCCTCAACTTCTTAAATCTATACATTTATGGTATTTTTATTTGTTTTTTGTCAAATTTGCGAAATTTCTGGCCATTGTTTCTCCTAATACTTTTCCAGTACTGCCTCTTTCTCTTCTCCTTCTGGGACTCTGATGATATGGGCATTAGATCTTTTGTATTAGTCCTATAGGTCCCTGAGGCTTTGTTCATTTTTATGTTTTTAGTCCTCTTCCTCTATTCAGAATGAGTAATTGCTATTATTCCATTTTTTGGCTTATTGATTGTTTTCTCCTCTGCCCCTCTGTTCTATTGCCAAGTCCATCTACTGAGGTTTTCTAATTTCAGTTATTTTACTTTTTAGTTCTAAAATAAACAATTTTCCATTTGGTTCTTCTTTATATTTCCTAATTCCTTGCTGAGACTATTTTTTTCCATTATTTTTAAGTGTGTTCATAATTGCTTATTGAAGCATTTTTGCAATGGCTGTGTTAAAACCTCTGGCAGCAAATTATAACATTGTCAAATCTGTTTTGACATCTATTGATTGTGTTTTTAAATTCTGTTTGATATCTCCTGGTCCGACAATGGCCCTTAGCTAGAGGTGCTTTTATTATGTCTTTTTTTCCATATAAGGGAATGGAAGCTCAGATGGGCCCCAGAACATAGCGTTCAAAATGGGGCTGGGAGCTGAAACCAGAATCCAACTATGTATGATACCAAAGCCAGGCTCTCAAGCTCTCAAATTACAGACAAATATGTGTAGTGTGATTCTATTTTTATAAGAAAAAAATGTACAGCTAGATATGGATTTCTAGCATAGAAAAAAAAACTTAAGAATAGATTTCAAAATCTTAGCTGGTATTTTTAATGAACATAATATTTAGATGATTTCCCTTTTTGTTTTTCTGTGTTTTAAATTATCTGCAACAATCTCAGCTTAATCACCTATCCATTTTATGATTTTGAATAAAGCTCTGAATATCTTGCATATTTGTTGAAACTAATTGAAAGTTGTGTTTTTGATGTTTTGTTTCTCATATGAATAGTCACAAATTATGTGCTCTAAAAAAAGTCAATTAAATGTTAAAAAATATAAAATTACTCTTTACTTTTAAACTCTTATTTGCAGGAAGTAGATTTAACACAGTTTTGTTAAGGGAGAAATTTTGTTTTCTGTTTATTTTCCTCATATTCTTTAATGTCCATTTCATCTATAGTCAAAGTAATTTAGAACTTAAATCAGATTATCTTCAAACCAGCATTTCTTTGGTAGTGAAAATAATTAAATATATTCCATGGTCCCTCCATTCTCTCACCCTCTTCTTTCCTCTTCTACAGTCAGTAAAGTAGCAACAGAAACCTTTGGAATGATAATATATTTTTTTCTAATAGACTTGAATGACATGGTATATTTTCACATCGTGTTGCCATGACTACCAAACCCTTCAGCTCATCTTCATTTAAATATGTTCACTGTTAAATTAGACATGTAGCTTAAGCAATTTAGGATGTTCCACAATTTTTGTTTAAAACATTGGTTATATGCTAAGTCTCAAGTTCACTCTTTCAGTGAGAATAATGCTGGCATGTTGCTGGCTGTGGAACATCTATTCTGCTTCACAATTCTTCCAAAGGCTGTTACAAAGAAAAAGCCAACACTTGTCTAGAAGAGATTTTCAAGTTTCAAATTCAAAGGAATTTGCCACTCAGGTACAGAGCAAAATTTATGAATGTTGTGAAATAAGTCAGAAAGCTTTTCCTAAATTCTAACATGTCTGGGTTGACATTGAGACTTCTTAAGCATACCCACAAGCCCACAGCAGAATACTGAAAAACCTTCAAATGACAACAAAGGTCTCTTCTTGGCTGATTTAGAAATGTCTGTCTAGATACAGACCCCTTTAGCCCCTCTCTGTGTGAAGGTGTGATTGTTGCACATTGCAGGGAATTCACATGGACTTGCTATTCAGGGGTGAACTTTGCAGAGAAAGAAGCAGTGGCCATAAAAGAATAGTCAGCATCCAAAAGTTTAAACTTGGCCACCTCTTTTCAAGCCTTGCATACTAGAGAATGAAGATATGAATTTAGTCTGTATGTGTTTGTGTGTGTGTGTACGTGTGTTTGTGTGCGTGTGTGTGCAGGCATGTCAGGGTAAGCATAATTTTGCACACACTAGACTGCTTAAATCCTGTTTTTTACAACCTGACTAGCTTTGAGGAAGACTTTAATGTTATTCAAATACAAATCTTTCCAATTGAAAACAAAACCAAAATATTTGTTTTACTTAAAAAAGATTTTTTTTAATGTTTATTCATTTTTGAGAGACACAGAGAGACAGAATGTGAGCAGGGGAGGGGCAGAGAGAGACAGATACAGAATCTGAAGCAGGCTCCAGGTTCTGAGCTGTCAACACAGAGCCTGATGCGGGGCTGGAACCCACGAATCGTGAGATCCTGACCTGAGCCGAAGCTGGATGGTCAACCGACTGAGCCACCCAGGTGCCTGTGTTTTTTTACTTTTAATTTTTTTTCCAAAATCTTTAAATAAATAACAATATAACAAAGAGAAATAAATTGGTTTGATCCTGATAACTCTTAGACTTGATCTTTAAAATGATACTTCTTTAAATTTTACAGATTTAAAGTGCAACAAATATATCTCAATTCTTCTAATGTCTACTCAGAAATTCACATGAATTACTAAGAACTGCTAAATTTTCTAATATCATATTTTATTTTCTATTAAAAATCTATTAAGATGAGCTTTTGCCTAGGTGAAACTATAAGATCAAATTCTAAACTATAAAACTATAATGCTCAATAAATAACTGTGGATAAATGTATTGGAAAGGATGACAGTCAATATATTTTTATTAGTAAACCTAATTCTCCATAAAGTGTTAAGGTTTTTATTAAAATGAGCTGTTCATAAATCCTAATGCACTGTCTAATCTTCCTACCTGCAGTGTCTCTCAAAATGGAATACTAAAAATAATTAACAAGTCAAAACAGGGAAGGAATTCTAATAATCCTTCATTTTGAATTCCAGGATCACTGACTGACAGTCACTACTTATTGCAAATGACCCCTGGTCTTATTTTGGTTTTCAGTAAATCAAACCAATAATAAATAAATTAAAAGTGACCTTTTCATTTAAGTGAAGCAGGTGGAGTAAAATATTTAACAGGTTTAAGGAAGCAAACAAAAGTGTGTGAACTTAGTTGGTTTAAATTTCCCTGAGACAGTCCTTATCTACTTAGCCCTTTCTTCTGAGGAGAAAAATTAGCTTAAAGAGTAGGGTTACTGACATGTGACTACATTGCTTTAGAATTTTCGAATGGTGTTCCACTGCCCAAAGAATAAAACCCAAATTCTTTCCCTTGGTCCCCACCTCTCCCTCTGATTCATATTCTTCCTCTTGTGCATCATTTTCTATATTCTAACCTCAGCAGCCTATTTCCATTCCTTAAATATATCAAGCTCATTCCTGCCTCAGGGCCTTTGCATCTGCTTAGGATAGTAATCCTCGTATCTTCACAGCTCTCAAACCAAATGATACCTTTTAGGTCTTTCCTAAGCTTCACTGTTAAAAGTAGCCCTCTCCGATGCCTTGAAAATTATTTTAATAATTTATTTATTTACCTATGTGTTTGTTTTCTGTCTAGTCTAACTAGAATAATGGATAAACTTATTTTAGAACCATGCCTAGAACCGCATCTGACACATATTATGTGCTCAATAATATATACAGACTGAATGAACCTCAGGTTATTTCAAAGGTAGGTTCTGTGACAGTGTAATTTTGTCTAAGAACTAACATTTGCATAATCATTTTGCAACTTACCAAAATTTCCACGTACAATATCTCATTATATTCTTAGACCTTTATAAAATCTGAAGAAATTAAGGTAAGATGATATTGTTCTTTCTACAGTTTAGAAACTGTATGAGCCACATCGTGACTCATATCCGGATTTAAGTGGTGTGGTTGATGTTGATATCATGTACTTCACTGTCACTTCTCCATTCTTCATGAGCCCCAGGTGGCTGGGATTAAATGATGGGACAGCAACACATGTAACGCATATGGCCATGTGGACTGTGAACCAACCTACCCACATTTGGCATCAGTGTTACCTGATCTGACCACCAAGCTGTTGCTATCACCAGTAGGCACAAAGTCACCATTTCTTCCTTCCAATATTAATTCTGCTTAGAATAAAGGAAAATAAACGCTATGTGCTTAAAGCCATTGGATCTTCATTAGTGTTACAAAACATGGTCATGGAAACTTCTATCCCTAGGAGAACAATCTAGCATTATAATCAGAGGAATAGGTATTTTGCCTGAAATATGAACATATTTTTTTGGGGTTCCTGGAATCTTTGGGCTAGAAATTAACTCTTATAGGTGACAAAAATAAGGAACGGAGAGGACAAAGTGATCTGTAAAAGATCACTTAGCTACTTAGTGGTTGAGCCAGGACTGAGTCCAGATTGCTGCCCTTCCACTCTATATGATTTATGCCTTTTTTGAAATTACATCAGACACTGGGTAATTTTGCAGGGCTTGAAAGTATGGGAACAAGGAGAACAAGATAAAAATGTAAGTAATCTGTAGGCTGTGATGATATCCAGTGATTTTTATTGAACAAATACACACATACCATTGATTTACTGGACAAATGTTTATTCTGTGCCTATTTTATTGTAGGTTCTATTCTAGACACTAGGGATATAATGGAGAACATGATAGCATTTCTCTCTTCAAGAGCTCATGGTCAAATGGGGAGACTAACCAATACTAAATGTGTAATTTTGACACACAGTGTTCGGTGCTATGATAAACACAAGCATTTGGGAACACAGAGATGTGGCAACTAACCCAGATGGTGACCAGCTGGGAAGAGCTCCTGATGCATACTTTTCCCAGACTAAGATCTAAAGGATGAGAAAGAAATGTTTGTGTGAAGAGGGAAAATGTTTCAGGTAGAGAGGAACATGCATGTCAAAGTTCATGCCTTAATGTATCTTCTCATCCATGATGACCAAAACACAAAAAACAAAATAGCATTTATTCTTATTTTTTTGTGAAAAATGGTACTTCAATACCTGATTGCCTCATAATGTGTTTTTATTTGGACTGTCACCTTATAAAAGATTCATCACCCTGGCAAAGTGGGTTATAGTGAGACCCCATCGGCTGAAAGTGCAGAGGGGCAGGTCTTTATGAACTTTGAAGAAGGCCAGGTTCACATTTATCTTTATCACTTATACCTTCCTCAGAAAATCTTTGGTGTAATTTTAAAGTCTTTGGTGTGATTTAAAATAAACATATTAAGGTGGCACTTCCTTATTCTTCGGCCAACTGCCTTGAAGCATTTAGGCTCTAGGTCTTTGTAAATTAATAACCCAGAAAATTAAAAGCAAGCAAATTGTTTTTCTAAAAATCTACATGTCTAGAACTATCTTCACAATAATTATAAAAGTCATAAATTAGAATTTCCTTCTCTAAGGATAATCAGAAATAGATGTTAATCAAAACAAAAGCTGAATACTCTTTCTTTCAATCTTTGTCCAATTTATGCACTCATTTCAGGTATCTGCCAAAATGTCACATGTTTCTAGTTTTACCGAATCAAGCAGAATGATTTTGAGTATGCATTTGCTTCTTTCCTTCATTGAAAAGTAACTATGGAGAGCCATCCATTTCCTAAGTACTCTTCTAGGTACTAGGAACACAGTCACATTCCTATCCACAAGGAATTTACAGAAAGAGGGAGAGACTGGAGGGAGGGTAGAAATAGAGGAGCTGCCAGTAAGAACAGCAGGAAAGAGGGTGCCTGTGCCATAGTGGGCTGGATCCCGTAGACTCTGCAACCCAGAACTATGGAATCAGAATCTTGGGAGGTTTGGCCTTGACAATTTACATTAACAACAACAACAACAACAACAACAACAACAACAACAACAACTCTTCAAGTTATTCCCAAACACATTCAAGTTTGAGAACCTTTGCTTTGGCAAGGTGAGGTCACTGAAGAGTTTTAAGCAAACAAGTAGGGTGAGGGGTTAAGTGTTTTAGGAGGAGTACGTTGCTATCTGTATGGGGAGGGAGGCAGGGTATTTTAATTTTGCAATGCGAACTGGACCATTTTGATAATATGGCATCAAATATGGGAGGAAGTGTGGGGTTATGCACAGAGATGAAATAACATTTAGGACTTGGATGAAGAATTAGTTTCACATGTTACTTAATCATTAGTTGAAAGTTAGTATTTTTATTTATTTTGTCTTTTTGTGAAAGCATATTTCCATTTGATCCAAATGCCTTAGTTAAAATATCAGGTAACAAAGGTGACAATGATTTGGAGCTAGGCAAGCACAGAAACAGGGAGGGTGCAATAATCTAAGCAAGAGATAAAGAAGATGAAAAATGGTGCTAGGAACAGGGTGTCATAGAACAACAGTGGAAGAATTAAAGGACTTGGCTCCCAATTGGATGGAAGAGACAAGAAGCAAATAGCTGTGACCTAAAAAAAATCATTATTTTGTAATTATTGGATATGGAACTGAGTCGATATGATTTACCTTAATGAGATCACTTTATGGAAGTGCTTCAGTGGAAAGCAGGCCAAAGAAAGCACAGCTTAGCTTTATCCTTCACTGTTCTGAAAACAGCCACCCTGATGACAGGGTTTGTGCATCATCACCTTGGATTTAAGCATTGCTATTCTGCTTTGGGCTTTTGCACACTGTGCTGCAATGATGTGCCTGTGCGCCCGCCTCTCGCATCGCACTATAGGTGCCTCAGTAGCAGGGTCCATGCTCTTTTACTGCTACAGTGACCTGCACCCTGGAGACCTTCCATACTTGGTTTTAAAATATACAAACTGATGAACAGTGGCACTGATTGTAAGTAGCATTTTCTGGCTTTCTAACTTCCAGAGAACCCTTAGCGCATGCCTCTACTCTTCAGCAAGCCCACACTGTCCTCTGGAGGTATTCCCATCCTGGAAAATCCAAATGAAAGGTGTTCCAGGCAGTCACACAGAGAGTTAGGGTTCTACATGTCCTATCAGGGAATAGCTTGAGTCTGAGAACTCCTGTGTGAACTATAGCAGATGGCTTTCCAGATGTTTTTGCTGGTTAACAGCTGTCATCAGTTTGACTTTGGAGAAATGACCGGGGCTTTTCCATGGCCGTTCAGATTAAATTCTACAAAACTTTTATATAAAAGAGTGAAAGTACTGCTACTTGTAAAGATTACACTTAGAGTTGCTTGATAGAATTTTTTTTTAAAAACTGGAATTTTTAAAGCTTTGGATTTGCTTTCAAGACTTCAGTTGCTAACATTCTCCAATTCAAGACAATTCTAGAAGGGCAGAGGCGAATGGGACCTGGAAGATGATTCAGTCCAGGCCCTACATTATAAATGAGGAAACGCAGACCTACCCAAGCTGGGTGACATGTGTAAAGTCCGTGGCTCACTTGTGCAGAGGTTTAGAATCCAGCACTTGTGGGAGTTTGCTTAATGTAGAAGAATTCTGCCTTAGGTTTATTTTGATTAAGTGCTTATTTTACTCTCCCACTTACACCTATTGTCCTTTTCTTCTTAAATTCCTTCTATTTCTTTGGTGCCCATCTCTCTTTCCTCCATGATTTGTGATTAATAAAGTTCAGTCGAATGGAGTGACCCTAATATAAGCCAGCAAATATAATTACTGGGTATTTGATGAACACCATTTCCATATCTATGTAGATCAATTATGTTTATGGTAGATAATGAAATTGAGAAAGAAAATTCTATGGTCTAATGAAAATGTCTATTTAGTGGGTCTGATCATGAGTTAGTGAAAAGTTTACCTGTTAATATATTGGGGCACCTGGGTAGCTCTGCTGGTTAAGCATCCAGCTCTTGACTTTAGCTCAGGTCATGATCTCATGGTCATGAGATTGAGCCCCATGTCACACCGAGCGTAGAGCCTGCTTGGGATTCTCTCCCTCTCTCTGTCCTTCCCCACTGGTTTTCTCTCTCTCTGTCTCTCAAAGTAAATAAACATTAAAAACATAAATGTTAATAGTATCACGCTAAGCCTTTCACATATATCCTTGTATTTATTTTTTTTATTTATTTTTATTTTTATTTTTTTTCAATATATGAAATTTATTGTCAAATTGGTTTCCATAAAACACCCAGTGCTCATCCCAAAAGGTGCCCTCAATACCTATCACCCACACTCCCCTCCCTCCCACCCCCCATCAACCCTCAGTTTGTTCTCAGTTTTTTTTTTTTCTTTAATTTATTTTTGAGACAGAGAGACACAGCATGAACGGGGGAGGGGCAGAGAGAGGGGGAGACACAGAATCGGAAGCAGGCTCCGGGCTCTGAGCCATCAGCCCAGAGCCCGACGTGGGGCTCGAACCCGCGGACCGCGAGATCGTGACCCGAGCTGAAGTCGGACGCCTAACCGACTGAGCCACCCAGGCGCCCCTGTTCTCAGTTTTTAAGAGTCTCTTATGCTTTGGCTCTCTCCCACTCTAACCCCTTTTTTTTTTCCTTCCCCTCCCCCATGGGTTTCTGTTAAGTTTCTCAGGATCCACATAAGAGTGAACACATATGGTATCTGTCTTTCTCTGTATGACTTATTTCACTTAGCATAACACTCTCCAATTCCATCCACGTTGCTACAAAGGCCATATTTCATTCTTTCTAATTGCCACGTAGTACTCCATTGTGTATATAAACCACAATTTTTATCCATTCATCAGTTGATGGACATTTAGGCTCTTTCCATAATTTGGCTATTGTTGAGAGTGCTGCTATAAACATTGGGGTATGAGTGCCCCTATGCATCAGTACTCCTGTATCCCTTGGGTAAATTCCTAGCAATGCTATTGCTGGGTCATAGGGTAGGTCTATTTTTAATTTTTTGAGGAACCTCCACACTGTTTTCCAGAGTGGCTGCACCAGTTTGCATTCCCACCAACAGTGCAAGAGGGTTCCCATTTCTCCACATCCTCGCCAGCATCTATAGTCTCCTGATTTGTTCATTTTGGCCACTCTGACTGGCGTGAGGTGATATCTGAGTGTGGTTTTGATTTGTATTTCCCTGATGAGGAGCGACGTTGAGCAGCTTTTCATGTGCCTGTTGGCCATCCGGATGTCTTCTCTAGAGAAGTGTCTATTCATGTTTCCTGCCCATTTCTTCACTGGGTTATTTGTTTTTCGGGTGTGGAGTTTGGTGAGCTCTTTATAGATTTTAGATACTAGCCCTTTGTCTGATATGTCATTTGCAAATATCTTTTCCCATTCCGTTGGTTGCCTTTTAGTTTTGTTGGTTGTTTCCTTTGCTGTGCAGAAGCTTTTTATCTTCATAAGGTCCCAGTAATTCACTTTTGCTTTTAATTCCCTTGCCTTTGGGGATGTGTCGAGTAAGAGATTGCTACGGCTGAGGTCAGAGAGGTCTTTTCCTGCTTTCTCCTCTAAGGTTTTGATGGTTTCCTGTCTCACATTCAGGTCCTTTATCCATTTTGAGTTTATTTTTGTGAATGGTGTGAGAAAGTGGTCTAGTTTCAACCTTCTGCATGTTGCTGTCCAGTTCTCCCAGCACCATTTGTTAAAGAGGCTGTCTTTTTTCCATTGGATGTTCTTTCCTGCTTTGTCAAAGATGAGTTGGCCATACGTTTGTGGGTCTAGTTCTGGGGTTTCTATTCTATTCCATTGGTCTATGTGTCTGTTTTTGTGCCAATACCATGCTGTCTTGATGATTACAGCTTTGTAGTAGAGGCTACAGTCTGGGATTGTGATGCCTCCTGCTTTGGTCTTCTTCTTCAAAATTACTTTGGCTATTCGGGGCCTTTTGTGGTTCCATATGAATTTTAGGATTGCTTGTTCTAGCTTCGAGAAGAATGCTGGTGCAATTTTGATTGGGATTGCATTGAATGTGTAGACAGCTTTGGGTAGTATTGACATTTTGACAATATTTATTCTTCCAATCCATGAGCAGGGAATGTCTTTCCATTTCTTTATATCTTCTTCAATATCCTTCATAAGCTTTCTATAGTTTTCAGCATACAGATCTTTTACATCTTTGGTTAGATTTATCCCTGGGTATTTTATGCTTCTTGGTGCAATTGTGAATGGGATCAGTTTCTTTATTTGTCTTTCTGCTGCTTCATTATTAGTGTATAAAAATGCAACTGATTTCTGTACATTGATTTTGTATCCTGCAACTTTGTTGAATTCATGTATCAGTTCTAGCAGACTTCTGGTGGAGTCTATCGGATTTTCCATGTATAATAGCATGTCATCTGCAAAAAGTGAAAGCTTGACTTCATCTTTGCCAATTTTGATGCCTTTGATTTCCTTTTGTTGTCTGATTGCTGATGCTAGAACTTCCAACACTATGTTAAACAACAGCAGTGAGAGTGGACATCCCTGTCGTGTTCCTGATCTCAGGCAAAAAGCTCTCAGTTTTTCCCCATTGAGGATGATGTTAGCTGTGGGCTTTTCATAAATGGCTTTTATGATCTTTAAGTATGTTCCTTCTATCCCGACTTTCTCAAAGGTTTTTATTAAGAAATGTTGCTGAATTTTGTCAAATGCCTTTTCTGCATCGATTGACAGGATCATATGGTCTTATCTTTTCTTTTATTAATGTGATGTATCACGTTGATTGATTTGCGAATGTTGAACCAGCCCTGCATCCCAGGAATGAATCCCACTTGATCATGGTGAATAATTCTTTGTATATGCTGTTGAATTCGATTTGCTAGTATCTTATTGAAAATTTTTGCATCCATATTCATCAGGGATATTGGCCTGTAGTTCTCTTTTTTTACTGGGTCTCTGTCTGGTTTAGGAATCAAAGTAATACTGGCTTCATAGAATGAGTCTGGAAGTTTTCCTTCCCTTTCTATTTTTTGGAGTAGCTTGAGAAGGATAGGTATTATCTCTGCTTTAAACGTCTGGTAGAACTCCCCTGGGAAGCCATCTGGTCCTGGACTCTTATTTGTTGGGAGATTTTTGATGTCTGATTCAATTTCTTCACTGGTATGGGTCTGTTCAAGATTTCTATTTCCTCCTGATTGAGTTTTGGAAGCATGTGGGTGTTTAGGAATTTGTCCATTTCTTCCAGGTTGTCCAATTTGTAGGCATATAATTTTTCATAGTATTCCCTGATAATTGTTTGTATCTCTGAGGGATTGGTTGTAATAATTCCATTTTCATTCATGATTTTATCTATTTGGGTCATCTCCCTTTTCTTTTTGAGAAGCCTGGCTAGAGGTTTGTCAATTTTGTTTATTTTTTCAAAAAACCAACTCTTGGTTTCGTTGATCTGCTCTACCGTTTTTTTAGATTTTATATTGTTTATTTCTGCTCTGATCTTTATTATTTCTCTTCTTCTGCTGGGTTTAGGCTGCCTTTGCTGTTCTGCTTCTATTTCCTTTAGGCGTGCTGTTAGAGTTTGTATTTGGGATTTTTCTTGTTTCTTGAGATAGGCCTGGATTGCAATGTATTTTCCTCTCAGGACTGCTTTCGCTGCGTCCCAAAGCATTTGGATTGTTGTATTTTCGTTTTCATTTGTTTCCATATATTTTTTAATTTCTTCTCTAATTGCCTGGTTGACCCACTCATTCTTTAGTAGGGTGTTCTTTAACCTCCATGCTTTTGGAGGTTTTTCAGACTTTTTCCTGTGGCTGATTTCAAGCTTCATAACATTGTGGTCTGAAAGTATGCATGGTATGATTTCAATTCTTGTATACTTATGAAGGCTGTTTTATGACCCAGTATGTGATCTATCTTGGAGAATGTTCCATGTGCACTCGAGAAGAAAGTATATTCTGTTGCTTTGGGATGCAGAGTTCTAAATATATCTGTCAAGTCCATCTGATCCAATGTCTCATTCAGGGCCCTTGTTTCTTTATTGACCATGTGTCTAGATGATCTATCCATTTCTGTAAGTGGGGTGTTAAAGTCCCCTGCAATTACCACATTCTTATCAATAAGGTTGCTTATGTTTGTGAGTAATTGTTTTATATATTTGGGGGCTCCTGTATTCGGCACATAGACATTTATATTTGTTAGCTCTTCCTGATGGATAGACCCTGTAATTATTATATAATGCCCTTCTTCATCTCTTGTTACAGCCTTTAATTTAAAGCCTAGTTTGTCTGATATAAGTATGGCTACTCCAGCTTTCTTTTGACTTCCAGTTGCATGATAAATAGTTCTCCATCCCCTCACTCTCAATCTGAAGGTGTCGTCAGGTCTAAAATGAGTCTCTTGTAGACAGCAAATAGATGGTCTTGTTTTTTTTATCCATTCTGATACCCAGTGTCTTTTGGTTGGAGCATTTAGTCCATTTACATTCAGTGTTATTATAAAAAGATATGGGTTTAGAGTCATTGTGATGTCCGTAGGTTTCATGCTTGTAGTGATGTCTCTGGTACTTTGTCTCACAGGATCCCCCTTAGGATCTCTTGTAGGGCTGGTTTAGTGGTGACGAATTCCTTCAGTTTTTGTTTGGGAAGACCTTTATCTCTCCTTCTATTCTAAATGACAGACTTGCTGGATAAAGGATTCTCGGCTGCATATTTTTTCTGTTTATCACATTGAAGATCTCCTGCCATTCCTTTCTGGCCTGCCAAGTTTCAGAAGAGAGATCAGTCACAACTCTTATGGGTCTCCCTTTATGTTAGAGCACGTTTAACCCTAGCTGCTTTCAGAATTTTCTCTTTATCCTTGTATTTTGCCAGTTTCACTATGGTATGTCATGCAGAAGATCGATTCAAGTTACGTCTGAAGGGAGTTCTCTGTGCCTCTTGGATTTCAATGCCTTTTTCCTTCCCCAGATCAGGGAAGTTCTCAGCTATTATTTCTTCAAGTATACCTTCAGCACCTTTCCCTCTCTCTTCCTCCTCTGGAATACCAATCATGCGTACATTATTTCTCCTTAGTGCATCACTTAGTTCTCTAATTTTCCCCTCATACTCCTGGATTTTTTTTAATCTCTCTTTTTCTCAGCTTCTTCTCTTTCCATAATTTTATCTTCTAGTTCACCTATTCTCTCCTCTGCCTCTTCAATCCGAGCCGTAGTTTTCTCCATTTTATTTTGCAGCTCGTTGATAGCCTTTTTTAGCTCCTCCTGGCTGTTCCTTAGTCCCTTGATCTCTGTAGCAAGAGATTCTCTGCTGTCCTTTATACTGTTTTCAAGCCCAGCGATTAATTTTATGACTATTATTCTAAATTCACTTTCTGGTATATTGTTTAAACCATTTTTGATCAGTTCGTTAGCTGTTGTTATTTCCTGGACGTTTTTCTGAGGGGAATTCTTCCATTTCGTCATTTTGGATAGTCCCTGGAGTGGTGCGGGACTGTGGGGCACTTCCCCTGTGCTGTCTTGAATAACTTGCATTGATGGGCGGGCCACAGTCAGACCTGATGTCTGCCCCCAGCCCACCGCTGGGGCCACAGTCAGACTGGTGTATGCCTTCTCTTCCCCTCTCCTAGGGGCGGGATTCATGTGGGGTGGTGTGGCCCATCTGGGCTACTTGCACACTGCCAGGCTTGTGGTGCTGGGGATCTGGCGTATTAGCTGGGGTGGATGGGCAAGGTGCACAGGGGCGGGAGGGGTAGGCTCAGCTCGCTTTTCCTTAGGAGATCTGCTTCGGGAGGGGTCCTGCAGCACCGGGAGGGAGTCACACCCGCCGGAGTGATGGATCTGCAGAAGCACAGCGTTGGGTGTTTGCAGGGTGCAAGCAAGTTCCCTGGCAGGAACTGGTTCCCTATGGGATTTTGGCTGGGGGATGGGCGAGAGAGATGGCACTGGCCAGCGCCTTTGTTCCCCGCCAAGCTGAGTTCTGTCATCCGGGGCTCAACAACTCTCCCTCCCGTTGTCCTCTAGCCCTCTTGTTCTCTAAGCAGAGCTGTTAACTTATAACCTTCCACATGTCAAGTCCCGCTTGCTGTCTGAACATGCTCTGTCCGGCCCCTCTGCTTTTGCAAGCCAGACTCGGGGGCTCTCCTTGGCTGGCGGGCTGCCCCTCCACTCCAGCTCCCTCCTGCCAGTCCATGGAGCGCACACCGCCCCGCTGCCCTTTGTACCCTCTTCCATGGGCCTCTCATCTACGCTTGCCTCTGGAGAATCCGTTCTGCTAGTCTTCTTGCAATTTTCTGGGTTATTTAGGCAGGTGTGGGTGGAATCTAAGTGATCCACAGGATGCGGTGAGCTCAGTGTCCTCCTACGCCGCCATCTTCCCAGAAGCCTATATCCTTGTATTTAGTCTTTACAGTGAACATATGAGATAAGTAAGATCATCTTCAGTATACACCTTAATAAACTAATGCTCAGAAATATTAAATAACTTGCTGAGCTCGCACTCCTACAAAGTCACCGAGCTTGGCTGATAACCTGGAACCACATCCCCTTTATGGAAACTCCTGTGAAGCCCCTGAACTGCCATGTGAGTCTTCTCTTAGAGAATGAATAACATTCGTGGAGAGTGAGAAGTTTGGGAGGAGATTCACAATGGAAATGGTTTCACAGACTGTGTGTGTCATTAAAACAAAAACAGGGAAAACTCATTTGACTCAAACCCTCGGCTTTATCCAGCAGAAAATACCAGTGTAGAACACATTTTTGGGATGATGGGAACACCCTGCATTTGGTGGCTGCAATTTCACTCCTTGAAAGCAAAACATTATGGTTGGAGTTAAGGCCACCATGTGGCCTTCTCCCGAGCTGTGCGTTTGCCAGGGCATGGTCATATCCACCTCCTCTCTTCATTTGTATTCCATTCCCTACCCAATCTCCTTTCTGGTTATACAGGGCTCTCTCCTTAAGTCATAGCCTTTGTTGTCATGTTTTATGCCTTCAGGTTTAACAACAACAGCAAAAACCTCGCAATTATACATTTTAAAATTAATTATCTAGCCTTAGAATTTTTTAGATGACTGAAAACATTCATAGAAAAAAAAAAGCACTTTGTTTCTACATTAGATCAGATTTCTGAAAATGTGCGAAATGTACTTTGCATGTATTTCATTTAACTTTGTATATTTTATTTTAATGGGAGTATAATGAGAAACACCTCTCAATGCTTTCAGTTCATAGAAAGAAGTAGCTGTACACCAATACTCAGGGAAGTTACGAGAAATGTCTCCAAGTCTGCATTCACTCTCTGCCCCTGACATTTTTGATGGCCTCAATTCAGACAAATCCTTTAGCCTCTTGATAGGTCTATTTCACTCACTAAAAATCATATGAATCATAAATAACTAGTTCTTTCAGAATCTGTGAACTTAGACAATATTGGAAAAATATTTAAACTACATAAAAACATGTAAGATAAAAATGGAGGGAATAGGCTCTTAATTCCCCACCCTCCTTAAAAAAAAGAAAATCCTCATCCAGTGACCTGAATGCTTTGGAAACCTGGTTATTTAGAAATTAAATCATTAGAAAGGTTGCCTTCCCATGTGCTGCCATGCATCATGCAAAACACGAGCAGATTTGGATGTGTGCTTATGAATGCATGCAAGGCACTATCACCGCTAAAACCCCACCTTCACCCCACCTGCCTTTCTCTCTCTGTGTTTTGAAATCCTTTTTCTGAATGTTATCACAAAACATCTGAACCGACCAACTTGTGAATAACTTTTTCTTTATCAGCTTCCTTAACTGAAGAAACAGAAATACAGTCTTCCTGAAGTTTCTACAATATGGCAACTCTTAAATCACTGATGCTTATTTATAAATCTGTTCCCTGCAGCAAAAAAGGCTTAGCTTTTTATATATTTTTCATTCAGAAAATATTTATGTAAAATTAATCCTTCATTAAAAGTATGTATTTGTAATGAATTACCAGAGTGAGAAAAGAAAGCAATTAACATTTAGAAAATGCCAGGTCCAAGGTTTCACCAAAGAACAGTGGGGAAAAAGAAAAGGGTAATTTAGACATTGATATGGTTTATTAAGTAGAAAGAACTCATATGTTCATGAATTAGCAAGACCAATCTCAGATAATACATTCTATCAATAAAAGGAAACTAAAAAATAAATATATACTGCTTGCCACAAGGTGAGTGACAAAGGACACTCCGTCGAATAGAAAGTTGAGATACTTACATTTAAAAAGCAGCCTCTCCCCCAAGATAAATATGGAAGTTAAAAACGACTAACATTTACTGAGCATATCACTGAGCCACTCATTGAGTTAAGCATTTTCAAGATGTTGAGCTAGGGACAATTATAATCCAGTTTTACAGGTGAGAGATGATGGGTAACTTTGTTCAGTGTCCTCTAGCTAGTAAACGGCAGAACCAGAGGCTGCCGGATCCTGAGACCCATGGCTGTAAATACAGGAAGCTCTGAAATCTCAAGATCTGGAAAACTCTTAAAGAATTCTACCAAGGCTGAATTAAGATGTGTTGGGAAGAAGGAATGTAATTACCTCAGTAGGTAGGTAGAATAATAAGTATAAAAAAAGGTTGAAATGTTTGAAATTACACACAACTGATAAAAAATTTAAAAATGAGTATTTGGAAAAATAGAAATATAATCATTTCTATGAATATATATCTCTATAAATATATTTTTATGAATTCCTATGAGTAAAAGTGTTCAAAAGGTACAAACTTGCACTTACAAAATAAATAAGCCATGGGGATATACAGCATGGTGTCTGTAGTTAACAAGGCTATGTTGTATATTTGAAATCTGTTGAGAGAGTAGATCTTAAAAGTTCTCATCACAAGAAGAAAATTATAACTAAGTGTGGTTGTGGTGATGGATGTTAACCAGACTTATTGTCATGATCACTTCACAATACATACATATACTGAATCATTACATTGTACACCTGAAACTAATACAATGTCATATGTCAAGTATATCTCAATAAAAATAAATTTAAAAAAAGATATAGAGAGCCCCTCCCCCAAAAGAAACATATTAATTCCTTATTTTAGGTTAGGATAAAACCCATTTATTTTATTTTTTATTTTAGAGAGAGAGAGGGAGAGTTCGAGTAGGGGAGAGGGGCAGAGGAGAGAAAGAGAGAATTTTAACCACAGAGCCCAACATGGGGCTGGATTCCACAACCCTGGGATTGTGACCTGAGCTGAAATCAAAAGTCAGACGCTTAACTGGCAGAGCCACCCAGGGACCCCCAGAAAAAACCTATTTAATATAGCAACACAAAAGCTACATAGTAACTGAAACATACCTCTATTTAATAAAGACGTTTAATGTATTAACATAAAGTTTGTGGGGCACCTGGGTGGCTCAGTCGGTTAAGTGCCTGACTTCAGCTCAGGTCATGATCTCACCGTTCGTGAGTTTGAGCCCCACGTCAGACTCTGTGCTGAAAGCTCAGAGCCTGGAGCCTGCTTGGGATTCTGTATCTCTCTCTCTCTCTCTGCTCTTCCCCTGCTCACGTCCTGTCTCTCTCTCAAAAATAAATAAAGGTTAAAAAAAATTAAAAAAAAAACCATAAAGTTTGTTCAGAAAACAATTATTAATCTGTTTACTGAATTACTTTTCAACATCTTCAATTTCTACTACCATTTGAGCTGCATGCTGCTGCACTGTGAGCTAACATTGTTAGTTTTTCTTTGAATGTTGATTGATTTTGGAGAGCATGCATGTGGGGGAGGGGCATAGAGAGAGAGGGAGAGAGAGAATCCCAAGCAGGCTCCACACTGTCAGCACAGAGCCTGACTTGGGGATTGATCTCACAAATTGTGAGATCATGACCTGACCTGAAATCAAGAGTCAGATGTTTCTGAGCCATCCTGGTGCCCCTAACACTGTTAGTTTTATCATTTATATGAAAGTGGGGAAAAAGAGAAATTGTTCTAGGAAGCGCAATAAATATTTCATGAATTTTTGAGTTAAAGTCTGTCACAGAGAGAGTAAATTCATTTTGATTCTTTCAACAGTATATTTTGAGGTTTATTGAGTGTGCGGTACAAGAGGATGAGTAAGATGTGACTGACGCTTCAGGGAGTTCCCAGTGTAGAACAAGACATCAAATGTAAGAAAAATAAATAAAAAGGTGTGGTAATCTGATCAAGCTTACTCCCTAAATTCAGATTGTGGTGCCTCTGCTTCCTAGTCACAAACAACCTTGGGAAAGTTGTTTAGTTTTTTTTTTTTTGGGGGGGGGTGGGGCTCAGTTTCTTCATATGTAAAATGGGACTCTATTAATCCCAGTATGATCAGGTGATAATGAAGGAGACTTGTGTTAAAACAGAAAAGGGGTTAGAAAAGCCCCTGGTATATGACAAGCAATCAGTCGATGCCAGCTGCCATTACTAAACACGTGATGGGTGGCGGAACAGAGTGGGGTGGGAACACAAAGGAAGAAGAATTGATTAGCTTTCTGTGTGATGGAAATATCTCAGGGAGACGAGAGCCGATAGGACATGGGTGGGCATCTACTTGGCTGACTGGCAACAAGAGGTGTCTAGGGGAAGAGGAGCAGTGAAAACAAAGAAAGGTACAAAGGCAGGAGGCATCTGGAGGTATTTAGTGAACTGCCCCTCACAGAGTATCATTAGATGCTTTCGTGTGAGGGTGTCCATCGTAAGGGAGGTCTTTGGGGTCATGCTAACTGCCACGAATTCTGTGGGTCGGTGCCTTCCAGGGTTCCCAAAGCCCTACGATGGCAGGTTCTGTGGGACTGCCTCAGACACTACTAAGGAGAGGCTGGGATGGCCACAGTGCCTGGCCCCACCCCAGTTCTAAACCAGAACAGAACTGCTTTATCTCTTTCACACATTGTGTTTCCATGTAAGATTTTTTATTTGAAGAAAAGGATCTGCTCCATAAAAATTACTCGAATTAAAAAAATTTTTAAATGCTTACTTATTTTTGAGAGAGAGAGAGAAAAAGAGAGAGAGAGAGTGTGGGCAAGGGAGGGGTAGAGAGGGAGACACAGAATCTGAAGCAGACTCCAGGCTCTGAGCTGTCAGCACAGAGCCCGACGTGGGGCTCAAACACCTGAGATCATGACCTGAGCCAAAGTCAGATGCCCAACCGACTGAGCCACCCAGGTGTCCCAGAAACTATTTGAATTAAAAAAAAACCCTCAAATTTCTGATTAAGGGAGAAATATGTTGAGATTTGAATTTTGGAATAACTTTGGGAATACTTATTTAGTTATTTAGCAAAGATTAGATAGCACTTAATATGTAACCAGAAACCCTTCTCAATATTTTATAGATATTAATTGATGGAGATTGGGGAGGAGGATGTGAAAAATATAAGACAAGTGCTTCTCCAACAACTCAGCACCTTTAGCACTGAGAGCCCTCATGTATTCAGCTTAAAAAAAAACATTATCAGTACTTTCTGCTTCTTTTGAACTTTACATTTTTTTTCTTCACATAGTTGTGAGAACAAACATTTAAAGAATTTGGGGCTAAAAATTTTTTTTCACTACTTTGCACGTTGGACTTATTAGGAATTATTCTGATAGACAGGAACTCAGAATAGGCATAATTTAGGCTTTCCCGGGATTGGGGCGGGGCAGAAGTGGTAATGATCACATGCCCTGCTGAGAACCAGGCATAGCTCTCAACAGCATCGGTACCACTCCTCGGAGGGTGTATTGAGGATCTCTGCAGATGGTTTTGGTTGCCACAAAAACAGAGAGGGTGCTGCTGGTATTTAGTGGGCAGAGGCCAGGGATGCTAGGTACCCTCCAATGTACAGAGTAGTTCCCCATCCTACATGGCTTTCCTATATGCATGAAGGTAAAACACCTGGGTATAAGTACAGAAGCCTGCAACCTAACACTTTTACACAAGGTGGAACACATAGCATTTTTGGCATGGTTTTCATATATACTGAATTTATCAGGAATGGCACTAGCGTGTGTATGGAGGAAAGACTGTATTTTGTTCAGGTTTTTTATTTGCCGGGAGTTGTTCACTGTTTTGGAAAATAACATCACAAGGCAGTAACACTGCTCTTGGCATTTGAGTTTCCAATACACTCACCTGTATCAGTCAGGCTTTGTAGCTGTCACACTCACCATGAGTCTATGGTGAGTCTACCTCGGGATAGATGCAAGTGTTTGATTACTTCATTATGTCACCTACTGACGTTGTGCTTCAGGGCATTTATATATTTTTCCTTTATGTCTAGGGCATTGTATTTGTTTCTTTGAGATAGTCTGTGCAGGGAGGTTATATTGAAATTTCTTTGAGGCAAATAAAGATGTCTCGTAAAATATTTGCTATAAAAACGGAGCTTGGAGTATGACAGGGTTGAGAGTCAATGTGTCAAAATAGCACAAAAGCAGTTTCCAACCATTCAAGTTTCTCTTATATTACAGTGGATGGGGAATCAGTTTCATTTCTTGATTTGACTTTAACTTTTCCAAGCGGAGGCCATTTTTATTCACACGCTGTGGAAAATGGAGGATGATAAAGCACTCCAAAAGCAAGACAACTTTTGTGTGCATGCCACACAAGGGTCCAGTCATCAGTGTGCTGGGGGTGGTTCATCTGGCAGGCCCACACCACGGTCCTGGGAAAGATGCTTGAGGTTATTGTATGTCTGTGATTTGGGAAAATATACTTCCAGCATCAGGTGCCAGGCTAGCTGCTTGTCTTGACATGCAGTCAAAAGTAATTCAGGAGGTGATTCTAACTCTGCCTTTTTTGTACTGGAGACAAGTGGTTCTTAATAATTTGTTAATATAGGGACTGAGCCCTGGGTGGCTCAGTCGGTTTTCATCTGACTTCTGCTCAGGTCATGATCTCACAGTCCATGAGTTCGAGCCCCACGTCGGGCTCTGTACCAACAGCTCATAGTCTGGAGCCTTCTTCAGATTCTGTGTCTCCCTCTCTCTCTACCCCTCCCCCACTTACCCTCTGTCTGTCTCTCTCTCAAAAATGAATAAACATTAACAAAAATTTGTTCATCTATTTTGTATACATATAACAAAAATGCAACTATTCATTCTGTGTCAAATTTCCCAGCATGTAAAAATAATCAAAATACAAATTCTTTGAAAAAATTATTTCTTAAAAAAAAAAAGACAAATTTTGATTTCCTTCTCTGGTCTTTCATCTCTTTGGCCTAATATTTTCATCAAATTGTGCCAGTTTATCAATAATGCATTTGTCAGTATATGATTTACATCTGTCCAAAGCAAGATGTTGTAGACTTTTTTGAGTTAACCTGGGTCTATATACTTTTGAACAAACTCAACTCAGCATGGACTATTTGGTTACTTCATGGACTTGTTTTTATTTGACAAGAGCTTCTCTAGCGGTTGCATCAAAATATTTTTCAGTCGAGATGCCTCAAGCTCACTAACTGATCATTTTATGTTACAAGTACATTTCTAAGTATTAATCTTTTGTTTCCATAAAATAAGTTGGAATACTTATTAAAATGTTTTCCAAGGAAATGAGGAAAAGATATATATCTATAATGGGATAGGAAGCAGAGGGAGTGATAGATAGAAACCATGCTTTCTAATCACTAAACCTTCCATTCACAAACTAAGATAAATTCTTGTTTTATAACTCTACTGGGTATTTCTGAACAGCCTGTTGGCAGGGACCATCTTAACAACAAGTAAAAATATTTGATTCACAGTTCTAGAGGCCCTGAATATGACTGTCAATTTCCTTCCTCTTTTAATACTATTATTAGTTGTATCTAATATATACTAAATTCTGGTAATTGGTGGTTCATGTAGATCCTGAGGCCACTTACATTGCTATTTACTGCAGTTGTGTCTTTAATTAAAACAATAATTTCCATGAATAGATAGAACAGCAAAGCTTAATTCAGGACTAGTTAATGTCTAACTTCCAATTTACTTGTTAGGATTAATCGTGCAAGGCAAATGTGACAATAACCAGTCATTACTTTTTAATTTTTGTTCAGCAGTGTGATAAGGGGGACATATTTTCTGGTTATTCAGAGGTCCTTAGAAATAGTTCATATCAAAAAACTTTCTTAGATAACTAACTAGATCATAATATCTAATTATTCTAAATATCTAACTAGATAATTCTGAAGTAGATAATTCTCGTGACTCTTAAGGATTCTAATTGGACAATTTGGTATCTTGAAAAACATATTTGTTAGACCCCTTTATGGGCTCTTAATATAAGGGTTTTTATCTTGATTTTATAAATATATATTTTGAAAATATTCACCATGAGCAAAATAGTGTGCAAGGTGCCAGTCTTGTTCAACAGTATCCCTAGTGCTGGGCTTATTGGGAATAATGGGAATGAAATCTGATGAATAGCAGTTACTCTTTCTAAGGATTACACAATCTGCTAAATATCACCCCAGTCTCCTATAAGAATTAGTAACAGTTTCTCTTATTTCAGAACCTAATTATTTTCTGTCTAGAATAACACTTTTTCTATCTTTCAATTTTCTTTGTATCCCACCTTAACAAATACAGTGCCTTAGTTTACCATTTATGGCTCACAGTGAGATAACCCAAAGCCTACTTTTTCATTCATTTTCCTCTTCCCTTCTCATGCTCTAACCCATCACCCAGTCCGTGAAGCATTTTCTGAGGTCTTGTATTACAAAGGGATCTTGTTCCCCTTGATGCTGCAGATATTCTCCCATGCTTCTTTACAGGAATCACCACATTTGATCTAGTTTTCTAATTGCTTATGTATGTGTATTTCCCAACTCTAACTGTTATGTTTCGGAGGGCTGGGCTTCTTTTACTGTGTACCTTTATTAGACCAGATACCTACACACACACACACACATACACACACACAGAAGTAGCCCATTCTCAATAGTACCCATTTGTCTTTGACAACACTTTCTGAGAAATTTTAGGTTAAAAATTTTCAGATGTATTATTTAGTTTGGAATATTTTCATAAAATATCAACAATGCCAACATGTTTTTTAAACTATCATATCCTCAGAAAGCTTTAGGATTTATACTTTAGAGTTTGAAATGCAAAAATGTGAGGACATGCCAAAGAAAACATGACATTTATATAGGCATGATTAAATTAGTAGACATCATTGGTCTCTTATGTACCCACAGCTTCCAAAATTCCACCACGAAATTCAGTCACATTCACTCAATGACATTTATGTCATGTGTTCTGATTGGTTAGTACCTACAGCTTTCCAGTTGTTAAGTATTTTGAATACAGCCACATATATATCAATTCTTGCTTTAGTGTCAAGTCACAGGGTCTCTTTTCCCATTACAATGGCTGAGTGTTTTATTGGCCAATACAGAGAAGCTATGACCCAGTTTTCTCTGTAGGGTTAACTGAGTTAAAGCAGCTTATAGTGACTCCAACACCAAGGTATTTCCTGAAAAAAAAAAAAAACCCTCTCAGTTGAATAATTAGAAAGAGCACTGAAGAGAATATGCTCATTGAGAAGTTGAACATTGTGTAGTTCTGAGAAAATGAAAGTTGTAGGAATGTATTTGTTTTGGGGCCATTACCTATGTAACTCATTCTTTTAAGAAGGTGGTCCTGAAATGTGTATAATTTCTTTTCAAATACTGTATAAAAATGAAAATAACATTCAATAAGATAGAAGCCCCTCCTTTGAAAAGAAATGTTACATTTATACCATTTTTACAATGGAATAGAAATGTACTTACAGTCGTCATAAACCTTCTCCTCTAAATTTGCATTCATCTTTACATGGAGAGTTTTCAATACAAAAACATTCAGAGATATTTTTTAGGTAGGCTCCACGCCCAATGTGAGGCTTGAACATACAACCCTGAAATCAAGAGTCATAGGCTCCACCAACTGAGCCAGCCAGGTGCCTCAAACATTTAGAAAATTTTAAAAACATAATTTTTTGACATTATCTCAAATAGTTTTTGAAATATTTGTTTCCTTCACATAATAAACAACATATGGCCTTTACTTTTGAAGACAATGAGGATATATATAGTTTTGTTCTAAAGTCATTATTTGGAAAAAATCTTTAATACTTAAGAAATTGTAGAGAAACTTGGAATACAATGTGATAGTACATTTTGTGCCAACTTGACTAAACAACAGCATGTCCAGAGATTTGGTCAAACATTATTCTGGTGTGTCTGTGAGGGTATTTTTGAACGAGAATAGCACTTTAATCTTTAGACTGGGTAAAGAAGATTGCCTCCCTAATGTGGGTGGCCCTCATCCAGTCAGTTGAAGGCCTGAATAGAATAAAAAAGGCCAACCCTCCCTCAAGTAAGAGGGAACACCTTCTGACCCATGGTTTGAGCTTGGACACTGATTTTTTCCTGATTTTGGATTTGAACTGAAACATTGACTCTTCTTGGGGTGCAATCCTGCTGGCTTTCTATCTGGAACTTAAACCATCAGCTCTCCTGGGCTTCCCTTTTGCTGACTGCAGATCTTGGGACTTCTTAGCTTCCATAATTGTATAAGCCAATTCCTTAAAATAAACTTCTTTATAAACATAAATATATTCACTATATATGTATGTGAAATCCTGTTGGTAGTGTTTCTCTAGAGAACCTTGACTAATGGACACTATATAAATTAGAATTTGGAACCACTGACAGAAAGTCCCTTGAGTCACTATCTAACTTATGTTTAAAAAAATCATCTGATTATATATACCCTACATATATCATTTCTAAATGAAATAGATTGGTTATCTTCTCATAGTGTGTTTTCCAATAAATAAAATATTTATAGCAATAAATGTTAGATCCATCCCTTTTTCCTCAACCTGATTCAATTCAAATGATAATCATCTAATCATCGGCATTTCTCCACAGAAATATGATGACTTAAAAAACATTTAATACATTTCATATTTCAAAATGAGAAATTCTTTGAATTATAAATTATTCCTCTCCATGGCTGATTGCTATCTTTTAGGGTAATAAGGATTTAAAACAGACCACATCAAATGTAATTTGAAACTCCATTCTTCAAAAACACTGAGTATCAAGAAATCTTGAAACTTCTTGGTTTTTGCATTCATATTTTAAAATCATTTTGATTTTCATATCTATTATTTATTTTTATAATACATATTTCAGAATCATACATATATATCAACTGCCTTTATTAGGCTTTTGTGATATAATAGGAGATCATGTAGTAAAAATCTTTGTCTTCACTGAATTTTGATTTTTTTTCTTGGGAGGAGTGGAGAATACAAACCGAAACAAAAAGTACTTAATATATTAGAAAAACACATGCTATGGGGAAAAAATAAAGGGAAGGAGGAGAAGGAGAAGGGCAGTAGGATGGGGAGGGTCATGACATATCAAGTTTAAATAGTCTGAAGAAACCTCCCTGAAAAGGTGATATTAAAACAGACTTAACGGAAATGAGGAAGTGATACATATCTATATATCTATATATAATAAAGATATTTACACGTATATATATTTCCTTAGAAAAGCACTGCCGGCACTAGAGCTGATGATTTCAGAAAACTGAGAAGGCCAATGTAGCTGGAGTGGAGCGACCAAGGTGGAGAGGAAGAGATGAAACCAGAGAGATGGGACCTTGTAGACCATTCAAAAGTCTTTAGCTTTTACTCCTAAGTAAGATGAGGAGCCACTGCAGTGCTTTGCACAAAGTATTTACACGATCTCCATGATGGTTAATAGGATCACTCTGTTACAGGGGAGAGAATAAACTTTAAGGGGCAAGATGGAAGCAAGGAGACTAGGAAATGGACTATTGCAACATTTCATGTGAGAGAGGATGCCATTCCATGTTGGTTCCATGTGAGCATTGATTGCTTGCAGATGATGACATACTTGACTTTTCACACTATAGCAGTAGGATCAGTACTCTCTCTGGCAAATTCTTAGAGAATTTTTTCTGTATATGCAAAATGAATGCAGTTTTGTTTTGATATATTTTTGAAAACTAATCACAGCTCTGATAGCGAAGTACTTAATTACTAAAGAATACTAAGAATAAGGCCATTTATATACAAAAAAAATGTACTTCTGGGGAAGTACTTGGGTGACAAATATTTTCATGTGGATGGGAGCAAAGCACTGATGGGGTAGGAGTAGTGTTGTTATAATAACATTTTTAGTTGAATTATACTATAATTTGTTATTTTCTTTGTGTTTTTTCTTTATGAAAAACTTACAATTTTTATGCCTTTTAAAAATATATAGGATCAGAAGAGTCTACAATGAATAACACTGACCCTGTGTGCTTTTGGCTGTTTCCTTACACATCTGAAAGTTTTAGTTTTCCCCTTACAGAAATTGTGTGACAGGGAGAGAAGCAAATGCCATCATCCTGTCTTCAAACCCACCCCCGACACTAAATTATCTCACAGTGTAGCTTCATGTTGCAATATTGAGTCCCTAAGCTGAAAGCATCAGTTTTACTGATTATATAATAACTTCTGGCTAATCAATTCATCCTTTGGTTTTATATTTAATCATCATAATTACATGGGTGAGAACTAGTTCTGGAAATATCTGACCTTATCCTTCCAAGGCATCTCTAGCTGAAAAAAGAGCACTTTAGAACAATGGTTCTCAACTGGGTCAATTTTATGTCCCAGGGAACCTTTGGAATGTCGGGAGACATTTTTGATTGTTACTTTTGTACAGAAGGTACTTGTAGCACCTCGTGGCTAAGAATTCTGCCAAACATCCTACATACAGATCACTGGACAGCTCTTGTCGACATAGTCCCAAATGTCAGTAGTATTTAGACTGAAAAACCCTGCTGGAGAACAACAGCTTAGAAGCACTTGAATGGGGTGGATGGCATTCCAAGCAGACAGAACTTTTCGTTGGTTTGAAGAAATCAGACTGTACAGATTGGCCCTCCTGGGGCTAGAGGGAGTTAACGCACCACCAAAACAGTCTTTTCCATAGAGTAACTCAAGCAGCAGTTTGGCACTTGCCATAGTGTATTATAGAGATTGCTTTGGGGTTTAATGAAACACAAAGAGCTATAAAAGCATCTCCAATAAAATACTAGTGAGATTTCACACATTGGAATTGAGGGATAAGAGGGTGATGGCATGGCTTCCCAGATTTAAAGGAATATTTTCCCACTTATTCAATTAATTTCTTTTGTAGCCTAATGGTGATGGTAGATGTCCATCCTGCATTGAGGATTTAAGCTCCATTGCCTGATGAAGAAAATCCAGAGATTTATAGCTTATCTTTCTTTTCCCTCCTGTTGATCAAACATACATCTGAAGACTACAAATTGCATTAACAAAGACAAACTATCAGGAACAATTCTTCATAGGCTATTTATCAAATCTGTAAATGTGATGGAGCAATCCAGGAAATTCTCCCTCATTACGTTATTTCATCAACTGTCAGCTGCACAGATTTTCACTTTTTAACCTTTCTGAAACAAGGTTTACTTTACAATGCAAGGCGTTGTGCAGTCACTGTCAGCCAGGTAGCAGTTATGCTTCAGTTATGTAAAAATCTTCTGATAAGGTAATGTCACCATCAGTGTATACCTTATTCAATAAAATAAGGGTGGATTCCTAGAAGTCTACTAACAGAGGCGTAGCCAACACCTTCTGGCCACAAGGAAACTCACATGCATAATAAAAAGAGGATCCAGACTCTCACAAATTGTATTTTGAAAGATTCTTCATACCTATTAATTCACACAGTTCCTTCATAAATTATTCTAGAAAGAGTATGCAAACAATTAGAATATGGGAAGTACTCAGGCCTCTGAGACCCAAAAAGCCAGATCACAATAACAGAATCTTTTCTCAAGATACCTTTGGAATTGTAGAGAACAGCAAGCTTCTTCCTTCTACTGAATCTCACTTGAATGTATCTGAACTTTATTAACATTGTTCCCTGACCTACTGGACTGTTTCTGGTTCTTTAAAACACAGGCCAGGTACACTTGTACACTCCATGGTACCCGCCATTATTCCCATTTCCATACAGTAGAGAACCATACAAGTAAGAGATAAAACAGAACAGCTAGAGACAGTTTCCTGCAATAACTTCCAAGGTTTGCACCTTTGTTATGAATTAGGGACAGCTATAAGAAGAGCTCTAAATGCTCAAGTGACAAAATCCACCTTTCACACATGCTGCATAAACTTCAGATTTCTCTGAAGAGCATTGCTATGTTTATGAAATGCCACTTAGTTTACAAATAGGAGGACCTCCTATTTGGAGATGGGCCAATGTTATGGAGGGCAATTGAATGCCAAAGACTTTTTCCAAAAAATAACTTTGTTGGGAAAGACCAGACTCAGAGCAAGACAAACAGACTTCCTGAAACTGGGATAAAAATTGGAATTGGGTGCCACTCACTTCTGGAATTGAGGAACCATCACTGCTACTCATCATTCACAAGCAAGAGCAGCTGAGACTTTGGTTCCAGAGTAGGACTGAGTTCTTTTCTCCACTGAAGAAAGAAGAGAGGAGATTTATCTCTCTCTGAAATGCCCAAAGACTAAACTATCGGTGAAATGGTAGGGATATCAGCTCATTAGTGTCTCCCTGTAAAAGAGCAATCCACAGAAGCAATCCACATCAGACTACAGAAATATTTTCCAACTGGAGTGGTTAAAATGCTGTCTTCAGAAATGGTCCTCTGCCTTTACCATAGGCTGGGAACAGAGCAAAAAGACAGAACTCAGCACAAGTGCACTTTTCAGGATTTGTATCACTGCCCTACAGTCCACTGAAAACATTATTTTGCTTTACATTTTCCTCGCATCTGTATAATTATGCAAATGTCCAAGGAACCAAGGTCTTCTAGATAGTGTTGAAGAAATAATAAGTAAAATAAGTATTTTACAATTGGTACAAGAAAATTTCTAATATGCAAAGTGTCAATTTTTAGTTTCCCTTATGGTTTATTCTGATAAAATTTCAATACCTTTAATCTAATATGACTTCAATATTGAAGTTTTTGTCTGATTAGTCACTTGCCCAAAGCCTTCTCTGTCTACTTATACATATTAAACTACCCTGTAGTACTTGCATTGCAACTTTGAGCCAAAGAAAAACAGAACTGTTGACAATGGCCAAAAATTAAAATATTAAAAAAGTAAATTCCAAACCAAAAAACATTTGGACCTAGTCTAGGATGCTTTTCTAATTAAAGTTCTTATACCATTTCCACAATTTCAACTATTTAAATATACCTCTTGTCCTCATCTCAGATTTCGTTCTTTTGTTCTTCTAAATCACAATCAATTTCTAAATCATAGAATTATAGATTTTTCAAAATGAAACTTAGTGAGCAATTGAATAGTAGTGATAAAAAATAAAATAAGAAAAATGACAAGTGATTCTTATATCTACAAGTCTGGGAGGAAATTTGGAAAACTAATTTAAAAAGTGAATTAGAATTTTTTGCTCCTTAGTAGCACTTTTATAATATCAAATATTCATAGAGTTGGATGGACTTTCAGGATCATCTAGTTCAAACTCTGGCCAGACACAAGAATCTACACAGCAGCAATTGAGGTTTTATTTAAGTGCCTCAAATCTTCTCTCTACTACTCTGTAGATGATTTTGCTTCATACTTCATAGAGATAAATGGATACCAGGCAGAAATGCCTTATCTAATTTTTTTTAAGTTTATTTATTTATTTTGAGAGAGAGAGAGAGAGAGAGCGAGCGCACGCATGAGTGGGGGAAGGGCCGGGAGAGAGGAAAGAATCCCAAGCAGGCTCTGTACTGTTAGTGCAAGCCCGATGCAGGGTTCAATCTCACAAACTGTGGGATTGGGACTTGAGCTGAATGAACTCAAGAGTCTATTTAACTGACTGAGCTACCCAGGAGCTCCAGGAATGCCTTATCTTCTTAAGATGAAGTAGACCAGTCTATTCATACACTTTGCCAGTGATATGTTGGCAAATGTTTAACAAACATTAGTCCATGAAAAATAAAAGCCTTTATTTGTATCATATGCTGATTACCATGGTGTAAATATTAATGTCAGGTCCTATTTACACAAGTGAATCAAGTTTGTGTGCTGGTAGGGGAAACACAGTGTATGCATGGATCATGAAAATACTTTAACCGATTACTTGAGGGAATCATATCAGTTTGAAGTAATTAATAAAATACATGCTCACTTATTCTACACTCATATAAAGTATACCACATTAACTTAAATTGCTGTTTATTGGTAAATGTCTTGACCACTAATGTTAAGGAAGGGTTGAAAAAACCTTGATATCTTTCCTTGGTTATGAGTCTTGGTAAGTGAATTATAAAACATTTGTCCATATTTCATGTATATTTTCACACTCTAGACAAAATCTAACTGATAAAATTTTTACATGAATGCTACGTAGATGGGCTTTCTTAAACATTTTGGCAAAAGATGACAACATAACTCATAGAGTTGATCCCTGCTCCTTTGTTGCTGTGAACACACACTGGCTTGCATCTTTCAGCATTAATATTGTACCTCACAGGCTGCTGTGCAGGCTTCCCACCCTAGTCTACCCTTCACATTTTAGTGACCCTTAAGATTTCTTCCCTGGGCTCTCTCCTTTTTTCTCTCTGCGCACTCTCCCCTGTTGATCTCAGTCAGTCCTGATGTTTCAAGGATCAAAAGTTGACAGTTCTCCCAGATCACTCTCCAGCCCAAAGGCCTCTCTTGAGCTTTAAAATGTGCAAACTCAATTGTCCATTAGACATCTCCATTTGAATAACCAAACTAGGTACCAAACTGAACAATTCTCCTCCAGGTCTACATAAGCATACTTCTATCTGCCAATGTTGTCTATCTCCATCCAGCTGAAAAATAATTTTCCCCTATGAGAGACTTTATCATACTCATTCTGAGTTGCCTCTTATCCTTCCCCTCACGAGAGGGTGCGCTCCATCCTCTTCACTGTGGCATCCCCAGCACCCAGCACTGTACTTTACAAATACATTTTCTCCGTTAGTATTCATTAAAACCTATTTTTCTCTAAGGTATTAGGGAAAAGATCTATGGATTTTTTAGGCTTCCAGCCCTGTCTAAAATCCAGACACTACATTTCTTAGATAAGTGCCAAAATTGAGTATTTATTAAGTGAGTGTGGTCAAATTCTGTATAGATTATACACTATAATCAGTTTTCCCATTGCTGCACCAATAATAAGCTTTAGGACGGCTAATCCAGTATAAGTCACGACTTTCAAATATGCCAGTTCAATGCCTGAATGCCTTGTCATTATTCTCATTTTTGATGCCTTTTTCTTTCCAATTACATGCTTGAAGCACAACACACTGAAGTACAATTCTTCTTCCTTAATATCATAGTGGTTTAAATTTAGATTCTTTAGAATTTTAAGGGAAATGCATATAGAAAAGGATTGAAAAAGCTGTTAATACTTCACAAGAAAATTCAACTCTGCTAAGTGCAATTCTAAAAGAAAAAAAGTCAGACCCTGAAAATTTCTCTATTCAACAATGAGCTTTATACTTATATTCGTAGTGGTTACTTTGCTTGCTTTTGCTCTTTGTCATAAGGTCTCCATGGACCCACTGTGTGATTAGACCTAAGTGATGAGCCACAGGCAAAACCTTTGAACAACTGACTTCTCAAGTTCAAACTGGGCTCCACTATAACCTGGAGAGGACACCATTTGAATGGGGAAATTATGGGCAGGAGGAAGAGTACTAAGTGGTTTGCCAGTCTGAAGATCTCTACTGTTTTAGAAAATCTAACATTCTTCCCTCACATAAGTCTAGAAGGTGTCTATGGGATGGGAATAGAGGGCGACGGCAGGGTTATCTAAGTCTGCTAGACTGTCATTGTAACATCTAAACATACAGTGAAACTCGCAGTCTGTGTTAGCGAGGGCCAGGAGCTGCAGAGTTGCTGTCCCTATGTAGGGAATCTTTCTGAAGTGAGTAATGAACTTACATGAATGAAAATGTTAATGGTATGTGAGCATGGATATTTATACATTCAGACATTTTTATTACTTTGCTGACATTTGATCAGATATTTAGAAGTCTTTGGAGTGACTAACTCACAAACCTACATTGTCAATTTTCACAAGTACTAGACAATATAAAATCAGTCTTAATAACAGCTTTGACAGGATTTAATAAAGCACACAAAGAAAACTTGTAATTTGCACACACTAATTTACACATATGTATAACTGAGAAATGATTTTGGAAGATGTTAGCCTCCCATCTGTACCACACAGAGAAAAAAATGGGAAAAAATGACGTACCAACTGTCAATAAACAATTTTAAATGTATTTTCATGTTCTCATCCCAAAATAAAATTTTCAGTGCCTAAAATGTATTTTCTGAGCTTTCTTGCTAAGGTGGTATTTTGTTTCCATTTGAGTCTATAATTTCTATACATGTGTCACAATATGTTGATTTCCAGGACCTAAATTATTATTTTTTAAGACTGCATAATCAGATTTAGTCAGTGTAGTTTGTGGTTGAGAAACAAAAGAGAGTAATTTGGCCATTTGGTCAAATGTATGGATAGTTCTTCAGTTTTACTTTTCTTCTGAATTTTTGAAAGCTCAACTTCTTGCATTGAGATTATAATTTCTACTCTTCTGAGAATCTCTCTCTCTCTCTCTCTCTCTCTCTACTTATATATATATGTATAGATATATATGTATATACATATATGGGGATACATATCTATATCTATCTATATCTATCTATATCTATCTATCTATCTATCTATATCTATCTATCTATCTATCTATCTATCTATCTATCTATCTATAGAGAGAGATATCTAAGCAGATCTATCTATCTATCTATCTATCTATCTATCTATATCTAGTGGACTTAGAGAACCCTGCTGTCATCTTTTATTCCCATTACATAGACACATTCTAGATTTATGTGAGGGGAGAATATTAGACTTTATATATAATATATATATATGTAAGCAAGACCTGAGCTGAGATCAAGAGTCAGACATTTAACCCATTGAGCTACCCAGGCACCTCTCTCCTGAGTTATTTATGAAATCATGATGCACACCAGCCTGCCTTATGCTTGAATGTTGAGATTTCTAGATTACAGAGTTAAGTAGTCTTTGTTAACTTTCTTGCTTGTTTTAAGCTCTAACTTATAGTCAATCATTTGGTAGCATTCAAATGTCTCATTGAGTATGGTACAAGTTAGGATTAAGTAGTTTGAATAAGATATTAATGTAAATCTCTGGGTAAGAAGTATAGTTCCAGATTAATATGACAGGATACTGTTTCTAAGAATATGAATCGATTTCCTTTGCCAATATTTGTTCATGGAATTTGCTATTCTACTATGGAGGCCTTTTTATCTTCCCCAGACAAGTAGAGGCACTAATTACTAATTTAGTGGGGAGTTACTTGGGGTTGAAGGAATATGAAAGGTGTCATTACAGGACCTGAGAGTACAAAAATAACACAGTCATAAGTTAAAAAAGAAAAACAAGTTAGTCTAGGTAGATGAGAGAAAATTCTGATGTAAACTTGCAGAATAAATTTTTAGCTCCCTCTTCTAACTCATTCCTGGACTGGAAGAGGTGGGAAGTAGAAAGACTAAAAAAGATTTCATAGGTCAGACCTCACAGTTCAGCCTGAACAGCCAGCAGCAGGCTGTCAACAGAGCAGAAGCTGGTAATAAGGAGCTGTATGGTTTGTTCTTCTCAGTTCTATTTGATGAGGTTAATACAGCCAGTATTGTTATTAAGTATTTCTTAAATGCCACCTAGCCTACATTAGTTATGAGTATCAATCCATTTACTCCTCACAAGAATCCTATAATAAGTACAATTATTATTAATTCCACTTTATGAAAAGGGAAACAGAGGCACAAAAGGTGAAATGTCCAGGATCACACAACCAGTAAGTGCTGAGGCCAGGATGTCAACCTGCCAGAGACCATATTCCTCACCACCACTTACTACCCATCCAAGTAACCAACCTGTGTATCACCTGTTTATTGTCCAGCAGGAGTGCAACCCAAGAACTTGCCCATGAACCCTACAGACAGATGACCAAGTCTTAAGTTGTATCTACTGTGTGTAGATAGCTCTATTTCAGTGGCTGGGGAAAATCACTCATAATCCTCCAAGAATGCATGGCAAGGACCCTGGATAGCTAGAAGGGGTGACGAATGGGTAGGGATGGACTAGATGGAACCAACTGATGAACTCCCACGAGGGCAATGGCAGTAGTGGCACACATAACTTTTGGCTACTCAAATAGTTTTGATACTTTCATTTGTGTAGTTTCAAGGAGACTCAAGCATATTGAACACTGCATGCAAGCTTTGCTCAGCTACTGCGGACACCTATTAGAGGAGGCTGAGCCTGTCAATCTCCTGTGAATCACCTGGTAGAGCATGTGAGACACTGGGGAGGGAAGCTAAGCCCACTGACTTCTAAAGCCTTTGTTTTTCAGAAGCTTGATAATTCTGTAATTCCAGAGAGATATTGCTGCTCTTTCTGTAGTTTCTATCTTTTAATGTTGGCAGCTCAAACAGGTTCTGGGATGCTGGAGTAAAGCTACTTATTAAAAAATAATTAACAGTGAGATCACCATGAGCGAGGATGGGTTTTAACAAAAGAGCTCATGGAATTTTCAGAGTATTAAAATTGCTATATGTGAGCCTGAAAACTAAAATTAGCAACAATGAATAGGAAATGAGGCACAATGGTTAATGTCCACATCGGCCACAGTTGACTGTCTGCTGTTTTGAATCCTAATATTTTTTAGACTTATTTGTATTAAATACTTTTCAGGACATAAATACACACATAGTCACACAGATGAAATGACTGCATTTTATTTTTGAAGCGTAGCAGAGGAGTCTTCATATACGTCTACTATTGTTAACATTTAATATATATGAACATTTAAAAAAGTCCCATTTATAGGTATTCCCTTCAATACCTAGAGAAGGAATGCTCCACAAATCCTTAGCATGTGCAGATACCCAGCTATTAATGAAGGTGAGGTGGTTTCCCATTTTCTACACACAGACACATATACGTGCACATTGAGAAATACACATGTTCGTACACAGTTAAATCCATAAAGTACTGCATTTTTCTTATGATTTGACTTTTCAAGTAAAAAAAATGTATGAAAATGTGGCATAAAGTGATGAAAGAGAGACATCCATAGTATTAAATTGTATTGAGTGCCCACCATGTGTACAAGGTATGACAGTCACTGGGGACAAAGATGAATGAGATGTGGGTCTGATTCCAAAGAGCTTCTGGTATGGAGGGGACAGAGGTAGGAGATGTGAAGGAGACAGATAAATATAAGTAGTGTGTGATAAGGGCATCATCAGGTGTACCACATTTAGGCACAAATAAGACATGTCAAAGGCCTCTGTAAGGCAGGCATCCACACATGACATATGACATGAGACTCTTAACAGCAAAAGACCTGTTGGAACTTTAAGAGGAGTATCAAGGGATTCATTTGTGATGAGTGAATACATGCTTCAAAATAAAAGTAGTGGCCATATAGTGAATGCCTACTTTATATTCATTTTCTCTAATTCTCACAATCTTGGAAGGTTGTTTTACAGGCGAAATAATCTAAGCTTCAGGGAGGTTCAGTGACTTACACAATGTCACAGCAGGAGAGTGGCAGAGCTGGGATTCAATGCTAGGTCTCGCCACAATTTCACACCAATAAAGCAAGAATGAACTTGTTCAGCCTTGGCTCTGCTGATGTTCTTTTCTGTAGCCAGGGACACTCTTTTCCCAGGGTGTCTGTTCTGAGATCGGCTGCTTCCTCATTTCTGTACTTTGAGTTGTTGTAGATTATCTCACACTTGGCTGTGGAGATTGTGTTGGGTAAAGACTGCATCAATGGCTTCCCGGTTTTGCTTCCCCCCAATATGCTCAGCAAAGTGTTGGCTTCCTACTTTCCTTGTTAACCCCTGGTGTGGCTCTTGTTGGTTTGGTTGATCCTGCAGCCTTCAGTCTATTGTAAGCATTCAGCACTCTCTGCTGGATCAGTGATGTGGGGCGTGCTGGGGCAAAGGGAAGAGATTTATTCTAGTCCCTTTGGCAAGAAGAATTGCTTCTTTGTTGAGGTTAGAGTTGCAAACAGATGCCCCTTTGTACAGTGTCATGATACTTCCTGGGTAACACCATTAAATGTTTCCTGGGCAGCAGAAGCTCTGGGGTCATTGCTGAATTACCATTTAACTTCCACTGGTATGTGAGCCTCCAACTGTTTTGTTCAACTGCACTACTGAACTCTGCACGTGATAAAAGTAGGATTCTCATGAACTGGATCTTTGACAAAAGGAATCATGCCCTGAATCTTTGAGAAGACAAACCTGTTTTGTTCAAACTATGTACTAGATGTCCCACATAATATATGCATCACACATAGTAGGTGTTCAATAAATGCTTATTGAGTAACGAACTTGGAGAAGCAGCTGGTGTTTTCTGTGTTGTGTGTGTGTGTGTGTGTGTGTGTGTGTGTGTGTGTTTCTGCAGTGTTCCTTTTCTCCCTGGAGAAGCATAATTATGTTAACTACCCACACTAAAAGATAATTTAGGTGATCAGATAATATGAGGTAATAGTTACATAGAGAAAGGAATAAATATATAGGTTAGATCAGAAGACATTTTGGGGTGTGGGTAATACTATCCTGACTAAATGCTACATCAGAGTGGCTAATAATCACAAATAAAGTGGCTATTTTATCCATTCTTTTCTCTTACACACACACACTCACACACAATCCCTTTTCTGCTTTTCTAGTAATATTTTTGAATATGCATAGAAAGCTGATACACAATTTCTAGGAGAAGCAAAATGACAAGAGGACCAGAACAATTGTACTATGAGTTCCCTAAGCAAAAGGATAAAATATTAAGATAATTCTTTTTAGAATCTCTGGACAACTTACCTTTATAAAAAATAGATCTAGAAAGGCTTTGAGAGGTCAAACCTAACAGCTGTTTGTTTTCCTTAGGAATTGTTTCAAAACATAGGAACGTATAATGAAGGGCAATTTATTGTATGGAAGAGAGAGATATTTTCTTGCCTCATTTAGTTTTGGTAAAGAAGCTGGCTTAACTCTAGTTAATGTGTTTCCATTTAGATTTACTTTCGAAAGGGGAACATCTTTCCTCTGGCCTTCAGCTTTATTTAACCTCTGGAGATGGAAGGAAAAATTAAATGTGATTAAGGAAAGTAAGAGATCCAAGAAACACAGAAACTACCAAATTGGCCTTAGGAGAAATAGAAAATCTGAACAGACCTATAACAAATAAAGAGATTGAATCAGTAATAAAAAACCTCCCAAGAAAAAAAGCCCAGGATCAGATGCCTTCACTGGTGAATACCAGATGAATGTAAAATTAGTGTGGCTTAAAGATGAGGGAGAATATTTCATATGGTAAAAGGGCTTATATTGTATCCTAAGGAATGGGTAGGCATTGGTCACAGATGAGATGAGTAGAGTCATTGCTTGCAAGTAAGTAACAGAATGAAATGGACACAGCAGGGAGGATAGAGATAAGGACAACTTTGTTCAGTGTAATGGTTTATGTTGTACAGGAAATTGATAATGGATATGTAGGTTAGGGCCAAACAAATGAAGTTCTTAAATGGTGATGTGAAGAGTTGGGACATTATCCTAGATGGGATCAATTAGAAGATTGTGGGCAAGGCTATGATATTACAAAAGGAGATTTTTAGAAGATACATTTAATTGTATTCATGATGAATTGAAAACATGGGAGAACATAATAGATGACTGATTAGGAGGTTTTGATGGTGATTCAGGCAAGATTATCATAGGAAAAGGATGATTACACTGAGATTGAAAGAAAACAATTATATGGACATGAAACTTAGTGGCCAATAACTTATAAAAGGTGAATTAGAGTTGAAAAACTATTAGATGATTCCAAGGTTTATAAGATGAAAAACTAGAAGGACAGTGGAAACACTATCAAAAATGGAGGGACTAGGGCAAAAAACCAGATTTGCAGCATGAACAATGAATGCAACTGGACATTCAGAGTTTGAGATCCTAGGAGCATATCAGGGTGGAAATTTCCTATAGGGCAAATATCCAGGACAGGATTTAGAGAGAAAATCCAGGTTAGGGGATATAGATTTGAAAATCATTGCTTGACCACTTCTAGTAGTCTCCCAAAGGGTTTCAGAGAGCTCTAGATAAGTGACGTAAATAGTACTTTAAATCATTATTTAATGGGGGAACTCTTCACCTTTCCTCTTGCATTTGTGTATTCCAGCCAGAATGAAGAAACAGAGATGTGCTATGAGATACAGAGGAGTGCTCCCATAGAGTACCACCCCACAAGTAAGTTGCTTCTTCTGAATGATTCTCCTACTGGGCTCCCCTTCTTTCCTGTTCATGCCCAACTCAGCTCAGTTCTGAGGATTTGATGGGGGTGGGGGGAGTCTTCTGTGTAAGACTGTGCTTGGTGCTATAAGAAACATGAGTCGTGTAGGAAATATAAACTCAAATGTATACAGTCTAGTTGAATTTTCAGGAAAATTTATGTGTAAATACGTTTGTGGTCTCTGCTTGCCCCATTATTCAAGCTGTGTGGCGTGCCTTCATGTAGAACATTGCCACTTCCTCTCTGAGATGTATGTTGAGTTCAGTTGAGAAGGTCCATGTCCAATTGTAAGCTGGCTTATCTGGCAGGGGCCTTGAGAAAAATATATTCTATTAAAGGCAGTTTCCTAGTATAAAATGTGAGATAAGGGTACTAAGTGTCAAAAGCAAACACACTAAGAGCAACTAAACTAAGACACATGAGCTTCACACTTAGGCTTTCAAAGAGGAGATCTCTAGAAAATTTCTCAAGACCCAATGGCACAACAATGCCTAATGAGTGAATCAAGAGAAGACAAAAATCAGATTTTTATATTAAGCTCCTACCAATTTTGAAAAAAGAGCCCATACAAATCTGTTAACAAAATTCACCACCTTTCACAATTCACTGTCAGAAAAGTGTTACGTTCAGCTAACAAATGATCACTGACCAGCCTAAAACTATTCCTTTCTTTCCTCGCCATTTTAATTTATCTTTCTTCTCACAAGGCTGAGTGGGTCCTCAGTCACCCTCAGTTAATGAATGGCCGCAAGAACTCTGCCAATTCAGATTTGTTTGCTGAATGAATTTTTACAAGTACCTGATTTTCCACTGCTGTGGCTATGAGTTTAATTGGATCATGTGTTGGTGGATCAGGATGAATTGGGAAGTAAAGCAAAAACAAAAACAGAAACAAAACAGAAAACAGGGACTCACAAAAAGGTAGCTTCAGCTGGGTCAGCAGCTATACTGGAGGGATCAGACAAAGTGAAAGGGAGGTGGTCAGAGGCTAGGGTGGGAGATGGGGATGGGGTGGGGAATGGGATAATAGTAAAATAGTGCCCTCTTGCTCCCCATACCCAGGGAAGAGCTCCTTTCTGAGTAGGAAGACTTAGATTCAGGAAAAGGTAGGAGGTACCTCAGGTCCTGCCCATGAGAGATGAAAGAGTCTAAAGCAAGGACGCCCTTTATTTCTTTACCCAACCTGCCTGGTCCACTTAAAACTACTTGCAGGCCTGTGGTGACTCTTGTTGAGGATATGGTCGCTTCTCACAATTTATCCTTGGGAAATTTAATTCACTGTACCAAACTATTTCCTTTCATCAAGCCTCAGGTGCATTTCTGTAATAAGAAGGAGTCAAAAGAGATAATCTCTAAGCTTTCTTCCAACTTTAACATTCCATGGCTTTGGAGAAGGTACAGAAAACTATTTGCTAAGAAGGGAATTCAGGCAGATGTAATTTACCCACAAGTCATTTCTGCATTTTCATTTATAGTTTTTGAAGCCAATCTCCTGAGGGTAAATCACACAGATATTTCACAACTGCTACAAGCCCCCAATTATAATTCTTTTACTGGTAGTGGCCGAGGGTGTAGAACAAGTACAAACACTTCTAAAACCATTGAAGCATTATGAAACTTGTTGACATCTTAGTTCTCAGTGTAGCAGTGCCTGTTATTGCTGATAATGTCCACAGCTTTCCCCTTCTGAGCTCATAATTTGATAGTTAAATACTATATCTTGTCTTCATCACCCTGCTTCTCCAAAAGCTGTTAGTGACTTTTTAGAGAAGAATGTATGCAAAACATTGCCAAGAATTTTAAACATTATGTTTCATTATAGTAACTTCTTTCTTCCTTACTTCCTCCCTCCCTCCCTCTCTCCCTCTTTCCTCCTTTCTTCCTCTCTCTTCCTCTCTTTCTCCCTCCCCGTCCTCCCATCCCCTCCCCTTCCCTTCCCTTTCCTTACTTTCAGCATTCCTAGAAAAGATCTGGAAGAGCCATGAAAAATCAATCAGGGTGATGAGCATTCAGTGGTCATTCCTGCAGGCAGCCTTTCCTAAACAGCAATGGATGGCTGAGTCCAATTCAAGTCAGCCCCTTAAACCTTACCTGCTTTGATAGGAGTTTTGGTTAACGATAACAAGAGGAAGGGATTAGAGTGGAAGATAAAGAAAGCTGTTGGCCTAGTGCTCTCTGTAATTCTCTACCCAGAATAAACGAGAAACATTGGAAAATATTCTGAAAGTGAAGTTTCAAAATTTCTACAGTAAATATTCACTTGTAATTGAGCATTTTGGGCGAACATGGCTATGAGTCTGAATGGTGCGGAAGCTTAGATAATAAAGTCAATATGGTAAATTCTAGAAAGAAGGTTCCTGTGTGGAAGTGAAAGAGAAAATTTATTAGGAATATATTAGAAGAAAAGCTAGCAAAATGTTTTTTAAGATCAGCTCAATAGGTGATCCTGAATGATATTTCTTTTAGTTACTTGGGGTACAGGATCTTCAGAAAATGATATAAGTCAAATCAGTGGTGGTGCTCCTTTTAAGGCTTCTAGAAAATAGTACCCCTTTTATTTAACCAGATAATAAGAGTTTTATTATTTTCTACCCATAATAACTTATTTTCTCATCTAAACATCTCGATTGAACTCCTTCATACACATTCTTACTTTAGATCTGACTTTCTGACTTTTGACCATTCACTCCAAAATTGGTGTTCCAATGGCTGCCTACTTCTGCCAGTATCAAAACACAAAATCAACATGACAAAAAATAATTATGTGATTCAAGAGGCTGTAGTGTCACTCAACCTCATTTGCTACACCAAATCTGGAGAACACCTGAGTTAAGTGGCCCAGGGGAGTGTCCTCAGATGGGGGGAATAAGGGAGAGAAGATGGTAGCCATTTTTACATTGTTTTGCATGGTATTTATTGATCCAGGAAACAAACACAAAATTCTGAATAAAATGACTTGGAAACAAAAAACAATACAAAATAATTATTGCTAACAGTTCTAAACACCATCTTCAGAACTGTGAACCTTGGATTCTAGTGGTTATTTTGTGCTTTTTAATCTTGCTTTACACTTCAGTTTTAGGTTGTATTGTGCTCCTCTCTTCTTCCCACACAGAAAAACCCACCCAATTTACAGTCATTGACAGTTGTGTATACATGAAAGGAGATGAAGGTAATGACAAGACAATTCAAAAAAACTGCTTCAGTCTTCCAGTTCACTTTGCAAAAGGACTATACCCATAGATAACTTCTATCATAATACAGACCAGTCTGCACAGGGCACCTGAAGTTGTCAGGCTATATAAATATATTGCCAGTTACTCACACCTTATACACTTGTAAATAGATAAAGTTCAATTCAGATGAACCTCATGAAAGGAGAATGTGTTATATTAGGAAGAGTTAGGTACCTGTGGGGGATATCTTCCATTTAGCACAATGACTGTGGGGAATAGGGTTATGGTATGTTTGTGTAAGACATGAGTAATTTGGCATCATTGCCTTTTTTCTTCCTTTCTCTTTTTCTGTCATCAGTTGCCTATGTCAGCATTCCAAACTCAGGTTTCAGTATGATCACTCCAATTCTCCATAGGCAACTTTAATTTCACACTTTTTCTTTTCTTGCCTCCACTACTTTACAAGAGAAGGGGGCATGACATTGCCAAGTCATGCCAGCGTACCTCCCTGGCCAGGAATGACAACAGATGAGCAATGTTATAAACCATGGGTATCATGGATTTTGACCTAATCCCAATTGTATTGCATACCACTTACAAATGTGATTGGTGACAGCAGAAATAAAGAGGTAATTCACTAATAACATTTGAGTCATCAACAAACAGTAAAGGATAAGCTTTGCATTTCTCATTCTTGATGTAGATAAATAATTTCCCCTTAAATCTCAAAGATAGATTTGATGTACTTTGGTTTTATATTTTGTTTGTAAATGAGAATTTTAGAAATGGTATGTACATAAAGCTTACTAGCTGAAAAGCTTACTAGCTTACTAGGTTATTTTCATATAACCTAACCCATTCCATGGTTTATAAGATATCTTTAAAATATACTGTAAGTAAGCCTCAGCTCTAACCAACTTCTTCACAAGGGAAAGTTCCTTATATCCTTACATATAACTATATCCTTAGATTCTCATGTGGAGAAATGATGTGGGATGAGCCCTTTGACAGCACTCATTTGCTTATTCATTTTACACAGTAATAGCATTCATTCATTTATATGTTTTCTTACCTATTTATTGCATGCCTAATATGAACCAATGTTTTAGTTGCTGGGCATATCATAGGAGCAAAAAATATGAAGCCCCTCTTCCTGTGGAGCTTCTATTCTTGAGGAAAGAGACAGATAACAACCACTACCACAACCATTGCAGTGGCAAACAGCTCAACAAATCAAGATATAATACGTAAGAAGACAAATAAAACAGGGAGAGTGAGCACAATGTGATGAGTGCCATTTCAGATCAGGTGTGAGGGACAGCAGAGACCTGAATGAAGGTCTCATCAGGAAGGACAAGTTTGAGAGTCACTGAAGGAAGGTTTATCTTCTGATGGGCTACATTTACACCACACTAATCTAACAAGGCAATCAGAAAATAATATTAAATCAACCATTTGGTCTAATAAACATAATCTAAGAAGTGATCTGTCCTCTGAATCTGAATTTTTCATTCTTTATACCAGCTGTTTTTAATGGCACATGAATACAAAATAAGATATAGTCTTAGATTCACCAGTTCTCAGGGCAAAATAAAATCCCTGGGTACAGCTTCTGATGGTGAATCATCTTTGGTGATTATCACTCTTTTCTTATTCTGGAATTTTGGCAGCAAGTGATAAATCCAGGCAGTAGTTGGAAGCAGTGATTGCCGTCTCCCCGAGTGTGCAGTGAGTAAGTAGCTGTCACATGCCAGCAGGGATATCAGCAAACTAGATGGTGCTCACAGCAATCAGTCAACCAACAGAGATGCATTGAGTGATTTGAACTTAAAAAAATAAATCATTCTGCTGCTTTATGGAGAATGGACTCTCTGGAGAAAGAGTCAAAATGGGAAAACAGATGTGTGAAGGGCATCAGGAGTTCAAGTTGGAGCTGCCTGATACGTATGTTGAGAAGGCACATGGGTTATGCATGCCTAGGGTTTAGGGACAAAATGTCAGGGATAAAGATACAAATGTTACAGTCATGAGAGTGTAGATGGCCTCTAAAGCCATGGACCAGACATGATTACAATGGAGAGAGTTACCCAGTAAAGAGAAGGAGGCCCAGTACCAAGCTCTGGAGCATTCTGATTTTTGCAGTCTCACAAGGAAAGGAAGCCAGGAAAGAAAACCAAGGCCAGGCACACTACAGGGAAGCCTGGAGAGTGTGACTTGAGGAAAGGCAAACCAAGGGAAGAGAATGTTTCAAAAAGGGAATGCCCCTCTGTGTCAAATGCTGTTGCAAAATGACTAGTAATTGTAGTAGAGTAATAATTTAACACTACTGGTAATAGTAGTAATGATAATAGCTAATGTGCTTATACCCTTATTATTTGTCAAATATTATTTTAAGTGTTTGCACGGATTATCCCATACAATCCTCACAATATTCCATATAATCCATCCTCACATGGATCATCTCATACAATTGTACATGGTGAATACAGGTACTGTCACAATTTTACAGATGAGGAGACTGTGAAACAGAATATCGGTAACAGGCTACTTCGTCATGTAATCTGATTACTTGATTTAGGAAGATAGAGACAGTTGATAGTCTTAAATGGAGCTGTTTCTGTAAAGCAGTGTAGGCTCTGGGCTGACTGGAGTGGTTTGAAGAGCAAAGGGGAGTGACAAAGTAGAGAGAGTGGATATGCACACACACACCATTAGCGTGTCTAGCACCTAAAATATTCAATAGTTGGTGGCTATTATTAAATAGTGCTGACAATATTTTATTGCAGTTATTCTTTCAGATAACTGTCTTTGTTGCTGAACTATGAGTACTCTTTGAGGGCACACCTTGTATTTTTTTACCTCTGTATTTCAGCCCTTACTCCAATTTCTCTCATCAGTTGAGTGTTCAATTAGTGTTGAGTAGGGTTAGAATAAGGAAGAAGTTAAAGGAGGAAATTCATTTTGGAATGGCTTTATAGAGAGGTAGTAAATCAAGTATAGTATCAGCAAAGATGCTCAGACCATTGTTGAGTTCAACATACAAAATTTTGTGAAACGTTAGGGCAATAATTTATCCAAAATGTTCATTTACAGGATGATAGGTCTGTCTAGATCAGAGGTCCAAAGCTCAAAAGCCTAGGGCGATCAGGCTCCAATGGAAGTGAGTACATTGAGCCAGTTGTAAGCTTTGGAATAAGAAGACTGGGGCACATTGGAGAAAAGCCAGAAATCTAAAATTTTTATATGAAATTTTGTAATGCTGACATCTAATTCAATTTTTAATTTTTTAAAAAATGTTTATTTATTTTTGAAAGAGAGACAGAGCATGAGCAGGGCAAGAGGGGAGAGAGACACACACACAGAATCTGAAACAGGCTCCAGGCTCCGAGCTGTCAGCACAGAGCCCGACGCGGGGCTCGAACTCACACACGGCGAGATCATGGCCTGAGCCGAAGTTGGACACTTAAACGACTGAGCCACTCAGGCGCCCCTCAATTTTTTGATAATACCGTTCAGTGTAAAAACAAAAGACATCTGTGGAATGCAACTGGTCCAAGGGGCACTAATTTGACTTCTGGTCTGCACAAGGTCAATCCCGCTAGTCAAGAGAGTTGATTTGGGGGAGGGGGAAGGCAGAAATTGATCAAACTTACAGTAAAAAAGTGAATTAAAGAATTTTTTGACATAGTGTATCAGATTTTTAGATAGCATGACAGCTGATAGCTTAAAAATAAGAACCACAGAAGAAAAAATATATTTCAAGGTCTTTAATGAGAGTAGAAAGAGAAGCATAGGTAACCTGCCATAATTAGTATTTAAAGCAGATCTGCCTGAAGAATTGTGTGATCCAAGGAAAATCCAGATGCATGGGGATGGCTCTAAGGATCACTGTATGGTGTACAGTGTATTATATCTCTCTCCCAGTTTTGGTGATAGACTGAGGCAGCGTTCAGAGACGTGGAGGGTGTGAGGTCGACTTTTACTAAGGGAAAAAATGTCTTCCACAGTCAGGTACATATTTTGTAACCTCTCCGTACTCTCCACAGCATACTGCTTAGATCAAAAGAATGTATCTACAGAGACATGTGGAACATTATATTCTACAAAACTGTTGCCTGTACAATGCTGACAAATAATATTCTAATCTATCATTTAGTCTTAAATGATTTTTTTAGGCAAATCAATCACACTGTCTCCTAGGTAACCTCATAAGAAGTTTTCTTTCATTTTCTTTCACACATCACACCACTTCTCCTAATGGGATCTTAGGGGTTTGGCACCAAGAGAATGTGGAACTAAAGTGCTGTATGCAGGGGCCAGCTAATTCTTCAATGATGTGGACGTCAACTAAATTACTTCTTTTGATCAACAGGACAGCAGAGTGCTTTGTTGTCTGAATCCATAGAATGATACATCATTCATACAGAGATAGACCAAAGAAAGATTACGTAACCTAAAAAATTCTTTAAAAAGGCAGTAGTGGATTTTTAAAGTATATTGGTACATCAGAATAAATTAGTGGGAAGCTGACTAACAATAATACTGTCTATCTTATCCCCCTATCTAAGTCTATAGTAATTGCTTAGTAGATAGTTCCCGGATTGAACTGAGCAATCACAGTACTTGAGCAAATAAATATGGAATGTCAGTTTACTCACAATTTTTTTTTTTTTTTTACAAATAAACAATGTTTGAACAAGTTACCCAAAAGAACAGGCTATCTTTCTTTAATGTGTTTCTGTTTTGACTGAATAATCTGTACAAGTTTCTTACCTGATATTTAAAAATAAGTAGTTCAATAAGCCTCAAATTTTAAATTAAAAATGAAAATTGATTACTTAAAATATAGCTCAAATCATAGATACACCTAGTACAATACTGTGGAAAGAATAAACTTTGCAACATGACATTCCTTAGGTCTAATATTATATACAATGACCCATCAAGGTTTACAATATGTAACTTTGTATCTTACCTCCCCCAAAGAATATATATGTCCTGGAAGAGAGAATCATATAGACTTCTTATTTGGGTTCCTGTGGCTACTTCTTGCATCTAATCATTTTTAAGCCTATATAAAACATGTCTAAATTAGAAATTTAAGCTTGTAAGAATATTATCTAAGGATACCTCCTTACTCGCACCACAGGCAGGCCAACAGAAAATAAAACTCTAACAACAGAACGTTAGAACAGAGTTATTAGGCCAGGAAATCAAGGGCCGAAAAGTAGTGTGCCTAAGTTTCTACAGCTAATCAATAGGAGGGCTGCAAGTAGAATCCTAGATTGATGTTCCTTTACTTTATTAATGGACTGTTTTACAATTAAAAGCATGATATTCAAGGAAGACTTGAGAACTATAAATAAGATTCTAATTTAATTTTTGAATTTATTATGGATATTAGCCCAACCATTTTCTAAATGGAGGCACAAAAATATAAAATCGTAAACCTTAATGGATCCAGTATTAATGTCAGATTATAGATCAAAAAAGCAAATGTTTAAGATCTTACATCACTATTATTTTGGAAGATGACTGAATTATTCTACACAAAAGTCTCACAACCAGTACATGCCTTTGAGCCATGCAAGTATGTGTCTCCTGCTTTTTTTTCCTTCTCTGACTTAGGAGGCTTCACATGCAAATATCATTGCTTGGTACAGTGAAACATGAAACAAGATAGCTGCTGACTATGGAAAGCCAAAGAGCACGGCAGCTTGCTTTAAGTGAGATCATTTAAAAATCAGTTTGCTTTAAGTTCATAAAATGTCATTTCATTAAACTGTTATCATGTATGAAATATCACAGCCATGCCAATGCTGTTTTATTTTTATAGCGAAGATATAAAAATGTCCCTTTATTATATAGTAGCACAAAGCACATTTTATATACATTTTGTTGAAATATTTATGAAATGATAGATCCCTAAGCTTAATTTTGAAATTTACTAAATAAAATCTCAGGGGTTGGTCTCTCCATGTATCCACTTCAACAGCATATGTACAGATCTGGAATTTACAGATATACTCTTTACTACTCTTATTCTGTATCCAAAGCAGTATTATATAGTGTCCAGTACATGATAAATACTTGTCACAGGTTGATAAAGGAAGCAGTTTGCCTGATTCTGACTTTCTGCTTGGTTACTCTTGCTGAGATTATTGGCCCAATGACTATGGCTAGAGATTGTAGAGAAGGAGATATAGAATAGGCACGCAAACCAGAAACAAATCAGAGGTGGAGGCATCAGACTGCTTTGTGCCCCAGTGTGGTGGTGGTAGTGGCCGGGGCCTTCTGGGTATTTACTGGTGACAGAAGAAGCCCTATAATGTTTCAGTCTCCTACAAATTTTAGGCCCTTCTATGCCACTCAAGCACTGTATGCACCAGAAACTAGAAACAGGACAAGCAACAGACGTCCTTCTTGATTCATTATGTGAGTGGGTGTCTGATTATACTTCCCATGTAATTCCTACAGGCAGGGGGAATAGCCAAAACACTACCAAGCTCAAATAGCCTGAGCATTAACCAGTCAGGGTGGGAGAGAAGAGCCTTAGTAGCATCCTGCTGAATATCCACATTGCCACAGTGAATGGTTTCAGTTTGGTAGGAAGAGGGTCCTCTCTGCTTTCCAAATGGGCTGGACTAAGCCTCTGTATTCCACTGCTCCAGAGGTGCCTGCTGCTGCCCTGTCACGCTCAGAACAGACGGAGAACGAGTGATGGAAAGTTAATATTGCCTTGAGAGTCTTAACCTTTTCAGCTGCTGACAAAGCGGCTCGCGGTCTGCCTGTTACTGCATCGCTCGGTTCAATTTCTTTTTTAATCATTTTGGGAAAGAAGAGGTAGGTGAGGAGTAGGGGCATGAAAGGCTTAAGAATACTTATAGTTAGGGGCGCCTGGGTGGCTCAGTCAGTTGAGAATCTGACTTCGGCTCAGGTCATGATCTCGCAGTCTGTGGGTTCGAGCTCCACGTCGGGCTCTGTGCTGACAGCTCAGAGCCTGGGGCCTGTTTTGGATTCTGTGTCTCCCTCTCTTTCTTCCCCTCCCCTGCTCACACTCTGTCTCTTTCTCTCTCAAAAATAAATAAACATTAAAAAATTAAAAAAAAAATACTTGTAGTTATCCATACTCTCAACAAACTGAAGTTCAACTTAGGCAAGAAAATATATCCCGAGAGTAATTGTAAAAGTTGCATTTTAACAGTGAAAATGACCATTCAAACAATCTGTATTTTTTTAAGGCAATTTGTAGAAAATAAAGAGCAAGTATTTGGATATTTCTTCTATTCAGATAAATGACAAGTTTGCAGTGCCAACAGTTTTTCTTCTTCAGGTCTTTGCATCCTGATTAAACCCTCATTTTCTTTATCGTCAAATAACTATCTCCAGCTGGTAAACTGCACCGAAGCACTGGCTTCAGAATACCCAGACACATTCATGGGAAGATTTTAATTCAGAGAAACACTATTTTTGTTAAATAGCTAATAATAACTATTTAAAAATTTTTGTCTGTTACTTTATTTAAACATAAAAAAATGAAGTTAAATCAATATATGACTATGGTAAAAATTCAAACAATATTGAAGAAAAGAAAATGGAAAGAACATCTCCTTTTCTTTACCCCCAATTATAGTTCTCTTCTGTAAAATAAATTACGGTTTACAGTTTCTTGTTTATTCTTCCAGAATAAGGAAAAAAATGGAAAGAAGGACGAAAGGAGGGGAGGAGGAAGAAATAAGAACGATGCATACAGTGGGATTATTCGGTGTACTCCTTAGCATTTGGCTTTGTTTTATAGTATACTTTGGAACCCCTTCCCTACTTAGATCATTTTTGAGAAGTTTTTATTATGGGAATTTTCAAATACACAGCAAAATATGAAGTTTGGTACAATAAGCCCTGATATACCCCCATCAATTAAAATTGTTAACATTTTACCCAATTTGCTTATTTCATCTATTAACCATTTGTCTTTATTTCTTTGCTGAATCATGTCAAAGTAAACTGCAGATATCATGGTACTTCATTCCCAACTACTTCAGGACTTATCACTTAAAACAAAGAAAGAATAGGGGTGACTGGGTGACTCAGTTGGTTGAGCGTCCGACTTCATCTCAGGTCATGGTCTCACAGTTCATGAGTTTGAGCCCTGTGTGAGGCTTTGTGCTGACAGCTCAGAGACTGGAGCCTGCTTAGGACTCTGTCTCCTTCTCTCTCTGCCCGTCCCTAGCTTGTGTTCTGTCTCTGTCTGTCTCTCTCTCTTTTTCAAAAATAAATAAACATTAAAAAAAATAAAAACAAACATTATCCCATACATTTTTGTACCTAACAAAACCAACAATAATTCTCAAATATTATCTGAATCCAGTGACTACTAAAATATCTCCAATTATTTCCCAAGTATCATTACTAGATATGTTTTCTAACTTGTATTTAATTAAGAATCATACTTTGAATGTGGATACCAAATCTTGTCAATTTCTTATAATCTAGAACAATGCTCCACTCTGCATTTAAAAAAGTTAGACTGACTCTATGAAGAGATGAAAATTGTTCGGTTGTTTCCTCAGGGTGTTACTTGTTCCTCTATTCACTCACCTTTTTCATCAGCTAGCCAATATACTTACAGTTCATGAATGGCAAGAAGTGCATTTTATGCATTTAATCTCATTTAATCCTCAAAACAAAGCTGAGACATTAATACTATTGCTACATCTATTTTGCTGATAAGAAAACGGAAGTCGGAGAGATTAACTCAATTCTCTAAGGTCACATATCATTTGTGTTTTCCTCCCTGTTCTTTGTGTGTGTCTCACATAGTTTTATCTAGTATTATATCATTTAGAGTTGAAAGGACTTAATTTTATAAAGAAAAAAAAGGCCCAGAGAGACCAGTTGTGTGATAGGCCTAGTCATGTAATTATTTAGTATGTAATTTTCAAATGTTAAAAGCATTTAATGAGTCGGTGTTGCTGTGGAAGGTCAGCTGGATCTTCACATGGTGGCATTACATTTGTGAATCTGCCAAGGTACAGAGCAGCGTTTACAAAGTGTGATATGCAAGGTAATGTTAGGCCCATGCATAAGTAATTTTTATTTTTGCAGTTATTTATTTTTATGCATTTTATTTTATTTTATATTATTTTATTTATTTTATTTTATTTTATTTTATTTTATTATTTTATTTTTTACATTTATTTATTTTTGAGACAGAGAGAGACAGAGCATGAACGGGGGAGGGTCAGAGAGAGGGAGACACAGAATCCGAAACAGGCTCCAGGCTCCTAGCTGTCAGCACAGAGCCCGACGCGGGGCCCGAACTCACGGACCGCGAGATCATGACCTGAGCCGAAGTCGGCCGCTTAACCGACTGAGCCACCCAGGCGCCCCTTATGCATTTTAGAGAAATACTATAACTAGTACACAAACCTTATATATTATTCTTTAGCTTGAGGCTCAGTTAAAAATAAAGGTGAGTTAACTTAAAATAAATTTAAAGAGAAATGTTAGGACAATAATGGGACAGAGAGCATATAGTTAGGGCAAAAACATCATGATAATGGAGGGGAATGACTCCAAAGAGGAGCTCTGTCTTTTAGGGTGAGGTAATATTATCCTAATTCATGTATAAAATCAGAGTGCAAATGTATCAATATATAATGAGAAATAAAATAGTTGTGTGTACTGAAATGCTCATCTATGTAGCAAATACATTATCTGCCTGTAGGCAGAACCCAAAATTAAAACAAAGAAAATTATTTAAATCATTCTTAGGTTTAACAACTTCAGGTCAAATATGCCAAGTTTATCCATCTTCAGAACAGTGGTGGCCTTGACAATGGGACCTATTGAAGCTCCACTGTCCAAAATTTCCTATCTCTTAGAGGTTACAAGGTGACCAATTCTCTCTTCTAGCTGATTAGATATGTTCACACTCAATATAGTCACTAGAAAGCCATGTCTGGAAGGGTGTTTTGCCTTTCAAAGGAATCATTAAATATCTCTGCTCCAACCCATCACTTTTTTGGATATACAATGTAACTCAGAGGTTATACTTACTTCTCTTACATCTAATTATGGTAGGCTCCAAATACTAACAGTTGGTGCTAGTGATCTTACCCTAGACTGTTGGCGTGTCCCCTTACTCTGTGAGTTTTCTCCTATACTACTTAGCAGGAAGTAATTTTCTCAGAACAAAGAACATTTCTCACCCTAAGGAATCTGAAACCTATAAAATCCCTCTCATGGGATTAGCATCTCACTCTGAACACATTTATATTAAGTAAAATATATAATAAGTAAAATATATCCTCTTACTGCTTGTAGTTAATACAATGAAGATGTAGGCATGGTAATTTGCTACCAAAGTCCCACAGAGCTTAAACAATTTGCTCCTGGCTATCTTTCCTTCCTCTACTTTTTTTGTTACATTTACCTAATTCGGTAATAGAGATAAGGGGAGGATTTTGAGCGAATTCTTATCACTATATTCATTCAAAGGATCTAAAAATGAGGGTTGTTAAATCCACTACCGAGTTTGTCTATTTTTACCTTTTTAGGTAAATGCTGCTGGTTGCTGTGGATTCAGATGAAACCTGGAGACCAGGTACATTCATCTTCAAAGGTTAGCCACATATCCACCTATGTTCAGGTTAGGGATTAGAGATACATTTGGAGTTTTGATTGAATGGTACAGCAAGCCAAATTTCCAAATAAGACTATAGAAGCAACTATCTCAATTCCGCCCCCCAAGAGTTTACTCTCACAGGCTTGCAGCTAAATCAATATATGTGTTGACATACCAAGGGCCACCTCCACTAAGAGTTTTGGTTTATTGTCTCCAATTCACAACAGGATATCATATTAGGAAAATTATTTGGGATAAAAAGCACAGTGCATACTGTTAAGAGAATCCAAGGACAAGCTGCAAAACTGAAAGAAAACATTTACAAAGCACATACATTATAAAAGATTGCTCGCTAGATAGAATATGTACAGAACTATCAAATCCCGATAATGAGAAAACAATCATCCTCAGTTTTAAAAAGGAGATGAGCAAACAAATTGAATAGAAACTTCACCAAAGAATATATGCAGATGGAAAATAAGCACATGAAAAGTTATTCAAAATCGTCAGGAATTAGAGGAATACAGATTCAATTCACAAGATCTCACCACACACCTGTTAGCATGTCTCACTTAAAAATTTTGACCAGACCAACTGCTGCAAGAATGCAGAGCAACTAGGATTTTCATGAAGTGCTAGTGGTGGGAATACAAAACAGTACAGCCGCATCAGAAAATGGTTTGTAGTTTATTTAAGGAGTTGAGCATACACTTATCATGGGACCCAGCTATTCCACTTCCAGATATTTATCCAAGAGAAATGAAGACATACATCCACACAAAATCCGTACACAAATGTTTCTAGTAGCTTTATTCATAACTGACCTAAACTGGAAATAATTCAAATGTCATGAACTGGTGAAGGGATAAACAAATTGTGGTACCTTCACACAATGGTATACCACTCAGCACTGAAAAGGATAAACTGCTGATATGTAGCACCATGGATAAATCTCAAGTGCATGATGCTAGAAGAAAGAAGCCAGACTCGAAAGGCTACATACTATATGAAATTCCATTTTCATAGTCCTTTGTGAAAAAGGTAAAATGATAGGGAAAGAAATCAATTAGTGGTTGTTTGGACAGTGCAATGAAGGAAAGGAGGAGACTGATGATAAAAGAATATGGTAGAACTTTTGGGGTGGTGGAAATATTCTATATCTTGATTGTGATGATAGTATAGGTTTGTCAAAACTCATAGAACTATACATTAAAAAGGGCAAACAGTATCATATGTAAAGTATGCCTTAAAAATACCTGACAAACACAAACACAAAACAACAGATGGATATACTTGCATTATTGAGGCCTGAGCCTTACTGATCCCAAACCATAACTAGACCAACAGCATCTGTCATTCTGGCCTGAGATTTTATTGTTTTCTGGCCAATGGAAGGGCTATTGTTTAATGTTAGGAAAGGAATTAAGAGAGCATTATTAATATTTAAGGTTCTTTTCTTTGTCAAATGGATGAAAACTGAGGATGTCCTATTAATTAAACAAATGTCTACTGAGGACATACTATGTTCCAGGCTCTGCTGCAACATTAGTTGGCAGAATGAAACTGCAGACAAAAATCTCTGCTCTTTTTGACAGAGATTATTAGAGAAGACAAAAATAAATGATAACCTAGATAAAATATATCTTATGTTAGATGGTCATAAGTTTGATGGAGGAAACAGAAAAAGCAGAGAACAAGGTAGTGAGAGCCAGTGGTATGGAGGTAGGTGGGTATGGTAAAGTTCTATCATGAAATCATTAAATATACGTGTGTCCTGTATTATACTGGGCACAGAAGCTAAAATGATGAGGAAAAATAGATAGTCTTTGACTTCCTGGAGCATTTGTCTAGTGGAGGAGAGACATTAAATAGCTATATAAACATGAAAACATACACTGCAATAATTGCTTTATATTTTGAAGAAAATTGTATGAAGGGTTCTATAATCAAACAAGTTTGAGAATGTTGAGGGGGCGCCTGGGTGGCACAGTTGGTTAAGCGTCCGACTTCAGCCAGGTCACGATCTCGCGGTCTGTGAGTTCGAGCCCCGCGTCGGGCTCTGGGCTGATGGCTCAGAGCCTGGAGCCTGTTTCCGATTCTGTCTCCCTCTCTCTCTGCCCCTCCCCCGTTCATGCTCTGTCTCTCTCTGTCCCAAAAATAAATAAACGTTGAAAAAAAAAATTAAAAAAAAAAAAAAAAAAAGAGAATGTTGTATACCATATGCAACCCTTTCTACTCCTCCCTTATTAATATATTAACATATTAGGAAACCCAAGAGTCTCCACAGTGACTATAAACATGTTTAATTGAATATTTTCCAAATGTATCTGTCTGTGGAATAATTTGTCTACTAGTATCTCATACAATGTTCTATTGAAAGAGACCATAGGGACGTGCCTGGGTGACTCAGTAGGTTGGGTGTCTGACTCTTGATTTCGGCTGAGGTCATGATCTCATGATCAACTGAGTCCAGTGTTGGGCTCTGCACTGAGTGTGGAGCTTCCTTGGGATTCTCTCTCTCTCCCCCGCCCTCTCTCTCTCTCCCCCTCCCCCACTTGCCCTCTCTCAAAATAAATAAATAAACATTAAAAAAGGAAGAGACACAGGAATAAATATTCATAGTATATTTTTTTCAATTATTCTTTCTTCATTAAATGGATATTAGCAGAAAGATAAAAAGGTAAGCCAAAACCACCAAGGAGAAAAAAAATATACTTTTGTTCGATATTTCTCTGTTTTTTGGTCTTTGAATAAGAGAATGAATCAGGAACTGAAAAGAACTGCGTGCTTTCTCCAGATCTATTTCTCAGAATCTGCCGGTTTGGCAACAGTTTCAACTTCCAAATGTAATATTCACACACCAAACTTCTTGACATAGAACCATAAAGAAATACTGACTTTTACTTAACTGATTTGCTGTGGTGGTATATTGCAGGATGGAACAAATGAGTTAATGTACTGATACTGTTGAATGCAAACGTTCATTACTGTGAGATAAAGAAGATTTAAATACCCACCAAGGGAAGGTAGGAAAAAATCCATGTAGGATTGGATTAGAATTAGAACTACCATTATAAATTTAAAATCAAAAAAATTCTTGGTACAGCTAGGGGCTACTATGCCACACAAAAATACAGTATTTACTAAAATATTTCTTATTCTACTCATGACCAACTTTATGCGTCTTTTCAAATTACCTTCTTTTTTTCTTTTTCCTAACTCTATTGCCATGGTTTCGGTTGAGCTCAAAAGTGTTCCCTTAAAAGTGAAATTGTTTTGGAGGTTTCAGCAACCACTGTCATGGCTTAGATTTTGAAATTTCTGAAGTGAAAAAAAAGAAGGATAAAGGAGAGACTAGACGTTGATTTTTCTGTCATCTGGATGGTTTCTAATTTATATGACCTAGCTTCAAGCAAAAAACAAACATTACAAATATCTCTATCCTCATTGATTTCTACAGCCTGCCTTAATTTGTCACATCCAGAGATAATTCTGAAGTCAATAGGAAGTCATTACATAAGATAGAGAAATTAAATGGGAGAAGAAGACAAAACCAGTTTCCAAAGATTAAAAAGAAGAAAATTAATTACAAGCAAAGTGCAGAGAAACTATAGTTTGGAATGAATCATGTCATACAGCTAATTAAAACACTAAAGCTCTCCTTTGACATAGAAAATAGATAGGTGTTAGTGGATTTTTCCTTCTGAATGTGCAAATACAAATCAGTATGTGGGTTGGTTGGGTTTAATGTTTAATACCCAATTTCTTCCTCTGATATTTCAGCTTTTTCTGTTTTTATTTTACTGATCAAATAACCATATTATATAACAGATATTTGCTTTGTAGTGCTCCAGTAAATACTGATTTTGGTTAAAAAAAACTTTTAGGCTAGGGGTACCTGGGTGGTTCAATTGATTGAGTGTCCAGCTTTGGCTCAGGTTGTGATCTCACAGTTCGTGAGTTCAAGCCCACCATTGGCTTGCTATTGTCAGCTCAGAGCGTGCTTTGGATCCTCTGTCCCCTCTCTCTGCCCCTCCCCCACTTTTGCTTTCTCAAAAATAAATAAAACTTGAAAAAACATTAAAAAAAAGCTTTAGCCTATTATGTAGTATTTGAAAGCGCTTCAAATAAAGGAATAACAAGGCTACTACAAAAGGAGTAAACTGATGAAGGTCAGAATGATTGTGGCTAGGTCTCTACTGCCTCAAAGGTTAGCTATCTACTTTTATTTCTATGGCATTTTGTGGCCTTTAAAGTTGCAGACTGGTCTATACTTAAAAACAAAGTACATGACTTGGATTTTAAATTGTTTGAAAGAAAAAGATGGAAGGTTTTATACTTTTCTATTTTACTTTCACTTCAGCGTGCAGTACTCCAAAATTTTTCCGAAGTTCCAGGCACCTCCATGACAAGTTATTTGTAGAAAACAAAATAAAATCTATATTCCTCATGATGCATGCCTGAGATTTATTCTTCAATTAGGCTTGGCCCTCTATTCCTTATGGAATGAAATTTGGCCCAATGGAACAGTAAATACTTTAAGTTGATAGAAAATCACTAGCTGGTTGATCAGTTGGGATTGACCAATCTGTAGACAGCTATTCAGTAATTTTTTTTAATGAAATAGGTAATTATAGGCTATTTCCTACTAATAAATATTAAATGTTCCCCATGAACATTCTTCATAAGGTTTAATGCAAATAGCAAACTAAAGCAAACAGGACTCTGCAAGAACAAATAAACTAAAGAAACAGAAAACTACCTCTGAACCACTAACTAAAACAATTCCTCCAAATCCCTTTTCCAACATGGCAAACTAAGGAGCTAACTCCGCCTATTTAAAGCCACGCTTGAAAACAGATTGGAAGATAGTAAACATATGGATTTCGTGAATGTAAATTTAAGTTTTAGGATTAGATGGACCTGAAGTCAAATTCCAGCTCTTATTTAATAGTTGTTTGACCTTGAGCAAGGTACTCAAACTCAATTTTCTCACAAATAAAATGAAGATCATGTCTACATCAGAAGGTTGTTTTGAACATTGAATAAAATAATACATAAGATGTTTAGCACAGTGCTGACATCGAAGATAGTTTTTTTTTTTTTAATTTTCATTCTAATTATAATGACTATGAGTGTTCAGTTGCAGTTTTCTTTCTGGTTCTGCACTGCACTGTGCTGTGTCTTGGGAAAACTATAAGGAAACATATTAAAGACAGTTGAAGGTCCAGATCTTGCTTTTGAGGAATTCCAACATAAATGAGAGTGGGAAGGTAGTAATGGTCAGGGGTCAAAGACTAGAATTTCATTCATAAGTCTTTCTAGAAGATGTAGGTGAATGAGCATACATCTATCCTCAGCCTACCTGTCAACACTGTCTCCCATTATTCTATTCATTTTAACATTTTATTGGTAGGCCTCACTGTTCCTAGAAAACTCTCTAACCATAGTAGGTTCTATGAGTTTGCTTAGAAAAGGTTTCTTTGTTTGGAATATTGTTACCCCACTGTATCTTGACCTGTCTAAATTCTTCATAATACTTCCCAATACTATTGTAGAGTATCCATTTTTACCTCGTTGGTGTTCACGCAGTAGTTAATATCAGGACTGGGACACTGCTCTATGTTATAGTTACTTGTATGCCTGTTTTATCTTCCTAAAGTGTTATGAGTTACTAGATTCCATCCCCAATGCCCAGCAGAAGTTTCCTGTTACACAAGAGTCACTGATGGCATTCAATGATTTATGTTCAATTAATCAGAAACAACTTTGTATTTTCAAAGCAAATAGCTATGTTACTTCAGCAGAATGGATGTTAACTATAAGAATATATTTGAGAAGAATCAGAAGATATCTTACTCTTGACTGCTTTATCTTGAGTTCACCATAATAGTTCATGCTCTGTAGTTGTATTTTGTAACTAATAAAATGGATGATTTATTATTTTGTTTTGGATCAGCTTAATATTGATTGCCTTAGGTTCTATCAATGGCCAGATACCTTAGAATATCACAATGGTACCACTGTTTTATGTAGTGCTCTTGTATGTTATGTATGTGTATATGTATATACATGTATATATTTATTTATTTATTTTCCAGAGAGAGAGAGAGAGAGAGAGAGAGAGAGAGAGAGAAAGAGAAAGAAAGAGAAAGAGAGAGAGAAAGAGAAAGGGTTCATGCATGTGAGTGAGCAGGGGAAGGGCAGAGGGAGAGAGAAAGAAAATCTTAAGCAGGCCTCATGCTCAGTGTGGAGCCTGGGGCTCATTCTCACAATGGTGAGATTACAACTTTAACCAAAATTAAAATTCAGATGCTTAACCACTGAGCCACCCAGATGCCCCAGTGCTCTTGTATATTTTAACATTGAATATTAAGCTTACGAAAGAAAAAATTGCTTTCATTCAATGAATTTAAGATAGTATCAATTGTAAGGTGAATGAATCCCTTTTTGGATGTATTAAAATGTGCAAAAATGGGGGCGCCTGGGTGGCGCAGTCGGTTAGGCGTCCGACTTCAGCCAGGTCGCGATCTCGCGGTCCGGGAGTTCAAGCCCCGCGTCGGGCTCTGGGCTGATGGCTTGGAGCCTGGAGCCTGTTTCCGATTCTGTGTCTCCCTCTCTCTCTGCCCCTCCCCCGCTCATGCTCTGTCTCTCTCTGTCCCAAAAATAAATAAACGTTGAAAAAAAAAATTAAAAAAAAAATGTGCAAAAATGTGGATCATAATTACAATGAAGTATGATACAATAAACTCCTTAATGGTAGTACATATTAGGATGCTTCTGGTTTCAAGTTATAGAAGATTCAAATCAAAATTACTTAAACACAGATAACAATTAACTGCGGATAACAAAATTTCCTCTGTAGGTTCTGTTAAGTGGCTTAGCAGTGACATCACATCCCCAGGTTTTAACATATTTCCTCAGGGCAATAGCTTTTATCCTAATGCTTGAGCTGCTACAACTGCAAGAGAGCTTATGCATCTGGCACCACTGGGTCACTTAGACCCACATTCAGAGACATGTTGCTTTCTGTATATCTCTTTTTATCAGTGGAAAATCCTTCTCAGAAGTTACCCTAGTAGACTTCTCCCCATGGTTCTTTGGGCAGTGTTGAATCACATGACTTTTCCCAAGTCAATTCCTGGTAGAGGGGATGAAATGACAATCTTTGGCTAAAGTGGTTCCTGTTCTAATTTTCTGGTGCTGATGCTAAGATTGTTGGTTTTTGAGAACATGGATGTGAGAATAGCACACACATCATAGTGAGCTGCTGCTAACAAGAACAAAGAAGGTATCTATTTGAGTCGGTACCCAATGTATCCATGGCAATGTTTATGCTTCCGCTTTATGCTTCTAAAGCCAGTTGTTTGCTCATTATTTTCAATGGCTGAGTACTAATATTCCATTGTATATACATATCACCTCTTCCTTATCCATTCATCAGTCAATAGACATTTGGGCTCTTTCTATAATTTGGCTATTGTTGATAATACTGCTATAAACATCAGGTGCATGTGTCACTTAGGATCAGTATTTTTGTATCCTTTGTGTAAATACCTAGTAGTGCAATTGCTGGGTCATAGGGTAGTCCTATTTTTAACTTTTTGAGGAGCCTCCAAACTGTTTTTCAGAGTGGCTGCACCAAGTTTGCATTCGCACCAACAGTGTAAGACAGTTCTGCATTCTCTGCATCTGTATCAACACCTGTTGCTTTTTGTGTTGTTAATGCTACAGGTATGAGGTGATATCTCATCATGGTTTTGATTTTGTATTTCTCTGACGACGAGTGATGTTGAATATCTTTGCATATGTATGCTATGAAATTGGATGTCTTTGGAAAGGTGTCTATTCATGTCTTCTACCCATTTATTAACTGGATCATTTATTTTTTGGGTGTTGAGTTTGATAAGTTCTTTACAGATTTTGGATACTAAATATCAGATATGTCATTTGCAAATATCTTCTCCCATTCTGTCGGTTGCCTTTTAGTTTTGTTTATTGTTTCCTTCACTGTGCAGAATTTTTTTATTTTGATGAAGTTCCAACAGTTCATTTTTTACTTTTGTTTCCTTTGCCCCTGAAGACATGTCTAATAATAAGTTGCTATAGCCGAGGTCAAAGATATTGCTGCCCATTTTTTCCTCTAGGATTTTGATGGTTTCCTGTCTCATATTTAGGTCCTTCATCCATTTGAATTTATTTTGTGTATGGTGTAAGAAAGTGGTCCAGTTTCATTCTTCTGCATGTTGCTGCCCTGTTTTCCCAACACCATTGGTTAAGAAGACTGTCTTTTTTTCCATTGGATATTCTTTTCTGCTTTGTTGAAGATTAGTTGACCATATAGTTGTGGGTCCATTTCTGGATTTTCCATTCTGCTCCATTGATTTATGTGTCTGTTTTTGTGCCCAAACCATACTGTCTTGGTCACTACAGCTTTGAAATACAATCTGAAGTCTGGAATTATGATACCTCAAGCATTTGTTTTGTTTTTCAAGATTGCTTTGGCTATTCAGGGTCTTTTGTGTTTCCATACGAATTTTAGGATTGTTTGTTCTAGCTCTGTGAAGAATGCTGGTGTTATTTTGATAGGGACTGCATTAAATGTGTAGAATGCTTTGGGTAGTATAAACATTTTAACAATATTTGTTCTTGCAGTCCATAAGAATGGGATGTTTTCCATTTATTTGTATCATCTTCAATTTCTTTCATAAATGTTCTGTATAGTTTTCAGAGTATAGATCTTTTACGCCTTCGGTTAGGTTTATTCCTAGGTCTCTTATGGCTTTTGGTACAATTGTAAATGGGATTAATTCCTTGATTTCTCTTTCTGCTGCTTCATTACAGGTATATAGAAATGCAATAGATTTCTGTACTTTGATTTTGTATCCTGCAATATTACTGAATTTGTGCATCAGTTCTAGCAATTTTTTTAATGGAGTGTTTAGGGTTTTCTACATAGAGTATCATGTTGTCTTTGAATAGGAAAAGTTTGACTTTTTCCTTGATGATTTGGATCCCTTTTATATCTTTTTGTCCTCTGATTGCTGAGGCTAGAACTTCAGTACTATGTTAAATAACAATGGTGAGAGTGAACATCCCTGTCCTGTTCCTGACCATAGAGGAAATGCTCTCAGTTTTTTCTCATTGAGGATGGTAGCAGCTGTGATTTTTTCTTAGATGGCCTTTATGATGTTCAGATATTTTCCCTCTATTCATGCTTTGTTGAGGGTTCTTATAAAAAAAATGGATGCTGTACTTTGTCAAATGCTTTTTCTCCATCTTGAGAGGATCATATGGTTCTTATCCTTCCTTTTATTAATGTGGTGTATCACATTGATTGATTTGCAAATATTGAACCATCCTGCAGCCTAGGAGTAAATCTCACTTGATCATGGTGAATTATTCTTTGAATGTACTGCTGGATTTGATTTGCTGGTATTTTGTTGAGGATTTTTGAATCCATGTTCATCATGGATATTGGCCTGTAATTCTTCTTTTTAATGGGGTCTTTGTCTTGTTTTGGAATCAAAGTAATGTTGGCCTTATAGAATGAGATTGGAGATTTTCCTTATATTTCTATTTTTTGAACAGTTTGGGAAGAATAGGTATTAACTCTTCTTTAAATGTTTGGTAGAATTCCCCTGGGAAACCATCTGGCCCTGGACTTTTGCTTGTTGGGATATTTTTGATTACTGATTCAATTTCTTTGCTAGTTATCTGTCTGTTCAAGTTTTCTATTTTTTCCTGTTTCTGTTTTGGTAGTTTATGTGTTTCTAGTAATTCATCCATTTCTTCTAGATTGTCCAGTTCAATGTTCTCTTATAATTGTTTGCATTTCTTTGCTGTTGGCTGTGATCTCTCCTCTCTCATACATGATTTTATTTATTTGGGTCCTTACTCATTTCTTTTTGATTAGTCTGGTTTGGGGTTTATTAATTTTATTAATTAATTTTTTCAAGAATCAGCTCCTGTTTTCATTTGATCTGTTTTATTGTTTTTTTCTGCTTGTTTCTATATCATTTATTTCTGCTCTTAATCTTTATTATTTCTCTCTTCAGCTGATTTTAGGCTTCATTTGTTGCCCTTTTTCTACCTCTATTAGGTATAAGGTTATGTTCTTTATTTGAGATTTTTCTTGCTTCTTGAAGTAGGCCTGTATTACTATATACTTCCGGCCTGTATTGTTTTTGCTACATCTCAAAGGTTTTGGATCACTGTATTTTCATTATCATTTGTTTCCAAGTATTTTTTCTTATTTCTCCTTTAATTTCCTGGTTAACTCACTCATTCTTTAATAGGAAGTTCTTTAACTTCCATGTACTTGTGCTCTTTCCAAATTTTTTCTTATGATTGACTTCAAGTTTCATAGTGTTGTGTCTGGAAAATATGGATGGTATTATTTCAATCTTTTTGTAATTATTAAGGCCTGATTTATGACCCAGTGTGTGATCTATTCTAGAGGATGGCTCATGTGCACTCAAAAAGAATGTGTATTCTCTGCTTTAGGATGAAATGTTCTGAATACATCTGTTCAGTTCATCTGGTCCAGTGTGTCATTCAAAGCCATTGTTTCCTTTTTGTTTTTCTGCTTAGATGATCTGTTCATTGTTGTAAGTGGGGTGTTAAAGTCCGCAACTATTATTGTACTATTATCAATGAGTTTCTTTATGTTTGTTATTGTTTTATATATTTGGGTTCTCCCAAGTTGAGTGCATAAATATTTACAATTGTTAGATCTTGTTTTATAGACCTCTTTATTATGATATAGTGCCCTTCTTCATCTCTGGTTACAGTCTTTGGCTTAAAATCTAGTTTGTGTGATGTAAGTATGGTTACTCCAGCTGTCTTTTGATGTCCATTAGCGTGACAAATAGTTCTCCATCCCCTCACTTTTAATCTACAGGTGTCTTTAGGTCTAAAAAGAGTCTCTGGTAGGCAGCATACACATGGGTCTTGTGTTTTTGGGTTTCTTTTTAATCCATTCTGACACCCTGTGTCTTTGATTAGAGTTAGTCCATTTACATTCAGAGTGATTATTGATAGATAAGAATTTAGTGCCATTGTGTTACTTGTTAAGTTGTTGTTTCCGGAGATTTTCTTTCTTTCTAATCATTGTTGCTTTTGGTCTCTTTCAGTCCCTTTTAATATTTCTTACAGGCCTGGTTAAGTGGACATTGAACTCCTTTAGTTTTTGTTTGTTTGGGAAACTCATTATCTCTCCTTCTATTCTGAATGACAGCCTTGCTGGACAGAGTATTCTTGGCTGCAAATTGTTCCCATTCAGCATGTTGAATATATCATGGCACTCCCTTCTATCCTGCCAAGTTTTTGTGGAGAGATCTGCTGTTGACTTTGTCTTCCCTTGAAAATTAGGGACTTCTTTTCTCTTGCTGCTTTTAGGATTTTTTCTTTATATTTTGCAAATTTACCTACAATATGTCTTGGTGTTGGCTTGCTTTTATTGATTTTGATGGGAGTTCTTTGTGTCTCCTGGAGTTGGATGTCTCTTTCCTTCCCTAGATTAGGGAAGTTTGAAGTTTTCAGCTACAATTTCCTCCAATAAACCTTCTTCCCCATTTTCTCTCTCTTTTTCTAGGACTCCTATGATACAAATGATATTATGCTTTATGGAGTCAGTGAGTTCCCTAAGTCTATATCTGTGATCCACTATTTTTCTTTCCTTCTTCTTTTCAGCTTCATTATTTTCCATAATTTTATCTTCTATATCACTTATTTGTTCACTGCTTCTTCCACCCTTGTGGCTATTACATTCAATCAGTTTTGCAACTCACTTATAGCATTTTTTAAAATTTTGGCCTGACTAGTTTTTATGTCTTTTATCTCTGTGGTAAGGGACTCCCTGGTGTATTCTATATTTTTCTCAAGTCCAGCTAGTATCCTTATGATTGTTGCTTTAAATTCTGGATCAAGAATATTACTTATATCTGTTTTGATTAGGCCTCTGGCTGTGACCTTTCTTGTTCTTTCTTTTGGAATGAATTCCTCTGTCTTTGAATTTTGTCTAGGTCTCTTCTTCTTTGTGTTAGGAAAGCCTGTTATGTTTCCTCCTCCTGAGACTAATGGCTTTATGAAGAGGAGGTCTTATACTGTCCAGGGCCTGGAACTTCAGGAAGTGTCTCTGATGCATGCTACGTGCACTCTGCTGCTGTGTTTTGGCTGCTCTTTCTCTCAGGTCACTACTCTATAGAGTTTTTCCTTGACTAGAGTGGGGTGTGTTTGGATCTTGGCCAGAGTGTAGTGAGTTTTAACTAGGTGTGCTCTGGTCTGCTTGTTAAAAGAGATTTGATGCTATTTCCTCTAGAGCTAAAGCTTTGTAGCAGACATGGTGCATGCAGGAGGGGTGCTGTTTGTGCTGGTCTTCTGGGGGAGAGTCCTGCTGCTCTGGTTCCCAGGCACTGTTGCCCTAGAAAAGCAGCACCTGCAGAGAGCAAGGGAGCCAGGCTTGGTGTAAGCAGTTAAGGCCACCATTGTTGGTGCTGTGCTGCTCACCGAAGCCAGCTTATTCTGAGGGGTAGGGAGATAAATGGTGCCAGCCCCCTCCCCCATCCTGGAGAGGGGAGTTCTCATCCACCACTGTCAGGGAAGCCCTCCTAGAAGAGTGAACAATCTCTGCTCATGTGTCCCAGGCATCCCTCAGATCCCTGCCTTCACCCTGACTGTTTCCAGGTTGTTTGCCCACCCAGCAGTGCAGTGCACCTGTGCTCAATCCCAGGCTGGCCAGCTGACATTTAAAACTCCAAATTTTAGGGAGCTGGCATGGCATGGACCCATGCTTGTCCTCTAGGGGAAGGTTTGATTCTGCTGGGAATGATGCAGGTTTGTCCCAGAAGGGTAGTCATTCCAAAGCACAAGGGAGTAGATTTTGGAATAAAGCACGGCTAAGAGACAATGTCCAGGTTAGCTGCCCTCAGGCAATGTCTGTGCACCTATGCTGAGGGACAGGGGATGGTAATGGTGCCTACCAGCTCTTTTGTCCCCAGACAGGCAATGCCACCTCTCCCAGAATAGCTCCAAGGAGGGGAACTGTCTCTCCCAATGTGTTCCAGGGGATCCTCAGATCATGCCCTCTGCTCCTGGGCTATCTGCCCTACTTCTCCACAGGAGCACCACAGTGCCCTCATGGTTCCACACTGGCCATGCTGAACACCTCTACAACTCTGGTCTTTGAGCCCTGTTGGTTGTAAAACCCCATGAAAATTAGCCCCTCCCATGTTCCCAGTCAATATCTTTGGGGAAGTGTTTTCCTTGTGTGATTTCCCCCTGTGCCCCTCTCTCTCATCTCTCTCTGTGACCAGGGCTCCCTCCCCTCTACAGCATCTGTGACCCTTTTCTCCCCCAAATTACATCTCTGCACCTCCTATATTCATGTTGCGGCCTCTTCTCTCCTATAGCTGTGCATTTTGTTCTGTCAGTTCTCAGATCAATTTCTTGGGTATTCAGAACGATTTGATATTTATCCAGCTGTGCTTGAGGGAAGAAGCGAGCCCAGGGTCCTCCTACTACTCTACCATCTTACCTCCCTCTCTGGCCCTGTCTAGTAGTTATTTTATTTTATTTTATTTTATTTTATTTTATTTTATTTTATTTTTTTTTATATGAAGTTTATTGACAAATTGGTTTCCATACAACACCCAGTGCTCATCCCAAAAGGTGCCCTCCTCAATACCCATCACCCACCCTCCCCTCCCTCCCACCCCCCATCAACCCTCAGTTTGTTCTCAGTTTTTAACAGTCTCTTATGCTTTGGCTCTCTCCCACTCTAACGTCCTTTTTTTTTTTTTTTTTTCCTTCCCCTCCCCCATGGGTTCCTGTTAAGTTTCTCAGGATCCACATAAGAGTGAAACCATATGGTATCTGTCTTTCTCTGTATGGCTTATTTCACTTAGCATCACACTCTCCAGTTCCATCCACGTTGCTACAAAAGGCCATATTTCATTTTTTCTCATTGCCACGTAGTATTCCATTGTGTATATAAACCACAATTTCTTTATCCATTCATCAGTTGATGGACATTTAGGCTCTTTCCATAATTTGGCTATTGTTGAGAGTGCTGCTATGAACATTGGGGTACAAGTGCCCCTATGCATCAGTACTCCTGTATCCCTTGGGTAGATTCCTAGCAGTGCTATTGCTGGGTCATAGGGTAGGTCTATTTTTAATTTTCTGAGGAACCTCCACACTGCTTTCCAGAGCGGCTGCACCAATTTGCATTCCCACCAACAGTGCAAGAGGGTTCCCGTTTCTCCACATCCTCTCCAGCATCTATAGTCTCCTGATTTGTTCATTTTGGCCATAGTAGTTATTTTAAATGGGAGAGATTTTTTTTTCATTCTTTTTGCTACTGATATTGTGAATAACATATATAGGGAGACCCTGAATTTTTGTGTAATCAAGTATAGCCAACTTATTTTATAAATTGTTTCATTAAGTATTTATTTGCTGATATACTTAGGTTTTCCTCTGTGGACATTCATATCACCTATAAGTAATAATAATCTTGGCAATTTTGCCCCTTCTTTTCTAATACTCATACTTTTATCTATTATATTGTTTAATTTCATTTTCTAAAACTTTCAGAAAAATAATGAATGCTAATAGTGTTAGTGGGGTCTTGGTCTTATCTTCACCTTAGAAGAACATGACTTCAATATCTCCTTGTTTCTCAGTTTCTGGTAGATTATAATTTCAAGAAAAAAAATACTTTTATTTCTAGTTTACTAAGAAATTCATTGGCAATAAAAGTTGATATTTTTACAATTACCTTAAAATACTCTTGATGGTGTAAATTCCTAGAAACATATAACCTACCAAAACTGAATCAGGAAGAAATAGAAAATTTAAGCAGATATATTAGCAATAACGAAATTGAATCAGAAATAATAAAAACAAACAAAACACTCGTTCAGGACCAGACAACTTCACTAGCAAATTCTATCAAACACTTAAAGAAGAGTTAATACCTACTCTTCTCAAACTATTCCAAAATATACAAGAGGAAGGAAAACTTCCAAATTCATTCTATGAGACCAGTATCACCCTGATCCCAAAAGCACACAAAGACACCACAAAAAAAGACAACTATAGGTCAATATCTCTCATGAATATGGATGCAAAAATCCTCAACAAAATATTAGCAAACTGAATCCAACAATATAGTTAAAAAATCACACACCACAATTGAGTGGGATTTATTCCTGGGATTCAATGGTGGTTCAATATTTACAAAACAATCAATGACATCATGTCAATAAGAGAAAGGATAAAAACCATCTGATCACCTCATTAGATGCAGAAAAAACATTGGACAAAGCACAACATCAATTTATGATAAAAACCCTCTGCAAAGTAGGTCTAGGGGGGAACATACCTCAACATAATAAAGGTCTTATAAGAAAAAGCCAACATAATACTTCATGGTGAAAAACTAAGGGCGTTTCCCCTAAAGTCAGGAATAAGACAAGGATGTCTACTCTCACCATTTTATTCAAAATAGTGCCAGAAGTCCTAACCATAGCAATTAGACAACATAAAGAAATACAAAGCATCCAAATTGGTAAGGAAGAGATAAAGTTCTATTTGCAGATGACATGATACTGTATAGAGAAAACCTTAAAGATTCCACCAAAAAACTACTAGAACTGATAAAAGACTTCAGTAAGGTCCCAGAATACAAAATCAATGTACAGAAACCTATTGCCTTCTGTATACTAGTAATAAAGCAGCAGAAATTGAAATTAAGAAAACAATCCCATTTACATTACACCAAAAACAATAAGATACCTAGGAATAAGTTAAACTCAAAGAGGTAAAAGGCCTGTACTCTGAAAATTATAAAACACTGATGAAAGAAGTTCAAGATGATGTAAGGAAATGGAAAGTCATTCTATACTCATGGGTTGGCAGAACAAATATTGTTAAAATGTCTATATTACTCAAAGCAATCTATGGATTTAATGCAATCCCTATCAAAAAGGCAACAATATTTTTCACAGAACCAGAATATAGAATCCTAAAATTTTTATGGAAGACCTCAAGTAGCCAAGACAATCTTGAAAAAGAAAAACAAAACTGGCAATTTCACACTTCCAGATTTCAAGTTATATTACAAAGTGGTAGTAATGAAAACAGTACGGTACAGGCATAAAACTAGGCACATTGATCAATGGAATAGAATAGAAAACCAAGAAATAAACACACAGTTATATGGTTAATTAATTATATGGTCAATTAATCTCCAACAAAGGAGGAATGGATATACAATGGAAAAAGATAGTCTCTTAAACATATGGTGTTGGAAAAACTGGACAGCTACATGCAAAAGAATGGAACTGAACTACTTTCTTTTACCATAAACAAACACAAACACAAAGTGTATTAAAGATTTAAATGTGAAACCTTAAACCATAAAAATCCTTGAAGATAGCACTGCAGTAATGCTTCTGATGTTAGCTGTAGCAGTATTTTTCTAGATAGGTCTCCTGAGGCAAGAGAAATAAAGCAAAAATAAAACTATTGACACTACATCAAAATAAAAAAGTTTCTGCACAGTGAAGGAAACAATCAACAAACGAAAAGGCAACCTACTGAATGGGAGAAGATATTTGCAAATGACATATACATTGAAGTGTTAGAATCTAAAATATATAAAGAACTGATGCAACTCAACACCCAAAAAACAAATAATCCAATTTAAAAATGGACAGAAGACATGTATAGCCATTTCTTCAAAGAGGACATGCAGATGGCCAACAGACACATGAAAAGATGCTCAACATCAATCATCATCAACGAAATGCAAATCAAAACTAAAATGAGATCACCTCATACCTGTCAGAATGGCTAAACTCAAAACCATAAGAAACAGCAAGTTTTGGCAAGGATGTGGAGAAAGGCAAACTCTCTTGCACTGTTTATAGGAATTCAAACTGGTGGAGCCACTCTGGAAAACAGTATGGGGGGTTCTTAAAAAATTAAAAATAGAACTACTCTATGGTCCAGTAATCACGTTGGATATTTCTCCCAAAGTACAAAAAACATAGTTCAAAGGGATATATACACCCCTATCTTTATTGAAGCATTATTTTACAATAGCCAAACTATGGAAGCAGCCCATATCCATCCATAGATGAATGGATAAAGATGGCATAGCATACACGCATACAGACACACACACACCAAAAAAAAAAAAAACCCAAAAAACAAAAAAAAACCCAACCCCCCCCCACACACGATGGAATATTATTCAGTCATAAAAAGGATGAAATTTTGCCATTTGCAACAACATGGATAGAGCTACAGAGTATAATGCTAAGGGAAAAGAGTCAGTCAGAGAAAGACAAATACCATATGACCTCATTTATATGTGGAATTCAGAAACAAAATAAATGGGCAAAGGAAAAGAGAGACAGAGAGAGAAAGAAATCAAGAAACATATTCTTAACTATAAAGAACAGACTGGTTGCCACCAGAGAGGAGGTGGGTGGGAGGATGGGTGAAATAGGGGATGAGGATTAAAAAGTACACTTATCATGATAAAAAAAAAAATAAAATTAAAAAAAATTAAAAAGTGGAACATGAAACACATGAGAAGTAAAAAAAAAAAAAATTCTTTAAAAACCCTTAATGTTTATTTTTAAATTCTTGTAAGACCTTTTTTATATAGTAAATACTTTAAAAAGCAAAAAGTATAGATGAGTTTTGCAATATCTTGACCTATTTTTATTGTGCCCCCCACAAGATAAAGCACGGCAAGAAATTAGTGAATTGCCAAATACTAGTTCTATCAAATCTGGGCTTCCCTTCCAACATATCTGAAAAGGCATCCTCAGAGGACAAGAGTTTAAGAATGTTTTAAAAACATTTTTCCCTATAGACGTAACATGTATTCATTGTTTTTTAAGTTACAAATTTAAAAAAGACAAAAGAAAAACAAAAGTGCATATGATCAAAAACAGAAGATAATTACTAATATATTTTTGATATTTGTTTTTTATATATTTTCTTTCCTCTCATATGTGTACAAAATACACATGTGTATTAAAATAGAATTATAATTTTATATCTTGATTTTAAAATAGGATTAAAAATAGCAGTTATATAGAAAGTACAAAAAGAAGGTCGAGGATTGTCCAAGTTAGTAAATCTTCATAAATTTCCCATGATCCACTGTGAGAGTCTGGCATTATTATCAATACTCATGCTATTCCTTAATGCAAGTAGGATTTTAAAAATTTCCCCATTGTAAAATATTACAAAATGTCTGAAAAATAGCAAAACTTATCTAATATTTTTAAAAAGCAAAGAAAAGGTTGTTTAAATTTTGACTATCAGTCTACAAGACATAAGAAAGTTGGATCACTTATCTTAGGCAAAGCAACTATAGAGCCCAGTGGATTCAATGTGTTACTGGGAATTACAACATAGAAGATTATCAGAGAACTGATTAGCTTGCATTGTGGAATTCTATGCTGATTCACAATTCAAAAGCACAGTGATCAAGCTGTAGTAGGAAGCACACCTCACCACTACAAGAACAAAAAAAGGCCCCAATGATGTCTGTTAAAACCATTTGACTCATGGTTTCAGGCAAAGATTTTAAAAGGTTAATGTCTCATTTACTGCAAACATATTACCACAGGGAAGAAAATATTCAATTTTTAGGTCCACTATTCATAAATTAACTGTCCAATGATAAAAGGAACAAACTAGATCTTTCAAAGAAATTGGTAATTTTCTTAACTGCCCTTTAACAATGAAAGATGGATTTGCATACAGCTTTAGAATGAAGTAAGTTAATTCCTTTGTTTATCCACAGGCTATCACCAACCCCCTAAAAAGTCCCACGTTAATGATTATATATAAAGACATTTTTATCAGGCTTCTCCCAGTTATGTCAGGAACTAAAGCAATTCATCAAGAGGCCACTCATTCCCTTTTTCAAATTAAACAATCTGTTAGATATTCTTTTCCATCAGAGAAGAAATATGATGGATTCTAGTTCCCAGACTGTAAATGGTTTTTGAGTCTTCTTGGCTGAAATGTTTCTGCTTAAACTTTGAAAAAACTTTCACAAGGCAAAGTCATCCTTAAGGTTAAAGCAGATGTGCTGCAGGAGCATAAGACCACTGCAGCCATGGCATATGAGAGGGAACTAGCAGCTGGATACTAGATGCTCATTTTAGAAACCACGAGTTTCAAACATTAAAAGATTAGGCTTTACTAGGTAAAGAAAATTGCCTCATGGTGAATTGCACGTCTGTGAAGCTGTCGTTAAACTCATTTCCACAAGGCTTTAGCTTGTTTGACTGAGATGGAACTGTGTGACCCAAGGGCACTCCACTACCTTCAAATTTGCTTGGTATGCTGAAATTCTCACAGAACTCCTTCTTGCTGAGCACTGCACCCTTAACCATGTCTTAACTACAACTCCCTGGCAATGTCTATTTACACCATAAATAGTCTTTATACATATATATTTCTACCAGCTATCATGCCAGGGTGTTAATGCAAAAATGACTTTGTAACACTTTCATAAGTGAAACTCCAACATGCAGCCTGGATTTGGCCAGAAGGAGAATTCTGAGAAAATGAAAGAAAATGATGAAGGGCCAGAAAGGACAGCTTTGCTATAATTTAACAGGAATATAATGTTGTATCATTAAAAAGCCCAGTTTTTAAAAACAAACATATTTGGAGACACTGTACATATGCCTAGGATTATTCTCTATAGGCACTGAAGTAATTAAGTTCTTATATGGCAAACTAATCAACATAAAAATTAATCAAAAGCTTGAGGTCTCAATAGGTTTTATGTTTTTTGTTTTACCCCAAATGAACCAGGAAGGGAATTTCCTAAAAACTTCTGCCCTAAGGTTGGCTCTATTACCCTGACATCTTAAAATTCACTTGGCTTGTGACAGATTTTGATCCCTAGGTTCTGTCTTGGAATCAGATGTGTTTTCCTCCTTGGTCCTCCCCTTAGTCACAGACACTTTTTCAAACACAGAGGTCTGCTCTGTTGCCTATATTTTGAGGTCTCGGCTGGTTTGGAATTAAACTTGTTAAAGAGGCAAACCTTTTGGAATGATTACCACTACTAGGTATGGTTCTCACTTCCCACCTGAAATAATACTATTACAAGAAACCTTGTGGTTATCGATATTTCCCTATGGCCTGAAAATTCCTTCTTTGGGAGGGGAGTTTGTCAGTCCCAGAGGGATATGTATTGACACCTTTGGATAGTGATAGTGTACAATTTGGAGCTGGTACAGGTACACACTTTTGACCATGAAATGGTAAATCTTTCCCTGGAGCAGAAATCCCAGAAGAGATGTAGAGATAGGCTTTCTATAAGGAGCATGCATTTTCCTGTATGCACATGAGAAGGCTCATTACATCCCATCAAAAAGACAAGTCCATTGATTTTACGTATAGTTGAATTCCTCATTATCTACATACTCTGCCTACTTTTAACAAACCAAGTAATATTTCAACCCTTATGTGGTTGAATCTTTCCATGTAAATAAAATACATCCATAGAAACAGGATCAATAGGTTAGTCTTTCTCGTATGTAACCCTTATCCCAAAACATGAGATAACATTAAAAGATAGTACTGTCTTCTTATTTTTCTCTTATCCTCTTTAAGTATAACCTCTTCTTCCTCTCAGAAAAATACCATAGCTCTAGTAATAAATACCCATATTTTGCAAAAGTTTAGCATCCCCCCTTTTTATAAAATAGTTCTCATCTATCTTTAAATTGTCATTTCTCCTTCTCTTTTACCTTCACTATTTTGCTTGGCTTGTAGTATTTATTTCTCTACCACTGGCAAAGGTGGTACCAGTCAGCCTCCAATGTCTTCTTTCCATGTCTACTTCTCCATTATTTCCCTGGCTTATTCTCCTTGCACTGATCCCATTGTGGCAAACATTATGGTTACTCACTCAACATTTATTCCATTCCTTTTCTGTGGGGAAGCAAAAGTACAATGAAGGAATTACCTTATTGTGATCAGTCTTTGGGCTTTTCCATCCTCTTTGGCAGTAATTAGTTCAAGAACAGCATGTGACAAGAACTAGAACAAATAGTACTAAAATTTGTATGAAACCACAAAAGAACCCAAATAGCCTAAGCAGTCTTGAGAAAGAAGAACAGAACTAGAGGTAACACAATTCCAGGTTTCAAGATATACTACAAACCTGTAGTAACCAAAACAGTATGATACTGGCACAAAAATAGACACATAGATCAATGGAACATAATAGAAAACTCAGAAATAAACCCACAGTGATATGGTCAATTAATCATCAAAAAAGGAGGCAAGAATACGCAATGGGAAAAAGTATATTCAACAAATTGTATTGGAAAAACTGGACAGCTACATGCAAAAGATTAAAACTGGACCATTTTCTTACAGCATACGCAAAAATAAACTCAAAATGGATTAAGAACCTAAATGTGATAGCTGAAACCATAAAAATCCAAGAAAAGAGCACAGTAATTTCTCTGACATTGGCTGTAACAAATCTTTCTAGATATGTCTCCTCAAGCAAGGGAAACAAAAGCAAAAATAAATAATTGGGACTAGCATTGGTACAGTGGTAGAAACCACCATCAACAAAACAGAAAAGCAACCTACTGAATAGGAGAAGATATTTGCAAATGATAATTCTGAAAAGGGATTAATATCCAAAATATATAAAAAACTTATACAACTCAACACTAATTATAGTACTATGATTAAAAAATGAACAGAAAACCTGAATAGACATTTTTTCTAGAGAAGACATACAGTTGGCAAACAGACACATGAAAAGATGATCAACACCGCTGATCCTCTAGGAAATGCTAATCAAAACCATAATAAGATATCACCTTATACATATCACTATGGCTGAAATAAAAAAGACAAGAAAGAACAGGTGTTGGTGAGGATGTGGAGAAAAAGAACCCCTCATGCACTGTTGGTGGGAATATAAGTTCATGCAGCCTCTGTGGAAAACAGAGGTTCCTCAAAAAATTAAAAATAGAAATAGTATAGGATCCAATAATTCTACTCTTGAGTATTTACCCAAAGAAAACAAAAACACTAATTTAAAAAGATACATGCACTTCCATTGTAGCATTATTTATAATAGCCAAGATATGGAAAAACCCAAAAGTGCATTGACAGGCAAATGGATAAAGAAGACATGGTATATATGTCTGTGTATGTATTCATATACATTTGTATATGTGCATATACACACAATGGAATATTACTTAGACATAAACAAGAATGAGATTTTGCCAGTTAAAACTACATGGATGGACCTAGAGGCCATTATGCTAAGTGAAATAAGTTAGAGAAAGACAAACACCATATGATTTCACTTATATCTGGAACCCCAAAAACAAAACAAAGAGCAGAATCCAACCTATAAATACTGAGAACAAACTGAGGATTGCTAGAGGCTTCCAGTAATGGAATGAATAAGTTATGGGGATGAAAGTCACACTATAGGGAATATAGTCAATGGTACTATAATAGCGTTGTATGGTGATAGATGGTAGCTACGCTTGTGAACATAGCATAATGTATAAAGTTGTTGAATCACTATGTTGTATACTGGAAGCTAGTGTAAAATTGTGTGTCAACTATATTCAAATAAAATAGATAGATAGATAAATAAATAAAGAAATAAATAAGAATAAAAAGAACAGCATGTGATACAATAATGGACAAGAAATACAGATAGATGTGCCCTGGTGGCTTCTGAGAACATCTCCCTATCTCCTACTAGAGAATAGCTGAAGTTAATCTATTTTCTTCTTGACCTGAACATGGAGTATATAATACCTACTGGAAGTCATTCTAAATCAAAGGGGAACCAGCCTCAGGAAGAGGATAATACTCTGGATGGCAGAACAGAGAGTACAGAAAAAGTCTAGGACCTAAGGCTATTATCGAGCCCTTAGACCCTGCCCCATCTTCACTCTGCTTCCTTATTGCTTAAATCAGCTTGAGTTGGCTTTTTTGTTATTTGTAGTCCAAAGGACCCACCCAAACCAACACACTTTGATCCATGTATTACTAGCTGTAACAGTAAAAACTGTTGCATTGGCAAAGATAGCCTCCAAGGGGAAGCTCGGGTTTTACTTCCTTATAGTTTTCCTGTAAATCTAAGTCACAAAAAACACAATAGATTATTACTGGTCTCTATGTCTAAACAGCTTGAATATCCAAAAATATTTGTATGATCATGACAACTTGTCAGCTTCTGGTTGGGTTAAAAATAACAAACTAGACAGCAGCCATGAAGTTATAAAGATAAGTAAATCATGGGTACTTTTCTCAAGACACAACATCTAGGACGAGAATGAGCAATGGATACATCAATAAGTATATATCTTTTGATCTAATGATGAATTACTCTAGGATCATTAGAAGCCAATATCATTATTGAATCCTTGAGGTGGCTTTCACTTGCTACATGAGATGAAATCCATGTAGAGTACAGAGGATTACTCATATTTATGAAAGAGATCCTGGAATAATGGTATTGATATTAAAGGACAGTTCTTAATTTCAGGATTATGGTCCCTTAAATCTACTTTTGTCATAGTTATGGGTTGTGTTCAGAATATGTAACATCTTTGGGGCCATTAGAGATACTTCAATTTCAGTATTCTGGGATTAAGACCATTTCTTGCCTATGGATCTGAGCCCTGTCTAAATTCTTAAAGGCTTTACATTCAAAGATAGTAATTTTCAGACCATTTGATTAAGATGTACCTTTATTCAACTAGTTATCTTTCCTATCTCTATTTTTCTATGTATGTATTATAATTACACACACACACACACACACACACACACACACACACATTACCTAACTAATACAAAACTCTGAAGGTAATCAGACATGTCATCCCCAAATAAATCACTTCGTCATATTATTTTGAGCTGTGGGTTACTGAGAAATAGCAAATGCATAAAAGGCTCTCTGACCTCTCCCTTTTTACCTAAAAACAGGGCACAAATTTTCCCTGAAAAAGATGCCTTCCCTGTGCCAGGAAAACATTTTTATCACCAGAGATGGGGAGTTGATACCAAGAGGAAGCTGTACAAACAAACCTACTAAAATAACCCTTATTTTCCATTATTTCCCCCATATATTTCCTAATCACTTTTCCACAACTTACTGCCCCAGCCAAATCCCTTTTTCCTTTGTCTTGCCACATCTCCACAATCTACTATTCTTTGTTAAAATGGTAAATAAGCTCTCAGGCCTACCTGCTTCTTTGGGTCTTCATTTCTTATATATGAAGTCCTTTGTGTTCACATAAAAATATTAACAAATTAAATTTGCAAGTTTTTCTCCTGTCAATCTGTATTTTATCAGTCTAAATAGCAGGTCCAGTCATGGAACCTTAGAAGGCAGAAGAAAAAAAATCTTTCCTCTACCAAACGCCTGTTTACCAAAACAATGGCTCTTTGTAAATCTTATAACTCTAATGTCAAATTAATTTAAGTCTCAACAAATAATAAACTATGTTACAGGCCAAATATGCCAGCGAGAGAGAGAGAGATATTAGGAAAGAAACAACTTTAATGCCTCTCAAGGGGGAAAATAACTTCCTAAATCCCTATTTACAAAGCAACTTTCTCCCCTCTTAGTTATCCATTTACATTTGTTTAATTCTGATTGATGAAAAGCCAGTGTTGTTAGCTTCTCTTTCTTTTGTCTCAGGTAGCAGGTAATCATAATATTAACAATTTATATATTTTGCTACACCTTATTTAATTTACATGGGCAGTTAGACATATCAGCATGTTGGAAAGCCTTCTTTTCATAATTTTGTCTATGGGAACACTGTTGCATAAATCGTCTGCACTAGAGGTAGCCATGGGTGAAATGGCCTTTCTTATTAAATGTCACAAGATTTAATGTCACAGTATAATTGGGATGGAAGGATAATTGCGCTAAGCTCAACATGTCTTTTTCTGCTAACACATTATTAATCCACAGGAGTGTTAAAATATGTTTAATAAAGGCCCCATTCACATGGAAATTGTTGGCACTTGCTAAAAATTACACTATTTCATTGCTCAGCCCTAAGAATTTCTAGTGGAATTCACAGCAAGTCTGATTTTCAAGTGACATTATAATAGAAGTCCACACTAAAAAAATTCAACATTTGTCCTGAAAGTATATTTTTTAAAGGATTAAAAATGGTCTTGTACTTGAAGCACTAATGCAATCTAGTATTACACTGGCAGGGCCATAGTTCATGTTTAACAAGTGCTTTGAAAGAAGATCTGTTTGGATATGTTCTTAGCTTTGTTACTTTCTCCTGCACCCCTTTCCCCCCCACACCTAGGCACACAGCAAACTTACATTGCTAAGTACTAGCCTCCTTTGCAGTAAGGTAGGGTCATATAACTAGCTCTAATGACTGTGGGCAGAAGCCATGAAAACCCGCTCCACAATTCTGGATGGTCTCTTATTCTCTGTACATAAAACAGAAGACCCAGGACAAGACTTTAAAACCTGATGCTTGCTGAATATCCCATAGTGACCTATGAGTGAGAAAAAAAATTATACTGCTACATTTCTGAAAATGTACGAGTGATTGCAATGTAGTTAGACAATCCTCTTTCTTCATTTCTTCTTTCTTTCCATATATTTTTTCATTTATCTAAGGGTAAAATGTACCTACTGAAGAAAGAAGGGAAAAATCATCTTCTAATACTCTATATTTTCTTATTGTTCAGTCAATGACAAACTACTTAACTTTGTTGGGCTTCACATTCCCAATCATTAACTCAAGGATGTATACTCATAAATTCATAATGTACAATCGTTTTTGTAGGCAAACCCCTGTTTCCATACCTTCGTGTAGGACCTCTCCCCTCAATGATACAACCTAGATGAGAATTTTTATTGTTTTTAATGGAGTTTATGATAAAAGAGTCTGTATCCTTGTTCCGGAGTCTATTCTGGCATTTATAGTGCCATTCTTGGTGAAATTTACTTGTAAAAGAGTCTAACCACCCACATTTGCATTTGCCTTACTTTCAATAGAGCATAATTCTTCCTATCAGTGAGAATATTTTGTTTTCCTCAATCTTTTCTTTTCTAGGCTACACTAAATCACACTGGCCTTTTAATCTTTTCTTACAAATGAGTCTCAAAACTTCAAGCAGTTTCAACTTTTCTATATCTCTCTTTCATAAGCCACAGCCACATAATTGATCTGTTTGGTAGAAAAGTAAACTGAAGCAGAAAAGAAATCCATACACCCAGCTGTTTATACAGACAAAACTACTTGTGGTTGCATGTTCCTTTTTCTTTTTTTTTCAAGTAGTTTTTTATAGCCTTAAAGAATAGAATCTGGAACTCAAGACAGAATACTCAAGGAAAATTGTAATAAATGAACTTAAAGGAATAATTTTTATGGGTTTAAAGTGTTAGATGTCTAGGCATATTTTATAGTACAATCCATTTGGATTTAATTTAGTTATAATAATAGTTATTTTCATTTCAGCTAGGCATGTTCCCCATAGGTTTCTATCTATTAAGTATATTTGATCAGGCCACAACTGGACATGATTGAAAAACTTAGAGGCATATTTGCCCTAATCTATCTTTGTGACTATTTAAGTGGTAAGAACTCAACACACCCTTTTTTTTGAAGAACAATGAGAAACAAAGTGAGCTAGTATAGAAAATCATACCATGGAAATTTTTAGACACTTTAATTAACTTAGCTTTATCGGCTTAAAAAATCTTAATAATTTTAAGATAATAGGAATGGGGGAGGGAATTCAACCAACAGTTTGGGACCCACTAAGACAGCAATATAACTTACCTAATAAATGCATAAGCAATTGTCATTGCTATACTTCTTCTCTATGGCTTACTGGAGCTTTAGAGACAGATACACTTGGATCAAAATTCTACTTCCTTCTTTTATTAACTCTGTAATTTAGTATCCCTGATCATCAAATTTCTTACCTGAAAAAGTGACAATAATGTATTTAATCTGCTCTGTGGTTCTGAGATTTATATAAGATATGAGGGATATGGCAGTTACCAGAGTGCCTAGAATATAGTAGGTGATTGTGGTGAACTATCTTTACTATTCTAACCATCTAAAAATGGAATCTGTTTCTTGCCACCTTGAATATGAGCCTTTTCTGAGACCTGCTTTGATCAAAAGAATGCAGCCACAACATTGCTATATAACTTCCAAAGCTGGGCCTTAAGAAACATTCACCTTTCACTCTCATGCTGGGAATGCCTCTTCTTTGAACACAGTCACCATGCCATGAGAAGCCCAAGTCACATTCAAAGGCCATGTGGAGGAGACCCAAGGCATTTGAGGTGACAGTCTCCTGTCAGCTAATGGTCAGCAAGTACCAAGCGCCAACCGTGTGAGTGAGCCTTCTTGGAAGCTCCAGGCCAGTCAAACCTCCAGAGAACTGCAGCCCTAGCCAACACTACATGGAAAAGGATAATCATCCAGCTGTGCCGAGTCAACCCACAGACACTTGAGATAATAGTTTTTTCTTAAGCCACAAAATCCATTTTTTTTTTAATTTTTTTTTTCTTTTCTTTTCAGCGTTTTTATTTTTATTTTTGGGACAGAGAGAGACAGAGCATGAACGGGGGAGGGGCAGAGAGAGAGGGAGACACAGAGTCGGAAACAGGCTCCAGGCTCTGAGCCATCAGCCCAGAGCCTGACGCGGGGCTCGAACTCCCGGACCGCGAGATCGTGACCTGGCTGAAGTCGGACGCCCAACCGACTGCGCCACCCAGGCGCCCCACAAAATCCATTTTTAAAAAGATTTTTTAAATGTTTATTTTTGACTTCTCCAAAGAAGACATCCAGATGGCCAACCGACACATGAAAAAATGCTCAACATCACTCATCATCAGGGAAATACAAATCAAAACCACGATGACATACCACCTCACACCTGTCAGAATGGCTAACATTAACAACTCAGGCAACAACAGATGTTGGCGAGGATGCAGAGAAAGAGGATCTCTTTTGCATTGTTGGTGGCAATGCAAGCTGGTGCAGCCACTCTGGAAAACAACATGGATTTTCCTCAAAAAACTAAAAATAGAACTACCCTATGACCCAATAATGGCACCACTAGGCATTTATCCAAGGGATACAGGTGTGCTGTTTCTTTTTTTTCTTTTTTTTTTTTTGTTTTTTTTTACAGGTGTGCTGTTTCAAAGGGACACATGGACCCCCATGTATATAGCAGCACTATCAACAATAGCCAAAGTATGGAAAGAGCCCAAATGTCCATCGATGGATGAATGGATAAAGAAGATGTGGTGTGTGTGTATATATATATATATATATATATATATATATATATATATACACACACACACACACACACACACACACACACACACACAATGGAGTATTACTTGGCAATCAAAAAGAATGAAATCTTGCCATTTGCAATTACGTGGATGGAACTGGAGGGTATTATGCTAAGTGAAATTAGTCACTCAGAGAAAGAAAAAAATCATATGACTTCACTCATATGAGGACTTTAAGAGACAAAACAGATGAACATAAGGGAAGTGAAACAAAAAATAAAAACAGGGAGGGGACAAAACAGAAGAGACTCATAAATATGGAGAACAAACTGAGGGTTACGGGAGGGGTTGTGGGAGGGGGATGGGCTAAATGGGTAAGGGGCACTAAGGAATCTACTCCTGAAATCATTGTTGCACTATATGCTAACTAGTTTGGATGTAAATTAAAAGAAAATAAAAAATAAAACAAGTTAAAAAAATAAAGAAATTTGAAGTTCAACAAATGAAATGCTTAGATATAAATCTAACAAAATATGTACATTTGATTTTTGTATTTGTTTTCCTAGGGGTGCCATATTAAAGCATCACAAATCAAGTGGCTTAAAAAAATGTTTATTTTTGAGAGAGTGCAAGCAGGGGAGGGGCAGAGAGAGGGGGACAGAGGATCCAGAGTGGGCTCTGTGCTGACAGGCTGACAGCAGTGAGCCCGATGTAGGACTCAAACTCACGTACGGCAAGATCATGACTTGAGCTGAAGTCATACACTCAACCAACTGAGCCACCCAAGTTCCTCAAGCCACAAAATTCTAAATTAAGCCACTAAGTTCTTAAGTTTTGGACAGTTTGTTACTTAGCAATAGATAGCCAAAACAGTGCTCAGTAAGTGGAGCAATTCTTATTATTTTCCCCAATGATGAGGGAAAATAGCATACACTAGTATTTCTTTTCTTTACTTGAACACTTTAGGGTTCAATACATCCTGTACCGCCACTCAATGTGTGAATCCTCTCATTATATCACACAAATGTGGGTTCTTAAATGACTATAAATCATAGGGCAGAGAATATGCTTGTTCTAAAATCCAGGATCACAGCCTGTTTAAAGGGTGCAGCTCTCAAAGACTCACTCATTGTTCTTTGCCTATGGCCTTCCAAGATTTACATTCTGTTTGCCCCCTCCCCTGTTCCTTGTCTCATTTATCTTTGTGGACATCACAGACCTAACACCTAACTTGCCTATCTGCCCCCATTCCCTACCTTTATAGACTTTCTGTACTTTCCTTATAGTAGTTTATAAGTTTCTCCCTATGCTTACTATCTCTCTCCCGCCCCCACTCTTGACCTTGACTAGTTATCTCCCTAGAGCTATTACAACTAATGGATACTACTTTTAGATTTCCAGTCTCAGCCTTTCTTGTCCTACGCGGAATCATTGTTACTATGCCCAGTGAAGCACTAGACATAGTATTATCTTAATTGTAGGTATATAAATGCACAATGTCTTCTTTCCCCAGGACACAAATGAATGAAAATTATAGTAATCTACAACACAAAATGGCTATGTGATTCTAGGTAAATTTCCTAATAGAGGTGACAGTATCAAAATACAGAATGCATATTCAGTGACAAGTCATATTCTTTGCTTTCGATATATAACCAAGCTCGTGAGTCCCTTGAGAGTTTTTGCTTCCAGGGGAGCAAATTCTTGCCATCTCTGGTGCAATTTGTAATTCAGTATAATAACATGGGGGCAGCTGAGCAATTATTATGACAAGCTTGGCGTCAGTACATTAAAGTTGCCCTGTTTTGGGGAGCTAGCTTTCCTTTACCAAAAGAAGCCACAACCAGTTTAGGAACAGAGGACTTATTGTGTATGTGCAATGTAAAGAAAAAGGTTATTGTAAATTATAATGACTTAAGATTTCAGTATGAACAATACATTCTGTTCAGGAAATTTCCTCTTAAACATAGTAATTATTTTAATTATTTCTTTTCTGGCAATTTTTCCATTGAAATGTTCTCATTGTGTTGTTTTAATTGAGATAACTCAATTAAGCCATAGAAATTTGAAATTATTCAAAATTGCAGCAGTTTTCATTCTATGTGGATTAAAAAAAGTTTTTTCTTATAAAGTTTGAAGAAATGTTTTACACGTTTAGTCCTCAGCTATGTGTTTCTCGGCTGCCGCAATCTACCTCCATCTATATGGTAGGAGTCTTTCATATTTCCCAAGAATAAATCTCCTGGTGAGGACAATTCAGACTGCAAGGAAAGCAGGATTCAAGTTGAGATCCAGAAAGCCAATGAAGATCACATTTGGAAGCATCTGAGTGTCAAATATGGACCTGAACAAGGAGGCAAAGAAAGAAATTCTAACAACTTGTTAATAGCATAGATAGAAATATTTAGATGACTAGCTTGTACGGATCACAGGTGTGATGAAAGGAGCTGTCTAATGAGGCTCCTTTCATCTTTACATTTGTGTAGTAATGCTCAATTTACAAAGAACTTCCACATCCTTTACCTCATTCAGTTCTTACAACAAACACATGATGGAGGCCAGAATAGTAATGTTTTTCCCCTTTTCACCTATGAGAAACTGAGGTTCCAAAAAGATTGCTAACTTTCCTAATATTATTAATTTCATTAGGAGGCAATCCAAAACAGCCAATAAGACAGAGCTGTCATTATCTGTGTCCTCTGACTCCTGGGCTTGAGTCCTTAACTGTATCATTCTGTGGCTCAAATTTTGAGACACATAAAATTGTGAGTGGTGATAGATGAAGTTTAAAAATCACACAAAAGATCACATTTGCACAGTGCTAAGGAAGAACTAGAGTTGGTTATCTTAATAGAATGCATGTTCAGTAAATATTTCTTTATTAAAATCTTGACATATGCACTGAAAACTATACCTGTTTTCTGCAGGAGGAAAGCTAAAGAAGCTTTCTACACAGGATATCTATCAACAGTACCATTTCATTTGCTCACGCTAATTATTGACTAATGTGGTGACCTCCCTCATGTAAATGTGTTGCACAGACAAACAAGAATGAGTCTTGCTAAAGGAATATTATTCAAGAGGTGCTGTTTATCTTATGTGCTCTACTTTGTGGAGTTCTTATTTGGGACCACCCCACCCAGATGAGTCACCTCTAACAATACATTTTTTTTAAAACTCACGATTTTGGGAAGACAACAGAAAAATGAACAAATGATTACTCTGGGCTGCGAATTAAAGGGTTAAATATAGTTTGTGTCTACAACAAACTGTAGGTAACATGTCTATAGTCAGAGTAAAATATTCTCTGGAAATTGTGGAAACCTGTAGAGAAATGTACTCAAAAGAAAGATTTCTCATCAAGACTGGCATTAGTATTATACTTTTATCCCAGATCATTGATCTACTTTTCTGCTGGTTACAAGCCTAGACTAATCTATAGTAGAAAGCCATTACCTTATATACAGGCCTTTAACACAAATGGCAGATTATCCGGAAATTATTTGTTTCTAAGTTTGCGGTTATTTGAAAATAGAGTCTTAGCCATATTTCTAAAGTGGTTTTCTTTCCATAAATATGCTTTACAAATTGCCCGTGATTAGTTGCTGATTACTCTGGAACTCTCCATTTGTGTGGCACTGCAGTTCAGTCTCTCTTTATACTCTCTTTGCTGGGAGCTCATTTAGTTCTGAAAATGCTAGTCGTAGCCTCTGTAAACTGCTGTTTTTCCAATCAGCCTGCTATCCTTTACTCAGCTGCTTCATGGTCCTAAGGCAAGGATTTTCATAGTTCCTGGCTATTTTCAAGAAAGTGGAGTAACTTTCAGATCAGTCTGTGATAAAACATAATCTGCCCCAATTGCAGATACTCTATGTCAATGTTACTTATTTATTTATTTATTTATTTATTTATTTATTTATTTAATGTTTCAAGTTTTTATTTAAATTTTAGCTAGCTAACATATAGTGTAATATTGTTTTTAGGAGTAGAATTTAGTGATTCAACACTTTACATATAACACTCAGTGCTTATCCCAATAAGTGTCCTCCTTAATAGCCATCATCCATTTAGCCCATCCCCCCACCCACCTCCCCTGGAGCAACCCTCAGCTTGTTCTCTATAGTTAAGAGTCTCTTATGATTGGCCTCCCTCTCTTTTTTCCTCCTTCCCCTAAGTTCATCTGCTTGTTTCTTAAATTCCACATATCAATGAAATCATATGGTATTTGGCTATCTCTGACTGACTTGTTTTGCTTAGCATAATACACTCTAGCTCCATCCATGTCATTGCAGATAGCAAGATTTCATTCTTTTACATAGCCAAGCAATATTCCAGTGTGTGTGTGTGTGTGTGTGTGTGTGTGTGTGTGTGTGTGTGTACCATTTATCAGTTGATGGATACTTGGGCTCTTTCCATAATTTGGCTATTGTTGATATTGCTGCCATAAACATTGGAGTGCATGTGCCCCCTTGAATTAGTATTTTAAAATCCTTTGGGTAAATACCTATTAGTGCAATTGTTGGGTCATAGGGTAGTTCTATTTTTAACTTTTGAAGAACCCCCTTTTGTTTTCCAAATTGGTTGCACCAGTTTGCATTTGCACCAACAATGTAAGAGGGTTCTTCTTTCTTCACATCCTCACCAACACTTGTTGCTTCCTGTGTTGTTAATTTTAGCCATTCTGACAGGTGTGAGGTGGTATATCATTGTAGTTTTGATTTGTATTTCCCTGATGATGAGTGACATTGAGCATCTTTTCATGTGTCTGTTTGCCATGTAGATGTCTTCTTTGGAAAAGTGTCTATTCATGTCTCCTACCCATTTCTTAACTAGATTATTTTTTGGGCGTGGTGAGTTTGATAAGTTCTTTATAGATTTTGGATACTAACCCTTTACCAGATATGACATTTGAAAATATCATCTCCTATTCCAAAGGTTGCCTTTTAGTTTTATTTATTGTTTCCTTCACCATACAGAGGCTTTTTATCTTGATGAAATCCCAACAGTCATTTTTGCTTTTGTTTCCCTTGCCTCCAGAGACATGTCTAGTAAGAAGTTGCTATGGCCACAAAGAGGTTGCTGCCTGTGTTCTCCTCTAGGATTTTGATGGCTTCCTGTCTCGCATTTAGGTCTTTGATCCATTTGGAGTTTATTTACTGGTTAAGGAGATTTTTTTCCCATTTGTTATTCTTTCCTGCTTTGTTGAAGATTAGTTGACCATACAGTTGTGGGTCATTTCTAAGTTTTCTATTCTGTTCCATTGATCTATGTGCCTCTTTTTGTGCCAGTACCATATTGTCTTGATCACTACAGCTTTGTAATATAACTTGAGGTCTGGAATTGTGATGCCTCCAGCTTGTTTTCTTTTTCAACATTACTTTAGCTATTCGGGGTCTTTTGTGTTGCCATATAAATTTTAGAATTGCTTGTTCTAGTTCTGTGAAACATGCTGGTGTTATTTTGATAGGGATTGCATTAAATGTGTAGACTGTTTTGGTTTGTATAGACATTTTAACAATATTTTTCTTCCAGTCCAAAAACATGGGATGTTTTTCCATTTCTTTGTGTCATTTTCAATTTCCTTCACAAGTATTCTATAGTTCTCAGAGTATGTATCTTTTACCTCTTTGGTTAGGTTTATTCCTAGGTATCTCATGGGTTTTGGTGTGATTATAAATGGGATCGGTTCCTTGATTTCTCATTCTGCTGCTTCATTATTGGTGTATAGAAATGCAAGAGATTCCTATATGTTAATTTTGTATCCTACGACTTTGCCAAATTTGTATGTCAGTTCTAGCAATTTTTTGGTGTAGTCTTTAGGGTTTTCTACATAGATTATCCTGTTATCTGTGAATAATGAATGTTTGACTTCTTTCTTGAAATGCTGGATGCCTTTTATTTCTTTTTGTTGTCTGATTGCAGAAGCTAAGACTTCCAGTACTATGTTAAATAATAATGGTGAGAGTGGATATCTGTCTTGTTCCTGACCACATTGGAACCCCTGAGGATAATATTTTTCCCCACTGCGGATAATATTAATCATGGGTCTTTCATATATGGCCTTTTTGATGTTGAGGTATATTCCCTCTATCCATACTTTTTGAGGGTTTTTATCAAGAATGGATGCTATGTTTTGTCAAACGCTTTTTCTGCCATCTGTTGAGGGGATCATATGGTTCTTATCCTTTCTTATTATGCCAATGTTTTTAAAATTGTGGTTACAGACCTACAGATCCTGAAACCTGCATAAAATATGAATCTGTGATTGAGATTTGTTTATAAGTGGTAACTGACTTTTTATATAAGACATATTTCTTATTAGGATCATGATATTAAAAACTGTGAAAATTACTCTTCTATGTTATTTAATGTATAATTGTAGGTATCCAACTATTTCTAGATATTTGAGATTTTACTCTTAAGCTTTTCATGCTCACTGTTGGGTATATTTACATTGAAGTGAATAGTTGAAACAATTACTTAAGAGTTGTGAAGAACATTATTTTATTTGGTGTCACTGGTCAAAGACTTCTTAATTTGGACAGCCTGGTATGTGAGAAGAATCCAGGCTTTTGAGCTGGATGGCCTTTAGCTTCTAATCTGTTTCTACATTTGCTTAGCTGCAGTCCTTGGGTAAGTCACTTAATTTCTTTGAGTGCCAGTTCCCTCACCTGCAATACTGGGATAATATTTATCTCACATATTTAAGGATTAGAAAGATGCATGTAAAGCACTTAACAAAGTACCTACACATAGAAAGTGCTCAGCATATGAATACTATAATTTTAACAGTGGAAAATTGGTTTATAAGAAATATAAAAGAAAGTTATGGAGATATTAGAGCAGTTTCAAGTTAATGTGACTTCAGCGATAGATTTTAAAAATCTGAAATACATAGGGAATTCCAATAGTTAAATCTGGAATTGAAATAAAAAAGGTAATTAATGCTCTTTATGACCTAAAAGTCAAGTATAAAGAAAGATCTAGTTGTCCTCCACAGAGGTCAAAACAACATAATCAGAGAGTAAGAGAATCAACTTAGATATAAAAATAAATTTATTTAAAAACTTAAGAATGGCTAAATAATGCAGCAATTCCACTCCTAGGTATATAAATACTCAAGAAAAATGGAAATGGAAGTTAATACAAAAACTTGTACGTGAGTGTTTATAGGAGCATTATTGATAATAGCCCCAAAGTAGAAACAATACTTTTTGAATGAATAAAGGGTTAGATAAATAAAATGTGGTGTATTTGTATAACCAAATATTATTCAGCTATAAACAGGAATGAAATACTGATACATGCTATTTATGAACCTGGATGAACCTTGAAAGCATTATGCTAAGTAGAAGAAATCAATCACAAAAGAACACATGTTATGTGGTTCCATATTTATGAAATGCCCAGAATAGGCAAATCAGTAGAGATAAAAATTAGATTAGTGACTGCTTAGGGGTGGAGAGATGGCGGGGGGGGGGGGGGATTTGGGTATAATTGTGAAAGAATATAGGTATATTTTTGAAATCGTGAAAATGGTTGAAATTTAATTATGGTTAGTTGTACAACTCTGAATATATTATAAACTATTGAATCATACCCTCCAAGTGAGTAAATTATATGACTTGTATATTTTAATAAAATTGTTATAAAAATACTGGATAAACATTGGGAAAAGCTATAAAAACTATGAATCCTTAATACTTTATGGGGCTGGCCTCTTGCAATAACACAGTGGCTATGGAGTTGTAAATGGGGGTAATGACTGACTCTGGGATGCTGCCATGGTAGGTATTTCTTATCTTTTTGCCAAGTTTTGTCCTACTTTGGTTTTAGAACACTTCACTCTTGATCATAGTTGTAGGATTTTCCTCTTTTAAGGATTTTTATTATTCTGAACTGGCTCTCTCAATACAGAGGAGAAATAAATAATGCATCAAGGAACACAAAAGCAGATTGGTAATGTATAACATCAAATGCTTGCAAAAGCATGCATCATATGGAGACACATTCCTGCTACATACAGATAAAAATGAGATAGATGCCCTATTTTTTTTTGCTTATTGCTGTCTTTTTCCATATCTATAATTAATGATCAACAACCAAGTGTTTAATACCCTGGATACAACTAACTTTCCCACAGAAATAACCTGTCAGAAATGGGAAAAAATACATGTGCAGTTGGTAGTGCATCTGAATTGTTCAATTCTGTAGCAATAGCAATTTTAGTCATAAAGCAGTGTACATTGTGATAAAGGATCTGAGTTTAGTTTATATTTATCTAAAGTTAGGAATATATAAAATGTAAAATGAAATGTTCTACTACAAACTGACACATAGTTTGGTGATACACAACAAAACTATTTAATTTGGGGATATTCTTATGACATGTGGGAAAAAACACCCACAAAATCACAGCTTTCTCCAACACATGCATCTCGAAAAATTGCCTGTCTCTTGCCACCTATGCAATGTGAAGTCTAATTTCTAACAAAGCTTGTAATGGGCTCTTAAATGTGCTGTACAGATGGAGATTTTGATAATATCATTGAAAACCAAAAGCAGAAATGTGATCTGTCTGTTTTTTGGATTTGTTATCTTCATAAAATGGAATCTCATTATTTTTCACTTCTTTGATTATTTTATCTTCTATTATAGATGAGTTATACTCCAGACTCTAAAAGTCACACAAAACATAATGAGAAAGAATGAAATCCTATTCATCATAAAATATTATTAGTTATAATAATTTCTGAATCACAGAGAACTGAATACTTTGCATCTCATAACCAGTACCAAATACAAATGCACATACAGGCAACTTCGGGGAATAGTGAGGACTGTGAATGGAGGAACCCTAATTGCACCTGCTCTGTGTGGCTTACCTTGAGCAAGTAATCACTCTTTGAGCCTCAGTCTTCCCATTTGTAAAGAAAAGATGGCCTCTATCTGTATAACATTTTTTAAAGCTATAGCCGACTATGATTCTTTGATATGGCACTGGATAGTCTGAAAGACTGATAGAGAATAGAACGCATGTCCTCTACCATATTTTAATTAAGCTACCTTTATAACAAATAGAGTTTATCTGCTAAGAGTTTTAAGCAATTATAATTTTAAGCCAATAAAAATGGAAATATTAAAGCCAGTTCAGATATTGTTGCAAGGATGCCTATTATGTATGTAATAAATACCTAAAGCTAATAAAAGAAACTATTCTACAAGACACTAATAATGGACACACCATCGGAGAATGTGTTAATGAAAAACAGTTTACTTTAGTTCTTCGGAATAGACTATGTCAATTATACTTAAGCTTGTATGTGATTCTCTGGTATATAATTTTGCCAAATATTGCTTTTGAAATTTTTTAGGGGTAGAATTTTCTCTCTCCATTTTATGAATAGTGTTCTTTATTAGTGATAAAATGTAAATCCTGCATAAACCTGATACATGAGGCAATTTACATTGACTCTTTTTGCCAGTCATATTGGCTGTGTCTCCCTAACTTTGAAGAACTAAAAGTTTATTTAGATAATTTCTTGAAATATTAAAGCAAATAAATATATTCTATAATATATAATATGTAAATTAAAATACATATATATAAAATGTATGTATCTATAGCTATATCTATATCTATATATAGGGAGAGAGATGGAGTGAGAGAGAGGGAAAGTCAGAACTGAGCATTTGAACATAAAGGTAAATTACATTAATTGATTTATTTGGCTATCTATTTCAACTTTCCTCCATTTTCAATAATGAAATAAATGTAATCCCATTGTTAGTCTACGTCCAAAGGATAACTGTTAGAATTGTCTAGTTTCTGTCAGCAGCTCTCAGTAAACAGGCCTATCTTAGATGTTAACTTCTTACCAGTACCTACTCTCTCATATAAGTATCAAGAAAGCTGATGGAAGAAAAAAAAATCTCACGAGATTTCAGTTTCTGAACATAGTTTGGGGATGAGCCCAAAACTCATTTGGGGAGAGCCAAAGTTGTTCTTAATATTCAAAGATGGCATCATTGAACTTTCATTTTTATAGGTTATTTCCCCCAGCAGCAGCAAAGTGACCTCAACATGTATCTACAAAATGGACACCTAGTTTCAGAATCAAGTTTTTCTCCTGAATAAAACTATAGTACACCAGGGCTCTAGCTTCAATAATACGTTATTCTAAAACAGTAACAGGCAACACGTGGTAACGGATTTGCAAACTAGAGCTGATTCAAGGAAGGCAGGTGATATGGCAATATATGGAAACCCCACAGCTCCTTCATTTCCCTGAGATGGAACCAGAACTTTTCCTTTAGTTGGCCATACTATTTGATAGTGATTTTACACCTTTACACATTCTGCCCTTTAATGGTAGCTATAGCAATGGAGAGAGAACTAGAAGGATATTAATGGCCCATTAAAACATGACGATAGACACACATTACCGGCATTAGTGGATGATACACTGGAATAATAGTCACTAAATCTGGAGTTTCGCTCTGCCCCTATCTGCATACCCCTGGATAAGTCATATGTTCTCTAATTTTTACTTTCATTATCCTTAAAATAAGGATTTAGATGAACTCTCAAGTGCCTGCCATTGACCAATTGGACATTTGCATAAGTTTTTATAGATTGCAAAACATTTCTACAAATCTTATGCAATTCAATCCACACAACTCTGTTGGTTATTTATGGCATTTCCATTTTATAAATAATGACATTGAGGCCTCCCCACAAAAAAACTTGTAATAAATCTGTTATCCAAGTTCCTCTTAAAATTATTCAATTGCTGGGGCGCCTGGGTGGCGCAGTCGGTTAAGCGTCCGACTTCAGCCAGGTCACGATCTCGCGGTCCGTGAGTTCGAGCCCCGCGTCAGGCTCTGGGCTGATGGCTCGGAGCCTGGAGCCTGTTTCCGATTCTGTGTCTCCCTCTCTCTCTGCCCCTCCCCCATTCATGCTCTGTCTCTCTCTGTCCCAAAAATAAATAAACGTTGAAAAAAAATTTAAAAAAAAAAATAAAAAAAAAATAAAATTATTCAATTGCTGTGGGCATTAATATGGTCATCTTAATGCATATTACTTAAGTGTATTATGGTTTTCTACAATATTCCTGTTTTGTATTTTTATATTATATATTAGAGGGGGAAAAAACTAAAGGGCAGAAAAATTAGGTAGATCTCAAAAATAATAACAAAAATTCTATTATTTATTGAAAATTTACTATGTGATATATACTATACTAAGTGTTGCATATGGGTTATTTATAATTCAACCAGCCTTCAAGTGTATAGTAATATTATCCTTGTTTTGCAGATGAAAAGAATGAGACTTGGAATATAAGTACATCTCAACGGTTATGCAACTAGTAAATGGTAGAGCCATCTTTGGAACTTAGATAAAAATCACTCCAAAGGCGGTTTTCTCTCAACTATAGCACACTGCCTCTCTCTTTCAATAACATGAGCAAGTATGGGGTACCTGGGTGGCTTGGTTGGTTGATCTTCTGACTTTGGCTCAGGTCATGATCTCACAGTTTGTGAGTTTGAGCCCTGCATTGGGCTCTCTACTATCACCTCAGACCCTGTTTCAGATCCTCTGGCCCTCTCTCTCTGAACCTCTCTTCCCCCATTCATGTTCCCTCTCTCTCTCTCTTAAAAATAAAATAAACATTAAAAAAAAGAACAAGTATGTAAAAATTCAAATATATATACAGCCCAGTGTTAAATCTAATAGGCACAGTTAAATTAGGCACTTAACATCCTATGCACTTCCTATTATAACTGGTGTCCTCAGCAAATGACCTGTCATTCTCTGAGTTTAGGTTGTTTTCATTCCATTCCCCTCAATAGAGGCCCTGCCTGAAAGTCTAAATATGATGAACACATTCACAAGATATCGATATTCTTTTAAGCTAAAAGGAAAAAAAAATAATTTCCCTCCTCAAGAGACCAAACTGCAAATGCACAAATGAATTAGCCATTACCAAGTGACGTATGTTACACTGCTGAAGGAGACCAGGGACTCTTCCACAATTATCTCTTCCAGGAGGGCTCCTAGGACCATTTATTTCTCTTAGCAAAAATAGCAGTATTAAAATGTAAGAAAATAAAGTCAGAAGAATTGAAAAGCTTAAATAGCTTTGGAATGAATGAGAATAACTGTTACATGCATATACCAACACAGAAAGAGACAACATAGCCCTCTCAATCTCTCTCACTTGGTCTTTTGATATTTTAAGACCGAGAAACAATTTTCATTTTTATTCTACCAAGATACATAAGCTTACATTTCAATTCACATAACTACTGAGTTGTGTGCTAGTTACATTTTAGTGGGATTAATGTTGGAAATTCTGTTTCTTAAGTGATTAATCTTTTTCCCTTTCCGTCATCCTGAAGTCATCAGTGAAAGACATTGGTCAGCGCTAAGGCGTTTCCATGGTGTTTTGAGTTTGGACTCAGTGATTTTCCACTTTAATTTTTACATGTAAAGCAGAATAAAGAGTAGAATATTTTTATAAATCACACACACACACAGATGAAGGCACAATATTTTAAAATTTCTTGGACAATCTGAAGGCCTTACTTACCTGTGATTTAATAGTATCATCTTTGCTCTGATAGTGTTTAATTCTAAAAAGAATAAACTGGCAAAACAGACTAAGGAGACAACATGTGATGTAGTTGGGTGTTCTAGAGCAGACAGCTACAGTGTGACTTATTTTTGTACATTTTTTCTCTATCACCTCTAGCTTTATGACCCGTTTCAGCTCCCTAGTGTTACTCTTTCACTGTCATCTCCATCAGGACTTTTTCTCTGGCCCCCCGCTACACATGGGCACCCTGTCCTATCTCCCCGCTCTGCTTCTATCTTCCAACCTGCTGCACTGTCTCTTGTATGCCTGCCTTCCAGCTCCACCATTAAAGTTCAGAGTAAGTAGTTGCCTATACCTTTGTCTGTTATCTAAGCTTTTCATACAAATTTCTAGTGCAGGGCTGTGAAGGCATATGAGATTAAGTGGCCACTTGATTTCAGAAAGCTTAAGAACCACTCTGTAAAAAAATGTCCTGATACGGCAACAAATCAGGTTCTATGATATACATCAAATCATACTTTGATCATGCCACATATCAGGAAACATATGCGTTATTTTACTATGCAGTCATGGCATTTTAGTCAACCAATTAATCCAGAATATTATTTATAATGACAAAGTCCTGATTGAAAAATAAATTTATGGAAATACGTGATATGCATCCAGTAAAAGCAAATAATCTATGATTTATTGAGCAAGATGTACTAAAGACTTGCTTTGCATCCACTTGTCTAATGCCACCAACGTGGGAAGCAGCAAAGTCTATGGATTTGACATTTATACCATATAGCCTCTGAAAGCAAAACCTGAATGTTTTATTGCAGTTATCCTGAAACATAAGCACTATGCCATGGACTTTGTGGGTGGTACTGTACTTCAGCACCAGCTTTCTAAACATTAACAATTTTAATTTCACATAAACTTCAAATAATGTGAGTGACATTTGGGTCAGATGGCTTTTTTAAATAGTTTGGTGTCAGGAAATTTGTAAAACTGTATTCAATGTAGCCAATAATGAGTCACTTTATATGGTCTAGAACAACGGTTCTTAACCTTTAGAGTCACGAATTTCTTTGAGAATCTACTGAAATCTATTTACTTATATTTTCAAGTCATTTCAAAACAGGATAAGGTGGCTAGCAATTATAAACACAATGCGAAAGATTTTTAAAAATAATCAAGGTAGGCAATGGAGACAAAGAGGATATAAGAATGGGAAGAATGATGCAATTAAGATTAGGGTTGAAGTACAAAATGTGCACTTCTGTAGATTTGTTGGAGGTGGACCCAAGTTTTGTTGCTGAGTTTCTCATTACTCAGAGCATTATGACTTTCAATGCTAATGAAATAAAAATAAAACCTCTCTACTTTGTGCTATTAGAAAACTGTCTGTGTTTTATTGTATCTGTAATAAAAATTTAAAGTAGGTTACAATGATTTTTCAAAAAATAATATATAATTTTAATGCAATCCAATAAAAATCCCAGTGAGTGGTACTAGTGTCAAGAGAGGAAGACAGATTAATGGAATGAAATAAAAGTTTAGAAAGAGATCCAATTATATCAGAACTATGTGATAAAAGTGGGATATTAAATTTGTGGGCAAAGTGTAGATTATTTAACAAACAGTACAAGAATAAGTAGCTAGTTAGTTTAAAATAAGAAATTTTTTGATCCCTACCTTATACTTTGTAACAAAATACATTTTAAGTTAAATTTTGAAATAAAATCATAAAACGCTTATAAGTTATATGCACTTTTATTAAAAGGAAGGCTGTCCTAAGCATGACAATGAAGGCCAAAATCCTAAAGGTCTGATAAGTCTAATCACTTACAAATTTGAAACTTCTATATATCAAAAACATAAAAAAGAAACAATTTTAGAAATTTAGAAAAATATTTAGAAAATGGTTATATGTATATACCTGGATTCATATGTAGATACATATAAATGGATCTATCTATCTATCATCTATATATCTAACAAGACAGCAAAAGAAAGTGAGCTTACAAATTAGTAAGAATAACCTGAATAGCATAATAGGAAAAAAATAGCATAAAGAAACAATTCTTCCCCAAAGAAATTCAAATGTCAATAAACAATGGAAACATTCAACTACCACAGTAATCAAATGAAGGCAAATAAAATATTGAGATGCCAATGAATCTGATAAAGATTGAAAAATAACAAGCTTTTAAGTATGGATCTTGGAAACTGGTGCTGTTACATGCTGTTGTGGGGAGTGTAAATTGTGTCAAAATTTCAAGAAAGCAATTTAACAGTATGTATCAGAAGTCTAAAATGGGGTATGTGGGTGGCTCAGTCAGTTAAGCCACCGACTCTTGATACTGGCTCAGGTCATGATCTCAGTTAGTGAGATCGAGCCCTGTGTGGGGCTCTGCACTGAGAGAGTACATACAGCCTGCTTGGAATTCTCTCCCTCCCTCTCTCTCTGACCCTCCCCTGCTCATGCTCTCAAACTCTCTCTCTCTAAATAAATAAATAAACATTAAAAAATAAAAAACCTGAAATAGCATTTGTTCTAGCATGTCTTTTAGCATTTAATACACATAATACTGGCCAATTATACAAATATGTGTGGAATCTATAATAGTATCTTCTTTTCCTGTTGGTTTCATCAACATAAAGGTTAATATTTGTTAGTAAAAGGAGATAGGAAACATATACCACAATGTTAGTGGTAATTATGGATTTTTGAGATCTCAGTTAATTTAAATTAGTTTTCCATTTGTGTGCCCATATGTTTTGACTAGAAGCCCCAATTTGGAAACAAGAGGCATACTTCTCTGGGTCCAGTCCAGAGATGGTTATTTTCAGAAGCACAGTGGGGTTCCTGAGCACATTTAATATGCGGCAGTTAAGAAGAGCAAAGTGTGTTTAAAGAGGTGCAATGACTTCCTCAGGATCAGTGAGCAAATTCTCATCAGTGCCAGTCAATTTCTGGTCCTCAAATATTTAACAGTGTACTACACTTTCATCTAATGAGCCTTTGTGATACAACACAGCAGCTATTTGGCTGACTCCACAATGGGACCTGAAGTTTGTTTCCAAAGGACAGTAAAAGAATTAGTTAAGATTCCCTCTTCAATTATATTCACAAGGTTATATACTTTTTCTAAGATAACATAAATGTATTGCAGTCCTCGACTGGAGAATTTGCAAATAGATTAATTAATGGTAAGCAGTTCAATATTAGTTACATAAATTTAGGACTAATTTTAATGATATGATTCAAATAGTCTTGTGAAGAAAATACAAATTCAGCAAGAACAGACTTTGTGTCCCATAGCTTCTGAAGTAAAGAAAATTTCGTTTTAATTAAGAAAAAGCCAACATTCTATAGAAAATGCTTTAGATTCTGGAAGCACATTGGAAGCTTTCTTTTTCTACTGCACTATGCTAGGCCCACTACACAAACAAGATGCAGCATTAGGTAGATTTTATCTATCTATCTATCTATCCATCCATCCATCCATCTATTTATTTAAAAAACGTTTTTTTAATGTTTATTCATTTTTGAGAGACAGAGAGACACAGGGCATGAGCGGGGAAGGGGCAGAGAGAGAGGGAGACACATAATCTGAAGCAGGCTCCATGCGGGACTTGAACTCACAAACGGTGAGATCATGACCTGAGGTGAAGTTGGATGCTTAACCAACTGAGCTACCTAGGCACCCCAGATTTTAAAATACAGGTTGGGAGCTCCTACACATAGTGTGTGATGCCTTGTAAACATTCTGTGCAACTTAGTTATCTAATTCATAAAATAAAGATAATAATAGGAAGTCCATATGGGTTCTACTAAGACTAAATAAGTAAATGAGCATATTTAATAAGTAGCATGTAAGAAGAACAAACCATGTTTTAAAACGTTACAACAAACAGTAAATCTCCAATAAATAAACTATCAACACAATGACAATATGTTTTATAAATTATAAATTAAACCTACTGAATTTTTTTTAATGTTTATTTATTTTTGAAGGAGAGAGACAGCATGAGTGGGGAAAGAGCAGAGAGAGACAGGGAGACACATAATCCGAAGGAGGCTCCAGACTGTAAGCACAGAGCCCGACGTGTGGCTGGAACTCACGAAGCGTGACATCATGACCTGAGCCAAAGTCAGACACTTAACCTACTGAGCTACCCAGGTGCCCCAAACATACTGAGTGTTTAATATTGTCTGGACATAGCAAATTTCCCAGGCAGGCAGTAAAATATTTTGAAGAAAAATAACATGGATAGAAATATAACAGCTGGGGTTGCATACCACATAATGACGATCAATTAAGTGATACAAATAATAATTGAATAGAAGTCAAAGGCAAGACTAGTAATTAGACTTTTTAGAGAAGGTGGGGTTAAAATAAGCCATAGAAATAAAAGTAGGATTCAGTTTTCTGGAAAAAAGGTAGGAGTTTGAGATGTTTAACTAAAACTTGTAGCTGAAACAAACAAAATTTTAGCATCCAATTTTGTATATTATTTCTTTTTCTGACTCTTCTTTGTCCTCCTCTATGGGAATCTATTTGTAATATAAATTGTTTTTTGCTGCTGACTAGGCAGATTCTGTGTTACCCTTCTTAAAAAAAAAACTTGAGAAAAATTTTAAACATACACACAAGTAGAAGAATCATTTAATGAAATCCCATCTTCCTTAACTCAACTTCAAACTGGTTATCAATACTCTGATTTTCTTATTCCATGTAATGGATTAATTAGCATATAACTTCAAACACGGGGATCTTGGTTATCACCAACTGTAAATGTGTAGTTGAGGTAACTATGAAAATATGGCTTTTTTAAAATTATTGTGCAGGATGCCCCAAAGGAGCCTTCTGGACTTTGCAAATTGCTTCCTGGAATAACGAAGGATTAAAGGATTTTGTTCAAAACAGTCTCCCATAAGTTTAATAACTCTTTTAAGCAAACTTTTTAAAACTTGAAGAATAACATAAATACAGAAAAATGCACATATCGAAAGTATACAGCTTTACTGGTAAATACTCCAAGTGACTATGCCTGTGTAAGTATCATCCACTTCAAGAAATAGTCTATAACTTGGATATTTCCCTTATGCTATCCTAAGCATTATTTCCCTTGAAGAGTAACCACTATTTTCACCTTTCACCACACATCAGTCTGTCTGTTTTTGAGTTCATATATACATATATTATTCATTCTTTTGTGCCTGCTTAATGTGAACAACACTATGTTCAAGACAAGCACCCATATTATCTTTATTATTACGTATTCCTCTACAGTGTGAACATACCAAAATTTATTTATCTACTTTATTATTGATGGATATTTGAGTTGTTTCCAATTTTTAAAAATATTATACATAATGCTCTTATAACTTCTCACATCTGTCTTCTGGAACTTATTCATTGCTATTGGGTAAAAATCTGGGAGTAGAATTATTGATCATACTGATGAATATTCAGTTTTGGTAGATTTGGCAAAACAGGTTTTCCAAAGTGGATACACAAATTATATTCCCACTAGTAGTGTATAAGTGTGCACCTTTCTCCAAATCCTCAGATTTGTCTTTTTCTTAAAATTTAGCCATATTCTGGTAGGTGTAATGAGATGAACATGTGTATTAACCATTTAGATAGCCTCTTTTGTGAAGTGCTTAGTCAAATTGGTTGCCAATGTTTTAAAGGAGGTTTTGTCTAACTGATTTATAGGACCAACTAAGTTCTTTGAGACATGAATTCTCTGTCCATCCTGAAATGGGCCCTGAACTCTAATTTTAGTTTGCGTACAACCATGACACTGCCAAGAGCTATGCTCAGTCTTTGAGCTTAGTTATTAGCAAATGCCCCAATTGGCGAAGAGCTCATGTCTCTCTTTTCTTTTCCCAAGAAATCCTGCATCATTGCTACTCTTAATTCTAATTTTCGTCTCCCTCAGCCTTATGAAGCTGCTGAAAGCTCTAGGTCACCACATTCTGCTTGGCTTCTCAGCCCACATCACTTAAGGAAGGGTAAATATTTTGAACTGAAAGGCAATAAAAAATTCCAAGTTCTCTTGAATGCATTTCCCTTCTCCGTAGGATCTTACAGATCCCACTGGCTACCTCGGTTGCCCTCCAATAACGCAGAGGGCTTGGTATTTTTTTATTATCATTATTCTGCTATTGTACGTCTTTTTAGAGAGATGGTTAGTTTGATATAAGTTATTCTGTCATGGCTGACAGCTGACTCTAGATGTGGAATTTATAATCTGGATTTGTTTTTTAAGTTTAAGCAGAATTTTGTGAGTGTGAAAGTATTTGGCAAGGGTTGGGGGGTGCAGAAAATCCATGATTTTTTATCGGATTCTTAAAAACATATGACATAAAAAAATCTATTACTGCTGTAGTTCCTAAGAGCCCACAAGAGGCTAAAAAATATTGGGGTTTGGCACGAGGTAGGAAAAAATAAGAAATGCTGCTGTGGATATTTGAAGTGTCTCATCAAGACCTTACAACAAATGAAATATATATGATCCATACTGTAGGGGTAGAAAAATTTCCTTTTTTTATTCTAGGTTCTTTGGCTGGTCTAATAATTAAACTGATATAAGACAAGAGAAAATCAAATACATGTTGTATATATGAGAGCCCCACAAAATATGAGATACAAAAAGTAGCCAGGAGATTGAGGCTTATATGACATCCTAAGCCACAGTGGAAAGGGATGGGAGTCTGGGGATCCAAAGAGGAGGAAGGCCATTCATGGGAAGGCAGAGGAAATTTTTGGAAAACAAAGGTGCCCTGTTATTCTGATAAATTTCTTACGTTAAAAAAAAAAAAGCTATCTCTAGTAACAGCTCTCTTCCCAAGTCAGACCCCTTCTCCAGCTGTGTGAGGGGTAGGGTGGGGGGCAGGGATGTAAAGTGTTTTTCCTGAATCTGCTGAGTTTTTATTATATTTAGGTCAAAATAATCTTTATGCCAAAGAGTCATATTTTGGGGTAACAAAATCTACTCCCTTTCAGTACTAAAGGAGTTCGGAGTATGCCACCCCAAAATATGCCATTCTGACATAAGGGTTATTTTGAGCTGAATGCAATTGCAAAGAAGCAGACAGCATACACAAAAAACTCTCTGCCCTCCCTCTCTCTACCAGAAAGAGCAGGATAATTCTTAATCACCAAAGACAACTGTAGACTCAGCCTACAGATGGCACCAGAATAATCAACATAACATACCTTACTAACTAGCTGTTATCTTCCATTAGTTTCCTCACATATTTACCTTCTCACAGTTTATGACCCCTAAGAGCCTAAACCCCTTTTCCTTTGCCTCATAATTTCTCTAAAAAATGTATGGTTCTTTGTTCCTATATTATACAAGCTCCTGGTTCTAATCACCCTTTTGAGAGCCTCATCACTGAGTTCTCCCACATGCATGTGTGATACATGTGTTAATAGACTATGTTTGATTTTCTCTTGTTAATCTGTCTTTCATCACTGTATTCTGAAGCCCCAGCCACTGAACCTAAGAGAAGTAGGGAAATATTTTGCTCCCATAAACTGGCAACCCAGATGAGATACGTGGAAAATTCCACTTACCCCAGAGGTTCCAGTAAATCTTAGGACAACTGATCAAGGAAGCAAAGAATTCTTACCAAAATCAGCCTTTCCGATTAATGTCTGTAGGGTCCAGTCAAGAAAGTATGGTAAACATTTCTCCTTTCCAAATTAAACTTAACAGGAAAAAGCATTTGTGTGAACTATGTTGGGTATGTGGTATTTTGGCCATTTGCTATCGCTCCATTTCTCTCTCGAGTAGCTACAATTTCCCTTTGTCTCTGTCTTTTGTGTCATTTGTCACCAGGGGGAGAATCATAGGGTAAAACACAAGCAGAAATCCTCTAAGACTGTTGTTTGAGCTGGCCTCACAGCCCAGTCACTTTATAGTTCTCACTTTATAGTTCTCCTTCTGACTTGTTTTGTGTCTTGAGAAGTTGGCTTGAATCCAGTGGATGTGGACTCTCCCTGATCTCTCTGCTTCCTGGGAGATATAGGTTGTCAGGCCTGTACCTGCAGATGGCCATCTATCAAGATGAGGACCCAAGACACGTCCCCACTGTCTGTGCCAGCTCACAGGGGAATTTGTTCAAACAAGGGGTCTCATCCCATAAGGGCCTTTATCATCTTTTCCCTTCATTGCCTTGTCAGTGCTGGGAAACCTCCTGCCTAAATAGCCTACCAAGTATAATAGATTAATGGCTCTGTGATTGGAGGCATCTCATTTTTGTGGGAGACCTAAGTTTTCTTACTGTCTGAGACAGTGAAGTCTTTGCTCTCTTTTATTATCTTAGGAAGTGACCTTTTTGGATCATGGGGACTATGTCATCTGTACCGAGTCCAGGGATGCCTCTTGCATCCATGTAAGCATTTACTCTAAGCCTGGAAAGTTGCCTGTGGGTCTCTCCTTGAAAAGGCTTTCTGGTTTGTGCTGCAATTAGAATGGGTATACCTTTGGAGATCCTACCTTTTGAAGGCCTAATGATAGATCTTCAGTTTGGAAAAATACATTTGGAAAATATCTAAGAAGATTTTTAGAGAGCTCTCATCATAAACAAATGTCCTAATGGTACCTATTGGAAGATCAGATTAAACATTAAAAAAAAGGGTGGGATGGCGGGGTGGGGGGCGGGGGGAGAAACAGGAGAATTCATTTCCTTGCCCTTAACAAGATTAGAAAGTGGAGTTTAGATTTAGAACAAAAAATTGAACATTGCAAAAGGCACTCAGGCAGTTGTGAGATAAGTAAATACTGATAGCCAGGAAATAGCTTTAGCACAGGTCCTGGGAACACACAGTAAGCCTGTGTTTACTGTCTCTTACTCTATAACTAGACTCCAACAACTTCAGATCTTCTCATACAAAACTCTTGGCAAATATATTTTGGATCTCCCACCAAAAAGAATTCACTGGACTGTCTACACTTAAGAAAAAGAAAAGATTCAATAGCAATTGTCCTATATTTCTGATAATAAGCAAATATGCTCCTGAACTCCTTCTTACAACCTTTTGCTTGAAACATTACTAGTTTAATAAGACTCTGTTCTCCTTGTAACAGGACATCATTGAAAACATTGGTTATATTACCAAGGCTTTGACTGGAATTTCATATTTAAGAATTCTTTGCATAGAATCAGATATGACCAAACAGATTTAATAAAGTAAGATTTACTTTACAGAGTCACTCCTTACAAGGTCTCTTGAAAAAAACCAGTGTGGTAGCTGACTTACAGGTTCCTGGACTTATAGGTGAGTTAAGAAAGGTCAGTTCCTAGCGGGCCTGGCAATCTTAAAATATTTTGGGAAACTCAGGAAGAGAGAAATATACTAAATCTATAGGTATTAAATTTTTTCATGTCATATAATTTATTTCTATAGAATTAAATCTAATCTGTCAGTGTTTAGTGATAGTTTCATAGGTACATCCATAGGTTACTTCTTGGCTTGACCTCCTAGTATCAAGAGGCATTTAAAAGTCTAGTCTGAGATTCCTTATTAAAAGTTTCAATAGAGGAAAACAGTATGGAGGTTCCTTAAAACATTAAAAACAGCGGGGAGCCTGGGTGGCTCAGCTGGTTAGGCGACTGACTTTGGCTCAGGTCATGATCTCACAGTTCCTGAGTTTGAGCCCCGTGTTGGGCTCTGTGCTGACAGCTCAGAGCCTGGAGCTTACTTCAAATTCTGTGTCTGTCCCTCTCTCTACCCCTCCCCTGCTCATGCTCTGTGTCTCTCTGTCTCTCAATAATAAATAAACATTAAAAAAAATATTTTTTTAATTAAAAATAGAACTACCCTATGATCCAGTAATCACAGTCTGGGTATTTACTCAAAGAATACAAAAACACTAATTTAAAAGGATGTATGTACTCCTATATTTATTGTAGCATTATTTACAAAAGCCAAATTATGGAAGTAGCCCAAGTGTCCATTGGTGGATGAGTGGATAAAGAAGAAGTATATATCTCTATCTCTATATCTGTCTATGCACACACACACACACACACACACACACACACACACACACAATGGAATAATATTCAGCCATAAAAAAGAATAAAATCCTGCTATTTGCAACAACATAGATGGAACTAGAGGAAAGTAAAGGAAATAAGTCAATTAGAGACAAATACCATATGATTTCATTCATGTGGAATTTAAGAAACAAAACAACTGAACAAAGGGCGAAAAAAAGAGACAAACCAAGAAACAGACCCTTAACTATAAAAAGCAAACAGATATTTATGAGAGGGGAGGTGGGTAAGGGGATGGGGTGAAATAGGCCCAGTGAAATGGGTGATGGCGATTAAAGAGTTTTACTGGTGATGAGCACAGAGTAATGTACAGAATTGCTGAATCACTATATTGTGCATCTGAAACTAATATAACACTGTATGTTCCCTATGCTGGAATTAAAATAATAAACTTAATAAAAATTTTTTTCATTATAAAAAAGTTCCAGTAGAGCAAACTTAAACAAAAGAGCCTATCTGGCCAGTCACTATTCTTGCTGCACTTTTGTAAATAACCAGGCCAAGTTTAACTTGACCAGGCTCTTACTGTGAACAAATTAGTCTTACTTTGGTTATCTTTCATAGAAATTGGGGATGGGGGCACCTGAGTGGTTCAGTCGGTTCAACGTCTGACTTCAGCTCAGGTCATGATCTCACAACTCTGGCACAAGTCTCATGGCTTGTGAGTTCAAGCCCTGCATCGGATTCTGTGCTGACAGCTCAGAGCCTGGAGCCTGCTTCGGATTCTATGTCTTTCTGTCTGTCTCTCTCTCTCTCTCTCTCTGCCCCTTCCCTGCTCACACTCTCTCTCCTCCTCAAAAATAAATAAACATTTTAAAAAAAAGAAATAGGGGGTAATTGTAGGGAAAAATTCTATGTTTCAGTGAAAAATTATAACCTACCCTTATGTATGTTCAGTATCTTTGAACTATTTCCATCTCTTTGTAAATTGGATCTTATATCTTTGTGCATTTTGTCAGTAATTAAGGTTTCCAATTTATCTCTCACCCTCTTGGCTTGGTGTCACTGAGAACTAAAACCCAACTGCCCAGATCCTTATCTGAAAATGCCCTGCAAGCTGAAGCTGGATGCTTCCCTGCTCCACTCTGAAAAATAACTGTGACTGTGACACTGATGTATACGCCATCGGCAGAGACACCCAAACTACAAAACAGAAAATTCATCGGATTGCCACTGTTTATTCTCACTCTATCATCTAAGGATGTTTCAAGCCCAACATCTAGAAATCTTGATTCCCTGTCTTCTGGATTCAAAAACTGGGTTTATAGTTTGTTCTAACCATTAAACTGTTTTCCTTTTTTTGTTTCCACAGAAATGCCCCTCATTAAATGTCTGAATGCTCAACCATATAGGGGTCCCTTTAAGGGGGTGCCCTCTTTCCACCTGCACCACTGCCTCCAGAAATGAGACACAATTGTTTATCTGGACAGACCTATTCTCAGCATTGAGAGACTGATTCAATAAGATACGGAGCAATGTACTTAGGTTTGTTCTTTCCTGCTTTTTCAAATCTGTGTTTTTCTCCTCCTTTACAGATCTCTAATCTTACAACTTCTAACTCAGATCTTCCACCCTAGCTACCAACATGACTTTTAATGTACAAAACTTAAATTTTCAAATGGGGGAGAGAAGAGGCTCAGAGTATTCTACCCCAAAACATGTCACTCTGACAGGAGGATGATTTTGAGCTAAAGGCAACTAACAAGCAACACACACACACACACACACACACACACACACACACACACACATTCTGTTCTCTCCCTCTCTACCAGAAAGGGAAGGATGATTCTCAATCAAGAAAGACACTCTAGACTCTTATTAGCACAGAGACAGCCCTGAGAGGAATCTCCATAACAAACCTTACTAAAACAACCCTTATCTTCCATTAGTTTCCCTATACATTTATCTTCCCACAGTTTACCACCACTAAGAGCCTAAATTCTTTTCCTTTGTCTTGTCACTTCTCTAAAACGTTATTCTTTGTTAGATGTTATATAAACCCCAAGATCTAACCACCCCGTTGGCTTACTCATCACTTAATTCTTCCACGTGTATGCAGCACTCTGCACATGTTAGGAAGATTCTGCTTTTCTTTTGTTAATCTTGTTTTTATAAGTCTAACTTCCAGAACTTCAGTTGGAAAACCTGATAGGTTAGAGGATAGAGGGAGAATGTTTTTCCTCCCCTACAATACTAAACACAGTATCTCAAGTATACTGATAACAAGTTTGATAACACTGAGATGTCACAGATGATGTTCACACTATCTGGAAAAAAGCACAGTAGTTTGAAGTACTGATACATTAAGATGGATATAGAAAATAGATTAAGGTAACAAATATAATATTTGTAAATATACACTGGTGCTGCAATTTACCCTTTCAAAACATTCTTTCATGGGGTGCTTGAGTGGCTCCGTCCGTTGAGGGTCCAACACTTGATCGCAGCTCACATCATGATCTCATGGTTAGTCAGTTTGAGCCCCATGTCAGGCTTGGCATTGACAGTGCAGGGCCTGCTTGGGATTCTCTCTCTCTCTGCCCCTCCCCTGGTTGTATGCTCTCTCTCTCTCAAAGAAAATAAATAAATTAAAAAACAAAACAAAACAAAAAAACATTTTTTCTGCCTTCTGACATCCCAGAGAAGGGATGCTATTTGATGCTTTTAACAAAAATAATGACCTTGACAAGCAAGAGGGAGAGAGAGCAGGGAGAGACAGGAAAAGGAAGATGAACAAAGAGAATAGATTTCTTAAATTCCTTTAACATATGAACAAGAATATCTAATCATGAAAGTGATAGATCATAGAATTTCTCCCTTAATGTAGAGAAGATACTCCTTTTGGAACTACATTATGAAGTCTGCAGTCGTATGGTAGGAGAAAGAAATGGCTTGGGGAAATAAAATAAAAGCCTGCCCCTCGCCATTTGAGGGATAGCAAAAAAAAAAAAAAAAAAAAAAAAAAAAAAAAAAAGTAATAAAGACGGTAGAGTGTCAGAATCCTGAGCCCAAATCTTGCTTCTTTAGCTGAAGCTGCAAGTGTGTCACAGATGTTTCAGGCAACACTGAGAGCAGAGGAATTCTTATCTCTCTCCCTAATGGTGCCCTGAGGAAAGAATGTAGTGTGGAGTAAACTTTCGAATAGGGAGCTGCCACAACCAAGTCGCTAGGGTCTTATGGAATGGCCAGGCATAGAGTGAACTCTAGCCTCACGGTTCTTTCAGTGCCCACATGGCAGAGCCAGTGGGCCACTGTGGTGAAAGTTCAACATGAGTATGAGACAGAGCTTGCCGGGATCCCTGGGCCTTGATATAGATAAGAGAGGTTAGGGCATGGATGTACCATTCTCTGAGTTCTGTATGAAGTCCCTGTAAAATGCCCAGAGATGGGTCTGTGTGGGCCATTTGTTTGTAGCCTCCTTGTGGCGGGACAAACCGAGGATCAGCAGGGTGCCTGCAGGACCCCTCCTTGCCAATGTACTAGATCTCCTAACCCTCTAATAAATAGCCCAAGTACCATCTTAGGAAAGGTCAAAATAACAAAGAGAGAAAATGGTGAAACTAAATAAGTTTTTTGAAGAAGCAGTTAAAGAGAAACTAAATTATTGACTCAGATTATGTTTGGGCTAACTTTAGTATGTCTCTACTTTCTACTCCTCACTGTGTGGAAGCTGGTGAAAGAGATAAGGGCTCTTTTGCAGATCAATGGCACTATATTTCTTGGTACATCGGAATATACAGTGAGTAAATCTGTGATGCCACTGCAGCATTTGCTGAAAAACCAGTTGCATAATACTTATTACTACCGCTTGGACAAGAGTGTATTGAGTCTGTAAACATATGGCGGCCAACAGCACTGCTTTCAGGACCATTTCAATTTATTTAATTTATTTTTTAATTTTTGTGGGGTAAGTTTGGAGAGAATGAAATCCCCATGTTGGCTAAAAGAAGAGGAATCTAGCTGGATTCCAAAATAATTAAACTGATCAACTGGTTCGAAGATACTAACAGCTGTTGTCTTAATCGCTAATGAGATAGTCAGTTCGTATAATCTGGGAGATGGACCACAAAACGTGGGCTTGGTTTTCCTTTCATTTTCAACGGGTTCACTAGAGAGGAGCTATCCTTCTGTCTTAGTACTGTTACTCTTCAGGCTGCTGATAACCTGTGGCAGAGAGGGAGCATCACTGTATTACCAAGACACGTATGCACAGACGAGGAAGCACATTGAGTTTGATGGCTGTTAACAAACACAAACATACAACAGACCTAAGAAATTATTTCTGGGCCCTCTGATTTGCAGGACTCACCTGAACACTGACAGGCAAATACATAAATAGGAAGACAATTCATACATGGGAAGTGTAGCTACCTTCTGGAAATATTTGAAGTGTGCTCCTCAAACAATTCACAAACCCCTTTATGGTTTTTCAAAAGCCTCTGTGTTCCTGAAATTAATGTTCTGATTCAATGGACATTGCGTTGGTGTTGTAATACAGTTCTCTGTCATTACTTTGTTATTGATGAATTTCACTTGATGTAATTGCATGACTGGCACAGGAGGCTTGGTGGGACTGGAATCATAAAAGGCCTGGTTCATAAGAGCTATGAGGTACAATGATGTCCAAATGTGTCCGCTTTGAAAGCAACAGACAATGCAGCAGAGGTAGTTAGTCTGTTTCAGGTGTATTCAAGGCAAGTATATTTTCCAGTGGATTAAAAAATCTCAAGGAAGAATAAGGGAATGATTATAAATTGTTGACTAAGTTAATAATAAAACAGCCCATTGGAGAAGTATGATTCTAATGATTACTAGCAATTTATTCTAGCATTTCCAAGGCATAATTTCTTTAAACATTTTATATGTACCTCTACTACAGCATATAATATATGATATTGAAACTGCTTATTTACATAGTTGTTTCCATAGGTAAATGTAGGCATGTTTTGGACAGGGACAGCTTTTAAAGTCTCATTAAGATGCTCTCTGGCATTCAATCAATGCTATTGAACGATAACATATGACACTTTATTAGAATGAAAAACATCTAAGTTGAGTCAAACTGAAATACTGTTGAATAATTTTAAGAGTTTATTAAGATAAAAAAGTTTGGGGATAAATAGAATATAGTATTTCTTAGCTTGAGCTCAGAATGGAGTTAATGGAGAAGGGTACAGTTTATAAATTATAAAGATTGAAGAGGCCATTCTGATCTCATTTTTTAAATCAGATATAAAATAAAATAATACAAACTGTAGTGAACATATTTCAGTGTCCCCATAGATCTTCCTCTATAGTCCCTTGGAGCCTCTTCCCTCATTTTGCCCCGTCATTACAAAGCTAGAAGGCTCCTAGAAGGGAAGACCCCTTAGTCTACCTTCATCTGGGACACTATTGTATTCTCCAAACAATACTACAGAGATTTGATGAAAAAAAGAAAAAAATCCAATGTCTCCCCAACCCCAGCCTGAATGTTAGGAAGTAAATTTTTTTATCAGTTGAAGTGAAACTAACATAATTGAAAAACAAGGAAATTTGCAAAAAACATACTAATGTGGTGATGTAGAGACAGGCCCAACAAAGAATAGTTTGTATTTCTATAGGATGGTTGGGTGGGAGGCTGCAGGGGTTAATGTCTTCTTGAGAAGTTAGATACAATTTCTCACTAGGGCTACTATGACTTTCTCCTCAGGGTCCCAAAGCTGGGGAACAGTGGAAGGAAACAGAGGGGTGGAGTCTGGCCTTTGTTCAAAGACAGAGAGAAGGAAAGAAGGATGGAACAGGGCAATGCCCAGTTGGATAAGAGAAGTCAGGGGAAGGAGAGTGTGGGGGATTAATAGGCTACTTGTAACAAGTGGGTTTTATTTATTTATTTTTAAAAATTTTTTTAAATGTTTATTCATTTTTTGATAGAGACAGAGCGTGAGTGGGGGAGGGGCAGAGAGAGAGGGAGACACAGAATTCAAAGCAGGTTCCAGGCTCTGAACTGACAGCACAGAGCCTGACGTGGGGCTCGAACTCACAGACTGTGAGATTGTGACCTGAGCTGAAGTCGGATGCCTAACCGAATGAGCCACCCAGGTGTCCCCAAGTGGGTTTTATTTTAAAGGAGCTAATGCAAAATATGTTTCCAAAAGCCTTTGTGTCTCAATTTCATCATCTGAAAAGATTACACATTTTAGTGTCATGCTTAATCTAAGTGAAAACAGAAGCCTATTTTAAAAGTCATCCTTTCATGAGCCCACCCATGACTTACCTCTTGTCTGACAGCAGAAGATGCATTACAGTACTGAGGACCAACATCAAACTCTCTTAAGTTTATTCAACACTGTTTTCCCAAATTGTGAGGATGTTGTGAAGGTGATTGAAATTTATCAAGTACAAGTCTATTCCTCGCAACAACCTAAATTTGGTTAAAAAAAAATTGAACTTCACTATTTTTCAATCACCTATATAAAGGCTAGGAACTTGAAAGGAAAAAAAAAATATACATATTTAAGAAATCCCCTAACCTCTGCCCTTCAGGAGTTGGTTTTCCATAGCGTGTTATGGAAAGGCTAGGAACTTGAAAGACAGAGATATTGCCCTGTATGAGGGGGAGAGAGACAAAGAAAGCAATAAGCAACAATTATGATAAAACAGGATAAGTACTATGATAAAAGAAGCCCAAGGTACTGGGCATCAAGGAAGAATGGCTGCCAATTCAGCTAAACTCCTTTTTTGCTCAGCAGTGTATCAAAACGCCAGTTACTACAGCTTGTGTAAAAAGCTTCCTATTTTTGAGGGCTTGAAGGCAAAGGTTATCCACCCTTACTGAACGTCAGAATCCCCTGAGGACATTTTGAAAATATTCCTATGCCCAGACTGTTCAAACTAGGCAGAAATCGAGAGATTTCTAGAAATTTAATTGTTCTTGGATGGAGACAGAGCATCAGCATTTAAAGGAGAGAAAAAAATCCCCCAACTGACCCCCAACTGATTCTGCTGTGCAGTTAAGGTTCAGAACCACTTCCTTCTCCAGGTTTTTCTAGTTATTATGCCAAATTTTAAAAGAGAATGGTTGAGGGCTAGAGTTGCTTCCTATAAAATTTCATTTTAAGAGAGGAAAGATTGAAGAGAGGGTCCTAAAACCAAAATTGGGGTCATGAGGTTAAACAAATGCAGCATTGGACATGTAACATTAACAGAGAAAGGCAACATCATGTTGCAACGAAATTCATTCTCTGAAGACTTATGAGCAGGCAAAGAAAGTCATTGAGCAATGTAAAAAATGATTTAAGCCCCACCAATGCCATTCTATCTGGGGGCAAGCTCTGTCAAAGACTATTTAGTGCTTCACCCTACTGCCACGAACTTATCACCATCTGTTCCTTTTGTATGTTCCTCTCTCTCTGCTGAAAGGAAATGCTTCCCACTATATTATTAGGTTTCCTATTATACACATCCCGTACTGTGGCTTGAATATCAGAGTTTTGCAAGTAACAAGCAACATATTTGCCCTCCAAATGTCCTCACAACTTTCAGTACTTGTTAATTTCCACAGCATCACTGATTTTCAACTTCCGGGACTTCCCTGAAACATGGGGAAACGAGAGAAAAGATTGTACTAAAGCTCATGAACATACCTTCATTCCAACCCAGGCTATTTTTGTTTCTTCACCTCTATCAGGACACCTGTTATGATTTTAAGAGAAAGTTGCGCTGTTCTCCGGAGAAAATACATTTATTACAGAAGCTGAAGATATCTGTGCTTAATTTTTAGAAGTGAGTTTTCTTTCCCACAAATAACTACAAGGAAAAATTTGTTTGACTATATTCATGCAAGTGGGGAAAATCCTGCCCTAATGTTTATTTAGACGTCATTCTGGTAGCACTTTAAAATTCAATTTCTCCTTAGAGAAGTAACACTAACAGACAGAACGTAGGTCTGGGGAGCCTGTAGTGCGGACACAATCTATAGCCAGCATTGCATTTTGGTTTGTTGTTGGATAGACTTAGAATTTCTCATTAATCACATTTCCACATCTGTAATTGGGAAAATTTTTATTTTTATTACACTGAGATGATTTGGGTATGTTCTTCCTGACACAGAGCTAGGCTAGATGATAGGATGGCTCCTTCCATAACTCAATGCTGTGCTTTACAAGCATACAAGGCTGATTGCTCACATGCCAATATAATGCTGAGAACTCATAAGCATAAAAAACAAGAAAATGTATTCACTAACATTTCTGTTGCTTAAAATTTATGGTAGATAATAAATCTCTGAATAAAATTATGTGGGATAGAAAAAACATTTGACTGCTTCATTTATGCAGGGTTTTTATATACTCATTTTCAAAGGACAATTTGAAAAGTTAAGTGTCTAATAGGGTTATAGGGGCAGATTTTTTGTTGTTGTTGTTCACTAGGAAACATCTTGTTTGACTTCTCTTAACATTTTTCAGTAAATTACTATGGGGATTCTAAATTAATTTTACTAATTAAGAATGTTCTTGAATAAAGTAACCTTAGCCTGCTGCTTGCTATTTCTTCCAAAACATTTCAAGACCTGTAGGAAATTCATTTCAATGTGTATAATCCCTGAAGCCATATTTCATATGAAAAAACATACCCACATTACATACAAATCAGAAATGTGATTGAACTAAAAGAAGTACAAGTGAGTCAGGAAAATAAATATGCTCACTATTACTGCTTTCACAAAGTATATACTATGTGGTCAATTAAAAGCAATTAATTAAAAGCAATGTCTTACCGCTCCAGCATTCTTAAACTTTAGAACATTACCCATCACTTTATACAGATGTTGATGATCAAAATAAAAATAAACGTGTTGGCTTTTAATTAATTGATATGCCATTACTAATCTAGACTCATCTTTCCATTTTATAGATGAGTATTCTGAGACACCAAAAAGGAACCCCACACAAGCAGGGTAGGAGTAGGGGAGAGAGAGAGATTGAGAATCCCAAGCTGGCTCCATGCTGTCAGGGTAGAGCCCAACACAGGGCTCAATCCCATGAATTGTGAGATCATGACCTGAGCTGAAATCTAAGAGTTTGATGCTCAACTGACTGAGCCACCCAGGTGCCCAGGTGCCCTAAGAAGGAACTTTTTCAATGTAACTGAAATCCTGTTAGTATCAGTATTAGAATTATAGTCCCTTGGTTTCAACTGAAGTGTCTTCCCATAACCTGGGTCCTTCTAAGTACCAGGCATTTATTAAATATCATGGTGGGGTAAGTAGGGTGCAGAAGGTGGTGGAAGAATTCTACATCATACTAAGACAGAGGAGGAGATTTAATAATTGCCTTTGAGGTTATTAATGTTTCATATTCACTGATACCAAAGAGCCATTAGTTTCACAAGCTGTTTATATGACCAAGTGGTTGGCTGTTTAAGAAGAGAGTACTTAGTGTATGAGGAGATGAGGGGAAAAGGAGGAGAGAGCAGACACCAACATGGTGAAAGTCCCCACATACATTAAGTCTGGTGCTCCTGGGGACCTGGGATAATGGTACACGGAAAAATCAAAAGTAGGATTTTTGTTCTTGCTGTTCTCACCAGTAACTTCTCTGTACAAACTGTATGATTTGTAGTTTAAGGATGGTACCATTCATTAGACAGTAAGGGAATTTTTATTTGTGGGGTTTATTAAAAGTCTAGGAATTTAGAGAATTGTATATGGTTGACTGGTTGACAAGGCAACTGAAAAACAGATATACAGATGTATTTCATATGTATCCTAGAAATTAAAAATGTGAAACTCCTATTTTTAAAACATTTGGAAAGCCATTAAAGCCAAGTTATAATAATGATAATAATAATGAATTATTCTATTGGTTCACCCTCCTTTGTTCTTTGTACGTGGGAGATATATAGATAATCTGCAATGAGTGAGATAATTGAGTAAGCCTACAGATGGCCTATATAAAACTTCAATTAAGAGGTGACTTGGAGAGACAGGCATTGTTAGTTTTATAAAAGTGTATTTCAGAAAGGCTTTCCACAGTATCTCTCATGATACTTCATACACAAGATAGGGATGTGTGAGCAGAATGATAATCTGGTTAAGCAGATGCAAAGCTGGTTGAACTACTGTATGAAGAGTGTGAGATTAGTGGATCAGTTTCACCCTGGCAAGGAGACCCCTGTTGGTGTGCCAAAGAGCTCTGTACTCAGCCATGTCTTGCCGAAAATTATTGTGAATGACTTGTATGAAGACATAAATAAAATCCTGTCATATTCGCAGATCTCACAGAGCTAAAAACTATAAAACAGCGTCAGGGTCCTAAAGCAAACTGACAGGCTGGAGTGAAGGGCTGAAAATAACAATAGGGTATCGGTGTTCTGCAAGAGTCCATATCTAGACTTAAGACAAAATTTTACAGTTAGCATTTGACCATCTAATCCCAATATAAAATGAAAAAGACAATAATAATAGTGACAACTTCTATTTCAGTCCTTACTATGGGCTGGAACTCTTGCATGTGTTTACCTGTACATTTGATCCTTACAACAGGGCTACAAAATAGTTGTCATTCCCATTTTACAGGTGAGGAAACAAAAGCAAAGAAGTAAAGCTACTTTCTGTAAGTCATGGAACTAGTAAGTAGAGAGGAGGTGAGGATGGAGAGCTCTGTACTGTGTCATAAATTCTGTCCTGAGGTTTCAAAAACCAAACACAGAAGCACAGGTTGCTAGGGGAGACACTGCTCAACAGTCCATCAGTGAAAAATTTCTGTGAGAGTTCAACATGAGGCATCAGTGTTGCCAGAATGGCTAATGGCATCTTTAGCAGCATTTGTGCAGAAATTTCTCTAGATCAAGAGAAATAACATTCTAGTTTTTCCATATGGTGGTGTCCCTGCTTCTAATTCATTCATCATCTAATTTTATGCTCTCTACACTTTCTGCATTTATATTGACACTGATAAAGCTACTTGACTCATTAACAAAGAAACAATAACATAAAACAAAATACAGCACAATTTGAGCTCAAAACACAAAATTTTAAGAAAATTTGAGCAATTATTCAATGAATCAGGTTGGTGAATATAGGAATATAAATTAAAAAGTGAAATTGAAGCCTGTGCTTCATTCATTTTCCTGTCCATTCATTTTTCAATCATATTAACGTACAAGTACCACATAGTCATTTGGATCGACTGGGTAATCTGGGATGACCATCATGTTTCCCAAATAACCAGACCTTCTTTTTTTTTTTTTTTTTTAATGCTTATTTATTTATTTATTTATTTATTTGAGAGATAGCAAGAACAAGCAGGGGGAGGTGCAGACAGATGGGGGGGCACAGAGGATCTGAAGCAGGCTCTGCACTGACGACAGAGAGCCAACGTGGGATTCAAACTCACAAACCATGAGATCATGACCTGAACCAAAGTCAGACACTCAACCAACTGAGCCACCAAGGCGCCTCTAACCAGGCCTTCTTTTAACATTAATTTCATTTGGTCATATAGTTCCTATTTTTTTATATTTATTTTTGGTTGAATGCTACTGGTTCAATTATGCTAGGAAAAAGGGAACTAGACCTACACTTAGTTGGCTTCAACCTACTCTAATTATTCCAGATTAACAATTTTATCAGATTTTAGATTTGAATTTTAAATTCAGGACTGGATTTCTAAATTGTCTGTGATGTACTTTTTAAAGATACTTTTTAAATGCTAAAAATGCCCTTGTAGACCCTTTATACAATATTACTCAGTACACAGCTTATATTTTATGGTATCAAATTTGAAATTTGTGTGCTTTCTCTAATATCCTAAGGATTGATGGAAACTTGGATTCTGTAAACAAAATAATTTTGGAAGGTTCTGGAAGCAAAGTAAAATTGCAGGTTCAACCCTTTTGGCAAGAAAGGTCTACTATAGTACATTTTACTACTCTTTTATATATCTTCATCTTTCTAAACTAATGACAAATTATTTACTCAATAGACAAAGAAAACTCGGACATAGACTTACTCACTCATAGCATGCAGAGAAGCCTCGCCTCTTGAATTGTAACCTCAAGATGTTTACCTTCAGTCTTTTCTCCCCTCTGAGAAGCCAGTAGTCATTTTCAATATACTTGCACATTTTTGGAACTGGTTATTTTTGAAGCCCATTCATTTATATAATGAACTTCAGAAACTATACATTCAGTAAAAAAAAAAAAAAAATTAAGTACAATAGTCTATTTTTAATCATGAAGACAATACTAATTATAATTCTCCAGATAAACATATATAATTATAGTAATTACAATTCAACAATAACTCACTGGTACTTACTATTATAAACTCATAAACTATTATTCAGCACCCTATAAAATTCAAAATCTAATTGAAAGTGCTAGTTTAGCATAATTCCCACAAGCCATCATTCTTTAATATTCTGGAATGAATGAGGTTTTGGTTGAGCTATTAATTGATACTGACAAGCAATAACCACCGGAATGAAACTGCAATTATGAGTGGCAATTAATCACATTTGCTGTCATCTCTGGTGTCAAACAAAATTCAATAATATTCTAAATAGTTTTAAAAAGTTTATACCTTTTATGTTTCAATTCACTTAATGGAAACCAAAAGCTGTTTCCTGGGACAATCAAATGATACCTACAGTGTATTTATATAAAATATGGATACTGCATTTTTTTAGTTTAAAAAGGTTTTGTTTTTCTTCTAAAATTATTTTCAGGATAAATCTGTGTTTTTGCTGACCTGCATTATCTCAGCAAATCTTTTTGACTCATAGATCACCTTTGGACCTGGCAGAAATTGTACATGTAGAGAAACTCTTGGGAGCAGGAACTTTGGCAAGCATCATTAAGGACTTGAGATCATTTGAGAGGGATCTTTTAGAAGTTTCAATTGATCAATGTCTCTTTGAATGGGGACAAGGAGGCAGCAGGATTTAATTTCTTTTCCCTCATTATTTCTAATGAACAGGTCAACTAATGATGTCCTTCTCTCTAACCTAAGGCATCCATATACCAGCATCACTCACCCCCAACCTGGTCTGTTCAAATGTCACTGGAGGGCTCCTTACGGCACCAACGCTGTGACCTTAGGACTGAAACATAGCAATGTATTTGTTGTAAACCAAGCAAGGTCACTGCGTAGATGATCACTTCAAGGGCAGTATTTACAACAAAAGATCCAATCCCAGATAAACGAAGCACTTTGGGCAAAGTGGAGGTTGTGACCTCAATAGGCAGGTGTCGGTCTACCAGATTTTCAAGCAGATACACAGGCTTACTTAAATATTCATGAATCCCAATTTTTGTTTGGTTAGTGAGACATGCCTACAAAGAAAAAGTCTTGTTTCATTTTACATGCTTACAGTTTGTGGCAAGTTTAATGCACTGAGATAGTTAATCCTCAATAAACTAAGAAAAGAAATAAAGCATCTGTTCACTCTAAGCTCCAAATCTGAAAAATGTTTTCTGGAAGGGTCTTCCATAAAGCTGAAAATGCCAACAACTTAAAAATAAAAAAAGGATTTATGTGCTATAATTAAAAACTTGAATAGATGGAGCAAAGTTACTTATTTAGAAATATTTCTAAATGCATAGCATTTATGTATGTTTCAAGGAATGTTGTTAAAATGAAGGGACTTACTAGCAAGCAGACACGTAAAGAACATCATATTAATTGCCTACACTTATTAAGAATGTAAATAGAATGACCTTCATTTTAATTATTCTGTTTTTTTCCTTTACTTCTGTTTCTACTAATTGCATTTATGTTCGTTATTGACTTACAATAATATTAAGAGGTAGTGGTCAAGACTGAGGTTCCATGCAGTTTGAGAGCTGTATCAATACAATATGACCTTTTTTTCCTTGTTATTTATGGTTCTGACACAGCTAGGTTATGGCATCTTTTTGTTTCTTTCAAGAATTATTGAAGTTCTACTCTGATTTTGGATTTTTCTCTTTCTCTTCCCCCTTTTCTCCTGTTGTTTTCATAATTGTAATTTTATAAAATTTCCAGTGTCTATAAAATTTCAAGTTACTCAGTTAGCAGGTCAATTATTTTCAGGTGTCTGAAGCTGTATGTTTTAGCTAACTCAGGTTGGCAGATATACTACAAAAAATAACTTGCTTAAATTCAGAAGTACAGCAGGAATAGTCCTGAAATTCTTATGTTGGTTAGAATTGCAGTTTGCTCTTAATCCTTGAAAAGTTCAGGTTAAAAAATATTATTGTATGCAACTTTGGGATCTGAACTGAACCCTAATCTGAGTACATGCTCAGAGCTCATATGCTTCTAGAAGAAACTTTGCAGCAAATTTCTGTGTTAGGTGCTCTGGGTAAGATCCAAGTGAGATTTCTCTTCTTTCCCAGTTAAGTACCAATCCGCTCTTTGTCTGCCTGGTGCCCTTCAATCAGAAACACAGAACATTGAGAGTAGAATCTCCTATTTGCTCTCTCCAGACTTATTAAATGTCTGGATGCCAAAAGTAATATTTAATAAAGAGAGTTAAGGGGAATCCTGTTCCTACATGGCATGAGCTCCAGTATTGTGTCAAATTACATGACTGGAAAGGTGCAGAGCACATCGAAACAACATGAGTTTCTCCCACTATAGAATCACCGATACAGAATTATACTTTCAGGTTAACGCAGAGCAATTATACAGCAGCTACAGGAAATATTATGCAAAGAATTCTTCTATGTTTTCTGTTGAAGTTCCTATCTACTATGTTATTTAATGTCTCCTGCAAGTCTCCTATCCCCCCCACAGTGCATTTCTTTTACAGTGTGATACCTAGGAGAAATGTGTCTCTTGAAGAAATAGAATGCTTCCTTTCACCAGAATGAGAATTACGTAACTTAACAGTTTCCAAAATAGTTTTAAAAGAAATTATTGTGGAGGATGTTATTACATATGAAAAGTGAAAGTCTATGCCTGTGAAACTAAATTTGTTTAACAATTGAAGCAAGATTCAAAAATTGAACAGGTTTCTTTTTTAACTGTAGGATGTCCTCAAGACTTTGATTTGCTAATGTGTACTGTGAGTTTCTAAAAGGGAGATTTAACAGCCACATTTCCCAGCTCACTGAAAGATATAACCCTTGTTTTCAGAATGCTATTAAAATCTCTCCACATAATTAAAGAACTAAAGAAAAATCTAAAGAACAGGGTTTTGAATACAAGGATAAAATTTTTTGCATTCCTTTTGACTTAACTGCTGAGAAGCACAAAGCTACCACTCAATCAGAGTATCCAAAATGCCTCTTTAGTTAATATAATCCCTCCATCACATTAAAAATTATAACACTTTTATCATTATCCACTACAACATCTTGGAAGCAATAAAGTACAAATGCATGAAACTTTAAAAACACTTATAGCATTATTGAAAACACTGCAAGAAACATGAATAGTGATGGCAGTTTTCAAACATCAGTTTGCTCAGCACTGTCACTATCATTTCACTTTGTTTCAAATATGAAACATCAAGAATGATCCCTTTATTCAAGTAATACACAGAGCTTAATACATCCTTGAGATGGCCTTGGATTATCAAAACCAAATAAAAATTCCATGCATAATAAAAGACAACTCCTATATTTAAATCAAAGGATTACATTCATTTGAACACTATTTGAAAAATAATCAGGTATTATTATCTACAGTCTTGCAGATTAATTCTATTTCTTATTTTCTTAGGTTGTAAAATACAGTTTCCTAATCATTGAAGCCACTGTCTTAACATCAATTTAATGTTAGCTACACTCTTCATTTAAAAAAAAAAAAATCAGATCTTATTCAGGGAAGGGAACGTCATTCCCCTTTAATTCAGCTTCTTTACAAGTACTCTTTCAAGTCTGTGTCCACATAAATCACCAAAGAGCTTGTTAAAAATGCAGATTCTCTGAGTCATTTCCCAGAGATTCTGATCCAGTAAGACTGCATGAGTCCTGGAATCTCCACAGTTAACAAGTACCCCAAGTGATTCAGATGGTGAACTCTGGTCCAATATTCAAAAATTGCTTTTGAAGAGCATGTTGCCATGAGAGACCAATTTTAGCTGTACTTAAACTCAATTTCCTTCCAACTCCTAGATGGCATAGCCACTAGCACTATTTGTAAAGGACTTAAAGGTCACTCAGGACTTCAGCAAAGCAATGCCCACCCTTCCTTGCTTCATAAGCCCTTCTAACTCCTTAAGCAGTACACTTTGTTCAGCCTGGACATGTGGGTTCGAGACCCAGTAATGCTTTTCACTAGTTATAGGGGCCAATTAATAAACCCATAACTGTACTAAACAATATGTTATTCAAATTGTAGATTAGATTACATCATTTGGTTTCAAAGTTTTGTGAAATCAGTAAATCTTAGTTTTTCTTTTTTCATTTTCTCTCCATATTATTTTATCTAAGCCATATGTTTTCAAAATGAGCTCTAAGGGCACTTTTGCTGATAAACCGACTTGTCTTTTTCAAAATACCATACATTGTCTGCATTCTCTTTCAGAGATAAGACATTAAAAAATGTTAAAATTCCAGAGCACTGTGACTTTATCTGGAACTCAGTATTACTCCTCTTGACTCCAGCTGGATTCATGAATGACTTAGTAAGTCCATTGGGCCAAAAAGGTTTACGCTCTGAAGCAGCAGCAGCAGCAGCAACAACAACAACAACAAGAACACAGCAACAACAAAAGTGATCAAATGTATTGAGAGTCCCCCACTGCACTTTTTCTTGAACTGGCAAAATAATTGAATGCAGGTGCAACCTCATACTTTGCAAAAGATGTAGACTGAATATAAAACTCCTGTGAAAGTGACATCAGCATATAGGTTTGAGTCTTCCTTTCTGAGGATAAAATTTCAATACACACTCTTCTTGGTCTCCAGTGAAGCCAGCGATTTATATTTATGTGGAACAGAAAAGTACATAATGCTCATTTGTTTTGGGTGAGTTAAAGAAAGCAACACATGCCCTTTGTCTTCTACACCAGCTATGAAGCAAAAACAACGAACATCTGTTGCCTGTGGGATAGAGTGTTGTCCACTATCACCTTATCAGTGCAGGGCTATGGCTACAACACGGGCTTCTCTGCTCTTCTGCCCTCCAAACAAAACAAAACAAACAAAACAACCCAACAAACAAAACAGGGGCTGCCTTGTGTCCTGCTAAGTATTGGTTTGTTCTTGATATCCAAGATACAATGTTTCTCTCTTTTATTGAAACTTTCATTAACAAACAATTTAGATATTAAATAATATATAACAAATCTGAAATTTCAATCAGGTAGAGTAACTTCTATTCTGTAGCCAAGTATTTTATTACTTAGCATTAAGATGATATGGTCTTAGCTGAGAAGATAAAAATATCCGTAACTTTTTATGAGAAGAGGTGAAATGCTTCGCAACAAAGAATGCTTGTCGATCAATATTTGCAATTCATAACAGCATACAAAATAAGATGCTTAAAATGTTTTCGATCACATAATCCATCCCCAAACTCACTTCACAATTTATTTTGGTATACAAATAGAATAGAAAAAAAGGGGGGAAAAAACCAAAAAACAAAACCCAGTTGTGTGTGTTGTAGCTAGCTTGTACCACCAGTAGTTACAGAAGTAGTTACAGAGTATTATTCTACAATGTAGAGTGGTCTACATTTTATAGCCAAATGGCTTATTTTAAGGGATGAGCTCTGGAATTACAGAGATGCTGAACACTGGCCTAACCCAAGGGTACATTACCTCATTTCTCCAAGCCTTTCACCCCCCCTAAGCTTCACCTGTGAAACTAGCACAATATTACCTAGAGGAACCTTGTACACAGTAAGGAGTAAATCAGTTTTTTCACCAGAGAACAATGCTTCCTAAGTAGCATCGTGAAGAGATGCATACCTATCTTATCCATTTCTCATTGTAATTGCAGTATAGGAAAATGTCCCAGCTAAGGGCATCATTCACAAGTGAAGATGAGGAGGAGAGCCTACTCACTGTTTCTGCAATGCTTTGATGAATATTCCCTCACTGTCTTCTCTCCAGACTTCAATAAAGCAGTGAGATTTTTGAGTTTAAATATTTTGATCATAATAAAACCGCTTTTATTGAAATAAAGAAAAGTTTTAAAGACTGGAATTTATAGAAATTTCTAAGACCTCCTAATGCTACTTTAATCTCCCTGTGGCATCCTTATATTACATTTTTAATAGTTCCCTTGCATGCTTGACAATAATTATTTCTGAAAAATTATGCATTCCCACTATTGTGCACTATAGATAGATAAATTTATAAGTAGAGCTTTTTCACATTAAAGAACTTTAAGTGCTTTGTTCAGTTCTTACAAGAGTGTTTAGCCTCTTCTATTCCAATGCCTCATTTGTGCTAAATTTTAAGCATCGTGATTGAACCAGTATTCTTTTAATCTAACCTGAGTAGGTGAATACTCCATAATTATGATTTAAAATATATTGTAGATAATGTTACTGAATCCTTTCTTATGAAGAGATTTTTCTTGTCATTACTTGTCCCTCAGATTACCAATGAAGATGCAAAAGCTTTTTTTGTGTTACAATTATAAAAAGGGTGACTTACAAATAATCGGTATTTAGCCTTGATCCCTTCCACACTGTCCCTAAGACCCATGGAGTAATCCCTGGAGATTCCATCCTGTTGAAATAGTTCATATTTGACTGATGTCAATAGCTGGAGAATGGCTCAACATGCATTCAAAAAGTCTGGTATTTCATTATCGTCATGGAGTCATTGTGCATGGTGGTATAATCAAAATCCATTCAGACTCAGATGATTATTCAATACACTTTCGAAGGATTCCTTTCTCCTTTCCTCCTTAGTACATTCTCGAAGGAAATAGGATATATCAACACACCATATGGCAAGTGGAATCAGTCAGAGCACCACATTGTATCTTCTATCATATGCTATTTCACAATATGACATGCTCAAGTTCTTTTCTGATGAACACTGTAACTCCTAATATAGATTTGGCAATAGCACTTGCTTCTTCCCCTTTCATATTTATCCCTGTCATTGCTATTAGCTTATTTTTATGTCTGAATAAAAGCCTGTGTTTCTTCCTGAAATGCAGCTTTTTTATAACAGTGTATAAAAGTAAAATGTAAGCAAAAAGATGAAATAGCTCCAGATGTGGTAATTCAGTGACAAGTAGTTGAGCTATACACGGGTAAGAAAAAAAAAATGCCCATAAAAGATTGAATTTTACTTTATCCTAGAAACATACTATAGTGGAAACAACAGGGACTTTGCAGTTCTTTCTCAGCTTATGACTCATTGTGTGACCTGGGGGGGGGGGCAGTTAGTTCTGAAATTCGAGAGATAGGAACATTCAGTAGCTGTCTTGTTCTTATGCCTTCTATACCCCTTAATGCTTTCCTGAGATTTCTCAGATAGATCAGATGTAAACTCTGAATTTGAAAACTGAAGCTTATACATAGGTCCTTTATGCACTGTCATGGGATAGTTCAGTTAGCTGAAATATAAGTCTATCATTAGAATATGAGTTTATATATCATTCAGCATGTTATTTCTCATCATGCAACTACCTATTTTAAGGTGGAAGACTCAGAAGATAGGCCTCAGGCTTCCTACCTTATGTTTCCTTGTCCACACGATGTGTGCAATTATTTAACAAAAGTTATATGATGAGTTGCATGATATCTTCTATGGTGACATGTAAAGAAATATTATGAAAGAACACAAAGAATTAGCTCAGTTGGCTAAAGGTACTAAGTACCTTATAAGTAATTCAAAAGATAATTTGACTTAGGTAATCTTCAAGGAAATAAACAAAAAGTCTTATATGAAAGATTTTCTAGGAGCTTTATGGATTAGCAATGAGAATCAAGTGTGAAATCTAAATTTCTAAAATATTATATATTCTCATTTCATACAATCATTTTCTTCACACCAGCCTTATAATCGAAGGGAAGGGAAAAGAACAAAACTAAGGGTATGTATATTGAGGAGGTAGACAGTAGGCAGATTATTTGCATACTATTGGTTCCTAAGAGAAATGGTTTTGAAACAATCCTTAGTGTTACCTTGATCTGTTATCCAGTCATCTAACTCTTGGTTCATCCAGCCACTATTTACTGAGTGATCCTTCAGTGAGCTGGCACCTGGCCAGGTGCTTCTCTGTGTGAAGATATTGTCTTTCTTCCCAATCACTCCTAGAGACTCATTATGGACAGGGGGCCATGTTCAAATTACTTAACAACTTGCACAATGTAGGAAATGATAACTCAGAAAGGATATTTCTTAGGCATTTACATGTTAAGACTGCTACTAAATGCTTATATATATTATTGCCATGTATTCCCTTAACCATCACAATGTAAGTACTACTCTTATTCACATTTCAAACATGAGAAAACTGAGACTTAGAAATATCACTTGCTCAGAGTCATATTATTTGCAGGTAGGAGGGCCAGAATTAGAATCTAGGCCAGTGACAATCAGAGGTCATGCTCCTAATAAACACAGATCCCATGGAAGAAAATCTGTACTATCATGAGTCATGGTACAGCTTTTGCCTGATGGATGCCCTTATTTTTTGACATTTTTCCTGCACAGTTGTTGACTAAATGTACCATATAATTATGCCTCTCATATCTGTCCTTTTACCTTCTTTTCAATCACTAGGAAAAGTGATTGCAAAATTTGTTTTCTGAATTTCAGAAAATTGCATCAGCTTAAGTGTTCAGAAAAAAATGCCTTGATGATTAAGAGCCTCATATCCATAGTTATAGTTCCAAAATTATAAGTTTAAATTGGGCCTGAGAAAAAGATCTGGTTTATATTACTAAGAAAAAGAAACCATGGCAGGGAATTAGAGCGATTTAGGACTAAGAAAGTTCGACACCCTTGTTTTGTCCAGCCTTATCATTCTACCAATGAGGGTGGACGGCACCGAGAGTCCTTGATTATTCCCAGGTCCCACTGTTAGCAGAGCTGGAAGTGGAATGCAGACAAAAGATTCTATGTGTTCTTTTGGAGGTACAAAAATAAAAGCAAAAATTGACCAGTACTCAAGGGTCCCCTAAATCTAAGTTCTGCCCCTAAATGGCAATGCTATCTTTGGGTAGTCATTTATGCTTTCTGGGTCTCAAGTTTCCTAATGTTAAAAGAAAGTTTTCTTATTTTTTGTAATTTTTTTTTTGGTTTGTTTAAAACTCTGACATTATCCTGAGTTTCATTACAGTACGGTCAACTTGGTTGCGTCAGACAGACACTGTCATTATCCACTCATGTTTCAGCCTACCGCCATTCTAATTCTAAACGCAAATACTGTACTGCCCTCGTTTGCTCTTTTGATACGAATAGATTTTATGCTAAGATTTACATTTTGTTTTGGATTTGGTTATCTTGGAAGCCTTTAAAAAATATCTACTGAAATAGTTTAAAAATTCTTCCCTGTATAGGAATTAAGTATTTTAATAATGATGATACAATAAATATTTGATGATATGTTTTGGTCACATAATCAGGGATAAAATAGTACACCCCTGAAGATGTTTAACAACACATCCAAGTACTGAAGGCTTGATTACAATTGCTTTTAAAGTAGAAGAAATGAAGACAAAGGTGGCCAGTGGAGAAATTCAAGGACTTGAGGCACATTTAAAAAACAACAAAATGTGACATACTATACAACTGAAAACCAACTGAAACTATCTTGCCTAGAAATCCAGGCCATTATAATACACTTTGCCATTTTAACTGGCTTGGACCCCCCAAAAATATTTCAGTAAGGGCTCATTAGTGTCCTTATAGAAGGCCAAAAAGTCAACTAGAATAAGGGGACTTAGAAACACATTCCAAATTCCACTAAAATGCAACTTCGGTTTTGAAGAAATTTTTTTTATCACAGGTGGACTATTTATAATATCGGTCCTAGGGTGGAAAGAGTTTTAATAATAATGATAATAATAATTATGATTATATGATAATGATAATAATGATAATAAACAATAATGTTTATAATGATAATTATGATAATAATGATAATAATAAACAACACACACTTATATTGTGCTTACTATGTGGTACTGCTCTAAAATATATATAAATACATTAAATTTCATTTTGTACACTTATTTTACTGTGTATCTGCTTATAATAATCCTGAGTAGTTTACAAGTTTTAAAAAAGCCATTTTACTTTTGTATTCTAAATAAGCAGTTTTGTTTATTTTCATTAAAACTGATAAATGCAAGGTTATACATTTCTGGGTCTCTTAAATGTTTATATGAAAATATCTTTGTCTAAACTGTTTTGCTTGCTATGTACCCTAGAATCTAGTAATATAAGAACTATAAAGGGGAAATTGGTAATCATGTATTCAAGGAATCATCAGTACAAACACAACAACAACATTTATGACTGAGATAATGCAGAGTCGAAGATGTGAAAGACTTTCAAGGTCATCCAGCTAGTTAGGGGTAAAGTCAGATCCAGTTCTCTTTGCTTCCAGCACTGAGAATTTTCCACTATAAGCAAAACCCATGTAGCTACAAACTCCTGGCAGTAAATAGCAATAAAGGTAAAGTTATAAGAAGAAAAAACTTCTTACAATAAGTCTTTAAAACCTTAGGACATGACAGAAATGTTCCACAGTCTATCTAAAATACTGGGGAAAAGAGGGGCGCCTGGGTGGTTCATCGGTTAAGTGTCCGACTTTGGCTCAGGTCATGATCTCATGGTTTGTGGGTACGAGCCCCACGTCGGGCTCTGTGCTGACAGCTCAGGGCCTGGAACCTGCTTCGGATTCTGTGTCTCCCTCCCTTTCTGCCCCTCCCCTGCTCACACTCTGTTCTCTCTCTCTCTCTCAAAAATAAATAAACATTAAAAAAATTAAAAAAATAAAAAAATAAAATACTGGGGAAAAGACAGTAATTTCAAATAAAATAGCAAAGTTTTATTTATTTTTTTCTTTAAAAAAATTTTTTTTAACATTTATTTATTTTTGAGACAGAGAGAGACAGAGCATGAACAGGGGAGGGTCAGAGAGAGGGAGACACAGAATCTGAAACAGGCTCCAGGCTCTGAGCTGTCAGCACAGAGCCCGACGCGGGGCTCAAACTCACCAACCGCGAGATCATGACCTGAGCCGAAGTCGGCCGCTTAACTGACTGAGCCACCCAGGTGCCCCTAAAATAGCAACATTTTAATATAAGGATGCAGCTTGGGGACTTGAGAACCCTTCTCCAGCATCCCTTCCAGTGTGTTCCCAGACCTGCACACTGGGGAGGCATAGAACTACTTCTAATATATCTGCTTTAGTCTGGCCCAAGTCCCCTCTGATCTTAGTAGGGCCACTGTTAGCTCATACGGTGTCTTGAATGAATTTAGAAAAAAGAACCCTCTCTGCACAGTTGAATTGGAAAAAGATACCTCGTCTGGGTGATCGGCAGCCTGTCAGGAACAAGATGACTTTGTGCCAAAAAAAATGTTCCCTCTTCCAGGAGAATGCAGATGTCCCCAGAGCACACTGCATAGAGAGCCAACCAATGCCTCTTCTTCATCTCTTCCTGTTTTTTTTGGCAGGGCACTTCTGTGCAACACGCAAACTACACAACTCTATGTGGTGATCTTGCTTTTGGATCTGCTGCCTCATGAATTCCCCTGGAGATTAGAAGGAAATGTCATGGTTGTAGAGCCCTCCACTGAGCACCTATTAACACTTAAGTTGCCTTCTCTCTAGTGTGAGAATGTGTTTTTCTACCTCTTGTTCAAAGGCAACATCTCCACCAATACCTTCTATCTCATCTCCTCCTCACTCAAATAGCATATTTTTGCTTATTTATCTTCACCTTCTTCTGTATCGTGACTCCTTTCGTGTTTGTAATTATTCTAGCTAGCTGATCACCAAAACTCTCTTTTCCTCCTGGGCACACACATGAGCCACATTTCCCAGCCTTCCTTACGGTCAGGGGTGCTTTTTGACTAAGATCTGGTGAATGGGCAGATGACTGAAAACAAACAAGTAACATGTGGATCTAGCATACGACAATTCCTGTACAACCCACAATGTTCTCCATCCATTCTCAAGTAAAGAAGATCCAGGAGAGGTCTGTAGGCCTTGGGAGATAGTACAGTCATTATATCAAATAATAATAACTGTAGAATAAACCTGTAGAATGGACCACTCATGCCAACATTTACTGGGCTATAACGGAAATGAATACGTTTTTTGGGTTAATTAACTGAAATCTGGCAGTTGTTTTTTGCAGTAAGCCACCAAAGCCCTCTGCAAAATATGCCCCTTTCCAACATTTGCCAGGCTCTACTGAGGAATCAGACAGTCATCAGAGGCAGCTATCCTTTCTGTGGCATAGGAAATTCAATGACATCATGCTTTCTCACTCTACTCTCAAAGACATCAAGCCTTGAAGATAGTGACAAGTAACTCCAGCTTATCCAAACTTGTGAGAATGTCATGCAATTTCTACCCTTCCATGCTGATATTGTAGAATTCACTCAGCATTTTGGGTGTGACATACCTTCTCTATGATTGTAAAAGGACAAATGGAGTTTGGTTGTTCTTAGTCATACCACCACAGGCTATTCTTGAAAGAAAAATAAGTTTCCAGAGACTGCATTTTAGATCACAAAATCCAGTATATATGCTTTAAACTCTATGGCTTTCCCTCCAAGTACCCAGGCTGTCATTTAAAGGATAATAAATGTAGTTAATTTTTTTGAAGATGTATGCACCACACAAAACCACCTCATTATCTGAGATTAACTTGCATATTCTAATTCTTTTCTCCCACTCCCTTAGAAGACAGTAATGCATAGAGATGACCAGGATGTTCACCTTTGAGATTAGAACAACATGTTATAATTAATTTCAAGTTGGTGGTAACATAAGTAGATTCACAACAAAGTAGAAAATGGAAGGAAATGGTACTAATCATCAAAGGCCAGAGTAGAAATTGAGACCTGAAGACCAAAAATCTTAAAAAATATTATGGGGACTGTATCAAATTGCAAGATAGGTCTGGCATAGCTGTTCATCAGAGCAACAATTAAGAGCATAGAGTATTTTTGAAGTCTTTTTTCCTTGTAACAACTTTTGCTTTAGAATAACCTAATACAAACACTAAAGAGGAAAGTGAAATGATGAGATTTTAACAGTAATAATATTTGAGGCTAAAATTAGGTGAGGAGAAAGAGGCAAGTTTCCGTAAGGTTTTTACATCATACAGATTCATATTCTCTGGCTATATAAAATACTCACTGATTGATACTTAGTTCTGCTGTGAGGTCTAGAAAACCATTTGAACACCCAGACCACCCGATGCTAAGAAACAGAGCCTCAGTGATGAAATGGCATCACGGGCAGGGAGAGAAGCTGTCTTCCACCTTCCAGTGGCAACCCCACAGGTGAGTGTGGAAGTATGCTTGTAATGTATAGTTAAGTCACTTCTGCTCTTGTCCCCAGGGATATAGCTGAGACTAGAACATAGCAAGGGAGAGGGATAATTATTTGCTAGTATGAAGGAATTATCTATCAGTGATAATGGTTAGCTCCTAAATGGCAGGGACACCATCGAAGTATGCCACACTGAGTGAAGAGCATGAAGTTATTTGTGACTTAAGGCAGCAGGGTGTAGTGGAAAGTCTGTGTTCTGAAGGTCAGGGTTTGGTTTTGGTTCTATCTCTCCTAAGATGAGCATTTTAGGAAGGTTATTATGCAGGGTATGAACTTCTTTGATTCTGCTTCCTTTTCTGGAAAACAGGGCTTCTAATATCTGCCTCTAATATCTTGTAAGCTACACACATAAACACACACATACGTTGCTGGTTTTAACTATTATAAATAACTACATTGATAACAAACATCAATAATTCATGTAATATAGTTCTCTAAGTATTTACTGAGAGGCTTATGGGATTTTGGTATTAAGTTAGAAGCCATAAGTGATTCTAAGAAGTTGTTGGACCTTCGTCTCAAGGAGATTACAATTGTTTGGGGAGTCAAGATATACTCAGGAAGCAATAAATATTAATACAAAATCATATGTTATTAAGAGTGAATGTGAGTTTTAGGTGATGAATAATACAAATGAGAGGTAGGCCTTGAAATGGGAGAAATATATTTCTGAACAGGAGATACTAAATATTAGTTAAGAAGCAAAAGATAAAAAAGGAGCCCATTCAAGTTAAGAACTTTAATTGGAAATTTAGTTGGATAGGATTTAGTTTGCCACATGTGACAGAAGGAAGAGTAATTTCTGATTTCAGCCAGAAATTTACCTCCTTCTCTCCCTCTCCCTCTCCCTCTCCCTCTCTCTTCCCACTTTCCTCACCCATTATTCAGACAATCTAAGGCTGGTATGGCACCTTCTCAGAGTCAGACTTCAGGTTCTTTCTGTCTTGATGCATCCACTCCCATCACTGAAGCTGCTAGAACTGCAGTCATATATCTTCATTACAGGCAGCTGGAAGGAGGGGAGGGGGAAGAAGGGCCCACTTCACTTCTTTTAAGAAGACATTCTAGATACAAACTATATGTCCATTCACTTCTCATTTTCAGAACTCAGGTCTGTGGCCATATTGAGACACAGAGCTTCTGAAAACTGGATTCTAAGCATTTATTAGAGAAAAAAAGAATGGGCATGGGTGGCAGAGCTGGGGGGTGGGGGTGGGTAGAGAGTACGGGCGGTGAGTCTCTGGTAGGCTTGGTTTCTGTTTTCTTTTTCCTCCTCTAGTCGGAAAACTAACACATGCCCCTAGAAGAGAGTGGGAAGAGAGGAAGCAGATCTGCAGTCCCCTTCTGGTGCTCTCGCGAACTAGGTAAGATTGGTGCATCTCTCCCCACTTCCTTTATCGGCTGTAAAAGGAGAGTGAGGTTTCTTAACTCTTCTGAAACTCTCTAATTTTGTCATGGGTAAAATCAGACTGATGGAGCTGGACCCAGTGACTTTACAAAATGGGAAATATTCAATGGGGCGCCTGGGTGGCTCAGTCGGTTAAGCGTCCGACTTCGGCTCAGGTCATGATCTCGCCATCCGTGAGTTCGAGCCCCGCGTCGGGCTCTGTGCTGACAGCTCAGAGCCTGCAGCCTGTTTCCGATTCTGTGTCTCCCTCTCTCTGACCCTCCCCCATTCATGCTCTGTCTCTCTCTGTCTCAAAAATAAATAAAACGTTAAAAAAATTCAAAATGGGAAATATTCAAGAGTTTAACACTTAAAAGATTAAGTTAGATCACTGAACTAGAAAAAGGTTTATAGTCCCAGAGTCATGAAGGAAGGGGTTTCCTTCTGCAGTGATTTTGGTCCTGATATACAGAGCCAATGGAAATTCTCATTTAGAGGTTGTTGATTTGATGCTTCATGAGCCTCAGCAAGCACAAAATTTCATACAGCAAAGTCTGTTGGCCAGTGGCCTGAGGAAAGCAGGGAAAGAAGTTAAGAGAACCTTAATTCCTGTCCTGGCTTGGTCACTCACTATCTCTGGGACTTGCAACCACTCACTTAACTTCTTTGGGTCTCAGTTTTACTAAATGCAAAATGTTTGTAGGTATCCCAAGCAAATAATGTAAAGACCCAGAGATCTCTCTCCCTCCTATTCAGTGATTTGATGAAGATGTTAATGTACAGATGTACCAGTTAAGTTGGCCACGTGGAAAATAAAATTACTACCAAATAATCAGGTGAAACATGTGGCTGCTTCCCAAGTGGAAGGTTCCAGGAATAGTAGTAGCAGCAGCAAAAGCAGGATGGCATCTGGAGCAGAGCAACTCTGTATGGCATTGGGAAGACCAGGGATGTGCAGCAGTGATGTGATTGATACAGCTAAGAGCCCCTACTTTCTGAGCTAGTGAAAGGTCATTTCCAATAGCCCATGTGCCCAGTTTATGGAGGCTGAGTAGCAGAATCCAGAATGTGATGCGGAATGCTGAGTAGTGGCCAGGGGCCATGATGGGGCTGGGGGAAGGAACATGAAGAATGTGGATGTATCTTGACCTTGAAGAGGTTTGGCTCAATGCAGAAACAATGGTGAAATGACATTTGTTTTCTGGTGCTAAGAATGCTTCATATTCCTCCAGGTTGGTGTTCTGAGAGATACTTAATGGTACCACAGGGGGAAATGTGGGTGCCAGGAAAAGTTTAAGGTCAAAAAGAATTATAGCAGTGATGTGGAAAGAGATGCTCTATATTAAGCAGGAATCTAACTTGTAAATTGGTGGTACATTTGGATGCTAGAATTATATGAGAGCTGAATCAGAAACTCCTTTTTCAATTCATTTGTGTAGTGAAGGATTAACTTTTTAAGCCAAAGAGATGTCTGGCCATTGCCCTCTGCTACTAGGAGGTGATCTCTGGGCCCTGGGAATATGCTGCCTGATAGGACTGTCTTCGTTTGCCTGTGAGTTTTGATCACCAAACTGTTTAACAACATGAAATATGATGGAGCTTAGAAACCATCATGTCAGTTTGACCTTGGAGGAACTAGAAACTAAAAGTATTATCCCTAATTTCCAGGATGCATTGAAACTAGAGATCAGCCATGTAGGCACTATGTGATTGAGCCCCAACAGAAACTATGGACACCAAAGGCTACAGTGAGCTTCCCTGGTTGACGATACCCTGAGTTATTGAGTCTCAATGTTGAGTCCCGCATCATAGCTGGGAGAAAGTAATGCCCTCCTTTACCACAAAGGAGAAGATGAGAGTGCTTTGACCCCTCCCTGGCTCTGCTATGTGTCTCTTCCTTTTGGTGGCTTTAATTTGTATCCTCTTACTATAATGAAACTATAATTTAACTGCAGCATTTTTTGACTTCTACAAGTTATTCTAGTGGATTATTGAACCCAGGGAAGTCTACAGGGAATCCAATTTTGTAGCCAGCTGGTCTGGATAAAGTGAGGGTGGCACTGAAGTTCTCTCAATTTGTGGCTGTGTCTGACATGAGAGCAGTCTTGTGGAGGACTGTGAGAGAAGGGCTGTGGGAGGACTGTGCCCTCAGACTTGCTGTTTGCCAAACTCATTGCAATTGGTGTCAGATGTTTTCTGTCAATTTGGCAATCTGGGGCCTATACCCTTAACCTTGAGTTTGAATAACTCTGGGTACCCCTTCCTTTTTGGGGAGGAGGTAAATCTCCTTCCTTTTTTGGGCCTGTTGGATCCTTCTGATTGACACTGTTAGTTGGCCATTTAAAATCCATTGTCTTTTTCTTGATATTTTTAAGGGCAGCCAATGTACTTATTGAGGGCAGGTACTGGATTAAATTTGGTCAAAGTCAATCATAACAATTCTGTTTTCTCTATCCCTTTAATGTATGAGTTTCCATGTGACCCAGTTCTGACCACTGAGCCCTAAAAAATATTTCTGCTGGGGGTGCATGTATTCTGGGAAAGTTTTTGCCTTTCTGATAAGAGGATGCATATAGCTTTTCACCTGTTGCTGGTTTGTCTGCCTTGAATGGGATATAATGCCTAGGTGTGTGTGGGGGGGGGGGAGGGGGGACCATAAGTCTATACAAACCTATAAGATTAGGAGAGTTGGATTGAGCCTGGAGCACTAACGGTATTTTTGAGCCACTAGCCTTCAGCTGCATATTTCAGGACTTCTGGCTATGTAAGAAAAATAAACTTGTATTTGTTTGCAGCCTGTATATATCTGCTTCTCTGTGGTTTGTAGCCAAATGTACTTGTTATAGGTACAAGCCCCACCCCGAGAAAGCAGAAAGAGGAAGCACCATGTTCAAAGTCATAGGTGCACTAAGACTGAGCCCTATTCTCCTAAATCCTGTGCCAACACCTTCCTCAATACTCCTTTTTTCTCCTGATTTATCCCTTATCTCATAAATAATAATGAGCTTAATATTCTACATACTACTCTGTGTAGTGAATGAAATAACCTTCTAGTTAGAGAAAGTTACTTAAAGTAATAAAGCTCAATGTTCCATTACTAGACCCTTAAAACAGTAGATTGAATAATCAATGTGTCTTTCTTATAACTTATAGTTTCTTATATTTTTTTGAGAGAGAGAGAGAGAGGGAGGGAGAGAGGCAGAGGGGAAGGGGAGGGAGAGAGAGAGACAGAGAGAGAGAGAGAGAGAGAGAGAGAGAGAATCGCAAGTAGGCTCCATGTTCAGCACAGAGCCCGATGCATGGCTCCATCTCACAACTCTGGGATTGTGACCTGAGCCAAAATCAAGAATTGGATCCACAACCAACTAGCCACCTAGGCACCCTTACTTTCTTGCTGTTTTAATACATCATTTCTCTTGACTTTTACCAACTCCCCTCTCATCATCCCCAGTGACTTCATACGTGGTGCATAACCATGTCATATCCATTCATATTAAAAATACTTTATCCCATCCACCAAAGCGTTAGTACTTTTAAAGAACTTCAAAAAGTTTTTGAATCTCATCTTAGCTGACTGAAAGCATCTATATAGTCCTTGTTTCAAAATAAATTTATTTCTTGCTTGGTTTAAAATAAATATTAAATTCATTGTTTTTCTAAGTAATTATTAAGTAGACTTCTTCAAACATGTTGTTTATTTACAAAAACCAGCACCCCAGTTCTAGAGGATAAATCCACAAATAAAAATTTCTCTCTTACTGACCCAGCTGAGAGCATAATTAGTATATATTTTCCTTCCAAAATGTCTGAGCGAAATAACAACTAATAAATCAATCATGTCTAGTCCCTCTAATCTCTTAATATTAATGTTTAATTAGGAAACCTCCTATGAGACTATTTCCAGTGGGAAAATATGTTTTCACAGGGAGAACTTAAAGCTCCCTCTTCAAAATGTTCTACTCTGGAGTATTTTTTTTTAATGTAGAGTGTGAAAATTAAGACGGCACACATGTAAAAATGTCACTCTCAGTTTTAGAATCTACCTGACTTTCTTTCCTTTAATCTTGCAAAACAAAAAGCCTTAATACCAAATCATACACAGATCTCTAGAATACTATAGTACTGAGAAGACTATATATATATCTATAGTCTATCCTATAACCCATGCATTTTAAAAACAAGATAGAGGAGCAGAATTCCACTTTGTAGAGTTGATTTTCCATCAACACCCTGGTCACATCTTTGAGAATAGAGTATGTTTATACAAGTAGACCAGCGATTACTACAGTCATTTCACATACTCTGCTATTCCTTTGTAAAAGCATTCTGCTGAATTTATATCTCATTTTATGGCATAAAAACAACTAAAGGCTTCTAAATCACTATATATAGTTTTGTCCATAAGGAAGAAACTGTGCCACTGCTTTTCCCTTCTTCCAAATATGGAGATTTTCAGGTGGAAAAGATAGACCCTGACTTGCCCACATTTTAACAGAACAAGCAAATAGCAAAACCACCATCTGGGTTCCCCATCACAGTTCTATGTTTTGTAGGATACCTCACAGCAGAATCACTTCTTAAGGCTTATTTTAAATCTTTAACATTATCTTAGAAAATTGAATACAACTGAGTTACATTGTTGAAAACACAAAAAGAATACAGATAAATTATGAAAGGGCAGATCCTTTCCTTTTTTTTTTTTTATCAGAGCAGGCAGAAAAATTATCTTACATCATTTATACAAGATGACAAATGAAATATATTTGTCTCAAATTTTAAAGGGGTAGAGGGACAAATGTAAAAACTTACAGTAAAAGCACTACAAAGCAGCTAACAGTTTGGATTTATTTAAACCTTGGTTCAGAAGAATTTATAAAAAAGCATTTCATGTGTCTTCAAAATATCCTTCCAAGTTCAGTATCAGTATTAATATTGCCATTAAAAAAATGGAGCTCAAGTAGCTCCTTCTGGGACATCAGTCAGCAAACAGCAGATTCAAGACCCAAAACCTTGTGTTGTGACCTCTAAACCCAATTTAATTTCCACTAGATGATTTGTCTTTTAAGGTAATAGGTCATATTAAAGAGATTAACCACTATGGAAATTCAAAGCATAGGTTAATTAGGAGTAACGAGTTACATAATTTTGCCTTATGGAGCCACTGTTAGAAGTTTGGTGAGTTGGAAAACATTCATGGAGGATGATATAATCATCACATGTAAAAATCTAATAGGCCCTCAATAAATGTGCGGAACTATTGCAGTCATTGTAGAAAATTCTGTGTGTATGGATAAAAAGGAAGTAGAGAACTGAGGTCATTTCTAAATAGTTCTGACTTTTTCCAGATATCAAAACTGAAATTTCCAGATTATTCCAAAAACGCTCGCGTTACCTCAAACCTTCATCTACTTCACAATAGTTTAAATCCTTTGTGAGGCATTTTCAAATACCTCTGGGAAAGAGGTGAAACGGGAAAAAGCCACCCACAATACTTTTCCAACTTCAGGTTACTGAAAAAGTGTTTTTAGTCCTCATCTGATAATTGCTTATATATAACCTGGTTGCTATAAAATAAATTAGTATTTAGAGATAAGGAGAGGAATAGAAATGAAAGAAACATGAGTTGAGCAAGCACTAGCATCTTTAATCAAAATAACTCAGGAAGGCTAAAAAGTCTATCCTCCTGGTCATATAATCAGAGTAAAATCAGAAAGGGGAATACAGCTTTTTCCTACCTTAAAGGGAAGAATGCAGAGTAAGAATGCAAAATGAGCAGCCTGTTTGAAAACCAAGGCCACAGAATTTATTCTTTACTAAAAAAGCATATGCATGAAGAGTTTATTTAAAAAATAAGAACAAGCCATTAATTACAAAAATGTTACCATTTGGCAAGAACAAATAATTTTCAGAATTTTACCCAAACAAAGAATAACTAATGCTTTTATTTGGGGTTATTTTAATGACTGATTTGCATGTGCCAAGACTGAAGAGTGATCATTTCAATGATTTATTATTAATAATCCATTGCTGCCATTTGGTTGGTAACCTTGTTTGAATGAAATCACTCCATATTCCCAATATCTCTGCCTCCTCTTTCTCAAGGTTTGAGAAAGAAAATAATTTAATTTTTCAGAAATAGATGTAATGGGGAGTAAAATAAAATCTAAAGGTAGATGTAATGGTACTTTAGAAATGACAGACATGTGAGGTAAAACACACTTCTCCACCAAAGACAGCCAAAGACATAAAGACAATAAAATAACCAAAGAAACCAGAGAGGTTAGTTTAACACCAATTGGCATCTCTAAAATGTAATAGAAAGTCAGCATCTGATATTTGGCATAATATAGATTAAAAAGGCACGATCCATAGTTTCAGTACTTAAAAGGAAACCAATGAGCATTAGGGTAATTAACAGAAAGAATGCTCAAGCACCAAGTAGCCTAGAGCAGCACCTCTCAAACATTAACAGGCATATGAATCATCTAGAGATTTTGTTAAAATATGGATTCTGATTCAATATGTCTGAGGTGGGGCCCAAAATGTTTGTGTCTCCAACAAGCTTCCAAGAGAGAAGGATGCTGCTGGTTTGGAAACGCTTTTGAGTAGCAGGGCACTATTACATGGAGTAGGAACATGTGCAGGCGTTTTTTTTTGTCCATTAGTTGAATGAGTTAACCCAGAGCTGAGGCAATCTGGGCAACTTCTGGCCTAAACAGTTCTCTTACTGTTATCATCCGAGGTGGACCACCACTAGACAAGAATAAAGTCAACAGGATTCTCTTGGAAACAGAAAAGATGACTAGCGTTCTGCCAAATACAAGACTGGGGAAATGACCATTTTGTAGGTAGTTTAGACTCATTTGTTTCAGGGGATTCAACTTGTTCCTAATAAATAAAATCTGAGTCATATTCCATATACCCTTTCTCCTTTAAGGAACAGGGATGTCTTTTAACAGTTGGAAGAAGGGAAATTCATGATTAATTTAAATATAATCCAAGATTTGGAAAATAGAAGAATTAGAGGATTTCCAAAAAGCTGTTTGAATTTAATTTAAAATTAGATCTGATAATTTCTTGTTTTTATTAGTATTTTGTGTAAACCAAATTATATTATCTTTGCTTCAGCTTACCTTCTGATCAATAAAGTAAAAAACAGAACAAAGGCTGGTTTTGGTTAACTATGAATAGAGTTATATGAGAAGAGAATGGGTATAGTTCTGCAGGTGACTTCACTATAATTCAATTTCTGCATGTTTATATGACCTACAGTTTATGCTATAATGTCAAGGAATAATCAGCGCTATCCTCCTGTCTCTTCACAAAATATATCACTGCCATAAATCATATCAGGTTGAGGTTCAAAATACATCACTTTGTTTAAAGAGGGTAACCTGTAATGTATTGTGCGGTTTATTTGGGATAATGAATAATTTTTGTCTAACCTTTGCTTGAAGTGTATACCTGCATCAATCTGGGAAATTCCAAATATTTGCATATTTGGAATTTTTTTTTTTTTTTGTCCTTGGAGGTCTCATTTGTCTGCTTGTATTACAGTACAAAAGTGTTGTGTTTTTTTTTCATTGATAAAGGTAACTTTGGTCTAGTCTAAACCCTGTTTAAATAGAAAAAGAAATGAGTGTACTCTACCTAAGCTCTTTTTAGGAATTCCAATCATGTTTATACTATTGGGGAAAGAATAGAGGCTGCCATAATTTATGTGAGCTTAAGGAGATTAACCTACTTTTGTTACTCTTATTGGACTGCTTTCATTTGTCATTAATTTTTGGCACAGTGTCTTTAACAATTAACCAACAATAACAACAAAAAACACCCAAACAGCATATTTATCTTTTTACCATTTTTACATTAACAATTATATATATACACATACATCTATATATGTATATACATAATTAGATCTGTCACCTTTAGAATATTTTTAACAATAATAAGGCAATAATTTGGAGTACAAGAAACATCTGTCACATAGATTTTAAGGTACAATTAGGCCTGATGAATAAACTATTTTTTCTTTAGTCTAATATCAGTTGTATTATCTATCAGTGCTCTAGAAGCAGGTATAGATTTTTCATGAAAGTCAAGAAACCTCGGGTAAGAATTTTTAAGAAGTCCCTGCTAAAAATCTCTTTACTGTCATATTTAGTTCAGCAATTTCTGTGATTTACATAATGTTCTAAAATACTATTTGGGTTATACAAGGATGAACTGAATTTATTTTCTTTTTTTCATTTTTTCATGTTGGTGAGCATAGCAAACCTAGTTTGGAGAATAATCAAAGCTGCCTTCTGGGAACAGTGTGATAAGATCACTGCTCTACCCAGGGTGACTTAAGGGAAGGTGCTCACTAACGTGTTAGTCTTAAGCAGTCAGCTCTGTTAGGAGCAAAAGAGAGACAGCACTTACAAACCCGAAAGTGATACCCTTCCTACATTCTCACCAATGCTGCAGGTTTTAGGTTCCCAACCATCCTACTATTTGCAAGACTTTCAAAAAACATATATGTTTTCATGATATATATATATATATATTTACACAAAGCATACATATCCACATACATGTGGATATACACACTTTAAAAATGTACACATCTGTGTATGTATGTATAGTCAGGCATACATCTGTATGGTTTACTCGGCTACACCAAGTCTTTTTGTTTACAGTTTTTTAAGTCTTTTGTTTGCTAGTTCTCTAGTATCCAGACACAGCATAGATCTTAGCATATGAGTCAATATGACATGGATCAGAGGAGGCATTTGCAAAGGCAAGAAACTGGGAGCACAGCGGACTTCAGAACAAGCATCCAGGAGTTCCAAGAAAAAGTTTGGAAAGGGCTTCCAACTGCTAGACATCATGGATTTTGGGTTACTTTGGACCACCAATAGGAGCAGAAGGAGGGGAACAGCTTAGATAGGTGGCAAGAAACAGTCAGAAATGTCTTGAGGTGGAATTGCGATTTGCTGCTGCTTGTGCAGGAGGGGCCTGGAGAGGGAAGGAGGAGTTCACAGAACTGGTGTTTTGGCTCAACCATTGGGTGGATCCATGTTCTATTTGTAGAAATAGGAGCAAGGGCAATTGAAGGAATTATATATATATAATTAACTACCATCTCTTTAGATTTGAAGTCCTTTTTTGATTGTGTCCCTTCCTACTATATCTTCATTCAGTTCTCTCAGAGACAGACTGCAGATATAGATATTATGATTTTTTCCCCCTATCTTCTTGATCATTACATCAACCTTCAGTTACTTGCATCAGGGATCTGGGACTTTTTTCAGGCTTTTAGAAATCTAAGTTTAGCAAGAAGTAGGCAGATCAAATTTACCTTCCAAAACACAGTGTTAGAGTGTTGAGGTAAAAGGGCAAGCTAAAACTTCCATTTTTGTCTGCAACTTTACTGGGTCACTTTCCAGTTCCTTAGTCCTTGTGTTAGGGTGGCAGTGAGGAAGGGCCTGGGCATATTGGTTCCTAAAGGACCCTTAACTCTCCTGGAGTCTTCTGGGGACAAATCCTACATAAAAGGTACCAGAGATGTTTTGTTTTCCTTGTACATTTTCCTTTCTCTTTTCTCTCCTCTCAACACACAAACACATCCTTATCTCTAAAACAGAATTGCTTTCTTGAAGGCTGCATAGGGAGGCAGGAAGGGAAGGGTATTCAAATACAAGGTAGAAGACTTTATAGAGCAATGATGAATGACATGTGTGTGTAGGTTTGTGTGTGTGTGCATGTTTCTTTTTGCACATTTATTACTTTAGGACAAATAAATGTTTTGCAATCTGCTTTATAAAAATAAATTATGTCTTTTTATTTTTTTATTTGTTAATTTTTTAATGTTTATTTTATTTTTCGAGAGACTGCATGTGAGGAAGGGGCAGAGAGAGAGGGAGACACAGAATCCAAAGCAGGCTCCAGGCTCTGAGCTGTCAGCACAGGAGCCTGACATGGGGCTCAAACTCATGGAGTGTGAGATCATGACCTGAGCTGAAGTCAGATACTCAACCAACTGAGCCATCCAGGTGCCCTGAAATTATGTCTTTTTAAATGCCAAATATGTCAGTTGATTTGATGCCATTTAAGAATTTTTTTATTATTATTACATCACTATTCCTCTTATCCCCTTTCTCCTTCCTCCCTTCCCTAATTTCTTTCTTTCCTATTATCTCTTTCTTCTTTCTTTTCTCTTCCCTTCCTCCCCCTTCCTTGCTTCCTTTCTCCCTCCCCTACCACCCCCACTCTTTCTTTGTTTCTTTGTTTCTATGTTCCTTTCTTTCTTTCTCTTTCTTTCTTCCTGACATTTTAGAAAATGTGTATCTGGAATGAATTGTAATATCTAATTGTAATATTGTTATACTGAATGAAGGCATTTTTAAAACTAGACTTTTTGACCTTGTATATTACTTAAATGCAAAATACAATTTGACTTATAAAGTCTTTTATGCCTATATTCTATATAATAATAAAAGTTGTCTAATAGAAGTGACATAAACAGCATATTTTTTAATATAGAAGAAAAATTACCTAATCTAATTGCTGTAAAAATGTAATTTTTGCCAACCATTTATTCCAGAGAAGTAACATAGCATTGGTTAAACTGAAGGGATGAAAGCAATGGCTCTCCTTCACATCCTCATTTTATTTGTATATTTTGTCTTTGACTTCTTCCCAGACTAAACAAATTCGAAGGATAGAACCACTTCTTTCTATAAGAATGGGCAAGTAAAATGTTCTAGCACTAAATTAATTCAGTCAACTGACCAAACTCAATTTTCTCTGAAATTCAGCATCCCTTCCTCTAATGTTTTCCTGAAATTACATTGCAGGTCGCATGTCACAGCTCTGAAGACCAGATGGCCATGATTTTCCCATAGTGGGCTGCTGCACTGTGTCAGGTATAAATTAGAGAACTCAAGGAAGCACCATTTTCATCAAATTCCTAGAGATGCACAGAATTCAACTTGTGCAGCCATGTTCTGTGGCCTTACCAATTCATCCCTACCATAAATAGAACAACAACAAAAAACAACTATAATTCTGATTTCCTGTTTTGATTCTTTCCACCCTCTGGTTACTTATTCTATGAGAATAGGATAATCTTTTTCCCCCCTTGTTCCTTTGTTTCTTTGATGATGTAGGCAATAGGACCTATGATAAAATAGGATGGTTTTGTGAAAGGTCATGGTCCTTGGAATCAGATTTGGGTTTGAATCTGGCTCTGCCAGCTGCTACCTTTGTAATCACAAGTGTCTATGCTCCTCTGAGTTTCTTCTTTTGTAAAATGAGGATAACAAAACCTCAGAACCATTGTAGGTGTTAAGTGTATACAGTGCCTAACACAGAGTATCATAAATCCTTAGTAAATACTGATTTCCTCCTCCCTCACAGTTGCCAGTCTAGATTTGATTACTAAAACTGTAGGAAAATGAAGCACTAATAATATGTCACAAATTACCCCAAGATCACCCAATTTAACTGTAGCTGTGTCCCCAAAATATAAATATTGGACACACATATATATTTTCTCTTTGTGTTTGTGGTCATAGGTGACTTGACAGAGATACTAGGGTCCTTAGGGTAGCTCGTGAGTCGGCTCCATTACCATCTTGGGGTTTCTCTTGGACCATTCCCTATAATATACATTCTATTTGTATCTTCTCAATTTATAACAAGATGTTTAATTTTACCATAGTTTATAAAGGCTTTCTTAAAAATTAAAAACGTATAACTACATAAGTATTTCTAAATAATATATTTAATATCTAAAAACAAAACAAATCCTAAATAAATTCCTTTCTATTCTCTAATCCTCCAAAATTTCATTATCTTACTCTCTTTTACTCTTTCCTCCAAGAATATAATCTCTTTACTTGAAAAACAGCACTAAGCATACACATTTTACATATAAACATTAATACACATTGAGCATGAATGTTATTTTTATTTTTCCCCTTTTCCAAAAAGGAAAATAAGTAAATGAATGAGAAATGTATGTGTGTGTTTGTAAGTATAGGTAAGAACACTGTAAATTAAGAAAATATATAAAAGTGTGGACAAAGAACCATGCTTTACTTGATTTGAAACAACATACACACACACAAAATTATCCTATAAAAGAAATTTAAGTAGCTCAGTATTGCCTATAAATAAAATGATTCATGATATTTTATTTAGAACCTGTTTGGATAGGGCATAAAAAAGGATATTTTCTAAGCCATTATGTGGTACATGGACTTTAACATTTCTTTACTATTCTGTAGTGTTAAGGTAAACTGACTAGCAGAGAAATGAAATGGACCATGAACTAGTTAGTCTTGTTCTGACTGCAGAAACTATTTACCGAAGAATGTAAATACTAGGACCCAAATAGCATATTGACATATTATATGAAAAAATCCCCAAAGAAGAAACACAAATGGCTAATAAATATGAGAAAATGTTCCATTTCAGTAGTAAACAAAACTATTCAAATTAAAATAACAATGACATTAATTAGCAATTTAAAATAAAATGATGATGGGGGCACCTCGGTGGCTAGTTCCAACTTTGGCTCAGGTCATGATCTTGAGGTTCGTGAGTTCGAGCCCCACGTCCGGCTCTGTGCTGACAGCTCAGATCCTGGAGCCTGCTTTGGATTCTGTGTCTCCCTTTCTCTCTGCCCCTCCCCTGCTCACACACACACATACACACACTCTCTCTCAAAAATAAATAAAAATATTTTAATTTTTTTAATAAAATAAAATTATGATAAATGCACAAGACCAAAACTGATAAGAAGACAAGTTTTTAGAACATTTGCCCCATTCTTCTTTATACAAAGAATTTATCCCAAAAAGGTAATATAAAAGTTTTGTGCAAGGAAATATAACACTGAATGTTAGAAGTAACCAAAGTATTCACAATAAGTAAATGGCTAAGTAAATTAACAAACCTTAATAAATTATAAGATATAATTGTGTGATCATGAAAATTAGGCATTTGTAAGAATAGGCATATATTGTAATAGTAATTAAAATTATGGTACATAATTATAGAGTATAATTAACATTATACTCTCATCAATATATTAAAGTATATGTAGGAGAAAGATAGGAAGCACAAAAATATTCATAATGGTCGTATCTAGATGGTAGCATTTTTTGTGAAGACAAATTTTTTTAGAGCAACATATATTATTCTTATTTTAGTGCATTTTTATTTATTGGAAGTAAGCCATGCACTATTTAAAGAAAAAATAATTTCATTAGACTTTCCTATCCTGGAAATATGCCTTTGTGACTGGCTTTAATAATGCAGTCCCTATTCTCACTGTTAGCTTAAATCTTCATATCTGATGTCTGGTCATTTATTTGGCTTAGTCTTAACACATTATAGAAAAATAAAAATAAAATGGCTGAATTATAAAGAGGTTCCACCCTTCCCTTAATCTTCAAGGTAACAAACATAGAAAGTGAGCATCAATTTCCAGACATGACCTTTCTTTCTGCTTGGACCCCCTTCATTTACTCTGCCATCTCCATCCCAGTTCACCCCCAAAACATTTGTGTTGAGCACCTCATAAGCCAAATAGAAGAGCTATTATTTAAAACTTTAACATGACATTGAGACTATTATTTTGACATGCAAAACGTTGGGATTTTTATTTTGAAGTTAGTGCAGTTCATTTACTATATGGACTGTTGATGTCTGTATTTTTAGTAAGAGAAGGAAATAAAGTATGTAAGGCAAACAACAAAAATAATTACATGAATAAAAACATGTTATCATAAAAACCCTGAAGTACTTGAAGTATCTAAAAATTCTTGTTCACATACGATTAATTTGGCAGCATTTGAGCATTAGCGTTTCCTACTATGTACACCTATACTGAATACGCAGGCTAATCTGCTTAAGCATTTTGTAAGCAGAATTAATTTTCTATTTTCCCACAAGATCGCCCAAAAAAAGAGCTTAAACCTTTGTGATCAAATCTGATGTGACTTAAATAATAGATGTTCAATTGAAAGAATAATTAAATATTGGAAAAGGTTTCCCATCAAGGTTGTAAAGCTCTGAAAGAGTAGTAAAAATAAGACAAACATTCAATAAAGATGGATGGTTGCCTGAGTGCTATGCAGGCAGGAGGGTGGTAGGTGATTCAGATGAGCTTTTGGGTTTTCCTATATCCTTGATTCTCACAATTCTAGTATACCTGTTTCCCAGTCTCACTTAAAATGAACCTTAAATATCAAAGAAAATGGATCAGTCGACTAACAAAATGAAAATTTTTTTTAAGGAATTATTGTAGCAGCATGTAATCCATTTGTATAGAGGTCACTTGCCCTTTCATTCTTTCCTTCAGAAGATGTTTAATAGGCACCTTTGTGTATCAAGCACTAATCTAGGAGCTGGGAAATCATAGAAATCCTATGTCCTCATGAAACATACATTCTAGCCAAGCAAACAGCAAAAAGAGATAAACAAAAATTCATAATATATCAGGTACTGTGAAGTATAACAAACAAAAATAAACCCAGATAAGAGACAGAGAGAGACATGAGTACCACTGTAGTTAGCACTGGCCAGTGGTGGTAGTACCTATTTGAGAGGGGGATATGTGAGCAGAGACCGTAATAAAATGTGAGGGAGCAGGCTATGCATATATCTGAAGGAAGACAGTTCTAAGCAGAAAGAGCAGCAAAATCAATGTCACAGAGACTAGATCGGCTTCCTGTTAGGACAGAATGGGCAAGAGAGACTGGTAGCAGAAGTAAGGAGGGGGTTAGATCAAATAAAGTGTCATGGAGCACAGTAAAGATTTTAGATATCATTTTGAATGGGATTCCACTAGAGAGCTAAGAGAAGTAGAGTGACATAATCTGCTTTGTGATTTAAAAGAATTGCTTCCATCATTGTATGAAGACTTGGGAGTTAGGGTGGACACAGTGAGACCTTGTAAGAGGCTATAGAAATAATTCTGGTAATAAATAAAATGGTGACTCATACCAGAGTAGTAGCAACAAAGTGTAATGAGAAGTGCGTGGATTCTAGATATATCTTAAGGTATAACCAAGAGAATTTATCAAAAGATCAGATTAGAAAAAAGGAGGGCATTAGGGATGATTCCAAGTGTTCTACCTTGAGCTACTAAGATGGGGGCAGCTATTGGTGATGTCCATTTGGAAGAGAGATCATGAGTTAAGTTTTGAATCATGAGCTGAGTTTGCGTCTTCTATTAGGTGTCAAGGAATTAAATGTTAAGGATATATCATCTGTAGAGGTTTGGGCTAGAAGTATTAATTTGGGAGTTGCCAGTGTATAGATAGTATTTTAAGATATGTGAAAAGAAAATTACCTATCAAGTAAGTGCAGACCTAGATGGAATCAAAGGTTTACCCTTGAAATATGCCAGCATTTAGAATTAGGGAGATGAGGAAAAACTAGTAATAAGAATGAAGATGGAACCGCTTGGGAAATAGGAGGAAAACTGGGAGGCTATATATCCTCGAGGCTAGGTAAAGGATTGGTTTGATAAGGATCAAATGATCAATGTGCCAAATCCTGTTGACAGGTCAAGTAGGATGAAAACTGAGCAATGATAGGGGTTTCAATGAGGTGGAGACCACTGGAGACATTGATTAAAGCAGTTTCCATGGAGGGTAGGAAAGAAAATACAACTGAAATAAGATCAAGACATAAAGGCAGATAACAGAGAAGGTAGACAATTCTTTGGAAGAGTTTCACTGTAAAAGGGTCAGGGAAGAGAGAAGCAGATTTAGAGTCATGAGCACAAAGCTGGAAAACAGGAGACTCCTTAGGAATCCTAGAGATCTATGTTCAGAAAATAAGACAAAACATATCAAAAGCTATTCCAATAATTACCACCTTATTTGATGGAATAGTTTCTCTTTGTACTGTGCCATTATTGTGCAGACCTGCATTAATAAAAGAAGAATTAACGACAAAAAGAACTGCTTAAAGTATGCAGGTTTATTTCATGTAAGAGTACTTAGTCAAGGACATTTGATATGTGAAAAAAGCTCAGGCATAGAGAGAATAAGTGACTTGTCTAATGGCACACAACTATAAGCAGTAGAATTTCATGTAGGTTGTCTGGCTATAGAGCATACACTCTTGACATTAATCAATATTGTCTCTGAGGAGTAAACATGGGCCCTCCTCAACTGATCATAGAAAGTGCTGTGAAGAACGAGAACAGAACAAGGTGAGAGTGAATAAAGGGAGGAGGAGAGGCTCCCCTCATAGCGTAGCCAGAGACTCCAGAAGCACAAAACAGATCTAAGGATAAAAAGGAGCCAAAATAAGGAGTGGCCTGAGGGTAGAGTTCTCCAGATGGAAGAAATGCACATGCAAAGCCCTACCACAGGAAAAAGTTGACGTTTTCTTGGAAGAGAGTGAGGCCAACTCAAGTGAGAGTGGAAGAATGGGGTTAGAGAGACAGGCAAGGGCTGGCTCAGGTCTGGCTCATGGCCCACAGCAAGAAGGGTGGCTGCCATTCCAAGCACAGGTGAAAGATTATGTTTACTTCTTTGTGCTGGCTACTGAAAAGCTGAAAACAAAATGTGTGGCTCATCTCTCCATGCTACACAGTATTTTACAATATGCTTTTTCTTTTTCTATCCTCCTGACTTAAACTTCCCCTTCATACTCATCCGATTTCCTCTTTAACTGAAGATCAAAAAAGAACAACAATTTCTTGAATTCCTTTCTTTTTAAACACAATTCTGGGAATAACTTAACACACACACACACACACACACACAGAAGTCTTTAAAAATATTCTTTTTCTGGTTAGAATGGGCAGACTTTAGGTTCTAAATTTGGTATCGCCAATACACAGCAGCAAATCCTAAAAACCACTTGACCTCATAATGTCTCCATTTCTGCAATTATTAGAAATGAAAAGCACAACAATGTTGTAAGGGGATAGGATGGGGTTTTAAATGAAAACAATCTTTTAAATTATATACAAATGAACAGTATTGCAATTATTATTGTGCTATAAAGCATCATGTAATATGGTCAAATCGATTTTGTTTGGATGAATACACCTGTAGTTTGGAAATAAAGTTCTATTATTTATGGTTTTGTGAAAAGGAAGTCAATTAGTTTAACAGTCAAACTCATCTGAATAAATGAATATTTTATAACTAAATGACAAAATATGATCTTTAGTTTTAGTCTGCAAAAGTGATCATAAATTTATTAGCCTTTTTCTACTCTCATAAAGTGAGGTTGTAAATAAATAAATGGGGAGACTTATTTATATCAAGTATAATGAAGATTTAATATCCTTAATATAAAGAAAATGGATTAAAATGAACCAAATACTAAAGTTCTAGTAGGAAAAAGTGAGAAAGTGAGAAAATATATAATAGATTCTTTCAAGATCATAACATTGACAGCATTGTGAGATGGGCAACTTCAAAAGCCATTAGTATGGCTGCAAATTGAAATTTTCAGAGAAATAAAATCTTGTAGTCTATATCAAAGGACATAAATATTTCATACAATTGACCATGGCACTTTCACATTTAGGAATTTCTTCCAAAAAAAAAAAAACAGAAATAGAAAAGTAGAAAGAATATAAATATGACATTACAGGATATGATTAAATAAATTATGATAAATTCATAAACTATAATAAAATCCAAACATTATGGAAATACTTAGAGAAATGTGCTCTATTTACCATCAATTAGAAATTTATAACATAATAAAGAGCATCCAAATGTATATTCAAAGAAAAAATTTTGGAAAGAACTACAACAAAATATTAACATGGCTCTGTGTAGGTGGTAGAAATATTGGTAATTGGTACTACATTCTCTTTATTTTACTTTCTAAAATATTAACAAGTACCATAAATTATTTTTATAATGAGTAAGAAAGAAGAGTATATATAGTTAAAAATCATGAAATAACGCAAAGCAGGGAAAATATTTGAAGTTTCAAGGCCTTAACCGGCCACACTGAATTCCATCATTTGGAGGAGCCCTAAAGATAAAAATGCAAATGTCTTCATGTTCACATGCATGTGTCTGAGTTCTTGGGTACTTGTGCCTATGAGACACACATGCACACATTGTGTATGACACAATGGCACATGGTGACACAAGACATATTTATAGGTACTTAAATGAAGAAAATAGGCTTAATTATTTTTTACAAGCATGAATATCTCAACTTCTGTTTACTCACTTTGTCTAATAATCTAATACAGGGGTTGGTAAACTACAGCCCATGGGCTAAGTCCGGTTGGTGTATTGTCTATGCCTGCTTTTGCACTGCAACGACAGAGTTGATTCATTGTGACAAAGACTTTATAACGTGCAAAACTCGAAGTATTTACTATCTGGCCCTTCACAGAAAATGTTTTCTAACTCCTGGTATAACAGTCCAACAGATCCATTATTTATCCTCTTAAGTAAAAGTTGATATTAAATTAACTGAAAAATATTTTTGAGATGATTTACATTGCATGCCCATTAGAATAAAGTCACAAATTGTTATAAGAACATAATAAATGTTTGTATGACAATATTATGTTTAAAAAGCTAATATAAAATTGTGTATATTACAGGATCAAAAGATAACAATAACCCTATGAATAGAAAGATTAAATAAAATACATCAAAAAATTAAGAGAGGTAATTTTGAGAGGTAAGAATAGAAGTGATTTCCTTCTCTTTTTTTCTAAGTTTAGGGTATTTTTCTCAAATATGTCATAATGAATATACTTTGCTTTTACCATGGAGGAAATGTTAAGTGAATTCATTATAAAAATAGAATTGGAGACATAGCATCAAAACATCTATTTTCCACCAAACCCATAAGTTTAAAAAGGAAGGTTGATTTTTAGAAAAACAATAGGCTAAAAAATGGAAAAGCTGAATATTAAATAATTAGTTTAGAGAACTAAATGAACTAAGAGAACATGCTAGCTAGTTGGCTTTTTTGCCTTTTTGTTTTGTTTTGTTTTGTTTTTGCTAGCTAGTTTTATTATCAGGGTTTATTCTTGAGGGGAAATAAAGAAATTTAAATTGTCTATACTGGAACCATTAAGGACTCTACTGTGTAAGTTCATGTTTAAAAAAGTCAAGGGGAAGAAAGAATAGATGGATAATTCATGATCAGCAATTAACCTTCTAATTATTTGTCTACGATTCACAGTTCAGTATTTAGGTCTTAAATGGATACTTGACAGAAGCATAGTTTTGTTGCTTAAGGTAAAAAAGCTTCTACACTTCATGTAAAGAAGTAAGGATTTCCTTATTTTGCATAAACTAAGTTTAAAATCTATTATAGTTATGAGAATGCTAACCATAGAAGATATATCTGTAATACATATGAAGATACTTGTCAAACAAGAAGTCTCCCACTGGTTCACCACAGCTTAGTCCTGTTGTAATAAAAATTCAGTGCCATAACAGGTGTAGGACCTGGGTTATAAAGTATAGTAACTGCACTATGTGATTGAGGAGCAACTAATTTGCAGAAGATGCTGTGGTTGGCCCTGAGAATTAAGTAATTATGTGCAGAAGAAAATTTTACAAATGAAGACTGTCAGATGTTTTCCCTGTAGAAATGAAACTATCTCCTTATATGCTTTGAGTTAGGTTGGTTATAATGTTGGTGGAAGGTTTCTTTAAAATAGTTTTGCAGTAACTTACACTCTTCCTAGGATATATTCTGCTAAGAAAAGAGCCAGTAAAAAACAAAATACAAATCAGGCAAATACCAGTTCTCATGAATGCAAGTGAGATTTTTGGACACATATATGAAAATACAAGATTTGGGTACACAAAAGAGGTGGTAACACCTTTTTTTATTATTTGGTTTGAAAAAATATTATTATATGCTCATCCATTCAGAGGATTGTGTATAAACTTATCCTCTAAGTAGAAAAAAAATAAGTCAAGTTAAAAAAACGTTTTATCCAGAAGGTATAAAAGATTGATATATTTATCTTCATATAATACAAACATTTGCATGGATTAGTACATATATATATGTATGTGTATAAATATAAATACACACACACACACATACAAATACAGTCCAATGACAAACTGGAAACATATTTACAACTCACATCATGGATCAAAGGCTAATTTCCTTAGTGTAAAAAGTAATTACAAATTTATAAAAATTAGTAATAACTCAATTTTCAAATGTATGAAGAATATAATAGGTACTCAAAAGAAAAGCAAAATCAAATGTTTCTTAAACATATGAAAACATATTCAATCTCCTGGCTTATATAAAAAATGCAACTTAGAACTACAAAAAAATTGTACTTGCTAAGTTTCTCACATGGATATAGGTTAATAATTCTAAAAATGTTTTACATATACACTGGGGTTGAGCAAATAAGTAAACAGATGGTGGATAGTGAGGGCCAGAATAATCACACTGTCAGAGAGGGAAGTTATAGATAAATTAGAAAAGAAGATTTGAATGAACCCTTCACTGCCAGATTGGAATTGGAGACATGAACACAGACGCATGTTTACCTTAACACATGTACAGAGATATAGATAAGGAAATAATCACATATATACATATATATGTGTACATACATACATACATATACACATACATAGACACACATACATATATTACTTAATTTGGTCCAGTGAGAGGGCCTTGAATCACTAACACTAGCAGCAACAAATATACTCTGACTAGACTTCATTATTAGATAGTACCCTCCATTGAAGGAAATGGAGAAATGATGGTTTTGAGGCCGGGGCAAGGAAAATACAAGATGATCCTGGAGCATCTTGTATTAGAAAATAAGGATGTGCTCAACTAACAAAAGGTTTAGGCTATGTCAGAGGGACATAGGAGCCAACCTGAAAAACGCCCCAATGGCTAAATTTGGAAATTTTTGAGTAAAAAAAAAATAATACTTTAGTGTTCGATTGATTATATCCTAAGATGTGAAACATACATGAGTCCATAATGATACAAATAAATGACTAAATAAATGAATGAGGAGCAAAAGACAAATGTGCTATCATTGCAATGCTTCTGTAAATTTAAAATTATTTCAAAATAATACGCTTATTTGAAAATGTTTATAAGGAATATTTAATAAGTGGGAAATGTTCTTAAAACGTAGACTGAAAAACTTGGTAATACAATTCCAATACAGCAAGCAACAAGGAAAATACGCTGAAACAAATCATAGCAAAACATGAATTCCTTTCTCTAATGCTGACAAATGTCAAACCATTGATAATCCAGAGTTGTTCAGTGTCTGAAGAAACAGGCAATGTCATAGAGATGTGTGGAGGTGGAAGTACAATTGGCATAAGGTGTCATGGTGGACAATTTGGCGACATTTGCCAATTGAAAATGCACCTACTAGTTTACCTAGGAATTCTCCTAATAATGTATCCTTTGTATATATTTTTACATATGGGAAATAGCATATGAACATGGAAATTCACTGCAGCATTTTTGGTAATATCCAATGTTTGCAAATAGCCTTGATGTCTATCAGTATAGACTAGAATATACACACCCGATAGAATGCTACATAGCTGTTAAAAATGACATCATTTTATACTTACTGATATAAAAAGTCCTCCAAAATACATTGTCTAAGGGAACAAACGCAAGGTGCTGCTGTTGTGTCTATTTTGGCTTGATATACACACATTCCTGTGAGAAACTGGTGAAAAGTATTTGTCCTCTGGAAGAACTGGCTGATGGAGTATCGAGAAGGATGGGCAAGTACTTTCTCTGTACACTATTTTGTACTTAACTTTCAAAAAATGTTCATGAATTAGCCATTCTAAAAACTGAAAACTCAACATAATCTCTCTAAAAATGCAATTTTTTTATTAGCATCCTGCTAACAAGTTAAACAATTAATATGGGATGTATTCGGAATGATACACAAGAAACTTCTAACAGTGGTTGTTCTTGAGTAGAATTGAATGACTAGAGGATAAGAGTGAGCCTTTTTATAATTGGTGTGATTTGAAGTATTGATCCAAAATATATCTTTGACTACAAGATTATAATTCCCAGGGCGCCTGGGTGGCTCAGTTAAGCATCCTTCAGCTCAGGTCATGATCTCACGGTTTGTGAATTTGAACCCCGCATCAGGCTTTGTGCTGACAGCTCAGCCTGGAGCCTGCTTCAGGTGCTGTGTCTCCCTCCCTCTCTGGTTCCTCCCGTGCTGGCATACTGGCTGGCTGGCTGGCTGTCTGTCTCTGTCTCTCTCTCTCTCTCTCTCTCTCTCTCTCTCTCAAAAATAAATAAAGGTCTAATAATTTTTTTATTCCTATTATAGAAATCAGTCTTTGGACATTAAGATGTTTTTCCTAAAAGTCTAAAACAATCTCAGTTTTAATAGCATGGAACTATGAATGAAATTAAATTCGGATAGGATTCAGGCTGGGGGAGGGGAACAGAAGAGGTGTGGTGTCTGAGTGCTCACAGGATGGTAGGGGCTTTTGATAGGGAGTCAGGAGTATTCAATAGCATGTAAGAGGAGGAAGGGCCAAGGGAAGAACGAACATGAACATTCCAAGTTACCATTAAGCTCTGGGCTAATCCTATATTGATAATCTCCCTCAAATACTTATGGAGTTCTTCCTACTTGAAAGTACTTTCCTGCTTTATAGTACTTCCACTATACATACTGTGGGGAATGTAGAAGCATACCTGAAGACCTCCAGTGAACTCTATTCTTTAATCTGAAAAGCATTGGAAAACATTTAAAATCTCACACTAATAACAATTGATGGAAACATTCCATTTTGAATTCAGAGAGATCAGGTAAGGCTTAATCCTTTTTTTTTTTTGTACTGTCTTCCTACTTCTGACTCTAAAAATATGTTTTCATTTGAAAGAAATGCTAAAAAATTTCTAACTGGCAAAATATTTTAAATTGAGAATGTAATACACAAGAAACACTGGGGAACTGGGTAATCGTTTTTCCTTGATCAAATATATCTTTGGATAGTGAAAGATCACCCCAACACTGAAATTTTCATGAACATCTTGGGGTGTGACTATGAACAATAGAGACATCTGGAAGGTCTGTGAATCTGCTAATTACGTACTTTTAACGGAGTATGCTTTTCATCACAAGGGAGCAAAACTGGGGATAGAGGCAACCCTCTTCTGAGGTTGAGAAATGTGGTTGACTAACTCTGAAAAGAATTTGTACGTGTAGTTTGCCCTCTCAAAGAATCTTAATAGATTTTTCAGACCTATCCTCCAAGAGGCTGAGTATTTTCAAATACTCTACTCTTTAGTAAAAATACCAAAAGTTCGTCTCATAAAAGTTAGGTTGCTGCTTCCTTTCTAGAAATCTTATGGCAGAAGTCACATTACAGTCTCTCAATTTTGTGGTACAATGGCCATGTTAATAATACTTAATATATCTGGGTCAACATTTAAATAATTTTCTCTTTTAAAACTCTCATACATATATCTGATCTATAATTTATCTATATTCATCAATTTACAAAAAACTAATATTGCTTTGTGAGTAGAATAGATCTTTCTAAGTAATACCTCCATGTTTTTGGTGCAATGAAATAAATATACATGAATTACATATCTTTTAAAACATAAATTGGCCTAAAAATAAAGGACATAGGAAGTAGATTCTAGGAATTACACAAAATTGTAGCAATTAATGATTTTCAAATTGAAACAGTAGATGTGGTAAGACTGTGAAGAATTGAGCACCCTTGTATTCTGATGGTGGTAGGATCAACTGGGGTAATTTAGGGGGGAGAGAAGAAATTTGGCAATCTGTGATAAAAGACTTGAAAATATTCAAACCATTTATCCAATAACCTCAGTCCTAAGACTATCTAAAGAACCAATGTAGACTCTCTCATCTACATTGGCCAGATTTATAAACAAAAATGTTCACTAAAGCATTATTTCAAATAACGAAAAAATATGAACAATGATAAATCCTAAATTGGGTAATAGTTAAAATTACAGTATATAATTTAAGCTCTAAGTCATTAAAGCCCTATATAGTCATTAAAGTAGTGTTTTTGAAAAATGACTGATAGGAAAGTGGGGGAAAGAACCAGGCTATAGTTTGCATCTATATTTCATTCTATTTTTCATATTGATACTTTTTTGCATAAAAGGAAAAGAAACATAAAAGGAAATAATTGTGTTTACTGGCTGGGATTATGAATACATCATATATCCATTTTATTTGAAATTTTACATATTTTCCAAATTCCCTACAGTGACCACATATTTCTGTTAAAATAAAGCTACTGAGTTTTAACTTAAAAATCAAATAATTGAAGGCTAATTTAATATATTCATAACAAGCCTAAAATGAGGTTAGGTTTTTCAATTTTACTGTTAATATCCCAACAGCTGGCTAATATGCAGAAAACATATGGCACATATAAAATGTACTCACAATATCCATGTTGATTAGCTAAGATTTGCCATATCAGAAACAAACAAGGTAAAATAACATTTAATATAAGTGCTCATCTCAGTATATGTATCTAATAAAAATATAAATATTTTCCAAGTTGGTATTACTCAGTTCGAGAGAACATATATAGCAATTAAGGAATAAGTCTTAATAATTGCTCTAGCAGGGGGCCATTTCTCAATTATTCTTTGCATTCTGCAGTTCTACTCTGTGCTCAGTATTCCCACTGATGCTAAGTGATTTCCAACGGTGCAGAGCTAAGGGAGAAATCAACTAAGTCCATACTCCACTTAAGTGTCCACTTAAATGCTGATATGTAGACTTATATAAAATGATGATGCTATTGTCCAGTTGACAAACTGCATGCTCTAAATTATTTTAACTTTTTCTACCTTATTTTTTTTTAACCCAAGGAGAAAATCTTGCTTTACAACTCATATCCTGGGTCCTGTTTCATAAGAATTCCACTGGGGATCAAAATTATGGCCTTTGAATAGCTTTCTTCCATATAAGACTAATTGCCTTATATGGGAATCAAACCTGCAATTTTAATCTCATTAGCACCATATTCTAACCAATTTAGCTGACTCCTATTTACTTATTCAAAAACCAGCAAATGGAAAATCATTTTCTTAAGCTTAATGTAAATTCACACTACTCATTTTATTCTTCCCAGCAAAAGGCTTATAATAATGAAAGATATTGAATTTACTAGACCCTTTCACATGCAGTTTGGAGTCTTACAAGAAATACAGGTACAAACTGATTTAAAGAATAACTGAATGAGCAAAGAAAAATCTTTGGGAAATTAGGGTAAAATGTGACAGAGATGAAGCGAGTAACTACTGAATATTGAATATTTGCTCTATCTAGGTAACAGAAAGCAAATGTTGGTAAGAATTCAGCAGTCAGTAACTGATACCGACAGCAACTTGTGCTTTTACAATGTTTTATCCCTCTTTGAAAGCTGGGTGTCTGTTATATTCAGATGAAAATCCAGAACAAAATCTCATGATTTACATCCAATCAATCAATTTCTTACTTTCCATTTGTTAGGATTTCCCAGTGTTTCGTAGTATGATGCACTTGAAGGAAAATAGTTAATGCCTGATTTTTCTCTTCTTACAGCCATAACCTTTCTCCCTGCCCCAGGAACTTCTCTTTTCATGCAAAGTCACTTAGGATCAAAATTCTATTGATGAAAGCACATTGAATCCTCTGACCAGTAAACCCCATGGCAAGGAGAGTTAGCAGATACTTGGATCAAATTAGGTTATATTGTTATAATAAAATAGTTTCTATAGACTTGAGTGTCACACAATCAGAGGTATGTTTCATAAAATTAAAGATAACGATTTTCTTCTAAAACTGTTTGGGACTAAGCAATAGACTAACATTTTGAAATGCCTGTTTTGCTTATGTAAATCCAGCATGGAGGAGCCTGTAGAATTATTCATAAATTCCTGTCAAGGAATGTAAAAGTGGATAATGATGGTAAATGGAAGAAGTTTATGTCCACTACAGAGCTAGTTTAAAGTTTCATTTTTAGTTGCCTGGTGACTGTTAAATCTTTAGAGAAATTTCCAGTTCACCTTAATTAAATTAGATAATGTAATTCATGGGTTGTTTCTGGACCACTGCTCTTCTCACTATAACGGAAATCAATGAAAAAGTAAGAGGCTTACTTATAAAACAGAAAATAAAAAGTGCATATAAAACTTCAGAAGAGCACTTCTTGATTATATGGGCAGTACACCCACTGGCTAGAACTCGTTAACAGTAGCATCATGTTAGTATAAAATTTGCTGTATTTTTAACTCTTTCCAGACCGAAAACGGTTTTCCTTTGAGAAGATTTTCTTGTAACTCCTATAAAGAAACAGCATTTCCTTTAGAAAATACAAAAGCTTGCTCAGTAGGTGACCTGTTGCTGTTACTAATCTGTTATCTCTGAAGGGAAAGGTAGCTTCTATATATTGTATAATCTGATTTCCCTTTAAATGTGCAGTAAAAACATTGATATCATCTCAATGCAGAAAGTGATGGCATCATGTTTAAGCAAAGGGAAGAAAATTCATTTGAGGAGAATTTTTTATTTTTTTCCATTTTGTCTACAAACATACCATCCTTCACATACCTGATCTCATCTTTGTCTCTGTTTCACAAAAGACAAATGTTCAATTATTTATCAAGCACTTAATATATATTGGCCTCTGTCCTGTTCATGGTACATAGATTTTAAAATATCTAAAACAACAAATTTCTGTCTTCAAACTATTTATAATCTTGTAATGTAGATAGTCAAGAAGGTTAAATTTTATATGTTTAACTAAATATGGGGACATCTGCCTGGCTCACTCAGTAAAGCATGTAACTCTTGATCTCAGAGTCATGAGTTCGAGCCCTAAATTGGGTGTAGAGATTACTAAAAAAGTAAATTTTAATAAGTAAGTAAGTGGATGGCATCTATGACAAACAGGTAACCCATATGAGGAATGGTCACAAGATTGAAAAATGAAATAAATCTTGAAGAGCAAAAGAAAGTTATAGAGATAGACAAAGGAGCACTCTGAGTATGATCAGATCGTTGTGGCTGCAGTATAACATGTGTTTGTACATGGGCTTGGTAATGCTGTTATAAGAAAAATGTTTTAAAAAGTAACAGTGGGGCACCTGAGTGTTTCAGTTGGTTGACCGTCCAACTTCGGCTCAGGTCATGATCTCACAGTTCATGGGTTTGAGTCTCACATCGGGATCCACACTGTCAGGTAGAGAGCCTGCTTGGGATTCTCACTCTCTCTTCTCTCTGACCCTCCCCTGCTCACACTTTCTCTCTCTCTCTCTCTCTCAAAATAAATAAATAAACTTTAAAAAAAAGTAACAGCAACAACAAAATAATAATAGCTGAAGTTATATAGTTTCTACTTCATGCCAGTCACTGTTCTAAGCAGTTTACATATGTTAACTCATTTCAATCTCTTCAACAATAATGCCTTCTTCATTAACAGTACTATTATTTCCAACATTTCACAAATGAGAAAACAGAGGCCCACAGAGATTAAATGACTTGCCAAAGGTGACCCAGCTACCTAATTACAGATTAAGAATTTAAGCTTATTCTGATACTTTGGTCAGAATTCAAGATTAGAGTGATCAGCCTGGCCTTGTATGTCACAGGAAAGTTTAAAATTAATTCTGAAGGTACTATGGAAGCACCGAAAAATTATAAGCAAAAAAAATTTTTAAAATCAAATTTATGTCTTAGAGAACTTTCATACGCAGAAATATTGAGGATGGTGTAGAAAGTAGCAGGACACCACGAAGGCAATCATTAAAGAAGTTCTTGCATCAGTCCAAACAAGAAATAAGGGCCTGCCAGAAGAAAGAAGGTTGACAACAAATGTCCCTTGGAGATAGAAAAAAATTACATTGGATTTTTTTCAGCATAATTAAACAGAATCTTCTACCTCTGTATAGTATCACAGCAACTAAATAGGGTGGTCATAATAGGATGAAAGGGAAGAACCATAAATGGGCAAATATGATTTAAATTAATGGTTAATAGAAGATAAAATCCATTCTGCCTAACTTTGCTTCAGAATAGGAATTACTAGAATATGTTAAACACATATATAGGCAGACGTGGGAAATTTATGTAGTTTGTCTTGTGACCTAGTAAAGTTGGTTTTTAAAAGTCACTTGTTGACTAGAATGTTCTTTTTTTTTAATTTTTATTAATTTATTTTGAGAGAGAGAGAGAGAGAGAAAGAGAAAGAGACAGACAGAGAGAGCAAGTGAGAGAGAGGGAGAGAGAAAGCAGCAAGCAGGCTCCTCGCTATTAGTTTGGAGCCTGACGCCAGGTTCAATCTCCCGAACCATGAGATCATGACCTGAGCTGATATCAAGAGTCAGATGCTTAACTGACTGAGCCACCCAGGCATCCCACGACTAGAAAATTCTTTAACCATATAGCATAAAAGTTATTTTATAATAAAAAAAAATTTGATTCCCAAGAAAGGTTGAGCAGATTCACGAGATAAATACGTCCCAAAGAACATCTGAAATCTAAAGCAAATACACCATGCATTTTAGAAGAAAATTTTGAGGTAAACTTGCTTTATGAGGGCTTAATTTCCTAGAAAAATAAAGTAATTGAAGGTAGTAAGATTGAAAACAAAGATAATGTCAATATTCCATCCTAATGAACAAGAATGGAGGTGGCTTTGTATCCAGTACAAAGACAATGAAGAGCTGCACATCATCCTTGAGGCATTAACCTGTTGGCAGAGGCACTTTTCAGCATTTTGATTTATGCTTCACTATAAGCAGATGAGTGCTCAGCTAATGCTTCATCAGTAGGACTGTGTTAACTAACCCTAGTCAGTGGCACGTGGCTAAGGATTCCTTTGTAAACTCCAACATGAACACGAAGACAATCTGAAGAGAGCACCTTCTCCATGTCAACTGTGTCTCTTTTTTAAGATGCCTGATTGGCCTTAAACATACTAAAGGAAATAATAACATTTGAAGTAGATATGTACATCAAATCCATAGGTATCTAGCTAAATCTAGTTATCTTCTTACCTCCAGAGGAAAATCTCTTTTGTATCTCTGGGTTTTCCCAGCTATATTAGATTAACTCAAGCTGAAGACAATTATTTTTCTCCTCAGTATTATTTTGGTTATTAAATGCAATATCATTAAAAGTGATAATTTGTAAAATGACTATATCAAAAATGGTAAATCAGTTGCGAAATTATCAGAATATTCATACTCACTTTTAAAAATAAACTTTTGGTGTATTTTAAAGTTTATAAATCACAATGATGATAATGATAGCAAGATGATGATTATTAAAAAATTATAGCAGTTTGCATATGTGACCAGGCTACTCATTTACCCTTCACCTTTTCTTCACAAGGGTAAAGAAACTACTTCATGAAGTAGATATGATTATTATATACCAATGTTATGGATGAAAAGACAGTGGCTTGGAAAGTTTCAGTAATTTACCCACATTTGCACAAGTAGGAGCCAGGATTTAGCTGCTTTTAAAAAGTTTACATCCAGGGTGGCTGGGTGGCTCAGTCGGTTGAGTATCCAACTCTTGATTTCAGCTCAGGTCATGATCCCAAGTGCTTGGAATCAAGCCCTGTGTGGGGCTCTCTGCAGGGCGTGGAGCCTGCTTGGGATTCTCCCTCTCTCTTTCTTTGTCTCTCTCCCTCCCTCCCTCCCTCTGTCTCTTCCCTGCTCACATACTCCCTCCCTCTCTCTCAAAATAACAATAAAAATGAATAATTGAATAAAATAAAATTAAAAGTCTACATTATTAGTCACTATTCTATACAGTTTACATAATTTGACTACACGTAACAAAAAATATTAGATCAAAATTTACCACATAAAATAACAGATACTCTGCTTTCCAGTTATCATTATTATAACTCAGTCTCAAATTTACTCATTTACACTCGGCTCTGTGAAGCTGGTCCTGGGACTCTGAACTTTATTTCTCCTTTCCCCCATGGCTTCCAATTAGATTCTTTCAATAGGACACATTAAAGAGAGATTGGAAGGCAGAAAGAAAAGAGAAAAAACAGTCCTTGTTCTTGTTTACTACAGGGAACTGTTACTGGTCGACAATCCTCTAATGTTCAAAAATAAATATTTTTTTAAAACTGCCATAAGTTTGCTCATTTGGTTCCAAATATGTATTTTTCTTTTACAAAAACACATAATTGGTATTCTTTCTAAAATGTAGTAAATCTCTTTAAAAAGTAGCTAGTAAAATACATACCAATTTTGAAAAATTTCTCAAACTTTAAAATAAACCATGTACAGTAGGGAAACAGGTATATTATTTTATAGCAGCAGTAGAAATAAGAGTGGAGCAAAAACTGTACATTTGTAAACTGTCGATACCTTTTATTCTTTTTTTTTATAAAATACTGAACTGTATGATAGACATTTCCAATATACACAAAGATAAAAATATTATGATAAGCCTATATATTACAGATAATTCAGTTTTAATAACAGCTTGTTGATGTTCAAGTTTCCACAATGTCTCAAAATGTCTCCTGCAGTTGATTTGTTCAAATTAAAACCCAAGGGTGGAGAGGATGGGCTACATGGATGATGGACATTCAGGAGCACACTTGTTGGGATGAGCACTGGGTGTTATATGTCAGTGATTAATCACTGGGTTCTATTACTGAAACCAATACTACACTGTATGTTAACTAACTTGAGTTTAAATAGATTTTAAAAAATTGAAAATTAAAAAAAGGAAAAAAATTAAAACTCAAATATGGCTTACGCTTGCATTTGTAACTAACTACTCCACCTTTCATTTTCCCCTTTCTGTACCAGGCAATAGAAAGTACTACTTGAAATAGAAGTTGTGATAGAAAGATTTCAACTTTTACCTTTAAATATGATGAAAAAAACAGGTCATTTATCCTTTAAATTTTCTATTTTATATATGGCTGATTACTTCTTCAGGTGTCATTTAACTTGTTCCTGAATCCCCTAAATTTTCTGTGAATTGGTAGTTACATCTGTAGGTTTGAAAAGATCCCACATGGGGCGCCTGGGTGGCTCAGTTGGCTAAGCGTCCGACTTCAGCTCAGGTCACGATCTCACAGTTCGTGGGTTCGAGCCCCGTGTCGGGCTCTGTGCTGACAGCTCAGAGCCTGGAGCCTGTTTCAGATTCTGTGTCTCCCTCTCTCTCTGACCCTCCCCCATTCATGCTCTATCTCTCTCTGTCTCAAAAATAAATAAACATTAAAAAAAAATTAAAAAAAAAAAAAAGAAAAGATCCCACATTATTTATTTACTTACTTTTAGCAAGAATGTGCCATAGTCTGTGAATTCTTTCAAACATTTAAAGAAATAATAGGAATTATACACAATTTTTTCCCACTGAATATAAATATACTTAAAAATTATGCAAGTATATATATTTATATAAATAACACACACAGATTTCTATGGATATAAAATGCAACTTTGTGGGAAGGCGGGGTGGTTCAGTCAGTTAAGCGCCTGACTCTTGGTTTCAGCTCAGGTCATGATCTCCCACTTTCATGAGTTCAAGCCCCACGTTGGGCTCTGTGCTGGCAGTGTGGAGCCTGCTTGAGATTCACTCTCTCCATCTCTCTGCCCCTCCCCCACTCATGCTTTCTCTGTATCTCTCAAAATAAATAAATAAACTTAAAAAATTTAAAATACAACTTTGCATCTATAATCCTCTATATGCATAAAATATTATTTAAGTTTATAGAATAAATATAATTAAACCAAAATGGGTTTATTCCAGGAATATTTTTGGTTTAACATTTGAAAATTATTTCATGCATTTTACCAGAGTGATGGAATAAAGAAGAAAAGCATGATTATCTCAATGGATATATAAAAATTTTGATAAAATTCAAAATTTATTCATGATAAGAATTCATAGAACACTAGGAATATAAAGGATACCCTATAACCAATAAAAATTTTCTAGATAAGTATCTGTAGAAACATCATATTTAATAGTTGAAATATTAAAATCTTTTCACCTAATACTGGGAATGAGAAAAGGATTCTTGTTGTCTTAGCTTCTATTTCCAACTGCACTTTTAATTCAAAGTATGTCATTCATTTAACAACTTGCCCTCTATCCTGCTTCATTTGTCTTCATGGTACCTATCATTTGCTAACATATCTTATGTTTATTTTTGTATCTCTGTCTTGTCAAAATGTGAGCTCAACCATAGAAGGGACATTGTCTTTTGTGTTTAGCACTGTATCTTTTTGGTGTACAATGATGGGTTCTCAATAAGAAACACATTTTGCATGAGTAAAGGTAGTAAGTTAAAAAATGTTCATTTTGGGGATGCCTGGGTGGCTCACTTGGAGGGGGATCTGACTCTTGATTCCGGCTCAGGTCATGATCTCATAGTTCAGATCGACCCCTGCACTGGGTTCTGCAATTACTGTCTAGAGCCTGCTTGGGATTCTCTCTCTCCCGCTCTGTCTGCACCTCCCCTGATTGTGTTCTCTGTCTCTCTCTCTCAAAATAAATACACTTAAAAAAATGTTCATTTTATTAATATTCAAGTCTTATTAGTTGTCTTATGTTTTTCATGTCATTCATTGTTCCCTTCTTTTCAGATAACTTTTTTCCTCAACATATAATTTATGTAGAAAATTAAGAAAGTACAGAAGAGTTGAAAAAGGAAAACCTACCATTCAGCAATAATTGTTTCCTAACATTTAGATGACTCTCTAAATTAAAAAACAAATATGCAAAAATATTTTTCGCCTATCTAAAATCATGTAGATTCTTAATCTATTGCAGTTTTTATTTTCCATATGTTTGTTCATTATTTTTAATAAATGAATGAATATAATAATTAACTACATTCTATCATGTGTTGTTTTTAATGTCTTATTAAAATAACACTATAGGGGTGCCTGGGTGGCTCAGTTGGTTAAGCGTCCGACTTCAGCTCAGGTCACAATCTTGCGGTCCGTGAGTTTGAACCCCGCGTCGGGCTCTGGGCTGATGGCTCAGAGCCTGGAGCCTGCTTCAGATTCTGTGTCTCCCTCTCTCTCTGCCCCTCCCCCGTTCATGCTCTGTCTCTCTCTGTCTCAAAAATAAATAAAACGTTAAAAAACATTAAAAAATAAATAAATAAAAAAGTAAAATAACACTATAATAAATATTCTGTAATTCCATGATTATCACACACAGTACATTACTAAAACTAAATTTCTGAATATTATTTATTTTTTAGTAGTTAAGGCAGTCACATGGTTCAACATTTAGAAAATACAAAGTGTATTCAGCAAAAAGACTGTCTCTCATTTTTTCATTTTAACAACTCCCCTCTCCTCCAGAGTCATAAGAATGATCAGCCTATTGTATGCTCTTCCTGATATATTCTTTTCACATATATGTAGATCTACCCATATTCCTTTTTATTACATTTATACAGATGGCAGCATATCCTGCACACTGATCTGTCTCTTGCTTGTTCACTTCATATATTTGGAGATCTCTATATATCAGTATATAGAGAAATATATACTCCTTTTTATGGCTATATGCATTATGTTGCATAGTAACATTTAATAAATGTAGTTAGTAAATTAATATTTACAATTTAACAATTCTACATTTAGTAAATGTACCTTTAATTTATTTATTTTTGTTAAATTAAGCATATTTCATTTTTTATTTTTTTTTATACTTATCTATTTTTGACAGAGAGGGAGAGACAGAGCATGAGCAGGGGAGGGGCAGAGAGAGAATGAGACACAGAATCCAAAGCAGGCTCCAGGCTCTGAGCTGTCAGCCACAGAGCCCAACGCGGCGCTCAGACCCATGAACTGTGAGATCATGACCTGAGCTGAAGTTGGACGCTCAACCTGACTGAGCCACCCAGGCACCCTATTGTACCTTAATTTAATTAACCATCCAGCTATCAATGGAAATTGAAGTAACCTATTCCTTTCTGATAAGCGATTTTCTTCCTATATATTTTTTAATTTTTTTTAACATTTATTTATTTTTTGAGAGACAGAAAGAGACAGAGCTGAGCAAGGAGGGGCAGAGAGAGAATGAGACACAGAATCCAAAGCAGGCTCCAGGCTCTGAGCTGTCAGCAGAGTCCGATGTGGGGCTTGAATTCACAAACTGCGAGATCAGGACCTGAGCCGAAGTCTGACACTTAACTGACTGAGCCACTCAGGCTCCCCTCTGTATTTTTCTTTATCAACAGTTTAAAAGAAAAGAGGTATCTGTATAGTCCTGTAATAGTCCTATAATTTGCCTCTGCATGAAAAGCAATCATAGTGAAAACAGAAAAAAATTGACCTTTAAATTTGAGATGATTTGAGATCCTAAAAACTAGCTAGTGCTTACCTTCACAGTTGACATATAGTCACTTACAATATCTAATATTGAGCTACTTATAACTAATAGTAGGATATGGATTCTAGGCTAGACTTATATCCATTCTAATTCAATGTTCTACACCATCTCAGGAAATGATTATCACTAAGTAAATAAGGCCAGCTAAACAATACCAGGCACTCAATCTGTGGGCTTGGCACAAAATTAAGAAACTTCATTATGATTCAAGTATAGCTTTTAAATTCTGAGACTATTTTAACTTCTTCATGATTGCTGGCAATTAATCTGTAATGGAATTGTACCCACTGCGTATTAATCCAGGGAGCCAGAAAGTTCCTGATGATGAAGATTCAGTAGTTCTTTTGCTTGGTGGTTATTGATAACTCTCTGCTCTTTTTCATCAACCCAGCAGCATGCATTTACTGAACGCTGAATATGGGAAAAGCACCCTGACCTCAAAGATTTAAAGAAAAACCATCCTAGAATATAGGACAGCTATGGAAATGGAATCTATGTACAAAATAATGAAAACAAAGTGCACTTGAAATTTTAACACAAGAAGCCAATTCAGTTTTGGGTTACCAACCAGAAGGGCATCCAGGAATATAGAATGTTATTAGAGAGTTTGTATGATTTCTAAATTGGAATTCAGATAAAAAAAGTACTCTGGAGTGGAGTGGTCAGTGATGATATTATGAAGATCAAGTAGGCTTTTGAAGAATAGAAATTGGGAGGGGGCACTTTAGATGGAGGAAATTTCTTGGAAGTGAGATAATTTAGGGTGCCATTAGGGGAAAAGTAAATGAACTACTTTGGCCAAAGCATACACTGTGTGTCACGAAATAAAGGGGAACGTGCTAGAAGTGTAGGTTGGAGATCACATTTACTATAAAGAGTTTTTATAGCCAAGCTACTGTATTTTGACATTATCACATAAAATACAGTAGGTATTGGAAGCTTTAAATAATCTAACATATTAAAACTTAGCAGTAAGCTTTTTTACTTTTTGCAGGTATTCAGGAACCAGCAGTAGCCCGGGTACTAGTCAGGTGAAAGGAAACTTCATGGCAGGTAGATACTCTGCAGATCTTGAAGTATACACACCCATAAATTTTTCACAAATAATCACTCATGAACACTCATCAGATCTATTCACTCCTTTAAATACTTATGTAATAGTTGAGTTAATCCATGAGGTTGGGGAGGAAGAAGGATTGTGAAGAAAAATGTAAGAAGTTTTAGTGGACAGTATGTCAAATATCTTAACTTTAAAAATATCTGAAAATATATGTTATAAAGCAGTAATTAAAATCTTATTCAATTACATTTATAGTCCTTTGGTTTTGTCCACTTTTGTTCAGGAAATATCTTAATGAATATATCCCTCGAACATTCAGATTGCTTTTTCCAGGATGTTCCCCTTCCCTTTAACTACCTTACTCCTGGATTTTCATGACCCTTTTATGGTAAGGCATGCTCTTATATGCACTCACCTCCTGTTCTTTCCTTTGCAGTATTTGTTATAATTGCATCTGTGGATAGATGGGTGAAATGTGTTGTTCAGTGTGTATCTCTACTACTAAATTGGAAGCTTTCACCACCTTGTTCACTGCCTAACATAAAAGAGACTTTTCAGTAAATGTTCCTTGAATGAATGAATGAATGAATGAACCATCTATAGTCCACTGTCTTTTGCATCTATTGTAAGAAAAATGGAATGTACAAGTGATATAAGACAAGTTTATTTTACTAGGATGCTTAAAACTTCAAAGGATTTAACACTTTAAGAATTTAGAGAGGAAATGAGACTCTAGAGCCTTGCTATAAATGTCATATGTAATTCATTTATGTACTCATCTCAAACTCAACACTACTTTGAAGGCTAAATTCCAACAAATAAGCAAGTACTTCAAGGTAAAGTCCAAGGTATGTAATTACTGCAAGAGTAGCACACTAGTGGCTCAACCTTACTGACATTCTTTTGCTGCCGTAGATGAGTGAATTATTATTTTGGAGAGTTGTCTTTAGGAGCAAAAGGTTTCCAAATTTGGAATAGATCTAATCAATCTTATATTTACATTACAACTAAGAGGCAACTATAAACTGTTTCATACATGTTTAAAACATTGATTTTGTTTTGTAAATAAAAGGTATTGGTGTTTTTTATTTTAATTTATTGCTTAAAAGTTTGAACTTCAAGGTAAAATCAAGAAATTATTTTTAGCATATTTAAAAGCTTATATGGAAAAACAAAACTTGAGATTTGAAAACTAGAAATAGTTATTAGCTGCATTATGTATTAATTTTACTAAACTATGATAGAAATTACAACTTAAAGTAAAATAAATGTAAATATTTTTGAATTTTGAGTTAATAAATATTGTATTTGCTTTCATTTATACATAACAGATATATTATCAGAAAAAAATCAGCCTAAATATACACTTTAAGAGGTTTTCTACTGTTGTAAACTCAAAGCCCATTTCATTTACTTCTATGACATAATATCTTATAAAATTATTTAAAAGGACAATAATTTTATAATCACTGCATTTTAATTTATTAAAATATGTTATAAAGTTGTTTACCTCAATGGCTACTTAAATGTCATTTTTTAAAGGGTGTCCTATTATTCTACTTTAGGAATTTATAACTAATAGTTTCACTATTCCAGGTAGTATGATAGACCTATCATCAGTAAAGAATTGTGGTTCAAACAATCAACTATTATTAAAGAGCCTATAATTACCTCACTGGGATCAATCTTCCTACGAATCATTCTTTGCAAGATTTTTCTACTCTTACCCCAGGAATAAGTTAGAATCAGCAAGTGAATTGAAAATTCCAATAACATTAGTCAAGGGATTGTCAGTCATATTCATTTTAAGACCCATGTACTAGCAATGTATTAAAGAATTACTGATGCTCACAAAAATGAAGCTGTGAACAAACACTCTTGCTTTTATAACAAGCATAAAATGGGCATGTTTTGCTCCTCCTAAGTTAAGTTCTGTCTGGGGTCCTAGTGTGGAACAGAACTCAAATGCTTGCAGTTACTCTCATGATGAATATAGCCAGATCCTCCAGATATGGTCAAACCAAGAGAAGATGCCACAACTCATAAAACAAATATAGAGGAAAGGAATTTTCTCCAAAGATCCCATCAATGGCACAACATGGGAACTTTGTCTGATGAGTTATCATTTAGAGTAAGGAAATAAAACTGGGCATATTGAAGCCATCTTTTAGAAATGCCACTAAAGAAGGTCAATTTGCAATTTTCTGGTCATTATTTAACTAGCATTTTAACAATTTGTAAAGAATTGTTCTTGCCTTCTATTCTGTGCAACTGATGGTTTGGTAATAAAACAATCAAATTCTCAATCTGTTAAATTAAGATTGACAGAGGCTGCGAATGCCTTTGCAAAACTGCATCTTCAGTCCTGAGAGTTCGTACAAGCTTTTAACAGGGACTATTAAATTGTTCCTGTGAGGCTACTGTGACATTAAGTGGATGTTTTTCCCAGAAAAATTCAGATGCAAGAAGGTGAAATGATGTTTCCAAAGCAACAAAAGCCATTGGTGGTGTCAAACCATAAGCTTGAAAGATTATCAAATATCTTCCTCTACTTGGAACTCAAATTCTTCCCTCTGAGCTTGTTTTTGTACCTGTCTTTTAGACTATTTCTTACACACACACACACACACACACACACACACACACACACACACACGTTCTTTTCTTGCCTTTTCTTGCCTTTTCTTTCTTTCCTTCTTTCTTTCTCTTTCTTTCTTTCTTTTTTTCTTTCTTTCTTAGTTTTCTCACTCTCTCTCTCCCTCCCTCCCTCTCCCGTTCTCCCCCTCCCCCACCTTACTCCTTTCCCACCATCCCCAAGATTTTACTTAAACTACTCTAGTAGTAGGGCAGATAAGTGAATTTAACTAAGGTATCTCCAGGTTCCAAGCCAGACATGCATTCTCACTTGGTTCACTTATTTTTCCATCCAAATTGTTCTTGTGCTGCTCTTTGCAGGGGAAGGGAAAACATAATTTCTTTCATCTTTTAATATAGAGTTTTGAGATGTTTATTTTATTTTCCCTATTACTCCTGTGAAAATTAAAAACAAATGGAGATTAACCTTGACAATCCTTTGGTCAGGCAAAACCAGTTAGTCATACAAGCAAAGCCTAATTTATCTTATTTCATAAGACTAACTTGACCTGGGTCATTTCTTGCTTATTCCTCTGGAAATCATAAGCAAAACTTAAACTGTTTCTCAAGGTTGATATGAAGTAACCACTGACCAATTCCCTATCATTTAAGAAAATTCTACTATTATAACCAATCATTGTGAAGAATAAGCAGTTGCTGCTTTCTCACTACATAAATTGCTTTATAACAATATTCCCCTGAGCCTCGTTCCACATTTTGGTCTGTGGGGCTGCCAGTTTGCAAATTATCTTCTTGGTGTGTGCACAATAAACTTGTACAAATTACTACTTTGGTGGTTCACTGGTTTTACTTCTATTATTTCTAAACTTTTGGCATGCCATGGCATCAGGCGTAGGATCCAAAGAAGATGCCTAATGACTCCAAGGCCTGTAAACAAACAGGTGCTGTACCTACAGAGCTTGCTGAGCTCACTGCTTTCTTACTAACCCTGGTTTTGAGAATAAATCTCTCTTGGATCCCAGTACTGCTCTCTTTGCCTTTTGAGCTCTCTGACTTTATTTTGCATATCCATATTTTGCTTAATAAAGCTTCTTTGTCCTATTCTTTTCAAAAGGAGGAAAAATACATGATTCCCTGTGTTTTGGAACAATTGTTAGAAAACAAGGCCCCTCGTAGTTAAGATGACTTAGGGGATCTTAAGGCAGAGATGGGTTCAACCTGGTCTATGGTCCAGGATCTTGTGTTTTTGGAAACTGTAGGAGCTTTGGGAACTGTAGTAGCCATGTTGGAGAAACTTTAACTTAGATAAGTGCACCTTAAGAGGCATCCTCAAAAAAGAGGATTCCACACTTCTTAGAGGCAATGGAGTGCATTCTTTGATTGGTGTTTAAAAGCTTCTAATAGACAAAATTACTTTGAAAATAGCTTTAAAAGGATCCTTGCAGCGTGCAAATAAAAAGTCTTCAGGAAAATCTCTTGGGCCATCTGAGCAGGTAACTGTAACTTGGGCCACCTGATGTGTGTTGTAAATATGTGATATTTTTCAAACTCTGGATATTGCCAAAACTAATTTGAAAGGAGATCAATTTAATTGGCTTAAAGAAAAACAAGCACTTATAAAAATTAAGTACTCCTAAAATTCCCAGAAATACAGAAACTAACCCAAACGTTTTTCAAGTGTAAATGATCTGGGATAATCTTTGACAAATAAAAGCTAGTTTAAGTTTGTGGTTTAATAAAAACGGGAATGTCTTGAGAGTTGTAAATATTAAATGTAATGCAAACATACAACTTTTTCTACCTAGTTTTACTAATCCAATAAGCTCAGGGTATCTCTAGTTCTTCAAAATTGGTCAACAAGAAAAGTTACTTAATGTAACAGTTAGCTGTTCAATGTCTAACCCAAACATAACTGTTAAAACCAATTAATTTAAATAAATGCAAATAAAATAAAAGTTGATACTAAGTTAAACTAAATAATGAATATTCATTGAATACCTAAATAATTTCCAAGTAAGAAAAACATTAAATAATAAACATAAGTTCATCTTTTGGCTTTTTAATTTTTAGAGAGACAACAGATATTTGGGTCTATTAATAAACATGTTTTGTGCCACACGGAAAAGTTTACTATGAGGAAGAATATACTTTTAGAAATTATGAAATGTAATTATAAATTTGCCAGTCCACAACTGCTTACTTCTTAGTTTTCACTAGGCATTAAGGAGTCTAGGAGATTAGAATTTTAATTAATATATGTAATTAAAACTACTAGAAGTAATAAGGATAAAAGAAAATGACTGAATATGAAAAGTGGGTAAGGAAAATAGAATTTTGGAGGGGTAAGAAAAGATATGAAGGACATGGAATGTTTTTGGTTTTTTGTAAAGGACAAAAGAAAGTAATTTTGTCCTAAAGTAACATAATTGTTCCAGAATAAGAAAAGATAGGACAACAGCTGAATGGATACAGAAAATTGTAGGTTTGTGAAAAAGAAATCTTCAGAAAGGAATTTTATATGTAGTCAAGCTAAGATTGGAATACATTTATGTTAACAAGGTAAAAAAAAAAAAAGAAGGGGGGTACTTTTAATATCAAAAGAATACTGGTGCAAAATTATAATTTGCTTCTCTCCTTTAAAATGACAAAGTTTGCTTTAGATCATCAGTTGATCTTAATAAGAAGTTATAAACAAAGATTTTTCTTTACCTTTAATGTACTCTGCCTAGGAAACAAAGATTCTGTGTCTTATGAAAATAACTCCCTGTGCTTCATGTTGTCTTTGTCAGGTCCTGGTTTTCTCAAAGAAAAACCCAGAATCTTCTCCATTAATGGAGTTAAATTCAATAGTTGTACATACTAGTTGTATAACCATGTAACTTTGTATTTACCTCTGACATCTTTTAAGTTCACTTTTGAGTTGAATGGATAATGAAGTGTTGTCTCACAGAGACTTATGATACTATTTGATCAAGTATTTTAAATCTTTTGACATTAAAAAAAAATCTTTTGACATTTAAACCTCCTCAAATCATATCTGAATGAAATTTAAAAAAAGAAAAGTTAGTTTATTTAAACTTGATATATTAAATTTCATGGGGAACATTGTCAAATAACAAGTAATGTTTAACCTTCTTAGATCATATTTATATGGGACACATATCATTAAAATAAGTAAGTTAAATTTTTATATAAATTCCTTAAAAATTGATATGTTTTTAGTCATAATTCCAGCTATTACCTTAAAATATTGTAAATCACACACACAAAAAAAACAAACTTACTTGTCAACATTGTGTGTGTGTGTGTGTGTGTGTGTGTGTGTGTGTGTGTATGTGTGTGAACTCTCACCAGATCTTTAACCATGGCTCTTTAACCATGGCTCTTTTTTTTTTTTTTTTAATTTTTTTTTTCAACATTTATTTATTTTTGGGACAGAGAGAGACAAAGCATGAACGGGGAGGGGCAGAGAGAGAGGGAGACACAGAATCGGAAACAGGCTCCAGGCTCTGAGCCATCAGCCCAGAGCCTGACGCGGGGCTCGAACTCACGGACTGCGAGATCGTGACCTGGTTGAAGTCGGACGCTTAACCGACTGCGCCACCCAGGCGCCCCTAACCATGGCTCTTTTGTCACTCACAAGTTATTGCCATAGTTGATTCTTTGAATTCAAAGACAAATCCTTGGCTTGGCTTCCTGGCCTTGAAAGGCTTTTGAAAGTCTAATCTGAGATACCCTATGAAAAGGTCCAGCAAAGCACATTTAGAAGAACTATATGGGGGCACCTGGGTGGCTCAGTTGGTTAAGCATCTGACTTCAGCTCAGGTCATGATCTCACAGTCTGAGTTCGAGCCCCGCGTCAGGCTCTGTGCTGACAGCTCGGAGCCTGGAGCCTGCTTCAGACTGTGTGTCTTCCTCTCTCTGACCCTCCCCTGTTTATGCTCTTTCTCTGTCTCAAGAATAAATAAACATTAAAGAAATTTTTTAAAAGAACTATATGGTTTGGACATCTGTTGGCTCAGTCTGTTAAGCATCTGACTCTTGATTTCAGCTCAGGTCATGATCTCAGTCTTATGGTCATGAAGTTGAGCCCCACAGCAGGCTCTGCACTGGGTGTGCAGTCTGCTTGGGATTCTCTCTCTCCCTTGCTCTCTGCCCCCACCCTTCTTCTCAAAATAAATAAATAAACTTTAAAAAAACAAAAGAACTATATGGCCAACCACTGTTCTTGCTACACTTTGGTAAATAATCGGGCCAAGTTTATTGAAATCAGAATTAGTTTGCAAACAAATTAGTCTTACTGTGGTTATCTTTGAAGGAAATGGGGATGATTATAGAGAGAAAAATTATATTTCAGTAATACATTTTTGTGGGTATCAGATCCTAGTGCTGTTAATGTTTTTGAGGTTTTGTTTTCTACCCATAAACTGGATTGGGTCCTGAATTCTTTTAGTTTCCTCTAATATTTGGCTAGAATTTTTCAAACTAACATTTCCAGTTTTCTCCCATTCTTAAGATTTGGAATCACTATGAAACTAAAACTGTCTTTTTCTTGAAGTCACGCAAGCTAAAGCTGGACAACTTGATATAAACTCCTGAGAAATCACCACTCCAGCGCATGTGTGGACCATCTTCATGCCTGTTGCTATGTGGACACTCAGAAAGATCATCAGACACATTCACACTGCAAACCAGGAATATCTGTCAGATTGTCCCTGCTTGCTCTCACTGTATCTGAGGATGCTTTAGAATCCCGTATACGGAAATCTCAACTGGCTGGTTCCCAAACTCAGAAACTTATAAACTGTTCAAACTATTAAGCTGTGTTTCTCTTTTGTTTCCATAAAAACACCTCTCATTAAATTACGTGATTGTTCATCTCATATATTCCACCTAATTTAGGTGGAAGCTCACCCACAACACCATCTCCTAAATTAAGCATCCTCAATATTCATCCTGTCCTAAGTAAGCACAAGGATGTTTGCTAACACATCACGTTGTGCCTACGTAAATAACTTAAATTATAACCTACTTGAAACACTTAACTGGTTAAATCTTGGCTCATGAGAAGCTGTCCTCCAGTGAATTTTTTAATCCTTGGCTATTTTTCTTCTTATAGTCACCATATAGACCTCTCTAGTGCACTGTATTGCCTTGAGGGTCTTAAAAGCCTGTTGTCAGTCAATCACATGCCAAATGGTGTTCATCAGGATCAGACAACTAGATCAAATCAACAATAAACACACAAATGATGAATCCTGTGGTTACAAGGCCCTCTGGCCTGATGAATGCAAACACTGACATGTGATTCTTTAGTCTGACTACATCAATGGTAGTAACCAAAATACTGCTATACTGCTTAGTCATATTCTTAGCCTGCTGAGAGAATAACCAAAAGTGGGATTTGTTATAATCAAAACAACAGATGAACCTTGAAGATTTCCTGGGCAGCCAAAACCAGTTCAGTCACATAAGCAAAGCTTTATTTAGCTTATTTCACCAGATGAACTTGACCTGGATCATTTCTTCCTTCTGCCTCTGGAAATCATAAGCAAATTTTAAACTATTTCTCAAGGTAGATATTGAGGTAAACACTGACGAATTCCTTATTGTTTAAGAAAATCCTAACATTATAACTAATCACTGTCAAGAATAAACAGTCACTGCTTTCTCACTATATGAATTGCTTTATAACAATACGCTCCTGAGCCTCATTCCACACTTTGCTTTGAAGGCTTCCAGTTTGCAAAATTTTTGGTGTGTGCACAATAAACTTGTACTAATTACTACTTTGGTAATTCATTGGTTTTACTTCTGTTATTTCTGAACTTTTGACACTCTGTTTCTATAAAGCACATGTCTTAAGTATTTGGGGATATTACAGGATTAAAAAAACCTATGCATACTTCTGTGCTTGTAAAAATTAAGAATTCTGTTATTGATGCAATTACAATAACTAATTCAAATAAAAAGCTTTAGGAAAACTTTTACTTCTAAGTAACTACTTCTAGTGTTGCCAGATTTGCAGTCAAATATAGCAATTCAACTCTCTTCCTCTTAACAAAATATGCCAATTTTTCTTCAGTAAAGATTTCATTTTATTGCAAAATCCTTGAGTCTCATAATACCAAACGTACTAGATTACTATTTTACTACTACTCTGACTGATGTTTTTCTCTTCCCAGAAATGAAACCAATAGTGCTATCTTTTAAAAAATCATTTCTGAGACAATGCGTTCAAGGACAAAGTGGTGATTTTTATCACAGAATATAAAATCTAGACTTTAAGATTTTTCTCATGTGAAACACAATGGAAGTACCAAACAGTCCACAGTAAAAGCAACATGCAGCTAGTGTAGTTACATTTTTTTGTTTGCTAACCAATTTAGCCAAATTAATTGTGGAGTTGAGAAAGAAAAAGGCAGGTTAATTAGAAGCAATGAGAATCTCATCATGTTGCAATTATGGGAACTACACAGTTCCTTTACTATAAATTGCCAGCAAAAAGAAAATATATTTAACAATGCAACTACCAGGGTGCGTGGGTGATTCAGTTGTTAAGCATCAGACTCTTGATCTTGGTTCAGGTTATGATCTCAGGGTTGGTGGGATCGAGCCCTGCATAGAGCTCCATGCTGAGAGTGCAGAGCTTGCTTGGGATTCTCTCTGCCCCACCCCCCTCACGCAGGTGCATGTGTGCTCATGCTTTCTCTCAAAATAAATAAATAAACATTTTTTAAAAAATGCAACTATGGGGTGGGGGTGGGGTGCTTGGTGGCCCATTTAAGTGTCTGCCTTTGGCTCAAGTCATGATCTCATGGTTCATGAGTTTGAGCCCCACAGCAGGCTCTGTGCTGACAGCTCACAACCTGGAGCCTGTTAAGGATTCTGTGTCTCCCTCTCTCTGTTCCTCCCCACTAATGCTCTGTCTCTCTCTCTCTCAAAAATAAATTAAAAACATTAAAAAAATAAAATAAAATAAAAATAAAGTGTAAATATGGGGCACCTGGGTGGCTCAGACTGTTGGGTATCTGACTTGATTTCATGTCAGGGCATGATCTCATGGTTCATGAGATGGAGTCCTGAGTGGGGCCCTGCACTTACCATGCAGAGCCTGCTTGGGATTTTCTCTCTTCCTCTCTCTCTCTCCTCTTCTCTGCTCACATGCTCTCTCTCAAAATAAATAAACATTAAGAAAATAAAATGTGAATACACATGGGAGAAATAACACACTGATTTAAATTCATAGGAAGTTATAAAAGACTGTGAGAGTGGATCCTTTCCTGAGCAGGATCCTGTTTTAATAGGGGGAGAATGATGGGAATCTAGAAGGAAGAGGCAAGAAGAGAATAAGGGCAAAGAGACTAACCTTAAATATGAATCTGATCTCCAGAAATTTCCTTACCATCAATCCTGAAATTCCAAATAATCTCCATGAGATATCACATCAATTTTAACATACTTTCCCTATTTGTTTTCTGGAATGACAAGTCTATCCCTTTTCTTATATTTAGATGTTTTTCCAGTCTTTAAATGGCTAATATCCTACTGCTTTCAAAGCCCTTTTTCCTGATAGATTCACTACATAACACAAAAAAGATGTTTTAAAAAGTGAATTCTAGGTCATAGCACAAGAAGCAGGAAGCATGGTTGAATGTACCAATTTTATAAATCCCTGACTTCTATACATATTGTTATTGACATTCTAAATAGAAGTATATTGAGTCATTATTTATTGTGATGTTTTATTTTTTGTTTTTTTTTTTAATGTTTTTAATTATTTATTTATTTTGAGAGAGAGAATGAGCCAGGAAGGAGCAGAGAGAGAGAGGGAGAGACAGAATCCCATGCAGGTTCCACATTGTCAGTGTGTAGCCCTAGGCAGGCCTTGAAGTCACAAACCCATGAGATCATGACCTGAGCCAAAATCAAGAGTCAGACGCTTAACTGAGTGCTATTTATTTATTGCTATGTTTTTTGTTGTTGTTATTTTTGTTTTGTTTTTTGAAAAATTGTTTTAATGTTTATTTATTTTTGAAAGAATGAGAGAGAGCGCAAGTCAGGCAGAAGCATAGAGAAGGGGACAGAGGATCCAAAGCAGGCTCTGTGCTGAGCCCCATGTGGGGCTCAAACTCATGAACTGTGAGATCATGACTGGGCTGAAGTTTGATGCTCAACCACTTGAGCCAGCCAGGTTATTTATTTGCTATGTTTTAATTTGTATGAAATTTAAGGGAGCTATTTTGCTACCAAATAATGACAGGTTCCACTCTTAACTCTAGGATAACCATATGTTTCTGTAAGCCTTTTGAAACCAGAACATCACCATGTGCTAGAAAAAGACTTGAGTTGATACATTAATAAAATACAAGCTTTGGTGATGACCTGAAGAAAACTATACTTCAGGCCAGAGAATTTCTTTTTTTTTTTATGCTTATTTATTTTGAGAGGTGGGGAGGGGAATTAGAAAGCATGTGAGTGGGGGAAGGGGCAGGGAGAGAGAGAGGGAGAAGAGGGAGGGAGAAAATCCCAAGCAGGTTCCATGCTGTCAGCGAAGAGTCTGACAAGGGGTTCAATCCCACAAACCGTGAGATCATGACCGGAGCCGAAATCAAGAGTCCAACGCTTAATGGACTGAGCCACCCAGGTGCCCCAGTCCAGAGAATTTCTGCAAACTGTTCAATACTGCAACATTACCCAACCCCAGTATGTGGAGACTTCTTTAACATGTCAATATTGTGCCTTGTGCCTTGTTAAAAATCAGAGCAGAAGGGAAGAGCAAAGGGGTAAAGAGAAGTTGCATACATCCTCAGTTTGAAGCCTAACACATTTCATTTTACTCTCTCAAAGTTGTCAACACTTTTTATCAAAGATAGATTTCAAAACATTATTAAAATATCTTTAATGGATTGTTGATAATCAACCTGTCTAAGATACTACTCATTCTTAACAGCACAGATTTTCCATTGTTCTTGGTATAGGCAACATGACTAGATGAGCATTTCATAAAACTGTGCTCTCAATCAACTGAAACTGCTCTCTCTTGGGTCATCAATGGCCTTCATAACCCCAACACCTCTTTTCTCAACCCCACTGTTTTTTTTTTGTTTCTGTAATCTGTATTCTCCCTTAATCTTTTTACAACATTTGGCATCTGGGAGTCTCCTTTTCTTAGCCAAGCCCTCTTTAATCAGCTATAAGGAACAAATGAGATTCTGGCTTCTCTTTGACTTCTATGTCCTTTATTTTCTCCCACTGACTTTAACTATGGGCATGGCCCAAGGCTGACTCCTTAATTCACTCTTCTATTTCTTTTGTCCTTTTGAAATGTAATCCAATTTGGCCTGAAGCAGCACTGCAAAGCAAGAAGATTCTTTCCTGCAGCAAAATCCCCCATTTCAGTAGTTGGTAATTGGTACAATTGAGCATCTTGCCAAGGGATAGATTTTAAATTCAAAATGTGGATATTAGCAGCACATCCCCACTTTAGGGTCTTTGCCCTTCCTTTTCCTTCTGCCTGAAAGGCTCTTCCCTCAGGGTACTGCCTCTCTGACCTTCCTCAAACCTTTGCTCCTTCTCAGTGAGGCTTCTTCCCCTGACTATCCTATGTAATATTGCAAACTGCTGCCCCTACCCCCTTCACTCTGGTCAGATTTTTATTTTTCTATAACATTTAAAATTTCCAATGATATGTAATAATATACATTCCTTATTATATGTATTAGTTATTGCTCCTTATGCTTGTTTTCCAGATAGAATATATGCTCCATTTTGTTCACTGATGTCCCAGTGGCCTAGAACAGTGATTGGCACTTAGTAGGTGATCAATCAATATCACTCTAATTGAGCTGAAAAACTTTGCTCTTATCTTCTACTTTCTTCTTCTTTTCACTGCCAACAGCCTAGTCCAGGTTTCCTCTTGTGGTAATTAGCTAATTAGCATGCTAATTGCATTTCCTGTTCCTCCTCTCTTTAATCCATCTTCTTTACTGTTGGCTGATTTTCTTCTTCAAAACCCACATTTATCTTCTCATTATCATTTTCAGAAACCTTCACTATAAGGCCAAGTCAAAATTCCTTATTCTGGAACTTGACACCCTGCTTAGTATGACTACCAATCATGTCCAGCCTCACTTACGCCATTCCTTGGTCCACTCGAGTCAAGCTGCTATTGGCATTTTTTCTTTAAGAAGTATTTGTTGACCTCCTACTCTTGGGTCCTATGTGGCATAAAACTAATTTACTATCAGTTTAGGCAACATAAGTTAGAAGAATGTGAGTGTAAACAATGGCATTTGTATTAAAGAAGAAATTGAGTCTACAGAAGAAAGACATTTGGCAGATTTAGGCATATGTGGTCCCCATCACTGAAATGCCTCTCACCTCTACCTTTCATGTTTGGCTGGGGTGGGGAGGGAATCATATCTATTTGTAAAGGTTCAAGTTCAACTTACTCTGTGACTGATTCTCTGTCTTTTAGAAGTCATAATTCATTTTTTTAAATTTTTAATATTTATTTATTTATTTGAGACAGAGAGAGACAGAGAGAGCAAGCTGAGAGGGGCAGAGAGAGAGAGAGAGAGAGAGAGTGAGAGGAAGAGAGAAATCCCAAGCAGGCTCCACACTGTTAGTGAGGAGCCCTATGCAGGGTTCAAACCCATGAACTGTGAAATCACAACCTGAGCTGAAACAAAGGGTCACTCAACTGACTGAGCCACCTAGGTACACCCATAATTCCTTTTAGTAAACACAAATAATAAATATTTTGTCTTTCCATAATATACTGATATGCCTTTCCCCCACTTGAAAAAGAATGATTTATAGACTCCATATGCCTTCCCATCCCAAAGTACTGAAAACCTCTTCAACCAGGAGGCACCCCTTGCCCCAGAACCAGGATCCAACTTGGGAGGAAAAGCCTGGAAAGGGACCTGGGCCTCAAGGGAAAGGATGGAGGGCTTACACTTTAGACTAGTGAAAGAGCTGGCATCCCCAAATGGGCCCACTGTGTTACTGACATGTCTAAGTGTTTCATTGTGTCATCACTCCTCATCCTAACATGAGGGTTACTAAGATGAGGATAATTTCTGCAGCATTTACTCTACCTTTGCCACCAATGCTTATGAGGTTCTTGTTCAAGAAGGCCCTCCCAGGTAATCCTCCTCCTAATAACAAGGGGCTATTCTTCCCCTTGTCTTAGCTTCTACTTTATTTACTATGTTATATACATTACACATTCTAGACTTTTACATTATTTTTTACTTATATTTTTTGTCATATATTGATTATTGCAGAAATTCTTGGAGGCATAAAACTGTCTTCCCCACAACAGTGGTTGACAACATTTAATAATCAATAAGGCTATCAATAATCAATAAGGCTTTCAATAGCATTTGAAAAATTCAGATCTGCAGAAACTGAATCACTTGTCTAGATTCAAGAAATTGATATTTTCTTTTTTAAAAAATTTTTTTTTCAATGTTTATTTATTTTTGGGACAGAGAGAGACAGAGCATGAACGGGTGAGGGGCAGAGAGAGAGGGAGACACAGAATCAGAAACAGGCTCCAGGCTCTGAGCCATCAGCCCAGAGCCCGACGCGGGGCTCGAACTCACGGACCGCGAGATCGTGACCTGGCTGAAGTTGGACGCTTAACCGACTGCGCCACCCAGGCGCCCCGAGAAATTGATATTTTCAAAAAGTCCCCCAAATGATTCCATTAATCAGCCAGATGTGGGTATCACTGCTAGAGCTTAATGGTAACATAATCTCAAAATACCTTTTTACTTAAAAATTATTTATTTATTTATTTATTTATGGCTAAATATTTATTTGGGGGAGGGGATACTACACTTCTATCCAACTAGAGAAATATTTTCATAGTCCAGGGATTGTTTATATTTTTGTCACTTACCAAGCCATGAATTCATAGAGAATGGGTTCCAGCAGCTCAGACTCCTTTCCTTTCCATTGGTTCTTACAAAGTGTGCCTCTCTGGAAGGAGCAGGCTGGGACTTCAATTGAACCCAAGTGCCTTTCTCCTTGGCTTCCTCTTTTTCTAATCATTTTCCTTCACACACTTCAGGAAGCTATCCATACTCTTAGAGTGCTTAATACTCTCAATATGTACATTAATTCTCTTGGCAAGAGTCTTGTCCTTAACTTGTTGTTTACAACAATGACAACAGCATTATGGGTGACAATGTAGATTCTCCCAGTCTTGGCATGGTAACATCCATGGGGGGTTCCTTTTTAAACAGTGCCATTCCCCTGATGTCTACAGTATCATCTTTCTTGTAGATTGGCATGTATGTGGCCAAAGGAATCACTCCATGTTTTCTAAAAGGGCTTAGAGAACATACAGAGGGTGCCTCTCCTCTCCCCTTTGCAGCAGTCATTTCAGCAAATTACTGGCAGATGGTGAGCCCAGCCAAAAGGAAAAAAAAAATTACTATTAAAAATTCATGACCAAAGGCTTCTGATTCCAGATTTTATTGATCCACTTCATCTAGGTGTTAGATTCTAGCATTTGATTTTGTGAATACCATATAATATCTAAGAAAAGATTTAGAATTCAAGACACCTGTAATTTTACCACATATACATATGTATTTTCTGGGAAACAGTCATATCAACTCTCATTTTTCTTTTGATACAACATTGTTAGATACTTCCTGTAACATCATTCTTTAAAGCAGTGAAAATATTACATTGGGACAGTGATACTAAGTAACTCAATCATTCCCCCACTTTTGGACTCTTGGGTATTTATTATTCCCCTTATAATTATAAATATTGTAACTCATACCTTTGAAATAACTCATTCATTAGTGATGTGATTACACTATATTTTATTTAGAAAATATTCATTCCATTTACTAAATACACATTTCAGTCTTTTTTAAACTTTCTAATCTTAAACACAATTTTTGTGCTGGTCTCTCCAATTTGTTTTCTCACTTTCAGACTTAGTAGCACAAACTTCCTTCAACATGGTAAGAGGCCATGAAGTTAATCTTGTTGGCACATTCTCTTGGTTCCTATATTTGGGCTGGTCTCCCTATCACTTTACTCTCAGGGGGTACTTTTTAACATCAACCACACTACAGGGAGGAAAACTGTAAATGGTACAGATCAGTGTTCTTTAAAGCATGGCTTACAGGTCCTTGCAATAGAATAAACTGGGGTACTCATTAAAAGTGAAAAATCACTGATCCTTCAAATTTCTCAGATATTGAGGTGAGAGGCTTAAGAGAATGAAATTTACATAAAAGCTCAAGGTAATTTTTATGTATACTGATGTTTAGAAAACCAGGCTTCCATATAATATGATATCAATGAATTTGCAACCTAGAATTAAAGTACAGTCTAACTTAAAGTACATCCTAGATTTAAGATACATTTTATTCTATTTCTCTATAAAATATATATATATATATATATATATATATATATATATATATATATAATCTGTGATCACTAATACAAAACAATTCCCCTCTCCCCCATCTCTCCTCCACTAGAGTGCATCGTTTTTAGAAAGAACATGTCTACTTTATCTTTGCATTTTTGTTACCATTGAGATTGTGTTTTGCACATAGAAACTGCCCATGTATATTAGTTGTTTTATTTTTTAGCCAAATCCATGCTTTGTTGAATAGCTTAGTCTTGAACATTACACAGGATTATTTACATCATTTAAAGTGATTTCCCTCTTTTTTCCTTAAATTACAATGCTTGCCTTGTGTCTTTAGGACTTTGTTAATTGATTTCTATAGTATGTGGTGGATAGCCATCTATATAACAACATCATACATGTTCACTAAAATTCTACTATGTGTCAGGTGGCAAAGACTCTCTCCTGGACCAAATCTGTGTCAGGGTCCTCTGAATCCTCTTCTCAACTGAGCTCTGACCTTGGGTTCTCTCTTTGACCTGTTTAGTGGAATTTTAGCAAGAATTCTGCTATCAGTTCAGTGAAAATACTCTTCCCTTGATATCTTGATATTAGATCAAATTTCTCATTCTCCACATTCCATATCTTATCATCCTGGCCTGCCTTCAGTAAGAATCCTGTTGAGTCAGTCTAAGGAGAATTCCCCTAGCCTGGTACTTTTCCATCCCCTGATCCCCACCCTGATCCTTGGCTATAAATTTCTACTTATCCATGTTGTATTGGGGATTGAGGTCCATCTCTCTCCCCTTTGGAAAAACTCCACTGCCATAGTCTCTCTTGAATAAAGTCTTCCTTACGATCTTTAATGAAGCATCATGAAAATTTTTTCTTTAACACAGGCATTGTGCTATGTTTTAAAGATAGAATCATGAGAGAAGTAGTCCTTATGCTTGAGAAAGTAGCCCTCTAGAATGGAAGTTTATCACATCAAGCATACTTACAAAGCAATATAATCAAATCTAAAGGAGAAACATGCACCAAGCATACAGAAAAATTACTACAACTTGAAAGGGCAATAAAGAATTCCTTCCTATAGATATATCTACATGGCTGAATTTAACTGAATACAAAAATTAGGAATGCCTAATTAGAAACAGCTTACCATTGTCAGAGAGTTAGCTTTAAATAACATCGAGCATGGTCTGTTCTATTGTCAGGATCTATAGAATACTCATATTTCATTTTTAGAAACTATCTTTGATTTACTCTGCATATTTTCATTTTAAGGGTGTATTATTAGAAAAGTCTTTGCCTATTATTCCTTCTTTGTATAATAGAGAATAGTAGGTATACAGAGACACACATAAATATACACTTAGGTATACACACATACTTCTCTCATAAAAATGTACTGTCACAGTCGATGTTACCAGGGGAAAACCCATATTCTTAATAATTTTCATTGTCAGGTAAATACTGAAGAAATTTCTAGTGGCTAAGTGTTCAGAGTATTCTGGGCAGTTATGATCTTGTGTAACTAATTGTGTTAAAAATCTAAGACAACGAGAAAACACTACTCACTTATTAGAATAGCTAAAATTCAAAACATTGACAACCCCAAATTCTGGTAAGGATATAAAGCAAAAGGCATTCTCATCATTTTGAATGCACAATGATATAGCCAGACAGTATGGAGATTTCTTACAGAACTCAAGTTACTCATACCACATGGTCCAGTAATCACACTCCTTGACATATACCCAAATGAGTTGAAAACTTATGTCCATGCAAATGTCTGCAAAGAAATGTTAAGAGCAGCTTTTTCATAACTATCAAACTTAGAAGAAACCTAGACGTTCTTCTGGAAGCAAATGGATAGACAAACTATGGTATATTTCATACAATGGAATATTATTCAGCAATAAAAAATGAGCTATCTAGCCACAAAAAGACATGAAGGAAACTTAAAAGCTAAGTGAGATATTACTAAGTGGGAGAAGCCAGTCTGAAAGCCTATCTTCTGTATGATTCTGACATTCTTGAAAAGGCAAAATTCTGGAGGTAGGAGAACGATCAGAGGTTGCCAGGATGTGAGGGGAGGGAAAGCACATGAAATTTTTAGGGTGGCCAAAATACTCTGTATTTTCTGTATAATGCAGTGTCCAGTACTGTATGGGATACTACATGACACAGTAACGATGGAAATATGTCATTACACATTTTTCAAAACCAAAGAATGTACAATACAAAGAGTGAACTCATACATAATGGATTTTAATAATAATGTACCTACCAATACTAGTTCATTAATCATAACAAGTGTACAATGCTTATACAAGATATTAAGAATTATGTGTGTTTTGGGGTAGGATACATAGGAACTCTCCATAGCTTTCAATTAATTTGGCTGTAAACCTAAAACTCTAAAAAAAAGTTGTTTACTAATTTTTTTTTTTTAAAGCAAGACCCAATACACCAAGGTTATAATACCAAAATAAACCAAATCAAAACAAGACAAAAATCCTGGTAAGATAAGACAACTTCTAGAATTGTGACCAAAGGCTATTTTATGCCAGTCTTTCACAGTGATACCACTGGACATCCCTGTTGTTGTCATTTATTCTTGAGATAATAATTATGTTGATACCTGTGATGATACTGGAATAAGGCACAGAAGAAATACCAGAGAGTATCCAGGTCCCATTAGCCTGAAACCTATAATTCTGCAGTATTCAGTCTGGGTTTGAATCAGGCCCCAAAACTGATGAACACATAATCATTTTTTAAATGACTACTAAGACAACTAACAGGACTTACCCAGACTAAATTGAATATTGAAATGAGGCATAAGCTGTACACATCTCAGACTCTTGGGGAAACTTGTGACTCTTAGGGCAGATTTTGTTTTATGTAAACCTCCCCAGGGCTCTAGGACAACAAGGAGCCTTGCCAGAACTGAAATGTACCTGTGGATTCTCTAGGAGAGAGCTTCTTTATCATTGTACTAACAGAAAGAAGGAGAAAATATTTTAGGTTCATTTTTTTTTGACACAAAATCAGGGATACTGGTCAAGTTTTAGGTCAAATTACCTTCATGTGAAAATTTGGGATCCAAAGTATCCTATTTTTTTTTTTTTCCCTCTAAGAAAAACTCCTCTAAATCCAGACTCCAAGCACCTGGATGCCTACAAAGCTGGGGATATTTAGCATTTTCAAAAAGGAAAACTTCTATTGTTCCCCAGCAGACCGCCCCCAAATAATGGTTTATAGATGTCCTAAGATTCAAATTGTTCAGCTGTGGAGTTGCTCTGGATCTGATTATTGGTGCGAGTTGTCTCTGGTAGTAAGCAGCCTCTGCGGTGTATCGCAAGAATATTATTCTCTTCTACGTAGGCATGCTAAGAAAAAGGCTGAGAAGCAGCTCACAAGAGAATCTTCGCTAAAGATGTTTTCATCTAAAATGGCCAGATTGGTGCTTTGCAATTCCCATTGTTTCTACATATCATCCCGTTTCAAACATAAGGATAATACCTGCCAAGGAATTATTTCTCAACATACTTCACATGAAAGGTATACGGCTTAAGCTACTACAAAGCTAAAATCAAATTCAGAGCATCCTCATACTTCTGATAATACTGCCCAATTTTACATCACAGTTTCATTAATTTTCAAGCACTACAAAACCAAATGTAGGAATCGGCTCTTACCCTATGAAAACCTCTGCACTTGGTCTCAGGGTAAAGCACTGGGGTCTTCACATAATCCCTCCACTCCGGGACTGAGCAGTTCTTGAAGCGTCTCTACCAGCTCTGAGGGGCAAGAGAAACATATAAATAACCTTGGTGCACTTCAGCTAACATTAACACTCTTTTCTGAGTTCACATTCTCTTTTGCCATTTCATGATTGCCACATATCTTGCATCCAACCATCTTGTACAAAATAATCAGCATTTACAGAACATTTAACTTGGACAAGGAATTTACTTGCTTTCAATCATTTATAATCTCCCCCACATCCATCTTCGAATGGCATCTTTCTCTGCTATAACATCATATTAACTATTTTTCATGATTATTTACTTCCTTTCCCTAGATCACAATTTGATTCTTTGGTCTCATTAGTAATAGCAAATGCTTCTGCAAGAAAAGTTAAAAATTGTTAGGCTTAGCCAGTCCTGTCTGTGGCTTTGCTAAGACTGTTTTATTGCTCTACTCTGCTATGAAATAAACTAACACATTTTGGTCCCTAATCTCCTATGCCTAATTTTTTTTCTGACCTAAAAATCTCTACCAGAGCCCTAAGTACCCCATCAAGTCTATAATAATACTGACCTGAGCCAGTGAAAAAGTGTGCTCTGCCAGCATGTTCTATAAGATAGCCTTCCATCACCACAAAGTTTCAGACATTCTTTTTTGGAACTAGCAAAGAAAATAAGCCGGCTCTGGCAGTTGATCATGGACTGCTCTAATTCGATGAATCCATTTTCTGCCGGCTTTACTTGGCAAGCCTCTTTCCACTGCCTGCAAACTGACTACAGTTCTTTGCAAACCTCCTTTGCAGCTCTACCCCAAACACCACCCTCTACACCACAAAGAATTACATGTTACTGGAAATACATTTTAAAGGAGACTTTTAGTGGAAATATCTAATTTTGGAGCTCCTTCTTAACCTCTCCAACTTGTTACACATACGTTGTTTACCCACAGAACTGTTTCGAGGATAAGCGAAACCAATGGTGCAGTGCTGTGTAAAGCTCAGAGAAGTAAGGAAGGCGGGCTGCCTTCCCAGTTCTAAAATATGCCCCTCTTGATCGGCTTGATTTGTCAAATGATCTGACTATGGAGGCACACAGTACAATGATATTAGTTTGATGGTACTTCTGAACTCTACTTCTGGGAATCCTATTCTGTATACCTTTGAAATTCTTAAGAGCAAATGATTAGAGAGTGGGAAGGTAGGACAATAAATCCTCCAAGGAGAGGCATACAGCAGTTTTTTTTTAAATAACACAGCCCTTCCTTATTAATCTTATTACAGACAAAAAAAGTACATACTTTGGTTATGATTATACTTATATGAAGCTCTAGAACAGGCACACACACACGAGGCTATGGTGATCATTAGAACACTGGTTGTGAGAGATTAACTGGAAAATGGCACGAGGGAACTTTCTGGGATAATGGAAGAATCCTCTGTCTTGATGGGGTTAGTGATTATATAAGTAGACACAATTGAAAACCCTCTATGGCTCTGTGCTCATAAAGCCTACATTTTATTGTAAGTAAATACCATAATAAAAAATGAAAAACAAAGGGACTCAAAGAGACCTCTCAGTTTTGGGATGATTTTCAATCACCTAGTCTTTATGAAGAAGTCTTTACCGCCTTCCTGGCCAGTGAAAAACAATTCTTCATTCTTCCATTTAGGTATCCACTTAACAAAGGTTTATTAAGCACGGATATATCCAGAGTTAACACAGTGGCAGTGTGCTAGAAAAAATAATGGTTAGCAAAAGAGACACAGCCTCTATTATGGAGCTTAGGGCCTGTTGGGGGAAAATAGACAATTAAAACGGACAAAAACAAAGAGTTATGGTTGTAGCTTTGAGAGAAGGACCATATTTTAACTAAGGGCTTGCATCAAAACAGAATGAACTATTTTATGCTAAACCCCAAGCTAAGCTAAGCTGAAAATATTGGTGTTCACTGAGTCATTAAAAGCTGTTAGAGTGATCAGGCTAAAGCAAACTAAATGATGTTTTTCTATTAAACCAAGCCTAAATATTCTCTAAATCTACTGAATCAAAACGTCAAAATACTTTTCATGTCAAATTTCATTTGGACATTGAAGTCTTTTTGTAAAACAGAATTTAGGTCTTCCATACCCTAGGGCAACTTATAGATACAGCTGTCCATGAGGATAACATGGTGTTAAATGACCCTCTTTCCCATGAGCAAATCCCAGCTGGGAAGACAGGTGCATCTACTTCTGGTGACGGCTGCCAACAAGGGATTTGCAGGCTTTCCCAACAACAAGCACTATGCATACGCACAATAAATCCAAGCTTGTGACAGGTACAGTATTTGATACACAAACAAAGTATAACCATGAATGGACCAGCATTCCAATATAAAGTACTTTTAGGTAAATACATCTCCCTCACCATCACCCCAACACACTTTTAAATGAAGTCTCTCTATGGACAATCTAATTTTTAAAGTACGTGAAAATATTCCTTTGTCTAACTGGTCTAAAAATCATCTTTCTCTTTTTCATGGCTTTCTAACCTATTTGTCCAAAGTTCTTTCCAAAATGGGAGGAGTCATTTATAAGATCAGAAAGATGAAAAAACATAATTTAAAAACAAATAAATAAAACATGAACCACATAATTATTGAATTTCCAAGCCTGTTAAGGAGGACTATGCTGTGGTTTATTTTGTGAAGCTGTCTACAAGAAAACCACCCTGAGTTTTTAAAGATTGCTCTATGAGAAACCTCATAGTGAGACACTAGAAATAGCGGGTGATTCAAAAATTGGCCTCGGAATGAGAAGCGTACTTTAAACCAAGGACGTGATGGATAATGAATGTTTTGTATTTAATCAAGCATGCATCCACAACATTGCCTCTCACTGATTTCTACTGTCCTTCCCAGTCTCTGACCAGACAATTTAGGATTTGGGTTGCATTCTACCGGAAGGACCATAAATGGCCACTAAAACTCAAAAGTAACTGGAACTCTTAACTCTCTCAAAAATGAGAACTATCCCACGTATCCACAGAAAATACTGTGAGCTTGTAGTTCAAACTGTGGAATGACACTTTTACTACTTTCTAACTCTGGTCAGTGACAAATTCAAAAGAAATCCTCTATTGCTAATTAGGAATTATGGTTCCTGTTTGTGTAGGCTTAACACATTAAATATTTAAGAAATGTAAATATTTTGACCAAGTAGTACATTTTATTAAATCCCATGTTTTGTTTTTTATTCCCCAAATAGCTGATGATTATAATAATTAACACAATGGAATATTTTCTTGTAATTTTTCCTTCTACTTTTCTAATTTTTACTCTACCAATCTGACTTTTTAGTTTGGTTTGCATTCTTTCTTCCTGCCAATGTAAATATCAGCTCCCTGGGTTCCCAGTTCTTTAGTCATTCTTTGATAGTCACTGGTATTTTAAGAAATACTTTAAGGAAAAAACATGGTGTTGAGTTTGTGATATTTGAAGAACCTTATAAAAACTGGCACTTAAAGCTTTCTCAATCTCAATCCATAGATACATAATTGTGGTGCAAAGTTCTAGATGATTTCTAATGGTTTTTGCATTGTCACAGCTTCCTTCCCCACTCTCAAAGAGATGTCACATCATGACATTCAGCCTGCAGGCTTTGTATCCCATAAGACAAGGCTTCCCATGTGTCCTTAGAGCAAATTCTAAGCAGCTCCAAATTTAATGGATTTATTAAGTACTAAAATCTATATAACAGCACTGAAACATTTAGAATTAGTGATTAGGACTCAATTTTTCTAGAGGCTCAATTGTAGGAAATGGCTTTATTACATATGCATTCCTTAGGTAAGTTCAAAGGTATATATTACCTCCTAGTATATGCCAGTCACTATGCAAGTCACTAGGGGTATATGAATCAAACACGGCTTTTCCTCTAAAGTAATTCATAGCTTAGCCATTGATGGTAAGAAGATGTAAACATATAAAAAGATAATTTAATCTCATTTGGCAAGTGCTATGACAAATGCATACACAGGGCTCTGAAAAAAAAAATAAAAAGTAAGTTGGGCACTCAGTTTCCCGGGTGAGGTGGAAAGGACTAGGATATGTTCCATAAATATTGACTGAGCTAATTTGGGGACAACATGTGTCATCTAAGTCCTTAAGATATTTTCCTAATTACTAATGCAGATCTCATTAAATATACATTTGGTTTTGCCCTGTTTTTCACCTAATAATCTTTTCTTTAATTTTTAACATGGGGTTAGTTCAGGCAGAATTTTCTTACTTATAAAATACATATATCTATAGGCTTATTATGGTATTTAATGAAATAATATATATATAATACTTAATGCAATACCTGGTATTTGGTAACTGCCCAATTGCCCTCAAAAGAAAGCAAAAAGGAAGGAAGGAAGGAAGGAAGGAAGGAAGGAAGGAAGGAAGGAAGGAAGGAAGGAAGAAGGAGGGAAGGAAGGAAGAAGGAGGGAAGGAAGGAAGAGGGAGGGAGGAAGGAGGAAGGAAGGAAGGAAGGAAGGAAGGAAGGAAGGAAGGAAGGAAGGAAGGAAGGAAGGATCAAGGAAGGAAGGAAGGAGGGAAGGAGGGAGGGAGGGAAGGAAGAAAGAGAAAAAGAGAAAGCTCTATCATTCCTATTGAAGATTTGGCTTATCGTTATAACTCCACCTTTGGGCACAATTTCCACATGTAAAAGATTTGGGATTAGTTATCATAATTCTTCTTCCCTTAGAAGTCACTGAATTCATCCAAACAGCTGCTTAGTGTTTATATTTGAAGGGAGAGCTACAAGTTCCTTTAAGACTAAAGGCTCATGATGCGGCATTCATTCATAGCTAGAAGTCATTTCTCAAGAGGAAGAGCTGAGCTGAGATCTCCAAGGTTTCCACAGAGATAGGTTCTGTACAGTCTGCATATTCCTCTTAAATATACTGGATGGACAAATTGTGAAAGACTGGAATGGACCAAAAGAAGACTGAGTATCTTTAATGGAAAGGAGACATTATCTAGCACATATTTCTTGGCTATCTAATTCTTTTGGAGGGCAATTTTAGCTATTTTACAGAGCTGTAAATTATACATTACTGATAACAATTAAAATAATACTTATCCAAAGACCTGCAAATTCCTCTTAATGGAGAAAAAATTGATTTTTCTCTCTATTCCAACCCTAGGGGAAAAGGCCAGCTTTATATCTATCTGTTTGGAGATTCATTTCAACATTCCTGACTTGACCATGTATGTGCAGTATTCTGAATACCCTACTGAGCCAGGTGATAACATTTTATTAGTTCCTCATTAATAACTAAGTGAAATATTTTTTAAATTTTTTTCACACTTGTATAATAATTTTGAGTTTGCCCTTCTAAAAATTATCCTTTAATATTTTTTTATGTTTGTGTTTTGATTTCCCACAGTAATTCAAAAAATAATCCAAGTGGTTTCTGGGTCTTTTAGACCACTATTTTAATAGCAACATATTCTCCAATGAACCCAGCATTCATATTTGTAAATACAATGGCACCAGGAAGTTGTAATAAAAACAGAGTTAGAAAAAAAAACCAGTGATGACACTGTACGAAGAGAGTTTCCACAAACAAAACATGAGAAGGATGGTCACTATACTGCACACCATGCTGTCATACTGGATAAGAATCTTCTATGTAGCAAGCCAATGCCATATTCATATAGTGAACAAATATTTCATTTTAATAAAACATTTCCTGCTACATTAAAAACCAATATTGTGAAATTGAAATTCTCACATTTGTAGATTTGTATTTTATTTGTTGTTATGTTTTGTAAGAGGTATAAGCATAAGGTGTTTATGCCTGGTTTTAGGTTTGCATATTTTTAAGTAACAATGTAATAAACGTGATTTAATACTGGGGCTCAAAGAGAAGATTTTTGTCCTTGTTTTTGCTTTTCCCTTAAAAAGACTCTCTATATTATGCAAGTTTAATAAGAACTGACCTACCTACAAGATTGTGGAAAATGTATATTTTAAATTTCGCACTTGTGGATATTTAGTGTCTAAAAGATAAAGCTCTGGTGTCCTGAAAGAGTTAATTTACTGAAATCTCATGATCATCCTTAATTCATCCTGACTTCCCACCAGATCATGTACTAAAAGAAAAAAGAAGGCTTAAAATAAATGTCATTGTTAAAAACAAACAAACAAAAAACAAACAAAAAAAAACCAACCAGTCCTAGTGGAACTGTGAAATCTCCCTTGTATAGCTGTAAAATACCATTCAACTCCTCAAATTTTGATATACTATTAATTTCAATTTAGCAATAATAGAATCTGACTATGAGATTATTTTACTTGCTAGCAAAGAACTATAAAGAGAGATGAATTTATGCTGTATCCAATTTTAAATCCAAGAAGAAAGGAAATATATCAAATTTCTGTCGTATAAACTGATGGAGTCATTTTCTAGTCTTCTAAAAACCAGTTGCATCTTGAGAAATGATGGCTATTGGTGGACAGTAAGTTGTAATTATTAACAAAAAGCACGTTTCTTTCTGATACTATTCATTTACAAGGTTCTTCTTTTTTAGAAATCAGCCTTAAAACTGTGTTCCTCGGGTTAACTCTTTTGGGGATCTAACAGTACTCTCTGTGGTGATGGAGAATGAAATGCCAGATATGGTTTACTTTACCACCAGACAGAACACATGAAGATTCTAGGTGTGGCTTTGAACATCCTGGAAAGATAAGGTTTCGGAGATTACACAGTGTGAGATGTAAGCTTGAGGATTTTTGATGTCATTTGTTGGCTGAGAAATTCTTAGCATTTAATAGATCAGGGACATGTCCATTGTTCTTTTTCACTTATTTATCCCTAGTTCCTGGCATATAGTAGGCATTCGATATATAAATTAATGATGTTTATAGCTAGAAGTATTAAACCAAGATAGTATGCTCATGTTAAAATATTGTTTTAAATGTTTATTTATTTTGAGAGAGAGAGAGAGAGAGCACAAGCGAGCATGAGGGAAGGGCAAGAGAGAGAGGGAGAGAGAGAATCCCAAGCAGGCTCCACGCTGTCAGCACAGACCCTGATGCGGGGCTTGATATCTCAAATTGTGAGATCGTGACCTGAGTCAAAATCAAGAGTCTTATGCTTAACCAACTGAGACACCGAGGTGCCCCAAAAAGATTTTTAAAAACAGAGTCAGTGATAACATGTGCAGCTCAAAAACATTATATTATATATATTAACATGTTAATATATGTAATATATAATATATATAATATATATATATGCACATAACTAAAACACACACATATATATGGCACATTTGTTGTTTTGATTTTCTTTTACCTTATGGAGCTGGGCAAACATAGATAAATATATAGTATACTTATTATTTTATTTCATTGTGGATTTCTTTCTGTAGTAGGTATTTTGCTATTAAACTAAGTATTGAGTTTTTTCAATTTCTTTTAGTTCTATTTTTCTACTATATTTAAGTGGCAAAGAGTACTTTTCTCTATGCCTCAGGATATGGTTGATTCAGAGAGAACAAAGAATCACATTTTTGGCCTTTGAGCAATTAATTTGACCTTTGTAAGTAAACCTGCAGACAATAGTCTTTAAAACCAAGGCTTTGAATTGCAAGTACCAGCAGCTTTAAAAGAAAAAAAAAAAAATCCAAAAGATTGGATTTAAATATCAAGAGCCAAATCCTGGAGCAAGGGTTCAGGCCTTGGAGAAAGTGTAAGAAAAAGAAGTGATGCCATTGGAGCAGTTTTCCTATAAAACAGAGAGGTGATAAAAAAAAATCCTTTTTGGACTAGAAAAGGAGAGATAGAGAAAGGAGAATAAAAAGAGTATAGGTGGCCTTACTCCCTGAAACTATGTTGGGATTGAAATTCTAGGGTTGGGTGACAGAAATTCCCCCAAATATTTAGTAACTCTTGCATGCTGACTCCCCTACATCTACTCTGGAACTTGAGAAGAAAATAACCTTGGCAGTTACCCTTCACCAAACCAGCTGACTGCAGTAGGTAGAAGTGTCAACCAGGCAGATCTAGATTAAGAGAAGGCCTGAGATGGACCCCAATCCTACCCAAGCTTTCTTTAGCTCTCACAAGGTAGGGAGGAAATAAAAGAAATTTTCAAGACCACGACTGAGGAACAAATGAGAGTTAAAAGTTGGGAATCAGTGAGCCTAGAATGTTACTCTAGCTTGATGTGAGGGGATTCCATAGCTAAGCAAAATTTGCAGGATGGACATCTCTAGCTAGGGGTCAGGTGGAGGACGCTGCTAAATTGTAGAGGACCACAAAGTCAGCAAAAGCCAAACAGAGTCTGGGTGTTCAATGGCAGAACCCTATGGTCCCACAGAACAACTTCCATGTTTTCAATGCCTACAGCACAGAAGCCAAATGACAACCAAGACTGCAGAAAACAGAGAGGCAACCACAGATCAGATATCCTGATTCTAGGACAAGACAAAAGAACTCAATGGGAAGAAGGCAGGGGGGTAGAAAAAAGTGGTGATACAAAACCCTGAAGTGAACCAAAAGTCAATGAATTTGAGAAAAGAGGTGCAAGTCACCTTCCACTGGCAAGATCAGATTTTCTGCTAACAATCAAAAAAGGACCAGAGAGGTGAGTTACATTTACTTAGTAGTAGATAAATAAAAGTTGTTTTCTTCTACACACTTGAATCTGTGACTTGTTATATCTTCTCAGTCATATATATTTTTAAAACAAAAGCTAATCAGTTTACTTTTCAATCCTACAAATGCATGGCAGACCACATTTAAATGTGGAGACTCAGTATTAGGTATAATTTTTGACATAAAATATATATGAATATTTGTGAATAGGTAACTGAAGAATAAATTAATCATGGCCAATACACATCTGGATAACACTTAGTTGGTACTACATTTTAGCCTATATCACCTTACTGAATCCTCACCTATATAGTAATATCATTATTCTTATTTAACAGAGTAAGAAGTAGGAAATTGTGGTTTATAAGGAGTTAGATGATCTGCCCAATGTCTCAGAGCTAGTTAATAGTGCACCTAGGACTTAAAGGTGTGCAATACAAAATACTGCTGCTGAATCTTAATTTAAAAAGTTGTTCTTGAGCATTTGTGACAATTTTGGAAAGCTGGTTCCACACTACCCTTTGCTTTTATTTGTTGTTTACAGTTTTTATTTTCATGCCCCCGCTTGGCATCATAGCATTGTAGATCTGGAGCAGGGACGCTTTATAGATCACCTTGTTCAGTCCCCTATTTAACAATTGGTGGAATTGACTCAAAAGCACAGAGCAAACCAGTAGCTCTTCCTAAAGGAAAACCCCTCTTGCTCTCCTCTTTCCCTTTTTTTTTTCTTTTTTCTTCATCCATTTTAATAATTAAAGGAGTTGGAAAGGAGAAGGGTAGTGGTATTTAGGATTATAAAGGATTGGGAACATGAGATCAGTCAATGAAGGTTGAAGTTAGAATTGGTAAAGCAAACCCCTTTACATAAATATAGTACTATAAACAATATCTGAAACTATGCTTTTAAGGAGCTTGCTAAATCTATCTGTTGTAAAGAAATTCCTTATAATGGCATGAACCGTACTATTTTGGACTTCTAAGCTTTTTCTTGCAAGGCAGATTTTTACTATTCTGAAGATCTATGTTGTATATATTTTAATATTCTAGGCCAACTTGCATAATACCCAAAATGTAACAAAATACCAATTGTATTTGAAATAATAAATAGATCTTACAAATTCCATTCACACACTGTTAGTATTTTCTAGTCTGTCATTCAAAATGTGTTTTTGTTGTTTACTTTTCAATCAGCTTACTGAAAAGGCAAGGGTGGACAAATAGAGGTACTCAAAATTGATGATTCAATGGACTGTATGTGAGGAGAAACAATACCTTTAAAATGTTGAATAGTGTTCACAAGTATCCATTCTTTAAAGTTACTAGACACCAAAGTACATTGACAAATGGGACTAATAGTTTCTCTGCAGTGGTCATCACAGAGGAATCGGTAATGCACTCTATTATTTTGTTAGACATGCACTTCTAGTGACATTATAGTGCCCATAAAATGGTCTGATAACTTACAATCAGGATAAAACTAAAGTAATACATTATAGACTTCATAAAAATGTTTCTTGGGAACTTACTCTCACATTACTGCAGGATCTCACTGCATCATCCTTCCTTCTTGGGTCTAATCATCTCATTTCATTTTTCATATGATCCTTAAACTGTTGTTACAACTATTTTTCATGTAAAGACTCAAGTACCATTATTATATATGGTCAATCATTGCTTGGCCTGCAGCATCAAATGTACAGCCAGGCCAAGGAGGCGGGCACAATAGGGACAACCTATGAGTAGGTCACATAAAGCCAAGGATGTCATTTTGTCCTGCACCTGTGGCTCTACTTGCTGACACAACTTTTTAAGCACCTTTAATTTATGTCCTTCTTTCCCTTTTTCCAAAAGGGTAAACTGTCAACCTCCTTCCCATGGACAGGGTTTAAATCAGCCCAACATTCAAAAGCACATATGTCATAAGTGGGAGAAATCTTAAACATAAAAAGCATTTGCCAGTGCCTTAGCTTTTGCTCCTCCTTTTGAGTTATGCATTAGGATTCTTTGATGAGTCCTAAAGCTTGAATAATTAATGAAAACATGGATCTGATCAAACAGTTTGAAAGTAATTGGCCAATCTGCTCCTTTTATCTTCGGCAGTCAGAATTATTTACGGAACTACAATACTTACTTAAGAGAGGCTTTCTGAAAATTCAGAACAAAGTCCTTTCTCTGTTTTTCTTTTCTTCACATTTGGTCATCTCTCTTTCTCTTTTTTCTTTTTCTTCCTTGCCTTCTCTTCCTTAATTTCCTTCTTTTTTAATAATTCCATTTCATCAATTAACATGAAATATGGATTATAGGCAACTTTGCTCAAAAAATTAAGGAGACCATTATCTCCATGAGAGTATAGAAGTTGGAATTTCAAAATTTTATTTTGAATGAGGTACATATATTTTTATATGAGGGAGTCAATTTTTTCACAGAATGTTTTTTAAGATACTACAGCCCTAAAACAGTTCACAGAACTTCAAAACTGTCCATACTACTCCCCCCTTAAAGGAAAAACCCAAAAAGCTTCAAGGTTTAACAGGACAAGAAGGATTGGACTGTGTATCTTTCAGCATCAGTTACTTTTACAAAGGTGCAGGCCCTAGAATTGAAATGTATCTGAGGCCACAACCTGTGGGCAAGATATGATATTTTCTGAACTCCAGGCCATAAACACAGTACATACTTATAACTATGCCCACTGTCATTAGAAACGTGCTCAATACTTTTAGCTCTGCTGACTCTGGCTGTGCCTCCTCAAGACAGATCCCTAGAGCTACTAACTTGAATTGTAAGCACCTCCCCTCCCCCAATAGAAGCAAGCCAACTGTATACATGTCAATATTCCTTCTGATTATTTACTATCATGAGTTGGTAAGGTTTAAATTCTGTTCCCTCAGAGTTCATATGTTGAAGTCCTAACTCTCAGCATTTCAGAATCTAATCTTACTGGAAAATAGGATTGTTGCCCATGTAATTAGTTAAAATGAGAACACCCTGGGCTAGGGTGGGCCCTTAATCCAATATGATTAGTGTCCTTATCAAATGGGAAAATTTAAACACAGACACACACAGGGAGAACACCATGCACAGATGAAGCAGAGACCAGGGTGATGAAGCAGAAGCCAAGGAATAAGAGAAATTGCCAGCAAATCTGCAGAAGCTAAAATGGAGGCATGGAACAGGTTCTTCTTCACAGCTTTCCAAGGGAACCAGCCCCGTTAACAGTTTGATATCAGACTTCTCGCCTCGAGAACCGAGAACACAACAAATTTCTGTTGTTTGAGCTGCCTAATTTGTGGCTCAAACACTTTGTTATGGCAGCCCGAGCAATTTAATACAGTTGTTAAATAAGATGATATATAAAATCTGATGTGATGTTTACAAAACATTGCATGTATATTTATTTGTGATTATGAGGAGATAAAATTTTCCATCATCCAGTAATTATATCTGAATTGGCAATTCAAAACTTTTAGAATCACTTTAGAATCACATTTATGTACTCCCTTTGGAGAGCAAACCTCATAATGAATAATTTATATTTTAACATCTGGGTCAAAATCACATCAAATTTTTGGAGTCTACCAAACAGTGAAAATAAGGAACTACAATTTAGCTTCAAGAACTGACTGAAATACTGTTGACGGCTATTTCAACTTGGGCCACATATTTATAGCTGAGATTACTGCAGGAGTAGATCCAGGTGTGATGTGGCCTGTATGTTATACAACTTTGGGATCCCTATTTAAGAAAAGAAGACAAGATTACAAGTTAAATATTAGATTCATATGGAATGAGCCCAGGTAAGTGATAGGCCCTGAAGCTTAGTCTTGATTAACTTCGCCTGAAATCCACATCTGGTAATAAAAAAATGACAACAGAGCCCAGAAAGATTACAACCAGTTTCACAGGGATGAAGGGATATCAACAGAATTTTGCTAGCCTATAATTGTGAAACAGAAGTACAAACACAAGGGAAGGATAGACAATGTGCTGAGACATACTGCAAATGTCCTGGACAGATTAATCCAGTCTAATTTTATGCCAGCATTTCTCTACAAGCAACTTCACTGTATAGACAATGAGTAAGACTGTGCCAATGAGAAGTCAGACCAATTAGCTGGCCACTTTGGCAGTTTAATGCTCACAGTAAGTCAAAACAGCTCCTGAACTATGAACCAAGTGGCTGATTAGAAATTTTCCATACTCCAGTGGTGTATCCCATAGACAAGCTTCATATACTTACATCTCCATTCTGTTACATTCCCTTTCTGTCTACACAATATTCAGTACCAAGCTTTTTACAATCACCTCAAGACCCTATGCTATGGTATGTGTTTATGTCCCTGTCCGTATCCTTGCTCTCTGTCTTCTCAGTAAATGTCTTCTTACCTTTCTGCATCCAATGTTGTTTAGCCCTAGACCTTAGAATAATGGGTTGAGCACACATTTCCTTACATTACTCTCTATTACTCCTGGCTAGTTATGTTCTTGACCCCATATATGTGATATATAGCCTAAGAAGAGCCACAGTTTTAGAAGTCTCTACTTTTCTGTCCTATTTACAATAGCAACCTCTATTCATATTCCTACTAAATTATCTCCAACCTTCTCCTCCAGTTATGATTCACTCAGCACTTCTTTCTTCCTTCTCTTGACTTGTATAATTAAATACTGTAACTGATTAGCCAAAGGCAGAACCTTTCTAGAAGAACAGTGGGGAGACAGAAAATTAAAAAACAAATAAACCAACAAACCACCTTTACCTCCAGGTGGAAGGGAAAGATGGGGAACATTCCATGTTGGTTGAGAATACATTGTTCCTTCTCTTTTCAAAACTCAAATACTCTCAGAAACCCCAGGAAAAATCCCCTAATGACCCACTGCCCCCTCTCTCACTATTAATTCATTATTCCTCCTTCCTTTTTTTTTAAACCTCTGTAACATATCATACTTAGGAAAATATATTGAAAAAATTTTTAAGTCTATTTCTGCCAAAGAGTGTAAACTTCTGAAATCAGGGGCTCTAATGCTCTCAATGCTTAGTAGAGTGATAGGCACATAATACATTCTCAGGTAATGTTTGTAAGAAAGTAAAATATCTTTACAGTTTATTCCCTATGTATCTTTTCCTTGGGATCATGTTTCTTTACAACAGGATAACTGGAAATGTTGCATGCTATCTTTTAGAGTGACTGGCATATAGCAGTTACTCAATAAATGCCTATTGGCTAAAAAAAATGAATTTATAAGATTTGGGTTTGTGAATAATTAACCTCTGCAAATAGACTTTCTGGTCTGAGGTAGCACTCATTGCAGATTTCTAAATGCAGAATGTGCCTGACATAGATTTCTTAATAGAAAATGGCTTAACTATCCTTCTTTTTTTTTTTTTTTTTACAAAAATTAGGAAGGACATTTAGACCTCCCTCACATATATATGGCAATTTGTCACAAAAAAATACAAAACAAATGGAAATATTGACATCACAGCAAGTGGTTGCCATTTTTCACCATGTTTCCCTTAACATTTGACAACTCTGTTGCTTTGATGTTGCCAGATAAAGACTATATACTTCAGTTACAAAAATGAAGAGTGAGGAAGAGCAAACAGTGGGCAGAGAGAAGAAAAAGGCAAAGGCTTTGAAATAGGAGGTGCTTTGAAAATTTAGAGAAGAGTAAGGATACCCAACTATTTCCTAGAATATAGACAAGGTTTGGTGGACAGGGGTAAATTTGTATAGGATCATACAGGCTATGATAAGAAGTTTGAACTTTATCCTAAAGTTTAATGGGAAGTCATTGAAAGTTTACTAGGGTGTGAGTCATCAAGCTGAGTCCACTGGAACGAAGGGACAGAGGCCACAGTGAGATTGGATTTTTTGGAAACACTGGATTAGACCCATGAGTTGGAGGGGTGCCAAGTTGGAGGGGTGCCGAAATGGAGGGGTCCAATATACTTGGGGGCAACAGTCTTTGAGAGAGATTCCTATTCACTCATGTTAGTATCTCCCACCTCCACTTTTACTCCATACCCTTCCAAACTCTGATAGAGCAGGATTGAGTAACTAGAAAATGTGTATGTATGAATTCTGACTTGAAGTCCCATGGAAGCATCTTATCAGCATCAATATATAAAGATTGCCTAATTTGTATATCCTGAAAATCTACAGCCAGATGTGCAGGAATAGCAGAGTCAAATATGCACTAATTATATTTATACACTGAAAACATACTAAAACACTAAACACACTGAAATTAGGTAGTTAGTATATAGCCAATCATAGAAAGGAAACAAACAGCAAAACCACCAGGAGAACCAATTATAAAAAAGAGTTCCCGACCATGGAGTACAGGAACCCTGAGCTTTCATACTCTTCTTACACTTTGTCTTACTACACTTCATACCATCCCTCTGCTCTTCTAATGGCTGGCTGAAGGCTCTGGGACTCTCTCTGAGAGTCAACTGCATATTAACCACAGGCCTGCCCTAGATAGCCTCCATGAAACAAAGACCATCCATAGCTTTATGGTGACTAATGAACCATGTAAGGCACCTACCAAGAGTTTAAAGAACTGTGAACTTTTACCTGCTTCAAAAAGAGTAGGTATGGTGCAAATATTAATAGGAACATTAATTCTAAATATATTGAGTAATACTACACTGGGTAGTCTTTTATAATACTGAATAATTCTATACGTGATTGGGAAAGACTACCTCTGGTCAGTTTCTGTGTGCCACCTTGAAGCCAGTTCACTGTAGCTGTTAGACACCCTATAGTTTAGATAGTAGTCTATCCAAACTCTGTATCAGCTGGATTTCCCCAGAGCTCATTAGCTTTTGACAGGGCTGCCAAAATCTCAGTTTCTACATCTGCTCTCTTAAATCTTCAACTCCAAAACCCATCTTTCATTTTCAATGGGAGTAATTTAGAAGATGAGGTTTGATATATTGATTTTTTTTCCTTTTCAGCTTTGAAGGGATTTTTTCCATCCCAACTTTGAAGGGATGAAACTACTCCATCTATGAAAGAATAATTTGTATATAGGAATATGTCTTCCCACCAAGGCTTAGATCTATTCATGTGGCATAAATGAACCAAATGTTGATTTTTATTTTCAAAATGCACAGATATTTAACATGTGCTAACTAATTAGCAGGACCTGTTCGGAAATAACAGTTCCCACAGGCTTTTTCAGGAAAGAAACCTGAACAAGAAAGGGTCTCTTCGTTTTGTTTATTCAACATTCTGCTTATCTATTTTTAGCAGATTCTTCTTCAGTTTTCCCCACCGGACAGGATCAAGGAACTGAAACTACATTATAATGAATCTCTTCAATCAGCCTGCTCTTTCCCACCTATATAAAGGATAACAAAATATCAAGCTGCCAAAAGCCACAAAGCCTATTTTCTATGTAGAATAATGAATCCTTAGGGCAGAGACTCTGAATGCTCCCATACAATAGCTAAATGAAATTGATCACGTTATATGGAAAAACAGGTACATATTTTTAATTTTACATTTCCTCAATGCTTTTCAAATTCTTTAAATAGAAATAAGCTCCTAGAAACTGGTCTACCATATCTCACAAAGTAAAACAAAAGACAGGTGATATAACCTTATGTAATACAGTAAAGACTTCAACTTGGGCTGAATGGAACATGATATTGGGTAGTCAGTAGTATAGGAGTGGACTGCAGACATGGGGGGAGGGTAGCCTAAACTCATAAAGTGAGTTACAGTCTCTCTCCTGCTCCTTGCTCCTTCTGTTTCCAACTGCAATTTAGATAACATTAAAAAAATAAAATGGAATACTTAATAGCTTAATAATTAATACTCCATGAAGTATTATTTAAAAGTCAAACCTTTACAACTTTCAATAAATTGCAATGGATTACAAATATATCTACATATTATTTACATTTTAAAGTGAAGATGGCCCAGGGGCGCCTGGATGGCTCTGTTGGTTAAGCAACAGACTCTTGATTTCTGATCAGGTCATGATCTCAAGGTTTGTGAGTTCAAGCTCTACATCATCTCTGCCCTGACAGTGTAGAACCTGCTTGGGATTCTCTCTCTCCCTGTTCCCTTGTTCTCTCTCTCTCAAAATAAACAAATAAACTTAAGACATACATACATACATACATACATACATACATACATAAAACAAGGATGCCGAGACTAAAATCTATTTCTCAATAAAACAAAAGGAAGAGAGAACATATTCTATTTCTATTTATTTTTTAATTGCTAGAATCCAGAAAAATGAGTTAACCAATTTTTACTATGTCTTGGATTGATCTGACAGCAGAAAATGATCAGTGGGTCCATTCTCAGGGATGACTATGTCAGTGAACCTAGTGGACCTTCTTGGTATTATGAAACTAATGGTATCAAATAAACTCCCTTTGGGGTAGAGCAAGGGGTCAAATAGACAGACATTGGGTTTGAAGATGGAAGATGTATTGCTGAGCCCTTCATTCTGGAACTCATGAATATACATCAGGATTATGATTGAGAGGAAACCCACTGTGATAGGAGTTTATTTTTGAAAGTGGACAAAATGAATGTCCAGAAAACAATACTGATTTAAATCTTGAGAATCAACACTGTGGGAAGACAGTCTTTTGTTGCAGATCCCACAGAAATAATTTTATATAATTTGCTATTAATAAGGAAATAGGGAATACCTGACAATTTGTATAAGTTTTGGAATATAAAAGGCTAGTCATTTTAATGCTAACATAGTTTTTTCTTACCTACTATGAACTTTTAACGGTCATACATATTAATTAAAATCATGTGTTGATACCTAAAAACATGAACAATAATTAGAAACTGCTTTTGGAGAGCCTGGGTGGCTCAGTCAGTTAAGCGTCCGACTTCAGCTTAGGTCATGTTCTTGCAGTCTGGGAGTTCAAGCCCCGCGTCGGGCTCTGTGCTGACAGCTCAGAGCTTGGAGCCTGTTTCAGATTCTGTGTCTCCCTCTCTCTCTGACCCTCCCCCATTTATGCTCTGTCTCTCTGTGTCTCAAAAATAAATAAACGTAAAAAAAAAAAAAGAAAAGCAAAAGAAACTGCTTTCCAGTATAGTTTGATGTTTCTAGGAAGACAACTACAATTTGACAGTATGTTATCAGTGTCTTTGCTTTATGTAGATAATATTTTTAACTGTTTTGTTTTATCATGATTGTATCTATAGCAATTCAAGATGTTATTTTATTAAGATTCAGAATGTGTTCTTATCCTGGACACATTTGTTTGCATGTACTGCTTAATGCTTAAGTGCACCTGTGTACTGGTTTATACAGACTAGTGCAAAAGAAGAAAACCATTTTAATTCTAAACATGAAATCTCCATAGTTCAAATTTTGTTTGTTTTTCCAAGATTTTATGTACTAAATATATCCTAAATACACAATATATACATAAATTTATAATAAATATAAATACATATTAATATTTATTTAATAAATATATACTGAATATATATTAAATGTTTAGGCACTATTATAAATATTTTAGAAGCATTAACTTATATAGCCCTCAAAGTAATCCCCTAAGAGAGATAATTATCCCAATTTCACAGATGAGAAATGGAAGCACAGAAAAGTTAACCCAAAGTTACTTGGCCAGTAAGTGGTAGGTGTGGGAAACTGGGTCCACTGTCCACAATTTTAACAATGCCTCCAGGCTGCTTCTCAGATACTGCTAAGTAGCTTGTCTTGCAGATTTGGCTTCTACAATTCTCTTAATCGTAGAATGAGTGTTTCAGGCTATTTCAAGAATAGCAGCACCATACTTACTCATTCTACAACTAAGAGGATTGTACCTCCACACATCACTCATCTCTTTCTTCCCAACAGGTCATCATTATTCTGACTTGTAACAACAGTGAGTAGTTTAACTGTTCCTCAACTTTACGTATGGGTTTATCATATCTGTCTACCTATCATCTATCTATTTATCTCTGGTTGCTGCAGAATTCTCTTCATTATTATTCCCATTCCAATGCATGAATACATCTATTCCAACATGTGAACACACAACATTAAAAAAAAATTCATGCTGTGCCTCCTGGGTGGCTCAGTCCGTTGAGCATGCAACTTCGGCTCAGGTCATGATCTCGCGGTTCATGAGTTTGAGCCCCGCATCGGGGTCTGTGCTGACAGCTCAGAGGCTGGAGCCTGCTTCAGATTCTGTGTCTCCCTCTCTCTCTGCCCCTCCCCCACTCACACTCTGTCTCTCTCTCCTTCAAAAATAAACATTAAAAGTAAATAAATAAAAATAAAAATAAAAATAAATCCATGTTACCATTGATGAATATTTGGGTTGTTTCCAAATAATTTAGATGCAACAAATAATACAAATATGAACTGTTCTAGTTTCCTAGGGCTACTGTAATGAACTGTTCAAAACTGGGTGTCATAAAACAGACATTTATTATCACACAGTTTTGCAGGCAATCAGTAAGGCCATGCTCCTGAAATGTGCGAGGCAATCTTTTGTTGCCTCTTCCTAGCTTCTGGTAGTTTGTGAGCAATCTTTGGTGTTCGTTGGCTGATGCATCACTCTGGTCACATGGCTATCTTCTTGTGTGTATTCACATTGTCTTCCTTCTGTACACATCTGTCTCTGTGCCCAAATTTCCTTTACATAAGAATACCAGTCATATTGGATTAAGCCCACCCTATTGACCTCACTTTCATTTGACTACCCGTGCAAAGATTCTACTTCCAAATAAAGTCACATTTGGAGGTAGTAGGGGTTAGGAATTCAACATTTCTTTTTGAACTCCTAACAAAACTTTTGAACATATCATATGTCTCTTTCTTTTTAAGGTTTTTAAATTTATTTTGAGAGAGAAAGACAGAGCAGGGGAGGGGCAGAGAGATCAGGGGAGGGGCAGAGACAGAGGGAGAGAATCCCAAGCAGCAGAGAGCCCCACATGGGGGTCCAATCCACAAAATGTGAGATCATGACTTGAGTTAAAGTCAAGAGCCAGATGCTTAACTGAATGAGCCACCCAGATGCCCCTATCATATGTCTTTTGATATATATGTCAAAATATATGTATTTGGTGACCATTTTTTCAAATCTACCACAATGTTATAAAGAAATACATTTTTTTTTAAAATGTTTGCTTCAGGTGCAGAGACCTTGCTAAATTTACTTACTACTCTAATAACTTTTCTGTAGAATCTCTTATATTATTTTCATCTACAACTTGTCACCTTTTTTTCTAATCTGCTCACATTCATTCCTTTTCACTTTATTCACTGGACAGTTTCTATAGTACAATATTGGATAGAAGTGGCTATACTGTATCCTTGCCACTATATTAAGTGAGGTAAATATTAAGCATCTCATCATTAAATATAATGTCATAAATATTTTGTCAGACTGGGAAATCTTTCTCATTACTAGTTTAACAGCTTTACTTTTTTTTAACTGTGAAGAAATGATTTTGATCAAATTCCTTTTCTATATTAGTGGAGATGAATATGTCTTTTCTTGTTTTATTTTGTAAGTTATATTGATTTCATTTTTAAATCTTGTGCCATTGGAATAAGCCCAACTTTATCATTTGTGTTATCCTTTTTATGTATTATGGAATTTGGTTTTCTAATATTTTGGGTAAGAGTTTTTGCATTTATGTTATAAGAGAGAATAGTCTGTAATTATCTTTTCTTGTAAGGTCTCTGTCAGATTCTGATGAGATTTGATTACAAAACCATCTTATAGTCTATACTCAAAAGTAATTTATATTGAAAATTGTTTAGCATAGACCTAATGTCATAAAATCTCTTTTCTACAACATTATAGTACCTTAACTTGAGAAAATCAGTAGTCTACAGAATCTTCCCAGATAGGCATCATTCCAGAAAGCTAGGCTCTTTCACAATTTCATGGCCCTTGAATCCCTCACTGAATAATAAATGACATCACTATTTGTCCCTCTCAACCCCCTTACTGATATTTATATATCTTCCAAGCGCTTATCACCAATTAACCCATTATATGTATATTTGTTTAGATGTTTATTAAATGTTTATTTTCCTCCACTAGACTATAAAATGCATGAGGTAGGGTCTTTTGTTTACCGTTATAAGGGTACATGTTATGCCTTAATAAGTGTCTAGCACAAACTAGATAAATTTGTGGAATAAATACATTATACTATATACTCTAGATGGTCTATACATATGTATATTGTATCAAGTTTATACAGTAGATGCTGAATTAATTTGCTTAATTGCTTTTTTGCTAGTTGTGGAAAACAATTTTGACAAAATACAAATCCTACACAAAATAGCATTTTGAGTTAAAAGCCACTTTATTCATCTCCTTATTATCTTTATCTTTGAATGGCCTTCTGCCCCCATCCTTTACAAGAAACACAACCCTGCCAAGTCAGATGTCATCATGTCAAAACTCTGGCTGACAGGACAAAACAAAGACTCACCAGCCAACATTTTATAATATAGTGTTTATGAACTTGCAGGAATAATAACTCAAAGAAATAAAGCAGTCTTCTTTTTGAAAGTCTTTTAAAAAATTAATGTTTATTTATTTTTGAGAGAGACAGAGATGGACAGAGAGCAATCGGGGGAGGAGTGGAGAGAGAAAGGGGGAGAGAGAGAGATAGAGAGAGAGAGAGAGAGAGAGAGAGAGAGAATCCGAGGCAGGCCCCAGGCTCTGAGCTGTCAGCACAGAGCCTGTTGCAGGGCTTGAACCCATGAACTGCGAGATCATAACCTGAGCCGAAGTCGGATGCTTAACTGACTGAGCCACCCAGGCGCCCCATTCTTTTGAGAAACTTAATGTGACATTTTTGTTTTTTACTGTTTGCTCTGCTAGGTAATATTATAACTCAACATGGTTGCTGAGGACTATTTAGGAGTTATCAAACAATGTCTGAGAGAGGCCCTACATTAAGTAGTAAGCTAAGAGAATACCAGGGCTTCTGTACTTTTCATTTTCTTCCCAGGAGAACAAAGAATAGTGTAGATTAGCTCAGATAAAGATAGATAATATTAACGAGGGCTTGAGTGGGTCAGTGGGCTTTATACTCCTTTCCTTGCTAAGCATGCCTCAATTTTCTCTTAATTCTGCCTTTTCACTGCAGAAGGCATTCCCTATCCCTACTGGTCATTAGATTGACTAAAGGGAATTATAGATGAGTTTATAACCATCCAGAGGCCTAATGTCACAGCTCAGTGTTAGTTTTTAATATGAAGGACCATGATAGCAGTTAATAATTATATTAAAAGGGTACACACAGCCTACTAAGACCAAGTTAATAGTTTTTTTTTTTTTTTAATTTTTAGGGGTGCCTGAGTGGCTCAGTCATTAAAGGCTTTGACTCTTGGTTTTGGCTCAAGTCATGATCTCACAGTTTGTAAGATCGAGCCCTGTGTTGGGCTCTGCACTGACAGCACGGAACCTGCTTGGGATTCTTTCTCTCCCTCTCTCTCTCTGCCCTTCCCCTGCTCATGCATGTGTGCTCTTTCTCAAAAAAAAATTTTTTTTTAAACCATCCTACTTAAGATATTTCTAAATAACATGAATATTGTTTTTAATGTTTATTTATTTCTGAGAGAGAAGGAGAGACAGAGCTCAAGAGGGGAAGGGCCAGAGAGAGGGAGACACAGAATCCAAAGCAGGCTTCAGGCTCTGAGGTGTCAGCACAGAGCCCAACACGTGGCTTGAACCCACAAACCGTAAGACCATGACCTGAGCCGAAGTTGGACGCTCAACCGACTGAGCCACCCAGGCTCCCCTAACGTGCATAATTTTAATACATGCTGCATATATCCATATATGATTACCAAATTCATTCTTCCCTTTTTTGATATCTTAGCATCTTCTTTCTTTTCTTAAAAAAAAAAAACAAATCCACAGTTCCTTGAACACATTAACAAAACTAGAGTGTAAGTAACATTTCCTTTTGAGGAATTCAAGTTTTCCTGAAATACAAATTTTCTTTGACTTATGATGGGGTTACATCCCAAAAAACCCACTAAGTAGGAAATATCCTAAATCAGGGCGCCTGGGTGGCTCACTCAGTTAAGCAACAACTTTTTTATTTTGGCCCAGGTCATGATCTCAAGGGTTTGTGAGTTTGAGCCCCATGTTGGGCTCTGTGCAGACAGCGTGGAGTCTGCTTGGAATTCTCTCTCTTCCTCTCTCTCTGCCCCTCCCCTGCTCACAGGTGTGGATGCACTCTCTGTCTCTCTCTCTTAAATAAATAAACATTTAAAAAAAATATTCTAAATCGAAATGCATATCATTAGCCAGGGAAAAGATCACAATTCAAAATTCAAAGTACAGTTTCCACTGAATGTGTATCATTTTTGCACTATCATAATGTCAAAAAACTGTGTCAAACTATATTAAGCTGGGACCGTCTGTATTTCAGTCTGACTATAAGAGATGGGGTTGCATTTATAGGAATGTGAGGCTTTCTGAAGATGACACACTGAGGTGTGACTGAGAGCAACGTATTTTCTTGCCTTGAAGCAAAACCTATGACTGACTTTAGAAGCAGCAGATGATTTCTGCAGGCAATGTCATTGAGCTTTTTTTTTTTTTTTTTTTTTTTTAAAGAAAGGTTATTGTGAGAAAGGCCCTTGGAGATGGAAAGAAATAACCTCAGTGAAAGGAGGGAGAAAAATCCAGTCAACATCTTCATTGAATTGTCAACTTTCCCTTTAGGTAATATGAAATTATTTTTTATCACCTGCCGCTATTCTCTTTTATACTGTAATCTCAATTACTGGGCAATGTCTTAGATAATTAAAAATAATGTATATTTGCTCTTTGGAGTTCTTTTCGAAGCACATTTGAATAGACAGATCTTTGATCTTGTTATGAACAAATACTTTATCCCACATCAAAAACATACACAAACCCAAAGTTCAAGAGACTGATTTCTTTTCTTAAATACCTTCCCCTTTCTTAATACTTGACTGTTTCTTAAATATTTTTCTCTTCATATTCCAGAATGGAAAGAAAATCTTAGATTCATACAAAGGACGAAAATAGAGTAGTTAGCAGGTACCTCCTAAATAACTGTGGCAATATGTTGTCTGGAAATACTAAGTATGTATCTACTTACCTACCTACCTACCATCTATCTATCTATCTATGCTTATAAGACCCTCCCTATGAAAAACTGCAATACTTTGAAATAGTATCTTATTTATGTAAACACATAAAGAATTGAACAAAATGGACCACAATGCCAATACAAATTTGAAAAATGTTCTTGTGATCAATTATGCTATGAATAATACATGAATGAAAAGCAGAGTGTTGACTTTACGTTATATCATTGTAATTTCCATTTATTTCACTCAGCACCTCATGTCTATTGGATCATCTATTTCCTGCAATGATCCCCTGAGTCAGTATTTCCATTCATATCCATGTCAGAGATTTGGAAGTGGGGCTTAGGAAAAATTAGGTAACTTAAGGTCACTCAACCAATAAGAAAAGCTGAGCTTCTAATTTAAGATTATCTGACTTCAGCCCCTACTGCTCCCAGGCAGTGTTGCCCTACTCTATTTTATATCGATGAGTTCTGATTCTGCTGAACAGATAAGTACTGGACACTATTAGAACTCAAACTATATTTCTCCAGAAATATACATTTTATCCAGAAAGAGGCTGGATTATATTTTTTTTCTTATTTGGAATGTCATAGAACTTTCAAATGACCAAATAAAATCTTTGACAGGAAACAATAATTTTAACTTCTTACAAGTAAAAAAAATAGTCCATTCTAAATAATATAAAGAAGACTGATGACTTAATTGAGGCCCAAAACTTGCATTTCTGTTGTCTTTATTTTCAGGTTATCTCCTTTAAGAAATAGCTGAAGCAGTGGAATAGTGCATATGATTATCACCCAGATCCTTTAGGATTTCCAAATCATTATTTTAAATAAAAAGATATCCTTTAAAAAAAATCACACAGGACTCTTGGTTTTGGTTATTAGTATTGAATTCCTCATATAAATCATTTAAGCAGACTGTGTTTCAGAAAGCCTCTTTTAGTTGGACTTTTCTTAGAAATTAAAGATTAGAGATGGAATACTTAAGTTTCTTGGACCTGAGTAAGGCAGAGACTTGAAAGGATGGCCCAACCCAAAGCTCAGCTTGCCTTAGCTCTTGCAGGTCCTCTGGGTTAAGCCTTACAAAAGACGTGAACTGTGGTTCTAAAATGTCACATCTCATCTTCCTCCTTCCTGTCTTCCCAGTAAATTTTTAATGAATGACCATAAGTCTCTTGTTTTGTTTTTACTTTCTAAGGAGCTCAAATCACATTGAGTTTATTCTCATATTTCCTCATGTATTTGGTCTCACACTTGCCATTTTCACATCATTTACTGGGTTACACTTAGAGAACTTCCAAAACTCTAAATTCCATTTGTACAGAATCTTAAAAGCACTGAACTCCATCAGTGTTGGGATTTTTGTTGGTAGACTTCTGAAACATGCTGCTATCACTTGATCACATCTGTATGTGCGATGGTAGAGAGAATGATTATGGGTGCAGATATTAGACCCAAACTTCCTGGATGCTGGTCCTTAAACTATATGATCAGGAGATAATTTTCTTTCTACTACCTAAAGTTTGTGGTAAGAATTATATGAATAATCCATGTAAATTACTTAGAATAGTGCTAGCATTATTAAACACTAAATAATTATACTAATATATTATTAATATTATAAGGGGGAGCTGACTGTGTAGGCTCATGTACAGAACCTTACACTTCTTTCTAATAGACTTTAAAAGGCATTGAATACTACTATGTTCTTGATGCTGGTAGAGGTTACAGAGGACAAAAATAAAGCAAAATATTCTGTTGTTATAGATCTTAAAATTTAATGAAGGTAAGATGTTATTGAGAGAACAATAGCTTTCTAATTTTGCCACAAAAAATATGTATAGTAGATATCAGAAAAATAAAAAGTAAATAAAATGGAGCAAGTCATTAAGAATGATTTTGCAAAGAAGATAGGACTTAAGTTGTGCCTTGAGGGAAAGGCTTATGATGTTTTCCAGCAGCTTAAGTGGAAATTAAACATCATTCATAAATAAATTTGCATTCATTTTATTATTAACATGCTCAAAAAACTCTGAGGAAAGTGCCAGAGAAAAAAATTATATGGCAATTATCTTGTTGTTATATTTGAAATTTTGTTCCCTGCATAAGGTACTTCCTTTGATACCTTCTCATGAAATATTAGAGACAATATGCAGGCAGAATGGATTTCATTAGTTATTTGTTTCTTTTTTTTTTTAATGTTTATTTATATTTGAGAGAAAGAGAGCATGTGAGCAGGAGAGGGACAAAGAGAGAGGGAGAGAGAAAATCCCAAGCAGGCAAAAATCCCAAGCAGGCTCTGCACTGTCAGCAGTGAGCCCGATGCAGGGTTCAAACTCACGAACCATGAGATCATGACCTGAGCCAAAGTCAGACACTTAACTGACTGAGCCACCCAGGTGCCCTTGTTTATTTTTCTTAACATATCATTATGTGCTAAAGCTTATTGTGAGAAAAGCTTCTATTGAAGGAATCCTTTGAATGGTAAACATGATCCAGTCAACTGCACTTAAATTATTATTATTCCTGTCTCCTCATTGAAGTTAATGACATAAAATTATACCAATCTTTGGATATCAGATGGTTTTCAACTCCTCTCTTCCCTTCAGTGCCCAAATCCAATTCATCAGGTATATTAGTTTGAAGATGGATACAGTTGCCAATTTTTAGGGAGAAAATAATATGATTATGGAAAAGAGGAGTGGATGGAAATCAGATTTCCTTATTTTAATAGAGAAGTTTAGGTAGTCCAGAGACAGGATAAAGGTTTTGAAATGGCTTATTACATTTGCCATTTTCCCTCAACATTTGAGTCAGCAGAAAGCATGGGGAATGGCCTAAGCCACTAGCTCTGAAACTTTCTGGCAGAGTCTACTCGTATTTGAGCTGGCTTCTACCAGCTCACAAGAGCTGATTATTAACTTTTTGGGAACACTGTGAAACAGTTGTTAAAGATGATTATTAAACATTAAATTATATAATTTAAAATCAAATGCTTAAAAGTAAAGGTAATAAATGCTCAAAACCTAACAATTTCTAATTATTACATTTTACTATATGCTTGAGGCTATTTATACTTATTTTTAGGGTTGAAATACATTACAGTGGCATGCATTGTGCATCCACAGACAAGTGGAGCCACACTGGTAGCCTGACATCTGCTATGGGGCAGTGGAGAGGTATAATATTTACACTATGCAAACTGACAACCTATAAGCCAGAGCGATTTGCCCCCAGACACCTAGTTGCTAAATATCTTATATTACAACCTAGTAGCACACATATATTTACACATGCAGATATCCATTTGAATAAAAATTTCACACTGCTGCACTCTATTTTCTACTACTTTATTCTCTCTACTAAATCTAGTACATTTTTAAAAAAATTGGTCATGATTAAATAAAGCAACTTCTATAATCACCCTTAAGGAGCACAATCCAAAGTATGAAAAATCAGCCACTCAAATAAAAATGTATCTCATACAACATATACTCCAAGAAATGACATTTTACAACTTGAATAATTGACTACACATAATGCTTTTTAAATTATTCCCTATCAAATAAGTATACTTTATATGCTTTGTGTGTGGTTGACTTTATGGCTGTATCTATAATGCACTTCACATCTCTTCAATTAATTAGTAGCTGTGTAGTTTGATGCTTTGACTCCAACTCTAGATAAGCTTCTGATTAGTCAAAAACAGTGGTTCTCAAGTTTTAGTGTGTACAGACTCTTCTGGAGGGCTCAATAAAATACAGATTGCTGGGTACTCCCTCAGAGCTTCAAATTCGTTGGTCTAGAATGAGGCCCTAGAAATTACATTTCTACAAATTCTCTGGTGATACTGACCCTGCTAGTTCGGGGACCACACTTTGAGAAGCAGTGGACTAAGTTACTCAAGGTAACCCCAGTGCTCAGTGATTCATTCAAGATGGGCAGCTGACACCAGGGTCATTCTCCTGGTGATAAAGAAATAGGTGAATAATCGATTTCAGACCAAAGACATGTAAGGGCATGTTTGATGATGGCTCCTGGGATAGCAACTTCAATTATGGGCCAAATTTTGAAAGTCACTCTGTCTGCCTTTGATCTGCTTATAAATGTGGAACAAATTTATAAAGCATTTTATAAAGAGACTGATGATGAAACCAACACACAGAGGAGGCAGAGCTACAGAACAGAGAAATGAACTTGCTTCCTGAACCACCTGTGAATTTATTCAGTTAATAGACACCCCTCCAGAACTCTCAATATTTAAGCTGATTTGAATTGAATTTTCTTTTCTTTATAGTGAAAACCATCTTAACTAATATACTTATATCCTTGATGAAGCAAAGTATTTAAAAATCCCTAGAAATATACCTGAAGTCATTATGCCTTTTATAATAATCTCTATGAACTGAGATATTGCTGTGGGGACCCTCCATAAATGGATGTAAAACTGACACTTTGTCTTGTCACCATCAAAAGTGTGCACATCAGGAATTCCATCAGGAATCTGCATTTTGCATTCCAAGAAAAAAAAAGTCAGCTGAGTAAGTGAAGTTTCTCAAATAAATGAAAACACAAGTATTACATATTCTAACAAAACAACTTAACCCTGAATTTTGCAATGCTGATTTCTTAAGATATGCCCTGTCCTTTGCAGATATGATATTCATTTGAGGGGGAAAATGCTACTTTCCAACCATAAACAGACTGGACATAAAATTGGTAACCTTAGACATTTTGTGAGGTTTTTTTCCATTGGACTTATATTTGATGACTCAGTCCTTCTGAAGTCTGATTCTCTTCCAGTGGTTTACTACCGAAATGTCTTCTTTCTTTCACAAAAATGTTTCTGTCTCTTAGCCTTCATTTATTTACATTTTCTAGACTAGGGGTTAGCAAACTATAGCCCATAGCTCAAATACAGAGCCTTCTCCCAGTCTGTACCTTGCCTTTTCACTTTCCCTGTGGTGCATTTTGATGAACCATTTTAATATGGTCCTATTTATCTTTTTTTATTCTTTAATTATTGGTACTTTTTGATTCCTATTTAAGAAATCCTTGCCTACTCTATGAAGATTTTTTTAATGTTTTCTTCTGCAAGTTTTATTGTTTTATTTACCAGATATTGCTGAATTTATACCAGATGTAATCTGAAATTATCTATGGTTGTTCTATATGCATGGTATGAATTCGAGGTGAGATTCATTTCACAATTTATTGAAAAGACCAAATTTTCTCTATTATACTGTCTGGTCTCTTTGTCATAAATCAGGTGATCATAGATGTTTGGCTGGACCACAGTTTTAAGGGAATGTGACATGTGGTATTCTATGATTCTACAGATATTAAGAGTACACCATTTAGAGTGATCCATTAAGAATAAAGGACTGAATTCTGCTTTGAGAAGAAGGAGCAGTGGCATTTTTATTCTGCTTTCTTAAGGCCCACCAAAATGAACAAATACATGTATTTTATACAAATAAAAAAAAATAAGGAACTTGCCTCATCTTCCAAATGATATTATGTATGTTTTTTCTAAATTTAGTGAAACTTGCATATAAGGGAAATTGCATAAAATTGCATAATCTGGGAAAACACTGAAAGCTAACCTTGATTCAGTTAGAATTTTCCCTAAAGGTTAATGTTATCATTCTGAGAGGTCTAATATATGAGCATATGTTTTAGATGTTCTCAATCTAGGGGATTAATAGGGTATAGAAAAACTATGGAATGTACCATGCATGGAAACCCATGGGGGGATGTTTCAATCTGCAAATGTTGAACTTAGATACATTAAATTCTTGCATGGTGTTAATAAATTGAAATAAGGGATTGGTATTTTGAAACATGTTCTCCAAAGGGAGATTTCTCTGACTTGTTGTTCTTTGTTTGGTTTTAGAGAGGTACAAACTGCAGGCCTCTGTATGTGCTTCTGGATCCTCGGGGGTGGGTGCTAAAAACTAACATTTAAATACTCTGATTTTCTTATATGAAAACCTGGTATTACAGTACTAACTGCCATCTCACTTTATTTTTTTAAATTTTCTTTAATGTTTATTTTTGAGAGAGGGACAGAGTACGAACAGGGGAGGGGCAGAGAGAGAGGGAGACACAGAATCTGAAGTAGAACCTAGTCTCTGATCTGTTAGCAACAAGAACCTGACATGGGGCTCATACTCAAGAATCCGAGCCGATCATGACCCAAGCCGAAGTGGGACTCTCAACCGACTGAGCCACCCTAGCGTCCTGCAACTGCCATCTAAAGAGATGTTCTGAGTAGCAAATGAGATAACAGGACTTTTGTTTATTACTATAAAATCCTATTCAAAGGGGTTATTATTTCTAACATTGCTTTCCTCTCTTTGCATATTCAGTTTTCCAGGAGAACAAGGTTGACACTTGGCAGATGGTATTTACATGATGCCTAAGTCTGAACCACATCTCTCTGCTGTATGAATTGTGTTTGAGAAATTGGTTTGGTTTCTGAACTTTTAAGGTGTTTTTCCTTCCATATAGCTCCCTAACTTCCTTTTTGTTTCTTTTTTTTTTCTTTGTGCAATGATGATGTTGATTTTAGGTCTTCCACAGCGTAGCAGGTAATGGAAAGACCTTGGGGAGGGCTGGGATGGATGTAGCTATATGTGACAGTTAATTTGATGTGTCAACTTGACTGGGTCATGGGGTGCCCAGATATTTGGCTAAACATTATTTCTGGGTGTGTCTGTGAGAATATTTCCAGGTGAAATTAGCATTTGAATCTGGACTGAGTAAAGCAGATTGCTCTCCCTGATACCGGTGGGCATCATTCAATCCACTGAGAACCTGAGTAGAACAACATGGTGGAGGAAGGGAGAATTCCCTTCCTCAGCTTGACTGCTTGAGCTGTGCTGTTAAGTCTTCTGCCTTCTGACTGGGACTTATGGTCTCTTCTCTCCTGCTTTTCAGGTCTTCAGAAATGGACTGAACTACCCCACTGCCTTTCCTGGATCTTTTGCTTGAAGATAGATCACGGGACTTTTCAGCCTCCATAATCATCACATGAGCCAATTTCTTAATATACATATCTTTACTATGTTAAAAACAACAAATGTAACATACATATAGAGAATACCTGCCACTCACTAGGCCAGATTCAGGCTTCACCCCACTTTCTGAGGATCTAAATATTTTAGTTTTGTTGATTTTGATGGGTTTCAAGATAGGGGAGCAAAATAAGAATCCCATCACTCCATCATACATGTGTACTATTGGCTCTGTTCTCTGGGGAAAACTGATTAATACACTATCCATTTCTGGCCTCTATTGCCATATGTTATGGCTTCTTTAGAAAGTCAGGGCTGGTATCTCAAGCCAAGTTAATATTCCACTAGCAGATTCTTGGCTTTGTCTGTGATTTACACACATACACACCCACACATAATATTCCTGTTATTACTATGTAACAGTGGTTCATCTGCAATTGTGTGTCAAGTATATACAAATATATCACATAGATAAAAAATCTTAGGTAATTTTGGATAAATATCTGGTATGAATAAGTAAAACTCCAACCATGCAAGATTCTAGTCTAGACTATTTTTATTTTTAAAAATCTGTAATTTGTATGCCAAACAAGTAGAAGCTGAAGCTCATTTAAAGTCAAGGTAAATTACAGCTGTTACTTCAACTGATATATCAGTCCTATCATTCTGACAGAGAGGAAAATTCAATTAGTCTGACAGAACTTCACAAAGAAATTCTGATTACCACCTCTTTCCTTTTATATGTCTTCAAAATGATACGTTGTTAAAACTTCCATTGAGTTTAATGGTAGTAAAAGTTTACCCCCTCCCAAAAAGAATAATTCTTGGTCAGCCATTTTTCCACTTAAAATAAGAAGTCAAATGCTCCAGTGGCACTTGTCCAGTGCTCAGGTTGCAGTCAAATGCTCTACCCCTGAGCTATACCCCCTCCAGTGCTCAGGTTGAAGTGCCTTTGTAAGAACGTGCCTTTGTACATATCATTTCAGTTTTACGTTAAACACTTTTTCTAAATGACAGAAAAATGTAGTACTGTTCTATGACCCTAAACTAAAATACATTCTACTCAATCTCATTTCAGTTTTGTCTTCAAATATTACAGCTATTGCATCAACTTGGTGAAAATTAGCAGAATATATACTGTGCATTTCATGTATTCATCTAATTGATTCTGAACAAAAGATTTAGGAAATACAAAGTCAGCAGGTGTGTGTCAAAGAAGAAACCCAAAAAGTGGGAAATATAACAGAAAATACATGTCATATACAAAGAAAATCTACCCTAAGGCATGAACTATGAAGTGAACCATGGAGGTGATGTTGAAATGTCCACTTTTAATCAAGAGGACTATGAATTTTGGAGAGCTGGAAATACATGATTCAGTAAACAGAAATAAACAAAGTATAAGTCTTGCGTGAGCTAATACTAAAAATATGTTTCCAAGAATGAAGAAGAATACCAGAGGTGGGATAGTCTGCCTTCGTATACAGACAGTGGGAACTCAGAATGCAAGAATATAGGAAATGAAGAAGGGCACCAAAGGGGTCTACCTGTACACTACCCCCTGTCTCTCAGGTGTATCCTTTCATGAAAGGATACCTAACAGACTTGATGAGGTTAGCCGCTTGGTTATTTAACCCCTTCTTTTGTGATTTCTACTTCCTCAGGTGAGCCACCAACTTCATATTGGCTCCCCATGTAGACATCTCTTCAGGAAGGAGCATGGTGATCAATTGACATTGGCATCTGATCTATTTTGCAATGTAAATCAACGGTCCTCAATGTGGCTGAATATCAGAATTGCCTGGGAAGTTTTAACCATGGATGTCACTACCACTGCAGACCGATTAAATCAGAATTCTCTGGAATTGGGGTCAATTCTGTATATATTGACAATCTATATGTGAATCTCACAGTACTCAGGGTTAAGAACCAGGGCAATCATTAAGCTGGAAATTTGGCTTATACATCAGCCTCTTATCTCTTTGGTTGTTGTGTGTTGTCTTTTCATGATCAAATTCTGTGAATTGACAAAATTGAGATTTTGGATTTGTGAAGCTGAAGCCCAGTCTCGACACCTTGTGCTACTCAGGGTATTTTTCTGAATCAGCAGCATTGGCATTATCTGGGAGCTCTTCAAGAAATATAGAATCTCAGGGAAAACCCAGAACCTACTGAATCTGAACTTAGTTGATTCTTTTTTCCCATTTAAGTTTGAAGAGCGTTGTGCTTTAATGTTTCTCAAAGTACAATTCTTATATCTGCATCTCTAAATAATACTAAAAGTGTACATTTCTGAGCCCCACCCAGACTGAACACAATGAGCCCCTGACTCCACAGGTAGGCAGCTTTCCACTGTGACTACTTTGTCACCTCTCTCTTTCATCATCAATTAATATTTCAAATACTCTTGAGAGACGCAGATAGCCATGATTACGCCTTGTTTACAAAATATGAACTATTTTAAAATTAATCATCTAGTCCAAAAATACTAGAAGAGTGGCAATTCTTTCTTTGATAAATCTATGCTGTTATTCAGTCCCTTAGAAACCAGCATGGCAATAAAAGTAGTTACTAAAAAGGAATAGGAATAATATTTTTAAAAAATATTTTACATTTAAAAAATTTGTCATTGAGTTATGGTTATTCATGCAGCTGGCAGAGGCTCTATTTAGAAGAAAATAAACCATCCAGCATTCATGTGGAATTGGTCATTCTACCACAGCATTCTGAATAATGTATGAAGGATCCAGGGAAGATTAATTTGAATGAAAGAATATTCTGAATAACTTTCACTTTTAAACTCACATCAAAATCGAAAACAATATTACTGCTAAATCATTCATTCATTTTTGTTTTCATTCTGAAGGTTGCATGGCTGGGAGTCTCTCCCAGGAAGAGTGACTTATTTTAGAAATTACCCAGTGCACATTTGTTTTTCTTTCTTCTTTAATAGATACCAAGTCCCTAAATGGTTATGTTTTTGTAGAGCAAGGGAATAAAAGATCCTTCTATTATTTAAGGGAAAAGTTTAAGGTGGAAAATACCTGCTTATCAATAAGAGTCCACGATCCTGATCCATTAAGTACCTCAGAAAGGAAGAGCTACCACTTGGGAATGATTTGAAAACAAGCTTTGCAGATACGATTGCCTCCAAACACAACTGCTTGATAACAGAATAACTGTGTTTAGGATGCTATGCTATGACCGTTTTCCAGTAGAATTCCCACCTTAAATCATATATTTAATGCTTACTTGTTTTAATAAGTTATAAGATGCAGATATGAGGAGGAGTCATTGCCATTATTTGCTAGTAGTAGCAAAAGAACATTGATTCTTTCCCCTTCTACACCCTGGCAATCTCCTTTGTTTGAGTAGGAGGAAAGCATCTGACTGAATGTTTTGATCTGGAATTCAGGAAGCAAAGGCAATGCAGCTGATATTCTTCCTGAGTATTTCTGCTTCTGAATGTGTTATCTTGGCAGATTTTCAATGTATCTCCTCAGTAAAAGTTAACAAATGTGAGAAGGAGAAGTCATAAATAACAAAACATCCTACTTCTACTATCTGCAAGTAAAATAGTTCAGAGAACTGGATATCAGAATCACAACTGTTTCAAATGATTATTCTGTAAATATTACAAGACATCTTACATTAATATAAAGAGGTACCTGCTATTTAATAATCAGATATCTAAATCCAATAATCTGAGTTATTAAAACCCGAAGGGCATCTGTATATTTGTTCTTTCCTAATTCCACTAAAATGTTAAAATATAAATAAAAGTAAGAATAAATCCAGTATACTAATGATGAATGAGAAAGAATGCCTATCAAATCAAATATTGGAGAAATTCTGAAAAATAACATATATATGTTATGAGATTGGTGGAAAAGCCAAGCAAAATTTAAGAAATCACAATAGTTTAAAAACAGAACTGCCAAAAAGTGAGTGTTTTAAGAAGACCCTTGTTACAAACATAAGATGAAGCAGTAGGAACTGGGGGCAATCAGTGGACCCATTAATAAAAGGGCTGTACAAATCTGTTTAATTCCCCTGCTCTCAGAATTGCTGGCTTCAGAGTTCAAACCAGCTAAAAGTGAAAGAACAGCCAGCTCTCTGTTTTAACAACAGAACAATCTGCCTCCAGAGAGTCATACTCTGGGTGCTAGAAACTAAGTCAAAAATGGAGTCATGCTCCAGGCAACTTTTAGCTTTCTTCATAAATGGTGAAATTCAACTATGCAGAGCATTTCATACTAGAATCCATTTGACCAAATACTTTCCATCCAAAGCATGACAAGCAGGGATTCTCTAATCATAATACATGCACTATCCTAGGCCTCTAGAGATAAATGAGCCCAGTCTAGCAACTAGAAAAGGTCTACCTACATTCCATCCTTTATAATACCAATGACCAAACATATCCAATTAGAATTCTCAAAAAGTAATCGTGATCATCGTTTTTAAAGACTCAACAAGAAGACTGAATAAAATAATGGCTAAGGCTGGAAGGGAATAGAGAAAAAGAGCAAATGAAAAGATTAAGTTAGGGACAGAGAAAGGTGAAAGAAGAAATTGTCAGAACACAATGCAAAAGGAAAGGCAAAAATTTGAGAGAAAAGCTATGAGATATGGAGAATTGATTTAAGATGTCCAATAACCAGCAAAATGGCCATTCTAGAGAGAGACAACAGAGAAAATGGAGAAGAAATAATCAAAGAAAATATAAAGGCCAATATTAAAAAAAAAGAAAACACATAGACCAACAAAATTAAGAACTGAAAAAAGAAAAAAAAATCATTAAAACCATATAGAAAATGTTCTTTCCATAAGCAAAAAAAAAAAAAAATCTTATGTTACGCTTTTAAAAAAATGTTTACTTATTTATTTTTGAGAGAGGGAGCGAGCAAGAGTGAGCACAGCAGAGGACAGGCAGAGAGAGAGGGGGAGACACAGAATCTGAAACTGGCTTCAGGCTGTAAGCTGTCAGCACAGAGCCTCACATGGGGCTCGAGCTCATAAACTGTGAGATCATGACCTGAGCTGAAGTAGGCTACTTAACGATCTGCGCCAACCAGGCGCCCCTATGATTTTAACCTAAAACATGAAATTTTAGAAAAAAACAGCAGTATCTCTAAGATATGAGGAATGAGGAATGCAAACTTCAAATCTTATGACCAGTATTTTGAATTCATTTTTATATTCATAATGTATTTAAAACCTCAAAATATTATGATTCATGGGCATTTAATAGTTTTTCTTGCTGATATCTGTCAAAATAACAAAAATACAAGAGATAAAAGACAGGTAACCTAAGATATAAGGAAAACATTTATTTAATTCCAAATAATTATTTATATTGTACCTGTGAAATATACTGTTTTTATTACCTAAGGATTCGTAATGCAAATACATAGTATAATATACTGCAACTAAAATTATGAACAATTGCTACAAAATGTGAAAGTAAATAGAGAGGAAAAATAAATACCTAAAAAATTTAGTAAATCTTTGCTCATTCACAGGAGAGGTTACGATTAGATGTGTTCACTGATAACAAAATATATGTTTAAATATGTCTATTAAAAATTTAAGGGAAGCCCATGTCAGGCTCTGCAATGAGAGTGGAGCCTGCTTAAGATTCTCTCTCTCTTTCCCTCTGCCCCTCTCCTCCATTTGCATTCTCTCTTTCTCTCAAATTCTATTTTTTAATTTAAAAACTTAAGTGTATTTTTTACTACTAGGGAAATAAACTAGAATAAGTTGGCAGAAATAATACCAAAAGATATCTGTAATTTTAAATACTAATTCTCAGATTAGGCAAAGTGTGTGTATATCCAAACCCAACAGCCTACAAAATAACACAAATTTGAAAATAAGGTAATATAACATATTAGGAAAACATTAATCAAAAACAAGCAGAGTTTATAATATTGATGTGAAAATTAGGATTGAAAAAAATTAAAGTGGTCTAAGATAAAATAAATAACAGAAACCTTTTGGATCAAACAATATAGCTTTAAAATATAGAAGGAAAAACTTGTTAGTGTAGAAGAAACTTGACAAAACAACAATCACAATGAATTTCACACTACTATCTCAGGTATCAGAAAATAAAAGCAAAACCTATTCAGGATGTAAGGATTTAAATAAGAAAATGAACAATGTTGATACATATATGTATATACATATGCATGTAACATATATGTGCATACAAATTATATACAATGTATAATGTATGTATAATATATATTATAGTATATGTGTATGTTTATATATTATATATGTAAATATATAAAACGTACATGGCATATTCAAAGGGCAGAATAAAAAGGCAAAATAAGGCAATTGTTTTTCATGACTGCTTCTGAAAATTCACTCTTGAGGGCAAGTCTTTTTTTGTCCTTGGATAAAATCTCAGGCAAATCCCATCTCTCATTTGTTCTATTTTAGATAATACAAAGTCCTTCTGTATGCTCTAGATGGAAACATTTCAAGGAGAAAGATGGGCATAGTTACTTCTACTCTGTTGCCCCATTTGAAGCTACTCTCTCTGTACCCACACCAGTTCACTGGAATGCCAATACTCTGAAGCTGGAAAGGTTGTAGAGATTAATAAGGAGCAGAGAATAGCTCCTTAAATGAAAAGAGTTGTAAGCTGGATTCAGTTCTCTCTTAGCTTGGTATATGTTATATGCTGACTTGTACTTTTCAGTGTACTTTGTGGGTTCCATGAAGGATATTCATTGGTTGGAATCTCTTGCTGAAATTTTTGATGTAGTTTCCAGGGGGCTGATGATGATGACACCCCCAACCCCATCACCACCATTGCACATTTTGGTTCTCAACAGTCTGAGCCCATGAGAAAATCTCTTTTGGAATTTTACCAAAACTCCAGGTTGTACTCTTAGGAATAATACTAATAAGAGAATTCCACACAACTCTCTGTGCATATATCCACAGGAAACATGTATTTTTATGTCTTTGAGAAAGCGATTATTCTCAAAAATCACAGCCTTCTACTGGGCTTCTGTAAGAAACTTCCATTTCTTGTCCTTTGGTTCTTTCAGGCATCTGAATGATCTCTTTGAAACTTCCCTCAATCTATTTGAGGTTAAGGTTAGAGAAAAAGCTCTTCCCTTCCCCTGTCATGTTGAATGTGGGGATATGCCATAGCATTTCAACAACTTTTTACAAAGACATTTTCTCTCCAATCTCCTTTCATCTTCTCTATCCTCTTTTACAATTGACCAGTTAGCCAAAAGTTGAAAACCTCCTATGCAAGGCATATGCAAACAGTCTCATAACTTATTTTAGAACATGGGAGAAATTGTCACCTATTGTTTTCTACTTTGTCACTTTGGCTTCACTAGAAACTACTACTAACACCCCATTAAACATCCTGTTTCACAGTGAACTGGATTAGGGACAACAGGTCTACTCTTCCAGACTATAATTTTCCAACGTCTATTAAGAATCAGACATCAGCAATAAAGATATGAATTTCTCTAGCTCAGGTCATGGAAATCATTTCCCATTGAGAGTGAAGGCAGTCTGGGACTCAATGGTGGCATCAGTACTCTTGGAGAAGAAATGGCTAAGCATTTGGGGATTTCGCTGTGGCTGAGGAATGTGTGACACTAGGAAAATCTCCATTACCTCCATCATTTCAAGTGATAAAGAAGAAAGGCAAAAGCTAGTTGAACAGATGGACTAGACCTACTTCCAAGCCTTAAAATGTTACTTGGGTAGTGAGTTCATAAGTAATGTGTGGTTCTCTAGGTTCAAGGTCAGAAGATAAAATTGGCCTTACTCTGTGAGTATCTCCCTGCTTTTGAGAACATCATATATATGAATGGGGACATAAATTTTAAAACTAATCTAGACAGTGATTTCCACCCCCTATGATTGCAGAAGTTATCAGATCCAAAAATGGAAAATTTGTGCCTTCTGCTTCTGGCAGAATGTCCTACCCACACAGGCAGCTTAACTTAAGGACAATTCATACAGGACTCATTGGAATTAGTGTTCATAGACTTTCGTGCTTAAGTAGGGAATATACTTGCAATTGCTGAAACACCTCACCTTTTAGGTCCAATTTATCCCACTCAAAATCAGAAGGCATGAATGAATGCTCACTTATCACTATAGGAGTTAGTGACTTCAGGGAAGGTTTCCAGAACCCCTTGATGTGGAAAATGCTCCACCTAGTGGGAGTTCAGATATCCAGAACCTTCTATCCCTCAAGAGAGACCCTCAATAAAAGATTAAATGAAAGTCTACTAAATATCCTGGGGATACATTCCCCAAGAGAAAAGAACATATACAATGTTTCTCCATAATGCCACCAGGACCATGCCATTGTTTCCCTCCATTTTTAATATTAGGGAACACATCTCAGCTGCCTTTTATTTCTTTATTGCCTTTTATTTCTTTATAGTATGAATGATGAAGACTATATATCCAGAAACCAGTGTGCTGCTAACCTCAGGGACAGATTTCAAGAACAATACTTCCAAATATCAATGTAGTAGTTAGCCTACAGTACTGAAGCAGAGAGTATGTTCCTGAATTGGAGACTGCAAGGTCAAAGCAAAATGGATGATTAGAAGCCCCACCGTATCTCTCATATTAGGGTGTTAGAGATTTTACCTGTATGCAAACAGAAAGATGCGAGTGGGTTACATTCATTAACCAAATATTTATTGAGTAAATGCAGTGTTCTAGGACCTGGGGATATAGCAATGTAGTTTGTATTCCAGTGAAAGGAGACAGACAATACACAAATACATTAAATAAATAACAAATAAATATATAGGTAACATATAAACATAGTGTTCTATGTGATGATTAAGAGCAATGAATACAATTAAATCAGCATAAAGGGATAGGTAGGTGTTAGCAAAGGTTAGACAGGTTGGCAAAGGAAGGACTCCTAAATAACACATTAGTAGAGACCTAGAAGTAATGAGAGCATGTCCTATAACATGTCTGGGGAAGAGTGTAGCGGGGAGGGAGTGGTACAGTAAAACACCTAGGGCGAGACTATACTTTGCAGGTTGAAGGAAGGGCAAGGGAGCCAGTGTGAGTAGAGCAGTTAGCAAAAGGAGAAACGGAGTAGGAGAAGTCAGAGGAGATGTCAGGGGCCAGATGGTGTAAGTCATTACAGGCCTTGTTAGGCACTTTGAATTTTATTTTGAGTGAGATGAAGGTTTTGAGCAGAGAAGTGACATTATATAAGTCATTTTCAAAAGGATTCTTCTGACCACGTAGAGTACACAGGGTCAAATGTTGGACAGGGAGATTAGTTAAGTGTTACCGTAGGAGTCAAGATGAGACGTAACAGTGGCTTGGATTAAGGGAGCCTGTGTGTGAGACTATGTGTGTGTGAGGAAGAGATAGAGAAAGACAGAGACCAAAATGGAAAGACAGAGCAATTCATACCCATCCAACAAAGGTGACCTATTCTTTTCCAAATAATTATGAGACATTTATAAAAATAAATCATTTAGTAAGGTATCAACTCAAACTCAATCAATTCCAAAAAGTAAAATGCAAACAGGCAACATTCTTCAATCACAATGAAATTACACTAAATATTAACTGTGGCAGACTAGACAACAAATCTAACCCACCAGAAATATTTTAAAGTCTCAGTATAACTTTTAGTTTATTATCTAACAGTCTTTATTAAACTAGAATCCATGGGACACCTGAGTGGCTCAGTCAGTTTAGTGTCCAACTTCAGCTCAGGTCATGATCTCATGATCTCATGGTTCATGAGTTTGAGCCCTGGGTCGAGCTCTGTGCTGACAAATCAGAGCCTGGAGCCTGCTTCAGATTCTGTATCTCCCTCTCTCTCAGCCCCTCCCCCACTCACACTCTGTCTCTCTTTCTCAAAAATAAACATTAAAAAAAAATTTTTTATAAAAAATAAACTAGAATCCATGTGGCCAGCCCCCTTTTTTGCCCAGGTATAGAATAAGAATGTAAAACTAGGAGGCTTACATTTCTCGGATATATGTTTTATAATTTTTCTCCCGAGTCCAGGGCTTATGATTTCTCCCCATACCCTGTCTTTCAGTATTTAAAAAATTATACATCTCTCTCTCTCTCTCTCTCTCTCTCTCTCTTTTGGAAACTGTATGTTTTTAAAGTGCCTATCTCTCAGTAAAGTCTTTCCTACATTCTTTCCTATTTTACATGTTACTAGAATTCAGAGTTTTCTTGTGCATACCAAGGCTAGAGCTTAACTAAAGGTCCTGCCACAGTGATTAGAGAAAGGGGGCTGCTCTCCCATGTGAATCTGCTAATGTTTTTTAAAGGACAAATTATCAATGGAGGCTGTTCCACAAGGATTTCCGACAGAGTTTTTCTACCATGTGTTCTTTGGTGTGAATAAAACTGAGCTCTTTAGCTGACATCTTCTCCACATTCATTATATTTATATAGTTTATCACCCTGTGTTAATTCTCTGGTGTCTGTGTACATGCACACTCTGAAAGAAGATTCTTCCACATTCATTTACATGGTGTCTCTCCAGTATAACATTTCTGATGCTAAGGATACAGTATAAATTGAAGGCTTTCCTATAGAGACTTTATGGTTTCCCTCCATGAGTATGAATTCACTTACGTTGCTTGAAGAATGAATGGCCACTGAGGCTCTCTCACATTGATTACAGACATAGGTTTTTTTCTCCCATGTGAGTTCTTTTTCCGGAAGAAGGAATCTTACTGGGGGAGACCATGTATTTCATGCTGCAGAAGCAATTTAGTGAAGTTAACACTGGAAATCTATTACTCATAGAGCATCACTTGCAGAACATGTGAGGATTCATACTTCATAAAAGACTCTCGGTGTCACAAATGAAGGGATATCTTTAATGATCACTCATTTCTTAGCCAACATTAACAATCTCACATTGAGGATATATCAGTCCTAAAGTAAAAGGGTAAAAAGCACAGTTAGAGTTCACATCAGAATATTCATACTGGGAAGATAATAAATGGCTCTTCAGAGTCCAAGGGGGATGATGGTAGAGTCAGAGGATCCTGAACTCACCTCATCCCATTGACACACTATTGCAACTGACTCTGAAAACTGGCAGAATAGATCTTCCACAACCAGACATAGAGGAAAGGCCACATCAAAAGGGGGGGAAGGGCAAAGATGTGGTCGGGAACCAAACCACGGGGTAACTAATCACAAATGGAAGGGCCATTGTAAGCACAGAGGAGAAAGATCAGACTCCACACAATGCTCCTCAGCCCTAGGAACCTGCACTGGGAAGACAAGTCCCTATAATGTCTGAAACTAAATCCCCACTCTTAAAGAGACAGCATGCTAAATAAGTTGGCTGAAGACACAGCACAGAAGCAGCCATCTGAAAAGCACCTGGGAAATACTATAAGGAGATCTATTGATTAATCTTACTTTTTAGGCTGGAGGGGCGGGGATCTGCAAGAAACTTCTCTGGGAACAAAAATGCTGGTGGGTGCCATTTTTCTTGCCCTCCCTCATCCTAGATAGCCAGATGCTGTGGGAGCTAGTTCTGACATGCTGTATCTACCATGTTAGTATGTCCTTCCCCAGCATTCTCCTGTAAATCTGCCCCTTTCAAACCACCTGCCAGGACAGGCACCCTTCTGAAGTTGCTCTTTCCCAAGCACACCTGGCAGGCAGCCCCTGAACAGGGAGGGAGATAACCTCACACACCAGTGTTCGGGCATTTCCTGCAGCCAGGCCTCTTAGCTGGATGTGCAGTGAGCAAGTGCTGCCCTTTGGTATGCGTGTAGCTGTCACAGACACTAACCGCAGACAGAAAGGCTGGGTGTTGGCCTCAACCACAAGCAAGCCTATGGTGGCTACAGCCATGCCTCTCAACAGCATGGGAACAAACCCTTCCCAGTGTACCAAAGCAGGCGGTGGGTTATTATAGCCAGCTGGTCTAAAGGCCAACCCCACCCACCAGTGTGCGCACAGCAATCATGGTTCAGCCACAACAGTAGGGCATATGCAGCCCACACAGGGAACACTTCTGGAGTGCCTGGTTCTGGTGATCAGTGACATTACATTACTGGGCACAACAGAATCTCTTCTACATAAGGCCAGTACTTTCAAGACCAGGAGAAATAGCTGATCTATCTAATACATAGAAACAAACACAGAGAGCTAGACAAAATGAGGAAACAGAGAAATATGTCCCAAATAAAAGAATATGACAAAAAAAATGAAACAGAGAAAAACAATATACCTGATACACAGTACCAAGTAATGGTCTCTCAGATACTCATCGTACTTAAGAAAAGAGTGAATTAGGGGTGCCTGGTTGGCTCAGTCAGTTAAGCGTCCGACTTCAACTCAGGTCATGATCTCATGGCTCGTGAGTTCGAGCCCTGTGTTGGGCTCTATGCTGACTGCTCAGAGCCTGGAGCCTGCTTCAGATTCTGTGTCTCCCCCTCTCCTGCTCACGCTCTGCCTCTTTTTCTCAAAATAAATAAATGTTAAATTAAAAAGAAAAAGAATGAATTAATTCGGTGGCAACTTCAACAAAAAGACAGAAAATATAAAAAATAACCAGTTGGGGGCACCTGGGTGGCTCAGTCAGTTAAGCATCCAACTTTGGCTCAGGTCATTATCTCATGGCTCTTGAGCTCGAGCCCCTCATCGGGATCTCTGCTGTCAGCACAGAGACCGCTTGGGATCCTCTGTCTTCCTCTCTCTCTTCCCCTCCCCCGCTCATGCAGCTGTCTCTTCCTCTCTCTCTCAAAAACAAATAAACATTAAAAAAATAACCAGTTGGAACTGAAGAATACAATATATGAAATGAAAAATACACTAGAGGGAATCAGTAGCAGATTAAAGGATGCAGAAAAACAGATCAGTGATCTGGAATACAGGGTAGTAGAAAACACCCAAGTTGCACAGCAAAAAGAAAAAAGAATAGCTTAAAAGACCTCTGCAATATCAAGCATAATAACGCTCAGATTATAGGTATCCCAGAAAAAGATACAAAGAAGGAAGCAAAACTTATTTAAAGAAATAATGGCTGAAAACTTCTCTAATCTGGGAAAGGAAAGAGACATCAAGGTCCAGAAACACAGACAGCCCCAAGCAAAATGAACCCAAGGAGGTCTACAGCAATAATAATTAAAATTGCAATAATTAATAATAAAGAGATAACCTTAAAAGCATCAAGAGAAAATAGTCATATACAAAGGAAACACCACAAAGCTATCAGCTGATTTTTTAGCAGAAACTTCACAGGCCAGAAGGCAGTGGCACTATTTATTCAAAGTATTAAAAGGGAAAAGGACCTTACAACCAAGAATACTCCACTCACAAGGTTATCATTCAGAATTGAAGGAGAGCTAAAGAGCTTCCCAAACAAAAGTGAAGTTCATCACCACTAAACCAGCTTTACCAGAAATGTTAATGATACTTCTTTAAGTAGGAAGAAAAAGCCATAACTAGAAGAAAATTATGAAAGGAAAAAAGTTTTACTGCTAAAAGCAAACTTGTACTAAAGATAGATTAATCACTTATAAAGGTAATATGGAAGTTAAACACTAAAGTAGTAAAATCAATTGTATCCACAAAAATTAGTAAAGGGATACATAAAAAGATGTAAAAATATGACTTCAAATACATAAAACATGGAATGGTACTAAAAACTTAGTGCTTTTAGAATGTGTTTGAACTTAAGTGACCATTAACTTATTATAGACTGCTATACACATAGGTTATTATATATGAAACCAATGGTAACCACAAACAAAAAAATAATAGATACACAAAAAATAAGAGAAATCCAAGCACAACATTAATGAAGGCCATCAAACCACAGGTAAAAGAGCAAGAAGAAAGGGACACAGAAGAACAAAAATAACCTGAAAACAATTAACAAAATGGCAATAAGTACATACTTATCAATAATTACTTCAAATGCAAATGGATTACATGCTACAAAAAAAGATATAGGGTGACTGAATGGATAAGAGAGAGAGAGAGAGAGAGACACTTATATATATGCTCCCTAAAAGAGACTCACTTCAGACCTAAAGATACATACAGACTGAAAGTGAAGGGATGGAAAAAGATGTTCCATGCAAATGAAAGAAAAAAAAAAAAAAAAGCAAGATAAGGAAAAAAAAAAAAAAAAAGCCAGGGTAGAAATACTTATATGAGACAAAATGGACTTTATTTTATTTTTTCAGATTATTTTTTTAATTTTTAAAATTTTATTTTAGAAAGAGAGAGCACATAAGTGGGGGAGAGCACAGAAAAGCAGAGAGAGTGACAGAAAGAGAGGGAGTGAGAGAAAGAGAGAGACAGAAAGAGAGAATCTTAAGCAGGCTCCATGCTCAGTGCAGAGTCTGACATGAGACTCAATCTCAGGAACCTGGGATCATGACTTAAGTCAAAATCAAGAGTCACACACTCAACTGACTAAGCCACCAGGTGCCCCCCAAATAGATTTTAAGACAAATACTGGAGCAAGAGACAAAGAATGGCATTACATATGACAAAGGGATCAATCCAACAAGAGGATATAACAATTGTACCAATCTACACAACCAACATAGAAGCACTAAATACATAAAGTAAATGTAAACAAATATAAAGGAGAAATTAACAGTAATACAAAAGTAGTTGGGCACTTAAACACCTCACTTACATCAATGACTAGGTTTTCCACACAGAAAATCAACAAGGTAACAATGGCTTTGGATGACACATTAGATCATATGGACTTAACAGATATATACAGAATATTCCATCTCCAAACAACAGAATATACATTCTTTTCAATTGCACATGGAACAATCTCCAGGATAGGTCACATGTTAGGCCAGAAAACAAGTCTCAATAAATTTAAGGAGATTGAAATCATATCAAACATATTTTTAGATCACAACTGTACAAAACGAGAAATCAATTACAAGAAAAAAATTGGAAGAAACACAGACATGTGGAGGCTAATCAACCAAAAGTTAACAAAGAAATTAAAGAGGAAATCAAAACAAAATGGAGACAAATGAAAATGGAAACACAACAGCCTAAAATTTTGGGATGCAGCAAAAGCAGTTCTAAGATGAAAATTTTTAAAAATACAAGCCTACCTCAAGAAACAAGAAAAATCTCAAATACATACTTTAAATTTATACCTAAAACTAACTAGAAAAACAAGGGCAAACAAAACTCAGAGTTAGTAGAAGAAAAAAAATAAAGATTAGAGTAAAAATATATAAAAGAGACTAAAAAAAACAGAAAAAAATAATGAAGCCATGAGCTGATTATTTGAAAAGATAAACAAAATGAAAAAAAATCTCTAGCTAAACTCATTTAAAAAATAAAAGAGAGAAAGAAAGAAGACTCAAAGTCAGGAATAAAGGAGTAGAAATGACAACTGACATCACAGATATACAAACAACTTTAAGAGGATATTACAAAAAATTATATACTAACAAATTGGACAACTTAGAAAAAACTGATAAATTCCTAGAACACACAATCTTCCAAAACTGAATCAGAAAGAAACAGAAAATCTGATTAGACAAATTACTAGTAATGGAATTGAATCAGTAATCAAAAATCTCCCAACAAACAAAAGTCCAAGACCAGACAGCTTCACAGTAAATTCTACCAAACATTTAAAAAAGAGTTAAAACTTATTCTTTTTAAACTAACTATTGCAAAAAAAAAAAGAAGAAGAAGAGGAAGGAAAATTTGTAAATCCATTCTATGAGGCCAGCATTACCTTGATATCAAAAGCAGACAAAGGCACTACAAAAAAGAAAACTATAAGCCAATGACCCTGATAAACAGATACAAAAATCTGCACCAAAACATTAGCAAACCAAATTCAATAGTACATTAAAAGGATCACTCACCACAATCAAGTGGGATTTATTCCAGGGATATAAGGATGGTTCAATGTTCACAAATCAATGTAAGAACATCACGTTAACAAGAGGGATGATGAAAAACATATGATCATCTCAATGGATGCGGAAAAAGCATTTGACAAGATACATCTGTTTATGATAAAAACTCTTAACAAAGTGAGGTTAGAGGGAACATACTTCAGTATAATAAAGGTCATATATGTTAAACCCATAGCTTACAGCATACTCAGTGGTGAAAAACTAAGAGGTTTTTCCCTAAGATCATGAACAAGACAAGGGTATCCATTCTCACTACTTATATTCAACATAGTACTGAAAGTGTTAGCTACAGCAATCAAACAAGAAATAAAAGGCATCTAAATTGGTAAGGAAGAAGTAAAGTTTTCACTATTTGCAGATGATGTGATACTATATATATAGAAAGCCCTAAAGTCTCCACCAGAATTATTAGAACTAATAAATGAATTTGGTAAAGTTGTATGATACAAAATCTGTTGTTTTTGGGGTACCTAGGTGGGTCAGTCGGTTGGGCGTCTGACTTCGGCTCAGGTCATGATCTCACGGTTCATGAGTTCGGGCCCTGCATCGGGCTCTGTGCTGACAGCTCAAAGCCTGGAGCCTGCTTGGGATTCTGTGTCTCCCTCTCTCTGTGCCCCTCCCCCACACACGCTCTGTCTCTCTCTGCCTCTCAAAAATAAAGAAAACTAATAAAAAAGTTTTTTTAAATAAAAAAAATTAAAAAACCAAAATCTGTTGTTTTTGAGCAGCAGAAAGAGAAATTAAGAAAAAAATTCAATTTACAATTATACCAACAAAAAATTAAAATATTTAGAAATAAATTTAACCAAGAAGATGAAAGACCTATACTCTAAAAACTGTAAGATACTCATGGGAGAAACTGAAGATGACACAAATAAATGGAAAGATATACTGTGCTCACAGATCCGAATAAATAAAATTCTTAAAATGTCCATACTAACCAAAAGGAATCTCTACAGAAATACCAATTTCATTTTTCACAGAATTAGAACAAAAAATCTTAAAATTTGTACAGAACCACAAAAGACCCTGAAGAGCCAGAGCAATCTTCACAAAAGAAAACATAGCTGGAGGTATCACAATCCCAGATTTCAAACTATACTACAGAGCTATAATAATCAAAACAGTATGGTACTGGCACAAAAACAGACACATAATCAACAGAACAGGATGGAAAGCCCAGAAATAAACCCATGCTTATATGGTCAACTAATCTATGACAAAGGAGGCAAGAATTACAATGAGAAAAAGACAGTTTCTTCAACAAATGGTGCTGGAAAAACTGGACATCTATATGTGAAAGAATGAAACTGGACTGCTTGCTTTCTTACACCAGAGGCAAGAATAAACTCCAAATGGATTAAACACCTAAATGTGAGATGCGAACTCCTAAAAGAAAACCTAGGCGGTAATCCCTTGGATATGAGCCTGAGCAACATATTTATGGACATGGCTCCTCAAGGCAAGGGAAACAAAGGAAAAATAAACTACTGGAACTAACCCAAACAAAAACTCATACTTCTGCCAAATGACTTATTATTGGAAAAAAAATGTAGGATAAAGATAGGTATTCTTGGAAATATTGAGTCCAGAATTTAGTAAAGTGGTAAACAACTAAATAAATCCTCTTCAGTATATTTGTACTTGTGATGAATATTAAGCAAAGTTTTTGAAAAAAAACTTTTTAAAAAGTATATATGTCTTAACATTGCTTTTATTTTGTTAAACTTTGCTTTCTAATTAAGCATGAAGGAGAAATGTGTTGACTATCCACCACAAAAGAAAAGATCAGTTTAATATGGTTTTATTGAAATCATCTAGGATTACAGACTCAGACATTATGTACTTTTGATTTCAAAAATCAGTCACGACATTTTCATTCTACTTGGTAAGGTAGATTTGTAATTTTAAGAGTTAATCCTTTTTCATTGCCAGTTCTATACCACAACATTTCCAGTTTGAGATTCTTTATTTTCACAGATTTTGTTGTTTGTTTGCATTTCAGGAAAGGTACAGGGATGGTACATTTTCTAATCTCATGGACAAATAAATTAGCTAAATTTAGAGTTTTTAAACCATAGTGTTTTCCCTCCAACACTATAGGATGGAGAAATAACTATTTCCTCAACAAATAAGTTATAAGGAAAAAAGAATGGTTGAGGACATTTATAACTTAAATTACACTTTAGAGACTAAACCAAAAATTTGTGAATGTATTTGGGATCTTGATTTGAACAGACCAAAAGTAAATATATAAAATTGGGGAAGATTTATACACTGATTGGCTATTAAATGATATTATAAAGGTATTTTTTTAGATATGGTAATGATTTGTTATTATTCAGTTCTTTTAAAAGGAATGCTTATAATTTAGAGATATGTAATGATGTATTCATGATCAAAGTGATACAATGTCTTAGAATTGCTTCCAAGATTGGGGTATGGGGGAATGGGTGGAGATATAGAAGAAACCAGGTTGGCATGAGTTGATAAATGTGGAGCTGGGGGGGGGAGAGTACATAAGGTTTATTATACAAGTTTCCCCATGTTTGTATATATTAGAAAATTTCCATAATGGAACAAGAAGGAAAAAGCCTAGTTATTGTTTACTCTTTTCTACAACTGTAGAAGACAGATCTGAGTATACTGTTGCCCCGGCAAGAAAAGTGTTATTTATTCACTATTTCTTGCCGGAATGCTTGTTGGATTCCTTTTGCTTAAATTTCAATAGTATTACCATGTCTTATTCTTTTAAAATGAATTCTATAAATTTTGTTAACTATTAAATTACATCCTTAGCTATGGAATATCTTCTACTATGTGTTTTAGTATCATTTAAAAATTTTTTAATTTATTTATTTTGAGAGAGAGAGAGAGAAGGGAATGTGGGAGAGGGGCAGAGAGAGAGAGAGAGAGAGAGAGAGGAGAGAGAGAGAGAGGAGAAAGAATCCCAAGCAGGCTCTCCTCTGTCAGCACCAAGCCCAACTCAGGGCTCTATCCCATGAACTGTTGAGATCATGACCTAAGGTGAAATCAAGAGTTGGATGCTTAACCAATTGAGCCACCCAAGTGCCCCAGTATCATTTTTAGTATGTTCTGATTTCTTCAGCAATTCTATGCTGCTTTCCACACCACTCATCTTTTTTCTGTTCAGTTAAATGTTTGTTGTTTTTATTATCATCATCCACATTCTGAGATCTATAGCACTCATTCAGCTGCCTGTTGTATAGTTCCTGTTCCTAATTGGTTTTTAAAACATTTTAAAATTCTTCTATAACTTCATAACCTAATCCCTTATGTTACTGATCTCTCTTCAAACACCTGCTTGCCTCTCTCTTCTTTCACCTTTTATCTCTTGGCTTGTATAGTCTATGTTTTCTTCCTTTGTCAAAAGGACAAAGCAAATAGAATCTGAAATTTCTTACTGTATATATAAAATCTTTTTCAGGAATATGTTTCTGGATGCTGATAGCATCTTTATTCATAATTGCACAAACCTGGAAGCAACCAAGAGTGCCTTTCCATAGGTGAATAGATAAATAAACTGTGGTACAACCAGACAATAAAGTATTATCCAGCTCTAAAACTAAATGAGCTATCAAGCCACAAAAATACATGGAGGAAATTTAAATGTATATTAGTAATTGAAAGAAGCCAATCTGAAAAGACTACAAACTATATGGTTCCAACTTTATGACATTCCGGAAAAGGCAAAACTATGGAGACAGTAAAAGATCATTTGTTGCCGGGAGATGCAGGGGCGTGGGGAGAAATGAATAGGCAGAGCACAGAGGATTTTTAAGGCAGTGGAAATACTCTGTGATACCATAATGATGGATGCATGTTATTCGTTATACATTTCTCCAAACCCACAGAATGTACAACACTAAGAGTAAATTGTAATGTAAACTATGGTCTTCGGGTGATAATGGTGTGTCACTGTAGGTTCATTGAATGTCACGAATGTATCAAACTGGTGGGGAGTGTTATTAATGGGGGGAGACTATGTATGTGTGGAAGCAGGTGGTATATGGGAAATTTCTATACTTTCTGCTCAATTTTGCTGCCCTAAAAAATAAAGTCTATTTCTTAAAAATTTTTCCCCTCTGCATCTTGAATGCTTTGTGTTCAATTTTATTATAAAATCTTTTCATAGGCCTCTCTTTGAATTTCTTTATTTTTCAAAGATGGCAAGGCCACCTATGTCTATTATTTCCCGTGAAAACAGGGCAAGAGGATTCTTCTTAGGCCTCCTCATTTTCCACTTGCATGCTGTCAGAGGAATTCTTTCAAAGCTCGAACTGGAGGACATGCTGCTAATGGGCTGACAGTGTGTAAGAGGACTCGGGCCACTAAGGCTGTGAATGATCTCAGCAGGCTAACTCCATCTCTGCATGCTTTCTCCTCGGTTTTTATTTTTTATTTTAAAAAATTAAGTTTATTTATTTTGAAAGAGGTCACAAGCAGGGGAGGGGCAAGAGAGAGAGAATGAGAGAGGGAATCCCAAACAGGCTCCATGCTGAAGGGCCTGACAGAACTCGAACCCACAAACTGTGCAATTGTGACCTGAGCCAAAACCAAGAGTCTGATGCTTAATGGACTGAGCCACCCCGGCACCACTCTCCTGTTTTTAAAGAAGCCTCTGGGTCAGTAGCTAAATTTGGTGAGACCCAGCCTTCTTTCAGGTGCACCAATAGTCTTATTTCTTTGGACCAGTCTTACTAACTTTCCAGCCAACAAAGCCTCCCACTCAGTCTCAGGCTACCACTATTTCAGATCAACAGCTCCTAAAGCCCTAATAAAGTTTTATCTTAGAAGTGACTGGAATGTTCCCCCAACTCACTGCAGTCATTGTTACTGCAGCCTTTCTGTTCCTTTCACCTTTCTGAGTTTCCAGCTTCAGTGCCATTATGACATATGACCTATGGGATCCACGTAATTCAATAGAGCCCTACATAGGGTTTGCCTGGTCAGTTCCTCAGTTTATTTCTCCAAATCCAGTAAGGGTTATGTTCTCCAGGATATCAACTGCAAAAATTCCTATAAGAAAAATCCTTCTCTTTGGAGCCAGTGATTTACAAATAGATTCTTCTTTATTCATGCCCCACTCACGCTGATTGTAGCAAAATGTATTTTAAGTTAGTGGCAGGTTTATGGGTTTCCTTAAACCTTAGTTTCCAGCATTGTTCCAGATTTCCCCCTATTTTTATATCTTCTAGATATTTTTCATAGAATGGAAGGGGATACTACACCTGCCAAAAATTCTCAAGCTATCACCTTTTCCAGAAAGAATGGCCACATTTTAGATAATAATTTTAGGTGCTCTGAAAAAGCAGTGTTTTTTTTACCCATCTTTTCTTAACAGGTGTGCTTGAAACTGCTTTTGACTGATTTGAATGCAAACACCTCTATCACCACAAACAGTAAGTTGCCACTGATGTGCTTTTATTATCTCAAAGTAAGAGAAGTCTCAATAGACAATTAAACATCATATGCAATTATTGTCAGGACAAAGAATTAAGGACTAGTATTCTAAAAGCAAAAAAAAAAAAATCTCTATTTGAGGGAGATGTCCTATAACACTTAATCGTCTAGTAAACATCATATCTTATAGAAGGTTAACCCACATAGCTATTCAGGGATGCATTTTTGCAACTTAATCAGTCTTGCTGAATTCATAAGGAATTTATATTATTTGAAAATTAAAAGTCTCATGGGTCTGTTAACGAAAAGTTTCTATGTTAGGTGACTGGTAATACTCCTTTGAAATTTTGCCAGGTCAAAGTTATTAGAGCAATGTTCCACGGAAAAGAATTTGAGGGCCTTTATTTTTCTATTTGTGTTGTTTTCTGAGGAAAATGTTTACCCTGTGTACTCCCTCACCTTCTTCTTTGTGAAGGTGGGATGATTATCTCTTCAAGTACAATTCTTTTTTTCATTTTCCTTTTAGATCATTAATTATACCATCCACTCAATTGGCTATCAAAGCACATGGGTTTTCCCTAAGTAGTAGTGTAAAGAACATGACAGTTTCATGCCAAAGAATTCTCTGTTGTCCAAATATTATCAACACTGCTGCCGTAAGAAATAACTTGGAAGGTTGCCTAAAGGATAAGCAGTTCATTAATTCCTCCTAATATCCTAAATTTACCCTTGCATTAGTTAGACCATCAAAAAGCTGCACACTTATACTACATTCTTTCAGATCTTCATTGAAGTGCTTCTTCTGAATTACAGTTTGGGGATATGCCATCACTTTGCTCCCAGGAAAACAGTATTAACAACAACAGTGATAATGTTGATGCTGATATTATTTTCCCTGTGACTGGTACTCCCACAGTCTTCCCCTAGCACCTCTAGGTCTTTATCTAGTTGGCATCAACTCAATCTTTCCATTTGCTGATCAAAAACTTTGGGGCCATCACTGCCTCCTCTTTTCCTTTGATATCCCACATGTAATCCTTCATCACATTTTGTTGCCTCTAATCTCAAAAAAAAAAAAATCCAGATGATGACCAGTTTTCACCTCCTCCACTGCTACCATCATGATGCAAGCTATGATTACTGCTCACCTGAATAAACCCAGAAGCCTCCTGACAGAGGAATCAGGTGGCCTCATTAAAATGCAAGTGAGATCACATCACTCTTCTGCTCTAATTCTAGTAGCCCCCTCACATGCAGAAAGCAAGAAGGTATTTACAAGGTCTTACTGGGTCTGGCCCCTCATCAGCTCCCTGGCCTCATCTTCTGTCACTCTCTTCCTCTTTCCTTTGCTTCAGCCAAACTAGTCCCCTTGTTATTCCTTAAACACTTATGAACAGCTATTCTGCTCCCTCTGTCTGGCATGCCTTCCTTCACATAAACTCATGCCTTCTCGCTAACCCATTAGGAGAGGCCTCTACCAGCAACCTTATTTAAAACTGAAATCATCCACACTTACCTTTGACACTATTTGCCCTCATTCCTGTTTTTTCCCTGTATTTATGGTCTCCTACCATGCTATGCATTTTACTTAAGTATTTTGATTGTTGTCTGCCTCCTCCTAGTTTAATTCAAACTCTTAGCAGGCAGGGATTTTGATCTGTTTTCTTCATTGCTGCATCCCCAGTGTCTAGAATGGTGCCTTGCATATAGTAAACATTCAATAAATATGTGTTGAATAAGTGATTATGAAGAAGAATGACAATATTAGAAACTAACATAAGTTGCCTCTTTGTACTGGACAGACAACATCTTTATAGGAATTATTTAGGCTCACAGTTTTATAAACTGGGTGCTTTTGTTCTCCATCAGAGGAAACTGAGGCCTTCCATAGGAAATACTTAACTGAGGTTACACAGATGCAGTGGCAGAGCTGAAATCCAAACCAAGTCTCTTCCTCCCCTAAGTCTCCACTTTCTTAACCACAACATTGGACTTACTTTCATCAGAAATGCAATGACATTTGATTGTGTGTGTGTGTGTGTTATTTTATGTAGACGGCACTATTCACTATTTGAGACAGTTTCTCTGTTATGTAGATGGAAGAAATTTCAGGTCTCAAGGACGGACAAGCTATGTTGGCTCATTCTTCATCTTTTGGACTCTATGAAATGTCTAAATGTTTATGTTTCCATTTGGATTCTTGACTAGGAAACTCAGAAATTTAGAGCTAAGGTTTAGCATGCAATGTTGGGTGCTAATCTTAACCTTGGATTTATACTATTTTCTAAAATCCCCATTCTCATACACATTCCAATTTCCCTTGTTATGTACTTTACCTTTTATAGTATACAGTATTTGTATAAACTCCCCAAATGCATTTCAGAATGAGAGGGCATGGAGATAGATACATATATTTATAAATTAAAGAATTATGTTCTCGCACCAAATTGCTTTGGCCTCTTATACAACTACCTATTCTTTAGTTGTCCTTTAGTACTATGTTTTCAGCTTTGTATTGTAGGTGAGATACTAAAAGGAGCAGCCATGAAACAAAAATAGCATGCAAGTATTTCTTGCTTCTGTTTTCCATATGCCTATACCCTTAAAAAAACTGCAAAGGGGTTTGTGGAAGAGGGAAAGAGAAGGAAGAATGCTCTTGTGAGTGAAGAAGGTGGGGGATGAGGGAAAGCAGAGGAAGGCCAATGAAATCAAGAACGACAGAGATGGGTCCTGTCCCTGACATTTTTGCAAACCTGAGTTTGTGGACCTATATATACATAAGCTGCTTCAAGCTCCTTTTGGAACCATAGTCCAAACTAACCAATCAACCCAATAAAAAATAAATACAGAAACCAAAAAGAAAACATGCAAAAAAAGTGATATGAATGAAAGATAAAGAATTCAGAATTAGAATGATATTATGTTCAAGGTTTGAAGTATAATCTTTAAATGATATTCAAATGATCTTTCTATTGAATATCCTGGAGGCTGAATTAAAATCTGTTGTATCAAATTTCTCTTTCCTGCAAGATGCATTATACATCTTAATGTAGTTGTGAGGAACAACCAATAATTTAATGTGAAGTACTTTATTAGTCTAAGTCCTTGGTAAATAGTGGTTACTATTATTAATTATGCATTTTTAGTTCTGTACTCTGAATTTTGAAACATGATCTTCAGGCCTTATTTCCCCTCATTTGTTTTCTTTCTTTCTTTTTTTTTTAGCTTTAAAAAGTGGTTACAGCACATGGGGAACTGAATAATAATGATCACATCATGTTCTCAGTTAATGTGCATTTTACTACCATTAAAGTAGTCAAGAAAATATTGGTCGCTTATATGTGTAGAACAAACACAACTTGCAAACTCATTACAACCTTTTGAGTGTCTTTCCAGCTCTACTTCCAGAATAATTCTGGGGTGTTACGTTTGCAATCTGGACCACTTCTATTAAGCAGGAAGTGCATATTCCCTGAATGGAGGGTCACAGATAAAATCTGCTTTTCCCATTGCTGCTATCAGGATAACCTGTCTTTGGTCCTGGAGCTTTTGTAGAGATGTGAGATCAGAAAACGTAGTTACTATGGTGCTCTCCACTTCCTGGTGCCCATAATTCTCTTTAAAGAAAACTAAGATCCACTGTAAAAGACAGTGGATCTTAATTCCAAAATATCTCATAAGATTTCCAGCTTGCAAAAAATACTGGAATACATAGGGTCTCAGGCAGTTTACAGTGTCATTTTAAAATTTTCTTTAGATAGCTGAATTTAAAGATTAATTAATGTTCTGTAAAGGCTTTTATAAGAACTTAGAAAGTACTTAAAGTTTTAGGCCTAAACTCTCTTACTTATTTATAGAAACTCTAGAGGAGCTATTGCAGTGAAAACTGGCATTTTTGTTTATAGTTTCCATGGTATGTGCCTTTTACAAATGTTAACATTTATAATGTCATATTATATATTTTGTGAGATTCAAAAAAAGTCAAAATTCCACTAAAAAAGAAAAAGCTAAATTCTTCAGGTTAAGGTCAATCTGTATGTAGCCTCATAAATTTTTGATAAAATTTTCACTTTTAAGAAGTTGTTAAGAAGGAAGATTGTAGGGTCTAATCTCAGTCTAATCTAATCTTAGGTTCTTAGTTTAATTGGCTTTCAAAAACTTCTGCATCAATCTCAATCTTTCATCAAAACCTCCATCTGAACCCCCTCTGCATAAAAAAACTAATGATTCATTTTGCGCACAATTTAGCTCACATCAGGGTCAGTTAATACTATTAAGCCATGGTCTCATCTTATTCACTCTACTGCAGCTAGACTACGGAGGGGGAAAGTTAGAAAAAATGTATTATGACATGAATAGCCAATGGCCTGAAGGAGAAGAAATCTGAAACCAGACCAGGATGGAGGAATGAGCATTTTCCCCTTAACTGTCTTGACTGGAGAGACATTTAGAGAAAAAACACTGCAGTATTAGAGAGAAACAAGACTGGCATTTCTGGCCTCTAACACTGAGATTTACCTACACTTAGCCAATTCCCTTTGGTCGCAGTGGCTTCATCTGGATCATGACATAAAGGGTTGGACTACTTGACAGTTGACATTAATATTTTATGATTCCAATAATGACTTGATAAGTATAATATTGGTTATCAGAAGAAAATTATTAGAGACCTGTTGTTAGAGATATATTGTAGTTAACAACACCATATTGTGTATTTGAAAGTTGCTAAGAGGTAAGATCTTAAAAGTTCTTATCGGACACAAAAAATTGTAACTACGTGAGGTGAAGGATGGTTCAACTAAACTTACTGTGGCAAACATTTTGTAACATATACATATATCAAATCATTATGTTGCATACTTTAAACCTGTACAATGTTGTGTGTCAATTTTATCTCAATAAGGTTGAGGAAAAATGTTACTTTTGCCAGTAGCTTCTTGCATAAGAAGTTTATGATCAATATACTGTCCAACTGTTTTAATGGTAGATATAAATTGAATTTCTACCTGTTTTACTTTTTTATTGTGAAATATATTTATAGCAGAGTATACAAACTTTCATAGAGAGTTTAAACAATATTATTATAACAATCAATCAGGTCAGGAAGTGGAACATCATTACAACCAGATACACTCCCCAGGTCATGCAAATTTTTCTAACCATAGCTCTCTCTTTCCCATAGAGATAACTACTCTCCTGACTTTAGAGCACTAATTTCCTTACCTTAATCATGTTACCCCTATTTACTTTACCTAAACAACATAGTTTTGTTTCGCCTATCTTTGAGCTTGTACAAATGGAACTGCATTTTGTGTTCCTTTGCGATTTTCAGTTTTAATCAATATAATGTTTGGAAATTTTATTTTAATTGATGTATAATATTCTTTCATATGACCATACCATGTTTTTTTAATCCATTTCACTAGTGAAGAACATTTAGGTTGAATCCACTTCGGGGCTATATTGAAGAATACTACTATGAACATAATGCATATTTATTGTGCTGCACATAACCATACATTTCTCTTGGAGATATATATAGATATGTATATAGATAAGAGTGGAATTCATTGTCACAGGAGATGCATATCCTCACCTTAACTGGATAATGCTATACCATTTGGCAAAGTTGTTTTGCCAGTTTACATAATTATCAGCAGTGCATGAGCATTCCTGATAGTTTTGTCACTAATTGTGTAGTTTGTGTAAATTATACTCATTCACTCATCCATCCATCATTCATTCAATAATTTTTAACATTTTCTATGTCCCAGTGAGTGTGCTAGGCACTGGGAACATGAAGATGAATACAACAGACACAATGACGCTGTGTCCACTCTAAACTGAAATAATGATAAACAAATCCTGAGCACCCCTCAGGATTCAGATTTCCATCAGCACTCCAGTGGGTCAACAAACTATGAACATGATTTTTCAGGAAAGATCCTACTGCAGAGGTAAAGAATCTAGCGCATATCATCCTGGTAATGATTAGAGATCATATTCAACAGCAGTTCAAGTTGCTTCCCTTCTATTCTATTGGTTTGATATGTGCATCTTATTTGAGGACTACTGTTCTTGCACATCACAAGAAATTATTCCTGTATTGTTGCTTTGAGGTTATAGGTTACATGTCTTAGCTTGACAAATTACTGATGGAATGAAGAAAAGGTGTCTCAAAGCAGCAACAAATGGTATATTATGCTTCATGTCAGAATAATATTTAATCAGTTCAGTTTTTAAATAGGACCTCTTTTATTTCATTTAAATTCAATGGACACACTTTTCTGAGTGCCTCTGTTTTTGCATATGCATCTACTGTGCTCATAATTACAAAATTAGTGCATTTAAATCATGTACAAAGTCACCGAATCATTATAGCTTTGGTACTCAGATACAAATGTACATTTGTGTGCATAAATGTAGAATGAAAAGAAAAAAAGAAACTGAGAAAATGTGGCATTGAATATCAAGTAAAAGACTGCACAGCACAGCAATTCTCTTATTCCCACACTAATTTGCCAGAGGAGTTAATTCTGGTGACCCAAGTTTGGCAGTGGTCCACACAGCATGCAATTGGAGAATTATATGTCATCTGTAGAAGTATGAAAAAGTAATTTTTCTCAACTATACTACTTTATGCTATTCCTAATCCTTTAAACATAAATGCTTCTTTTAAAAATAGGTGTGTTTTTTTTCCTTTGGTGAGATTCATTTTTTAATAATCTTTGGTGGACATTTAAACCTCTATAGAATCTCTTAATTATTTAATGCAACTTGTCACTGCATTACTTCAAAAAAAAACATAAAAAAAGAATGAATCACATACAAAATAACAACCAAAGCAGTTGTAGCCTTCCCATATAGCTTAATGTATAAGTGTCAACAGCCAACAGAAAATGTGAAGCTCACGGTTTTGGATTCGCACTCAATACAGGACACAAACAGTAGGGTTCTGTCTGTCATGGACAAATAAAGACTGCAGACTTTGTGAAGTGCTTATCACCGAGAGCGGTTTGCCAGTACTGTTTACAGTCACAAATACAAATTATTTACCGCAGCATATTAAGTAATAGGGTAGATTTATAGTAGCAGGAGAGGCTGATAAAACCACTGGCAAGATGCAGCTTGTAGAAATAAACAAATTAACCAGAAGGAGCAGCTGGGGAAAGAAGTGCAGGCATATGTGTGTGCATTTGGTTAAAATGCAATGTTGACTTCAAAATGACGGGAAAAGAATTCTCTTCCTTCTCCTATGCTCACCCTAAGGCACAGAATCTAAACAGGATACTTTCAAATTTCATTGTCTGTCTACTGCTGGAAATCAGGTGTAGTATATGTAAGCCTTCTACTATTGCTGTTAGTCTGCGATCTTTCATAACAACCCCTTTGGCTATAAAAGGCAAAGGCTGTTACAAGAGTGTGTATTTTCATTGTCAGCTACAGAAAAATGAGCAGGGAATGAGAGCCCTAGGACTTACAGACTTGCCTCAATCTAAATATGGCTTGCAAACTATTTTTGCTCTATCATTTTGGAAATCACTACACACACACACACATGCACACACATTACTGTAGAGAACACTTCTGAAAGTTTCAAGCTAAAAAAAAAAGGCTCTTCCTTGGGTTACATAATTTTAATTATGTCTTCCTTCTGGCATTTTAGCAGGTGGCATTTCAGTGATCAATGAAGCTGTGGCATCTGCGCTTCCTTGTATATTATGCTAGTCTGCCAGTCCACTGATCTAGAATTACATTATTGTCACCATCATTTTTAGATGCCTATAAAAACCAGGTCTTCTGGCACCTTTCCTCATTTTTTAGCACGAGAGTTATCCCGGATTCCCTTATATTTTATTCTTAAGAAAACATTTTTGTCCCCCAATTCTTTTACTTTGCCTCTTTGGCATCATTTAAGATCCTTACATTTATGGCATGTGCAGCAGTCAAGACACATTGGAATAGACATGCCAAAACAAAAACACTTAACCTAATCAGGCACTTAATAAATTGTAGTTGAATGACTAGATCCCAATGTGTCTGGGAAATATGGCATCTGGACATTTCAAATAACTTCCATCCTGCATAAAGACACTTTGTATATACCTTTGGCTTTGGTGTAGTGTTGAAAACACGTCATGTCTACCGCCTCATCTGATCTTCACAGTATTCTTATAAAGTAGGCAGGAAAGACATTCATTCGATGTTTATTGAATATCTCTTATGTGCCAGGCACCATTTTTGGCACTAGGAATAGTGAAATAAATAAAGGAAACTTCTCTCTTTTAAGGAAGAGGGATAGTGTTCTAGAGGCTATCATTGCCCATCTGTAAATGTGGAAACATAAGTTCAAAAAATTAAAAGTTAACCCGTGGTAAAATGTTGGTTCCCAGGTTACTCATAACACTTCTTCAGATTGGTGCTAATTGCTGCAAAAAATGATGATGACAAACTCTGAATGGAAATAATTCGGTTAATCTGAATGGAGATCCTCAACTTGGACTCGACAATATAGCATGTGAACTTTTAAAAGACTCTTTAAAGGATTTAAAATTTTTAACTGCACTGGGGAGAAATACTTTTGTTATATGTATCAGATTTATTGCATAAACTGCTTCTGGTAAGTTATGAGCAGAAAGCAAATAAATCCTTTCTCACTAAGTCCCCTTCGGTCAATCGCTATAATATCTTTCTTCCTTTCTTCTTTGTATAGTTGTTTCTGTTATTTCAAAGATTAGCCCAGTTTAATGTAATCACTCATTCAGGTGAAAATTTCTCTTTCTCCTGGCTGAAGCCTGGACTCAATACCCCCATATGAACCGGGGCTACAGTCAACTTCTTTACTCCCCACCTCTGGCTCTTTTAGACTTCTCCCCCATTCACAGTGCTCCCTCTTGATTCCTCAGGTATGAGTGGGGAGACAAAGGAGAAGCAAAAAGAAGATAGGTCTCACTTGACTGGTATAGGTATAACCTAATATTGGGACCCTATGGATTTGGTTAACCAAATGCTGTTTCTTTTTTTTCTTCTGGGATGCTTCTGAGGGACTTCAGACTCCTGTTGCTGGAGGTCTTCTAGCTGCAATCCTCTGACATGGGCAAGTCTCTTCTGGTTGATGAGTCTGTCTTTCCTCTGTCCTGTTTTGTCCTTTGTCCACTGCAAGACAACTTAAGCCTGGCTCTCTTCTGTAGAATCCACATCAGGTTCATGGAAAAAATGTGCTTTTGCCCTGCCAAGCTCTGGAAGGAGAGGCCATTCCTAGAGTGCTGCTCTTAGCTCTGCTCTCAGAGCTGACCTGCCTTGCCCACCTGCCAGCCACTGACCTTTACACTTTTATAGGCATGAATCAGATACCCATAACCTCATCCCCCAATCTCTAGGAGACTCAAGTGAAGAATGCCCAAGGTTCCTCTGGAATTCTCCCTTACTTGGCATGAAGTAAAGGAGAAAGAACCCTCTTCCTCTGCACTGAAGATAGGAAATGCAACAACATCACATCTAGCTTGTCTCAGAAGAAATCCTGACTATCACACTTCATCAACCCATAGCCAAATGGGGTTGTGTTGGTTGGCTCGAACTGCCATTATAAAATATCACAGATAAACTGGTTTAAACAACAAGCATTCATTTCTCACAATTCTAGAGGCTAGGAAGTGTAAGATCAAGGTATCAGCAGTTTGGGCTCTATCTATCTATCTATCTATTTATTTATTTATTTATTTATTATTATTATTATTGAAAGCAGTTTCAACACCCAATGTGGGGCTTGAACTCAAGACCCTAAGATTAAAGGTCGCATGCTCTACCAACTGAGCCAGCTGGGCACCCCCAGATTTGGTTCTTGGTGAGAGCCTTCTTCCTGGCTTACAGATGGCTGCCCCCTTGCTGCATCCTCACAGGAAGAAAGGCGAGGTGGGGAGAAGAAAGGAAGGAAGAAAAAGAAAGAACATACTACTTTCTTGTCTCCTATGTCACTAATCCCATCACGAAGGCTCCACCTTTATAATCTAATTACTGCCCAGAAGTTTGATCTCCAAATACCATCACACTGAGCTTAGGGCTTCAATGTATGAATTTTGGGGGAACACAATTCAGCCCATATCAGAGGCTGATGTGCCAAAACTCATCAAACCACCTTTTGGTCACCCCTTTTGAAGAACGGTGTGTAAAATTTAGAAACTCAATTTATGATGGAGGTATTTAGACTCATTTTTATCAGTTTTGTGAATTCCTCTGACATGCTGAGATAGGAAGAATATTTGAGCACCCTTTTAAATATATGAATGCTTGAAAAACTAACCTTGATTTCATTTATAGAGATTTGTCTTTTCTTTTAAATACTAATATTTGTCTCCTGTTTGCATTTGCTTTATTGTTTTATATTCCCCATATTTTTCACATATATAAAAATCATTTAATTCTAGAATAAATGACCTGTCCAATAGAACTTTTGGTGATGATGGAAAATTCTGCTCTGTCCAATATGGTAGCCAATATCTATCTTTGACTATTGAGTACATGCAATGTAGCTAATGCAATTAAGATTGGAATTTATAATTCTATTTAATTTAATGAAAATTTTCATTAATTTTTAATTAAATTTTCATTTAAATTAGATAAAATTAGAAAGTTAATTAAATTTAAATAGCCATGTACATTTAGGATCTACCATATCAGATAGTATAGTACCAAATTACTAAAATTTTGATCTCTACTTCTTTTTCCTTATATAGTAGTATCCAGAACGATGTCCTACTTACAGTACATTATATTATTCTACTCAGAATACTGAATGACTATTATTTCATCATTTCACATTAGCCAAAATTAGCACTTAAATATGTCTAGTTTGTGATATTAGAAAAAGCCACTTCCATTCAATAATATCCCAATACCAAACGATGTCCCTTTCTATTTGCTACCACAACTATGCCTATACTTTTTCTATATCATGCAATAAAGTGATTTTGGAAGGTAGGACTTAACAGTGTGCATTCTTTATTCTTCAAAGCAGCAGCTTTAGAGCAATGACTACATATGTTCTGAGACTGAGTACTACCAGAACAAGGATACAATGGTTCGTATGGTTTTCAAGGTCAATCATCATGGAAAAGATGGATTGCAACAGCCATCTCAGGCATCAGGTAATTTACAGCTATTACAAAACACTCTGGCTTATGGATCTTTCCTTGCTTTGTTGAAATGTACAATGTCTTTATACAAACAAAACCATACAACCTTTGATAACTGCACTTTATATTGAACCAGCTACTTCCGAAACTTACTAGGAGCCCCACATTACCATTAGTTAACCTAGCAAATTTTCAGTATTTTTGCTTATTATTTTTTGTAGTTACCATTTGCTAGTTTGCCAAAACATACAGTTTCTATCCATTGTTCACCAGTTCAAGTAGAATATCATTGACACCAAGCTTCAGTGAGTATGCCATAGGCACAATTCCAAGATTTTGTTGGCTACTAATTCTGTCCTTTAAAACAATTGGTGGCACAGAAGTAATACTGATGCCAATGCATAGAGGTCATATGTGAATTCTGAATCATTTATACATCTCCAACAGCCCTTTAAACTACTGCAGAAAACTTCCATTTGTTCTAGAACTTCATTTTGGAGTTATGCTCTAAAAGATGGAGGGAAATCAGATATCAATTTTCTGGGACTACTCTTCTAGGAGAAAACCCATCAAGTTTATATTTCATAGGCTTTTAAATCTTCAGAACAAATTCTAAAGGAAAAATATGTTCTGATTGACACCAACTATTCTGATTATAGTAGTGGTTTTAGTCCACATTTGTAACTTCATATAATGTGGTATTATTGGTATCTATTGGGAAATAACATTATTATCAGACACGTTGGTTTTGACACAATCAGATCCACGGGACTGTTTCAAACTAAAGATGGTGAATAAAGCCAACAGCCACTGAAAATAGTAAACACCATTATCAATGTGTATTGTCAGAGTTGAAGAGGCCATCAGATACATCTTGGTGCATTAAAGCACTATAACTCAGGTACGATTTAAATTCTTCATTCTTTGAGTATGAATGATGATATGAATAAAGATATTTTGTCCTAACTTCCCCCTAAAGACCATACTTGCTGCTTTATCGTGTATCAGTCTTTTACATTTTCCAAAATCCTATGGTACTTCTTGCTATTACCTGATTTGGCAATTTAATGCCTTCTAGTATCCACCTCTCATATACATATTGTGTTTATGGACAGAGGAAATGCCTCAAGCATTTTCTATATTTTTCACAACACCTAGTATGACTCTAGGAATAGAATGCATCTAATAAATGTTTGTTTATTTGTAATAAGTATAATGCCAACCATTTGGGGGGACGAGAAACTAGATTTAAATACTGCTATATTTTACCAGTAGTGATTAAGCACTAATACCTCATTTACTCAGGTAAGGTGCTCTGCGTCTTACATAAGTTTGCAATTGTCTTTTTTGTGTGATCATATTTGAAAGCAGAGTAGCTCCCAAAAGGTTAATTTCTGGGGCTTATTAGTTCTTTATTCGATAAAACTATGAATTTCCTTTTCTTTTAGATATTTTTTCAGAGCCGTAGTTAAGCTTTTTTTTTTTTTTCCCATTTCTTTGTAGTATCTCTAAACCAGAGGGCACAGAGTCTCTTTCTAATTATTTTTTTTTCTGGAAACGTTAAGAAAGTTGTTTAACAAACAGAACCATCTCATTCCCACAGGGAAACGCTAACCAGAGGCAAACAAAGCACCCAGTGGTGAGGTGGTATCTATGCTACTTATCAAAAGCAAACACACACTCCTCTACAATGGAGTAAAAACCACCACAGCAACTTCACCCCTCAGTCAAGCATTGTGCATCTGTTCACTCAGATGGGTGGAAAAGAAAGAGGAAGAAAGAAAGAAATTGGGAAAATCGTTTCAGTTGTGATCTTTGGTAAACTAGCAGTCCTATTTATGAGGAAAAGTCAGGGAACCAATATTAATTACAAACTCTATTCCACCATTGCCTTTAGCATAGTTGGGAAGCTCTGGAATATTAATTATTTAAGGTATTGGAAGACAATGGAAAATGTTCGGATGTTACTGAAGCAACTGGCTTCTCTTCTGGTAAGTTTCTTTCAACACCATATAAAAAACATGACCTCTTCTTTTTCATCATCTTTTTCTCATACTCATGTCTCACACCCCTACCTTTGCTTCTCTGAGTGTATTGAGGACATTAGACTTTGCAACAAGCTCTTTTCCCCAGGTAAGTCATTGTTTTTTTTTAATGTTTGTTTGTTTGTTTGTTTACCTATTTATTTAATTTATTTTTAATATGAAATTTATTGTCAAATTGGTTTCCATACAACACCCAGTGCTCATCCCAAAAGATGCTCTTGTCAATACCCATCACCCACCCTCCACTCCCTCCCACCCCCCATCAACCCTCAGTTTGTTCTCAGTTTTTAAGAGTCTCTTATGCTTTGGCTCTCTCCCTCTCTAACCTCTTTTTTTTTTCTTCCCCTCCCCAAAGGACTTCTGTTAAGTTTCTCAGGATCCACATAAGAGTGAAAACATATGGTATCTGTCTTTCTTTGTATGTCATTGTTTTTAAACCCACACCCAAGAAGAGAAAGTGAAAGAAAGTAGTAGTCAGAAAGTTAATTCACAGTTACCTGGAGATCTGAACTTTCCAGAAGTGCTTAAAAATCATGGGGACTGAGAGCTATGTTCAACTTTGGGAGTCAATGGCACAATGGAAGTAAATATAAGCGATTTCCAAAATTGCTTTCAATCAAAGCAGCATAAAGTGGACTACAAGACAGAGGTTCAAAATGGAAATAAGTCACATGCAAATTCTAAGTGAATATTAAAATATTGCCAAATCTGTCATTTTCAAGAGCTAAGAAACTCTTTTAAATTGAAGAACACAATATGACTTTTGCAACACAAAAGATAGTGCTTAACATCATAAATGCATTACTACTGTTGCAATACATTGAACTAATTATGCCATGAAATTCATATTGTACAACTACTGGATCAAGATCTGCACGATGTTTATTGTAGCATCCAAGTCACCAGTGCAATAGGAAAACTGTTATTTTTAACAAAAACTATTAGCATTTGTTTGAGTAGTTAATACTTTCAACAACCATGATACTTTGTGATTTATTGGGCCTAATGTGTTAAGTAAAATCATGAAACTATTATTCCTGAGGTCACCTCAATGGTAGGCCAATGAGTCCTAGAAATTTCCAGGATAACCCTAATAATACTACATAGCTTGCTTCAACTACTTCTTAAGAGAGCACAGTTCTTGACTTGGCAATTAACTGACCATGTAAATTTGGCCAAGTGACATAACTCTCAGATGCAGTTTCTAATCTACATAAGAGGGGATAAGACATATCTTTCTCATTGAGTTGTTACAAAATTAAATGAGATAATGCATATAAGACTCAATAAACATTAAGTCTCAATAAACACTCAATAAAGATGGACTTCTTCCTCACTTAAAAAGTATTAAATGTATATTTGAAAAACATCTGCTAAAAAATTAAAACTAAAGATTGGACTGTGCATATACCTGAGGGAATATACCTCATACTCCTCATACCTGCGGCTGCCAAGATTGTTATGCAATATTTGTGAGAGTCTGGTGAAAGATGAAAGTATATGTGAATGGATCCATGGCACTGTCAACTTATTAGTGGAATTAAAAGAAGTTGTTGATTGATGGTTTTCAACAGCGATTACAGCAGCCATTACCCTAGGTTCATAAGAGTGAGTATGCATTCATTTAAAATGTAATGAATCTTTAACATATCTTATGTCTTTAAGATTTCACAGTTCATATAAATGGCTTTTATGGAGAAAGTCCACTTTATTTTTCTGCATTGAGATCTAAGATTTGGCATCTTTAATTTATTGTGGATCTTACAGAAAGCACTGAACCAAGAAGAGGACACATGGTTAATTATGTGTCACTTTAGGAGAAATGTAACACACAATGAACAAAAATGACTTTCATAAAGTGTATATTATATTCTAATTGGTTACTTGCACCTTACAAATTAAAGATAATTAGCAAAAAGATATTTTTGCATCACAGAGCTGTTATGTCACTTGGCCAGAATTATACAGTCAGTCAACTACCAAGTCAAGATTTAAGCTCAAGTCTTCTTGATTCAAAATTGCTATTCATTCTATTTTCTGTGTTCTCTAAAGAATTTGTAAGAAGAAATGGGTGGTATTGAGGGTTTTCATGAAAATTGCTAGAATTACATTGAATTAATTAGTGAATTAATTCAATTAATACTGAATTAAGATTGGGCAAAAAATAGTCTTTATTGTCTGTATTTGCTATAAGAAAGGCAAGGCTGCTTTGTGAAAACTTGAATCTCTCCCTTTGCCTTTAGTTCCCTTATTTAGTGAATAAGTTTTACATTTAACCTATATCGGGGGTATTGTGAAATTAATTTGTAGAGCCAATTTGAAAAATTCATGTTAATAAAAATATTTTAAAGCATGTACAACAGGAAGACCAACCTATCCAAACAGATATTGGCAATACACAATAAAAACAGAAATTATAACAACTTGGTATATTATCTATCAATAAAATCTTTACCTATTCCAATTAAAAAAATTTATTTAATGTTTATTTATTTTTTGAGAGAGACAGAGTGTGAGTGGGGGAGGCGCAGAGAGGGAGACAGAATCTGAAGCAGGTTCCAGGTTCTGAGCTGTCAGCACAGAGTCCCATGTGGGGCTCAAACTCACAAACGCGAGATCATGACCTGAGCTGAAGTCAGACGTTTAATTGACTGAGCCACCCAGGCACCCCTACTTATTCCAATTTTTAATTAGTGTTACCCATTCCTAAAGTCAATGAATGCAATAACCTATTATGTAAATGAAGATAAGATTTTAAAATGATGTTGATAAATAAGAAATCAATGTAAGCATAATGTTCAGATATCAGTGGTAAGTCATTCTCATTCTTCCTTCATCAAAACTACTCCTTAACCTGAATGGCTTCCATTAACCATAACTGATTAGACAGGAAGAAGTTGGCTATATCTTTCCTACTCTGTCAGATTATCCATTCAGATTTTTTTAAATTAAAAGAAACATAAAAAGTAAAACCATTTTAATTTTTAGTAATTTTTCTTTTCTTTGTTGCTTTTTTGATTTGTTTCTTTTGAAACCATTTCCAAAGATTAAAATAACTTATTATGCTTGGAAAATCTAGAGCTTGGTTAAAGAAATATAAAAGATTGATTGTTGAGACATTCCTATTACAAGTTTTATACCTGAATGCTCTTCAATCATTCTGAGAACCACTCCCTGCTGGAAGTGTGCTGCAATAAATACCTGAATAAAAATGATCTTGGTAATGCACTAGGACAGAGGAGTAAACTAACGACCTAAAAGAAATACGTCAACCTTTTTTAAAAAAGGACTACAAAATTGGGGCGCCTGGGTGGCTCAGTCGGTTAGGCGTCCAACTTCGGCTCAGGTCATGATCTTGCAGTTGGTGAGTTTAGCTCTGTGTGACAGCTCAGAGCCTGGAGCCTCTTCAGATTCTGTGTGTGTGTGTGTGTGTGTGTGTGTGTGTGTGTGTGTGTGTGTCTTTCCCTCTCTCTCTCTCTCTCTCTCTCTGCCCCTCCCCTGCTTGCACTCTGTCTCCCTGTCAAAAATAAATAAACATTTTTTTTTAAAAAAAAGGACTACAAAATGGATTTGTGACCATTAACATTTTTGATTATCAGCCACAATAAAAATACATCTCACATCTTGATCAAAAACGCACATACATTAAATCACCAACCAGTACTTTCCCTCAGCTACAAAAGTGTTCCTCTTATTAGAAGAAAGATATTGATATATTAAATACAACAATAGGGGTCAATAAACTGAGTACAGTTCTTAAATTTATGGCAACTACAATAATAAAGTTAGAATGAGTATTTTTTATTATTTATTTATTTATTTATATTTAAATTCAAGTTAAATTCAAGACTACACAATGTAGTCTTGGCTTCAGGAGTAGAATCCAGTGATTCACTCTTACATATGACACCCAGTGCTCATCCCAAAAAGTGCCTTCCTTAATGCCCATCACCCACTTAGCCCATCCTCCCCACCTACCCTCCAGCAACCCTCATTTTGTTCTCTGTATTTAAGAGTCTCTTATGGTTTGCCTCCCTCTCTGTTTTTATCTTATTTTTCCTTCCCTTCCCCATGTTATCTGTTGTGTTTCTCAAATTCCAGATATTAGTGAAATCATATTATACCTGCCTTTCTCTGACTTATTTCGCTTAGCATAAATCCCTCTAATTCCAACCACATTGTTGCAAATGGCAAGATTTCATTTTTTTCATTGCCAAGGAGTATTCCATTTTGTGTGTGTGTGTGTGTGTGTGTGTGTGTGTGTGTGTGTGTGTGTGTATACCACATCTTCCCATTCATGGACTTTTGGGTTCTTTCCATAATTTAGCTATTGTTGATAGTGCTGCTACAAACATTGGGTGCATGTGGCCCTTCAAGTCAGCATTTTTGTATCCATTGGGTAAATGTCTAGTAGTGTACTTTCTGGATCATAGGATAGTTCTATTTTTAATTTTTTGAGCAATCTCCATACTGTTTTCCAGAGTGGCTGTACTAGTTTACATAGAATTCATAATTTTTAAACCATCAGGAAAAAAAAACCTTCAGCTATTCTAAGAAAGCAAAAGTGAATAAAAATGAAACAAAACGATATATAAAATTGAAATTATGGACAAAAAGACAAAGCTAAGTACTAATAAAATAGCAATTACAATATATTTACATAACATAAAACTAAAAGACATAGAAACTATGAGATGAATTGTATACAAAAAGATACATCAGGCACATATGAACCCAAATAAAGCTCCAGTAATACTAGCATTTGGAAGCACAGAACTTTAGGCAAAAAAAAAAAAAGTAATAATAATAATAGAGTACAAAGAAAGATGTCATATTTTAAAAATGAGGAATAGATGGAGAAGATACATTTATCATAAAGACACATGTATCCAACAATAAATCTTTAAAATACATAAAGGATTAACTGACAAAACAAGAAGTGATAAATAAAAAATTTGCATTAAATATTTTGTCATACCCCTTTCAGAAAACATAAACCATGCAAAAACAAAAACAAAACATAGTTATACAGTAAACCTCAACAACAAAAACCTTTACAACCACTGCTAGGTTTGAGTTATCAATCATATATGAAATTCTGCCTCTCAAATCAGAATAAACAATCTGTTTAAGTATAAACATTTACAAAATTGGCCATTTATTAGGTCAAAAGATTCTCGCAGTAAATTTCAAAGGATCCACACAATGCTGACTATATTCTACCATTTTTCTTCCATTCTCATTTATTCGCTCCCCTCCTTCTCTCTCTCTCTCTCTCTCTCTCTCTGGCTCTGTCTCTCAGTCCTTTACACTATCTGTAAGTTTCACTGTGGTTCAATCTACATACATATAGAAAAGTGCACAAATTGTAACTGCACACTCAATTAATGTTCACAAAGTGAACAGATCAGTATAGCCAGTATTACCAGAATCCAAAAAGCTCCTTACTTATCCTCTTCTAGATGTTATCCTTCTACAAGGCTATCCTGATTTCTAATACAATAGATGGAATCATATAATATATACTCTTTTTTGTTTGATGTCTTTTGTTTATCATTATGCTGTGAGTTCCACCCAGTTTGCAGATTTCTTATGTTTTATTTTCTTCTCATATTTTCAGGTATTCAAATATATTGCAATATATTTATGGACATCTGAGTTCTTAAAGGTATTTTCAGTTCTAGAGCTTCCACAAAATATTTGGTGAGGAAATGTACACTTTTTTGCGGGGGGGTTCTATGTTAGGTATGGAATTACTAGGTTATAAGGTATACGTATGTTAAACTTTAGTAAATAACAGCAAACAGTTTTCCAAAGCGCTTGCATCAATTTGCATACTATTTCTCAATGTATGAGGTTTTAATTGCTTTGCATCCTTGCCTACACTTGGTATGGTTTTTCTTTTTTAAAGTAGCCATTTGGTGAGTATGTATGGTATTATGTTACAAATTCAATTTTTGTTTCTATAATGAAGTTGAACATATTTTCATATTTCTATTGATCATTTATATATCCTCTTTGACAAAGTGCTTGTCCAAGACTTTTGCTCATTTCTACATTCAATTGTTTATGTTTTGATTATTAATTTGTAGAACTTCTTTACATACTCTGGATACAAGGCCTTTGCTAGATAATAATATTGCAAATATGTTCTCCAATTCCATGGCTGGGTTTTCCCACTACTTGATATCATTTGATGCACAGAAATTTCTAGTTAAAATGTGACTTGGTTTACTTCTTATTTTTCTTCATTTTTTTTCTACATGGTTAATGCTATTTATATGCTATTTAAGTAATCTTTGCCAGCACGATTTCATGAAAAGATTCCCTTATGATTTTTTAAAAAAAATTTTTTTTTTCAACATTTATTCATTTTTGGGACAGAGAGAGGCAGAGCATGAACGGGGGAGGGGCAGAGAGAGAGGGAGACACAGCATCGGAAACAGGCTCCAGGCTCCGAGCCATCAGCCCAGAGCCCGACGCGGGGCTCGAACTCACGGACCGCGAGATCGTGACCTGGCTGAAGTCGGACGCTTAACCGACTGCGCCACCCAGGCGCCCCCCCTTATGATTTTTTTAAAAAGCTTATTGTTTTGCCTTTCACATTTATTTCTACAGTCCATCTGGAATTGTTTTTTGTTTTGTTTTGGTTGGTTTTTTGTTTTGTTTTGTTTTGTTTTGTTTTTGTTTAATGCATAAAGTATAGTCAATATACCTCTATTTTTTTAAGAATTTACCTTTTCTAAAAGTGGGTCATAACTTTAAATATTACCTTCAGTTTTGAAGCAGATACTGAATGGTACCACCAATATTAAATAACTTTTAAAATAGCTTAAACCTAGGAATGATCTTATAAAATTCAGTGTTCTTTCAACAATGGCATGGTGAAGTGTTTTGGACTAGAAATCAGGTGATATTTCATCTACCACAGCTGTCAAAATGGAAGCAAATCAGTTTCTGGACATCATTCTTCTCAGCCACAACATGTGTGGCTTTTGATCCAGGTCCCTACCTAAGATCTTTCCTTCCAATTACACAACCTTTCCCCTTCTTGAACATCTTTATGCCATCTTGCTTGCTTAAAGGCAAGAAATTGCACTGGGTACCCATTTTAATGATGACTTTAAAATATTTCAATTATGTTAAAACTTAGCAAACTGTAAGTATTTCCCCAAATACCATCCATCCTTACACAACAGCTGCTTTATTTTCCAATATTTCTTTCTACTTTTTCTTTCTACTTATTTATCTATACATGTTTACATACTTCACTTATTCAATCACAGTTTTTTAATACAACTCTACTATTTAAATCCTTAGAGTGTGCAATTCACCATTGCTGTCTCAAGGTTCTCTGGATAATAGTCATATTTGTTCACTTCATGATCTTTATGGGAAAGTTCAATGTAAATCACAGCCAAAAGTGAAATAAGGTTTAAAAAAAATGGGACTGAATCAAACTACACAATACATTTAATATATTACTTTTCATATAAAAAGGGAAGGCATGAGGAATCTAATGATTAAGTAATTTTATAGCTTCAAATACACACACACATAAAATAAAATCCTTTGATAATGCAACAAAGACAATCAGATTTTCTTTATCTTGATTTCATCCTGCCTTTAACATGAACTTGCAGATGATTTCCTTATAAGGAATAATACCTCCCCAGCTTCTGACCCATTCTGACCCAATAATAATACCCCAGGAAACTAGGCTCATTATTAAAAAAACAATTACTATAAAAAGAGTACTATTTGGAAAATAATGATTACACTGTAATAGTTAAAATTAACAACCCTCAGAAATTCAATATCCTTTAAGCATTCCTAACGTAATAAATTGGATATATAGGATTAGTAGTCATTTTAAGTGATAGTAATTATTTAGTAACACTCATATAGAATAAAATATTTGCTCCTGATAACAACTGAAAGCTACCTTGTACTTCTAGATATTTAAATAACTGCATTGGTAAACTGCACCTATAAGAAATCTCAAGAGTTCTTATTCCATAAAAATTATTGTAGTAATATGATGCTTCCTTATCATGGCTAAAATGACACAGTCATGTAATACAGTCACTCAAATGGTCATCTTTCCTGTGTAAGGAGAACAAGTGTGTCATTACTATTACTGGGGACAAAATGATTAAAACATTGACTTATTGACATTCAAGGGTTTTTTTTCCTCTGCTTATAACAGCTAAAATGAGTTTATAAATTACCTGTGTGTGTTACACACATGGTTTGAAAGCTGCTCTTTAGCTGCCACAATCCAGTGGAAATAAAAGGACAGCAATTAAACAAGCATCCTAATTATCATAAACTCTGAGGAATATGTGAACAGAGTGCCAGGAGGCATTCATTCATTTTCATGCCAGAATGTGCTTTATTTAAGCATAGTACAAATCACCAAAGCATTTGAAATCTATGCTAAGGTAAGACATTCTTGTAAATGGAGATGTCTTTGAGCAAACTACCCTGAGTGAAGAATGACTATGCCATCTAACATCAATTTTCACTGTGAAAAAAAGACTTACATTATAGTGAACATATTCATACTGACTGTGATGCATCTTCACAATTTCAAAATAATTAGTCAAGCTGGGCATATCAGCCAAAAACTACTAGGCAAACAAGTTGTATTAAACAGTGAAGAAACAAAACAATAAAACAGAACAACCTGTTAATTAACTGAAATTTTCTCTAGTTTAATACTTGAATAATCACTAATCGCAAAGTAGTCTATTTTATTTTTTGTCAACTCTGAAAAAGTGCTTTCTTATATTGCCTTGAAACCTTTTATGTATATCCATCTGTCCTTGCCTCTTGAGACCAAGGGGAAAAAAAAGAATCTAGTTGATTTTCATGAACAGACCTTAGCCTTTACATATTTAAAAAATAAATCATGTCCTCCCCTTACATTCTCCTCTTCCCAAGATAATAGTCAACTATTCCACATCAACCTGGTTTTAGGCTCTTTTTGACTGAGCTGTATCCCTTATGAATATGTCCAGTCTGTCCATAATGGTGTGCAATATTCCAGTCAGACCATTCCAGTACAGATTAAGAAGGGTTTCTATGTGCTGGCTCTAGCTATTCTTCATATAGCCATCATCAGATTATGTTGGCCACATCATAATATTGAGCACATCACTCTCTGGCCTCTACTGACTCAACCAAAGCTACATTTGTGCAAATCTGAGTCATTTTTTCTAACATGCTCTATTTAGCCACATCGTGCTCATTATTCAGAGGCAAATGTAATAGGTGGAAGGTCTTCCCATTATTCCATATTATGCTTGTTAGAATATTTTTCATGTTCATTGCAGTATCAGAACTGCATTGCTAAGTGCTTCCCAATATCTTCAACTTATCTTCCAAAGTCTCATGCCATGGAAATGTGACTAACTTTGGTGTAGAGGCCACTTTTAGGCAATAGGCTTGAGCAATGGAAACTTGAGTAAGGTAAAGGGCCCACAGTGACCACTGGACTGAATGCAAACAGACTCCTTAGGTGACCCACCTCACAATACCCACTGGCACCAGCTGACCAATGGGCTACTTACAACCAGGCACAGGCACCAAAAAAATAAAATTCCATACATTCCCATAACTCCTCACTTTCCGCCTTAACTACAGCCCCCTATTATGGCCTTCTGGCAGTCTTACCTTTGCCCTCAGGGCCCGCTGCTCCCTTGCAGTGTAATCAATAAATTTCTATCTCCTTTGTTCTGCCTTGGGTGATTTCTTCCATTGCCTGTGCCACAAGCTTCCACAGGATCAGGTCGCCCCACATTTGGGACTTCAGAAATCTGACTTTATGACCCCTGTCTGCTTGTCAACTTAAACATCATGATAACTTCCACTTTTCACAAGGGTCTGGTCACTTCCAGTGGCATAATGACTAAGAGCAGAGCTCTCATACCAGATGGCCTTATTTTTAATTCAGTTTCTGCTGCTTATTAGTTGTGAGGAGTTAAACTCCTGATGTCTTCTTTCTTTGTCTGTACAATGAAAATGATAACAATATCTGTCACATAGTTTGTGAGGATTCATTTGATTAAAATATAATTAGTTACTAAGAAAGCTTCTAGTTCATAGTAAGTCTTAGGTGATAACCTATTAATTTGCAACCCATTTGTTGTATGTAGCCCATTGGTCAGCTAGGGCTTATGGATATTTTGAGGTGAGTCACCTAATGGGCCTGTTTGTGTTCAGGCCCAGTGGTCACTGTGGGCCCTTTTACCTTACTCACATTTCCATTGCAACCCATTTGTGGGACTCATCCAGAATAGTGATCCTATTATGTATTCTGTCAGACAATAGTTTTTCAGAAATTATTATACTTATGAATCACCTTCCTTAAATGCATATTTTCATGTCCCATCTGATTTGTTAGTTCTTTTGGCATTTTTATTTAAAGTAGGACATATAGGCACATAAGACAAATCGAAGAAATACTTGTTACACTTCCGAATTTTTAAGTTGGTGATTTTCTATTATTCATAAAGATAAAAATCAAGCATGGTTCCTTATGAGCTTTTTCTAGAAATTAAAATTATTTTACCCTATTAATGATAAAATTAATTAGTCAGCATTTTTAACAATTCCTTCCATTTACCTCCCCTAATGAAATTACTTATATGTATTTTTATTATTTAACTCCTAACTAATTCCTACTCAAATTTATGCTGTTGTAATTTCTCAAAAGTCAATATATTTTTAACTTCCACTCAGAACTTTTTGCTTCCAAATTAGTGGCTTTCTCAAGCCATTTATTGCAACAACTCATTCATTTCCATTTAATTCATTGCTTTTAATGAGATTCTACTCCAGTTATGAAATTCAAGCCTAAATAATCTTCCTCAGTTCACAGAGTTTTTCAAAGTCATTCAAATTTGTCCTCAACACTGTGTCTTAATAAGTATTAACCCATGCATAACACACTATTAAAATGTGACTTTTTCCTACTCAGTTTTGGTTAAGGTATGAAGGCCATAGGTGATGCTGGCAAAGAGAATTCTGAGTGATCATCCTGACTGCTGAAATTTGAGAGGAGGATTGATTTGAAGAGAACTAGCCTAGTAGTCCATCCCCTGAGGCATAAAGGCCAAGGAGGTGTTATCTTCTAACCTCAAGCAAAAACAACAGTGAATTCTGAGGAATCACTCAGAAAATTAGATATGCATGCCCTACAGTTATGGATGCAGTGGATAGTGAGAAGGTCATTGTTGAAAGAATTCAGCTAATGAAGGCAGGCTGTTAAGCAAGAGGACCCCAATGGTAAGAGCTTGTACTGAAGTGGGGGCTCAGGAGAATCCTGGCAAAGGAGAGGTAATGCCCATCCTAAAGCAGTTGCAGAGAGAAGGACCCAAGAATCCACGAGAATAGAAGATTCTTCACAAAATTCACCAAAGTCCCCATGAGAGAGTCAGTTTTACACATTTGCTAAATCAGAGAATATAACGTAATCCTTCCCTTGCTTTCTTCTAACTTCAGTTGGGCTGAAAATAGGTTATCCTGATGAGAAAAGAGGAAGAAGAAAAAATGGAAGACTAATTTTAAATGAAGTTTAAAATTCTTTATATTATCTGGACCAAGCAATGTTAATTGTTTAATCAAGACTCTTGGTAATTTAAAGTAACTCTTGGATTGGCCTGGGCTTCTTCAGTGGTAGGAACATACTGTCCCTCATCAAACAGATTTAAGGGGACAGTGGAAGGCAAAAATAATGGTGATTTCTAACTATATCCCATGAGACTTGCCTACTCAAACTGATTATATATGTATGCATGAAAAAAAAAACTACTTAAAAAATAGACTGAAGCAAAATAAAATTCTCACTCTATATTAGTCATTGGCAAGTCTGCTAGAAGTCCTAGCTATTGGATTGAGTATAAGAATTTCCTATTTAATTCAGGTCTATGAAAGTTTAGGTTGCACTTTCTGTTTCCTGACTGAGATGGCAATCTTTTGGGATAGATTTCCTACACAAAGCCAGATTTTCTAGTAGGCTCTTCATCCAATTAAGCTATTGAAAATGTGCATCCTGTTCAGTTCAATATGGCCAAATTGCTACACAAGTTTCCCTCCAGGCCTTTCCAAATCCCACTGAATTGACAGTGAAGATGCATAAAGAAGAGTATAAATCTACAACAGCAAAGAAAACAGAATTGAAAGGGAGATCTTTAGTGAATGAGTTTATAACAAATTTCTGAAAATGGTGTATCTCCAGGGTCTAGTAAGGGTACAGGAACCCACAGTGCCCCTGTCCTCAACCCTAGTTTAAAAAGCCTAATAAAGATTCAGCTAAAAACTCAAAAGTGAAAAGATATGCTGCTAATGGATACAACATAATGGTAAAATTTATATCACAATGTAAAAGGAGACAGGATATGCAAACAAAATATAGAAATAAAGTCTTCATAGAAGAGATCAAATATCTCACTAAAAAGATTTGAAGAAAAAGACAGAAGAAACAGAGGGTAAGAAATTTCCCAAAATGTGACCCTCCAAAATTATATAGCATTGAAGAAAGTAAGTTGAAATAGCTCACCTACTTACAAGCACAATAGATGAGGCAGGTCCTATTCTAATACATATTTATGAAATTTCACAACTCCAAGGAGAAAGAGAACTTACAAAGACTTAGACTTACAAAGACTAAAAATTAGATCTCCTATAATAGAGTAAGAATCATTTTGGTATGACTTCTGATGAGCACAAATAAGTGTTAGATAATATGGCATGTGCAAATTTTAAGGGAAAATGATTTTGGATAGATAATCTTATGTCTAGTGAAGTTATTTACCAAGGATAAAGGTACCATAGAGAGAAGTTCTAATACGCAATTATCAAACATTTATTTCTTTGCTCTTCATTTCCTGATTTTGAGAAGCTAACTTGAGTATATATTTTAGCAAAATGAGGTTCAAACAAGATGGAATAATGTATAAAATCCCAGGATACAGTGCCTCTAACACAGAAGAACATCTAAGAGAAGTCTCATAATGACAAGTGTAAAGCATGCCTAGAAAGGAAATAATTCACTGTAGAGCAGAAGATCAAGGACTATGGGAGGGATCTCACTGGGAGAAAAGAGAATCCCTATATAATGTAATTGGAAAAACAAATTTGAAGAATAAAAAAATATGTTGCTTCTATAAACCAGTAAAAACAAAGGCAATAAAAAATCTCAGGAAAATTAAAAGCAAAATGACAAATGTTAAAATACAAAATAATTATATCACAACTCTAAACAACTGAAAGTAAAAGAAAATAGAATGAAGAAGAAAGGGAAAGAGAATGAATATGAACCATCTGGACTTGATGCTAGAAATATGTACTTTCAAGTGACATAGATGTTATCACATTATACCGATCTATCTTGCTTCATTTGTACCTTAGAGAGGAAAAAAAAAGTGTCTAAACTTTGTTTTATCCAATTCATTTATACTTATTTTATAAATAAACAACTATTCTGACTTCCAAGAAACAGGAAACATTTCATACATTCTAAGGGACACTGGTTACTTGTTTTAAAGATGATTCCTGATGAGTGGCTTTTGACTCCATTACTACTATGTCCTATTCCTGCTGGCCCATGTGTTTCTAGACTCTCAGAGAGCTGTGGCTGATTGTGTTCTGTTATACACCTAATGAAACCACCTAATGAAAATTCTGCCCTGTCATAACTGTAAAACTGCTTCTGGCAGTCATGGCCATAGCAAGTTTGCCACATCTAGAGTTGCTCAAACTGCTGGGAGCTATGAACCCTATTGATTGATAGCAGTCAGTAAAGTCTTAGTTTATGAAGGTCTAGGTTGTCAGATGTTACCTTGACATTAGATATACTGGTTTCAGAACAGGATCCCTAAAGACAGAGCTCCAGCAGGGAAATGCAACACCTACTACAGGATACAGGTTGTTGTGGATGAAAACTCAGCTTTCTTTGTTTTATATTCACTATTGGTATAACTCCCTATATATAGTAGGCACCCAAGATATGCTTAAACAAAGAGGGGGAGGGATAAATTAGTGATTGAGGAAATAATATTCTGACCAGTTAGTTTAGTCAGACCTATAACCTTACTGAACATTTCTCTCATGAATACCATTAGTAGGTATTCCTCACATGAGTGCTTAATACTTCAAAATGTAAATTGAAGTTTACTTTTCATAAGACTTTAAAGTGCAACAATTGTTTTGTCCTCCATTTCACCATTCTCCCAAATCTATATAAAATAAATGTAAGACTTATACCTGGCACACATTAAACACTTAGTAAAGATTAGCTGTTAACTATTATCATTTTTTAAGAGTTAGAGAATAGAAATAGAAATAAAGATTAAGGTAGAGATAGGTATACCACTAGCAATAGAGGAAAGAAGGAGAAAGGGAGAAAGAAGAAAGGGACTGGAAAGGCAAAATCAAATCAAATACATTTCTCATTACCTAAAAATTTAGAATTGCTAAGCCTGGAATAAGCCTGTGAAGATCTAAAACTTTTGGTCATTCCTTGGAACCAAATCCATTCAATTTGCATAACTAGTAACTTTTAACGTGAACTGACTTTGATTGTCTCTTCAAAGACTGAACCATAAACTTTGTTCAAGTTACTGAATAAAGCACACTATAGTTATATATCAGTGAATTGGATTTCAAGTACAATTATTATTATTTTCTATGGGCAATACAGATTAATTACTCCACAACACTCAAGGTACAAGAAATAACATACTACTTTGCTTTTGTGCAAATCAAATCTAGGGATGAAGCCATACAACTTGACTAACAGTAAGTCCAATATCTTCCTGCATTCTTTCTTAGATTATGGCAGAACCTACAATTACACTGCCTGGAAAATGGGGGAGAGGACATTCTGCTCATTGATCTGCTGTCTTAAATTGGTGAAAATGTTCTTAGAATATAGTCTAAGTTCTTTCCACCCATGGAACAAAATCTAGAACATGAGAAAACAGAAGCATGTACGGGAAAACAACTTTGCATCCTTTAAGTGATAAATCTAAAATATCAAGAGAAGACAGCAAAATATTTCTTAATAACTCACTTGTTACATGTGCAATATGAAACATTTGAGTAGAAAATGATCACTGCCCACCCCCCCACCCGCCCGCCACCAGTTCCTTCCCATTCCCTTTCTTAAGTGTCCAAGAGTGTTTGCATTGAGGGCTGGTCAAGACAATTAGAGAGCCAGTGAGAATAAGATGTTCCAAGAGATTTCAAAATATTATTAATGACATCTCAATACAGTGCCTTCTGAATCCAGAGGTGAAGGTTTTACCCTCACTTCAATAACTTGAGAATCATTTAAAAAGTTTTTCATAGTTGCCCCAGAGAATGTGCTCAGCATTTTAGATTCTACTTCGACTTGTACTCTTAGGTAGTAAAAGGAAGGAAGGCTAAAAAAAGACAAAAAGGACATAAGCGACGTAAGAAGTGGAAAGCAAGGAATGGAAGGACAAAGTAGGAAGGAAAAGAAGAGAAAAAGGGAGAGAGGGAGGAAAACAGCAAGGAGGGAAAAAATATAGGAAGGAAGGAAGGAAGGAAGGAAGGAAGGAAGGAAGGAAGGAAGGAAGGAAGGAAGTTCAATTTAAATAAAAGATGATTAATGAAACAACAACCAGATTTCACATAGGATTGCAACAAACACAAATCCTATTCTAAATATCATATTGCCGATCAGGGGATTCTGGGAAGATGGCGGCGTAGGAGGACGCTGGGCTCACCGCGCGTCCTGCTGATCACTTAGATTCCACCTACACCTGCCTAAATAACCCAGAAAACCGCCAGAGGATTAGCAGAACAGAGTCACCGGACCCAAGTGCAGACGAGAGGCCCACGGAAGAGGGTAGGAAGGGCGGCGAGGCGGTGCGCGCTCCACGGACTGGCGGGAGGGAGCCGGGGCGGAGGGGCGGCTCGCCGGCCAAGCAGAGCCCCCGAGTCCGGCTTGCAAAAGCGGAGGGGCCTGACAGACTGTGTTCCGACAGCAAGCGCGACTTAGCGTCTGGGAGGTCATAAGTTAACAGCTCTGCTCAGAAAGCGGGAAGGCTGGAGGACAAAGGGAGGGTGAGCTGCGGAGCCCCCGGACGACAGAGCTCAGTTTGGCGGGGAACAAAGGCGCTAGCCAGCGCCATCTCCCCCGCCCATCCCCCAGCCAAAATCCCAAAGGGAACTGGCTCCGGCCAGGGAAATTGCTCGCTCCGCGCGAACACCCAACTCTGTGCTTCTGCGGAGCCAAACCTCCGGCAGCGATCTGACTCCCTCCGGCTGCCACAGGGCTCCTCCTGAAGTGGATCACCTAAGGAGAAGCGAGCTAAGCCTGCCCCCCCTGCCGCCGTGCACCTTGCCTACCCACCCCAGCTAATACGCCAGATCCCCAGCATCACAAGCCTGGCAGTGTGCAAGTAGCCCAGACGGGCCACGCCACCCCACAGTGAATCCCGCCCCTAGGAGAGGGGAAGAGAAGGCACACACCAGTCTGACTGTGGCCCCAGTGGTGGGCTGGGGACAGACATCAGGTCGGACTGCGGCCCCGCCCACCAACTCCAGTTATACACCACAGCACAGGGGAAGTGCCCTGCAGGCCCTCACCACACCAGGGACTATCCAAAATGACCAAGCGGAAGAATTCCCCTCAGAAGAATTTCCAGGAAATAACAACAGCTAATGAGCTGATCAAAAAGGATTTAAATAATATAACAGAAAGTGAATTTAGAATAATAGTCATAAAATTAATCGCTGGGCTGGAAAACAGCATACAGGACAGCAGAGAATCTCTTGCTACAGACATCAGGGGACTAAGGAACAGTCACGAGGAGCTGAAAAACGCTTTAAAGGAAATGCAAAACAGAATGCAAACCACCACGGCTCGGATGGAAGAGGCAGAGGAGAGAATAGGTGAACTAGAAGATAAAGTTATGGAAAAAGAGGAAGCTGAGAAAAAGAGAGATAAAAAAATCCAGGAGTATGAGGGGAAAATTAGAGAACTAAGTGATACACTAAAAAGAAATAATATACGCATAATTGGTATCCCAGAGGAGGAAGAGAGAGGGAAAGGTGCTGAAGGGGTACTTGAAGAAATAATAGCTGAGAACTTCCCTGAACTGGGGAAGGAAAAAGGCATTGAAATCCAAGAGGCACAGAGAACTCCCTTCAGACGTAACTTGAATCGATCTTCTGCACGACATATCATAGTGAAACTGGCAAAATACAAGGATAAAGAGAAAATTCTGAAAGCAGCAAGGGGTAAACGTGCCCTCACATATAAAGGGAGACCTATAAGACTCGTGACTCATCTCTCTTTTGAAACTTGGCAGGCCAGAAAGAATTGGCACGAGATTTTCAGGGTGCTAGACAGCAAAAATATGCAGCCGAGAATCCTTTATCCAGCAAGTCTGTCATTTAGAATAGAAGGAGAGATAAAGGTCTTCCCAAACAAACAAAAACTGAAGGAATTTGTCACCACTAAACCAGCCCTACAAGAGATCCTAAGGGGGACCCTGTGAGACAAAGTACCAGAGACATCACTACAAGCATAAAACATACAGACATCACAATGACTCTAAACCCGTATCTTTCTATAATAACACTGAATGTAAATGGATTAAATGCGCCAACCAAAAGACATAGGGTATCAGAATGGATAAAAAAACAAGACCCATCTATTTGCTGTCTACAAGAGACTCATTTTAGACCTGAGGACACCTTTAGATTCAGAGTGAGGGGATGGAGAACTATTTATCATGCTACTGGAAGCCAGAAGAAAGCTGGAGTAGCCATACTTATATCAGACAAACTAGACTTTAAATTAAAGGCTGTAACAAGAGATGAAGAAGGACATTATATAATAGTTACAGGGTCTATCCATCAGGAAGAGCTAACAATTATAAATGTCTATGCGCCGAATACCGGAGCCCCCAAATATATAAAACAATTACTCATAAACAGAAGCAACCTTATTGATAAGAATGTGGTAATTGCTGGGGACTTTAACACTCCACTTACAGAAATGGATAGATCATCTAGACACACGGTCAATAAAGAAACAAGGGCCCTGAATGAGACACTGGATCAGATGGACTTGACAGATATATTTAGAACTCTGCATCCCAAAGCAACAGAATATACTTTCTTCTCAAGTGCACATGGAACATTCTCCAAGATAGATCATATACTGGGTCACAAAACAGCCCTTCATAAGTTTACAAGAATTGAAATTATACCATGCATACTTTCAGACCACAATGCTATGAAGCTTGAAATCAACCACAGGAAAAAGTCTGGAAAACCTCCAAAAGCATGGAGGTTAAAGAACACCCTACTCACGAATGAGTGGGTCAACCAGGCAATTAGAGAAGAAATCAAAAAATATATGGAAACAAACGAAAATGAAAATACAACAATCCAAACGCTTTGGGACGCAGCGAAGGCAGTCCTGAGAGGAAAATACATTGCAATCCAGGCCTATCTCAAGAAACAAGAAAAATCCCAAATACAAAATCTAACAGCACGCCTAAAGGAAATAGAAGCAGAACAGCAAAGGCAGCCTAAACCCAGCAGAAGAAGAGAAATAATAAAGATCAGAGCAGAAATAAACAATATAGAATCTAAAAAAACTGTAGAGCAGATCAACGAAACCAAGAGTTGGTTTTTTGAAAAAATAAACAAAATTGACAAACCTCTAGCCAGGCTTCTCAAAAAGAAAAGGGAGATGACCCAAATAGATAAAATCATGAATGAAAATGGAATTATTACAACCAATCCCTCAGAGATACAAACAATTATCAGGGAATACTATGAAAAATTATATGCCAACAAATTGGACAACCTGGAAGAAATGGACAAATTCCTGAACACCCACACTCTTCCAAAACTCAATCAGGAGGAAAGAGAAAGCTTGAACAGACCCATAACCAGCGAAGAAATTGAATCGGTTATCAAAAATCTCCCAACAAATAAGAGTCCAGGACCAGATGGCTTCCCAGGGGAGTTCTACCAGACGTTTAAAGCAGAGATAATACCTATCCTTCTCAAGCTACTCCAAAAAATAGAAAGGGAAGGAAAACTTCCAGACTCATTCTATGAAGCCAGTATTACTTTGATTCCTAAACCAGACAGAGACCCACTAAAAAAAGAGAACTACAGGCCAATATCCCTGATGAATATGGATGCCAAAATTCTCAATAAGATACTAGCAAATCGAATTCAACAGCATATAAAAAGAATTATTCACCATGATCAAGTGGGATTCATTCCTGGGATGCAGGGCTGGTTCAACATTCGCAAATCAATCAACGTGATACATCACATTAACAAAAAAAAAGAGAAGAACCATATGATCCTGTCAATCGATGCAGAAAAGGCCTTTGACAAAATCCAGCACCCTTTCTTAATAAAAACCCTTGAGAAAGTCGGGATAGAAGGAACATACTTAAAGATCATAAAAGCCATTTATGAAAAGCCCACAGCTAACATCATCCTCAACGGGGAAAAACTGAGAGCTTTTTCCCTGAGATCAGGAACACGACAGGGATGCCCACTCTCACCGTTGTTGTTTAACATAGTGCTGGAAGTTCTAGCATCAGCAATCAGACAACAAAAGGAAATCAAAGGCATCAAAATTGGCAAAGATGAAGTCAAGCTTTCGCTTTTTGCAGATGACATGATATTATACATGGAAAATCCGATAGACTCCACCAAAAGTCTGCTAGAACTGATACATGAATTCAGCAAAGTTGCAGGATACAAAATCAATGTACAGAAATCAGTTGCATTCTTATACACTAACAATGAAGCAACAGAAAGACAAATAAAGAAACTGATCCCATTCACAATTGCACCAAGAAGCATAAAATACCTAGGAATAAATCTAACCAAAGATGTAAAGGATCTGTATGCTGAAAACTATAGAAAGCTTATGAAGGTAATTGAAGAAGATTTAAAGAAATGGAAAGACATTCCCTGCTCATGGATTGGAAAAATAAATATTGTCAAAATGTCAATACTACCCAAAGCTATCTACACATTCAATGCAATCCCAATCAAAATTGCACCAGCATTCTTCTCGAAACTAGAACAAGCAATCCTAAAATTCATATGGAACCACAAAAGGCCCCGAATAGCCAAAGGAATTTTGAAGAAGAAGACCAAAGCAGGAGGCATCACAATCCCAGACTTCAGCCTCTACTACAAAGCTGTCATCATCAAGACAGCATGGTATTGGCACAAAAACAGACACACAGACCAATGGAATAGAATAGAAACCCCAGAACTAGACCCACAAACATATGGCCAACTCATCTTTGACAAAGCAGGAAAGAACATCCAATGGAAAAAAGACAGCCTCTTTAACAAATGGTGCTGGGAGAACTGGACAGCAACATGCAGAAGGTTGAAACTAGACCACTTTCTCACACCATTTACAAAAATAAACTCAAAATGGATAAAGGACCTAAATGTGAGACAGGAAACCATCAGAACCTTAGAGGAGAAAGCAGGAAAAGACCTCTCTGACCTCAGCCGTAGCAATCTCTTACTCGACACATCCCCAAAGGCAAGGGAATTAAAAGCAAAAGTGAATTACTGGGACCTTATGAAGATAAAAAGCTTCTGCACAGCAAAGGAAACAACCAACAAAACTAAAAGGCAACCAACGGAATGGGAAAAGATATTTGCAAATGACATATCGGACAAAGGGCTAGTATCTAAAATCTATAAAGAGCTCACCAAACTCCACACCCGAAAAACAAATAACCCAGTGAAGAAATGGGCAGAAAACATGAATAGACACTTCTGTAAAGAAGACATCCAGATGGCCAACAGGCACATGAAAAGATGTTCAGCGTCGCTCCTCATCAGGGAAATACAAATCAAAACCACACTCAGGTATCACCTCACGCCAGTCAGAGTGGCCAAAATGAACAAATCAGGAGACTATAGATGCTGGAGAGGATGTGGAGAAACGGGAACCCTCTTGCACTGTTGGTGGGAATGCAAATTGGTGCAGCCGCTCTGGAAGGCAGTGTGGAGGTTCCTCAGAAAATTAAAAATAGACCTACCCTATGACCCAGCAATAGCACTGCTAGGAATCTACCCAAGGGATACAGGAGTACTGATGCATAGGGGCACTTGTACCCCAATGTTCATAGCAGCACTCTCAACAATAGCCAAATTATGGAAAGAGCCTAAATGTCCATCAACTGATGAATGGATAAAGAAATTGTGGTTTATATACACAATGGAATACTACGTGGCAATAAGAAAAAATGAAATATGGCCTTTTGTAGCAACGTGGATGGAACTGGAGAGTGTGATGCTAAGTGAAATAAGCCATACAGAGAAAGACAGATACCATATGGTTTCACTCTTATGTGGATCCTGAGAAACTTAACAGGAACCCATGGGGGAGGGGAAGGAAAAAAAAAAAAAAAGGACGTTAGAGTGGGAGAGAGCCAAAGCATAAGAGACTGTTAAAAACTGAGAACAAACTGAGGGTTGATGGGGGGTGGGAGGGAGGGGCGGGTGGGTGATGGGTATTGAGGAGGGCACCTTTTGGGATGAGCACTGGGTGTTGTATGGAAACCAATTTTGTCAATAAACTTCATATAAAAAATAAACAAATAAATAAATAAATATCATATTGCCATTTATAAAGGGTACAATTTCAAAGTCTTTTAGGAAGTCTTGGATTTGAAGACTTAGCAGATTCTGATTAAGATTGTTTTTATTCAAACTTTACTTTGGCTTCAAACCATTAGCAAATATGAAGCCTTTTTATTTGAAAAAGTCCTATAAAATCATTGTAGTAATGGCCCTAAAGATGTTGAGGACTTTGCTCATTGAATTACAACACGCCATTTTTATCAGGGCCTTACGAAGAAATTTCTCCAGTTTGCAATAACAAGTTGTACTTTATCTTTTTTTCCATATATACTAAAACATGTAAGTAATGATATTACTTTTTTATGCTACATTTTAGAAAGGTCACAGCCATACCTGTGACTCTTCATGGGCATGTCCTGAATCTTGTGTACACCCAGGTTTTATACATCTCAGCAACCTTGTTCTTGTGTCCTTATGCATTGTCTCAAAGAAATAGTGTCTTATTGCGAGTACAATATCACTAAGGTAAAGTTAATTTATATCACACATATAATTTAAAAATCACAACTAAGTATAATTTATATATGTTTCCTTCCAGAATGTTTAAAATAAAAACCAAAACATGCAAAGATAAATATGGCTTCTACACATACACACACAGCTTATATGCATATATAATATATAAGATATATCCCCCCTCATCCCAACATTTGCTTTTTGATTAAAAGGATAGTTTTTATCCAGAAAATGTTTCAATCTAGAGCAACTTATTTTTTTTTGAAATTTTTAGGTAACAAAGGTTTTAGACCACTTAATGTAATAAATTCTTTGTTCCTCCAAATACTCATTTCATTCCAACACATACAGTACAGCAAAACAAACAAAAAAAAATGTGTTGCAGAATAAAATTTATAATGATATACTGGCTTTTAGCATGACTAATCTTAAAATGAAGAAACTTTTGGATTCATAATAATCAACTCTGTTTCCATTCAACTGTTTTCCATGAGAAATTCAAATCAAATTATGCTAAACAGCAATTAGTTATAAAGTCTTCAGAGGAATTATTTGGTTTTATTTCCAGTAAAAGCCAAGACTTCATAAAAGCCATTAATTAGTGTATCTTTTGTCTCAGCAGGGAAACCAAGAATTGAAGCCCTTGAACTTCATTTAACCTTCAAAAGTGTCTCTGCAGGTCCAACTTGAAATGCTATAGAGGAGTGGGGGTGGGTGACAAAGGAGAGAAAATATCTAGGAAAACCAAAATAAAAATGTTTTTAATGCAGTTTTTTGGACACTAGTTAAAGCATCCCTGCCAAATTGTAAAATTCCTCTTCTTTATTACCCAGTAATGTGTGCAGCAGACATTTCTGACTTTGACTTCATCTCCAACTCCCACTCCCATTACATAATTTTATTTTTATATTTGTTTGATTTTTTTCAAGAAGTATGAATTAAATATTCAAGGAATTTTCAGTTTTGTACCAGAACTCATCTTTATAAAGCAGTTTCATATGGACCCTCAGTATTAGTTCCTATTGCTATTGTAAGAAATTACCACACACTAAGTGGCTTAAAACAACTGAATTTATTATCTTTGAATTCTGGAGGTCAAAGGTCTGAAATCAGTTTCACTGAGCTAAAATTAAAGCTGTCCACAGGGCTGCATTCTTTCTGGAGGCTCTAGGGAGGAATTGGTTTCTTTGTCTTTTCCAGATTCTTATTGTCACTTGTATTCTTGGCTTGTAGCCATTTCCTCCATCTTCAAAACATATTACTCTAATCTCTGCCTCCATCATCATATCACTTTCCCTACTAACTCTGACTCCTCCTGTGTCCCTGTTATATGGACATTTGTGATTACATCAGGCTACTCAGATAATCTAGGATAATCTCCCAGTCTCAAAATATTTAACTTGAGTACTTCTAAAGGTTACTTTTTGCCCTACGAAGTAACCATCATAAGTTTCAGGGATGAGGACAAGGACATAACTGTCATTATTCAGCCTACTATACCCATCCTCTTGTCCCCAAAGATTCACATCTATCCCACATGCAAAATACATTCACTCTTTGTCAATATCCCACAGAGTCTAAATAATTACAACATCAACTCAAAGTAAAAAATCTCACCTAAATACCAGCAGCTCAAACATCTTCATCTAAATAATCTAAATCAGGTACGGATGACACTCTAGGTATGAGCCATTCTGGAGCAAAACTCCTCTCTATCTGCAGACTTGTGAAATTAGAGAATAAATGATCTGCTCCAAAAATACAATAGTGAAGCAGCACAGGAAAATAGTTGTAGACATTCCCATTCCAAAGGAAGAAAATGGAAGGGAGACAGGAATCACTGGTGCTAAGCAATGTCAAATCCAACTGGGTAAACTCCATTAGGCTCCAATGCCTGGGAATTACCCTCTGGTTTACAGTTCTGCCCTCAGAGACCTTACTCCACCTGTAAACCACTTTATTCCTGATTTCCATGGTCAATGAGTAGAGAATATTTGGTGGCAAATATCTATTTTCAAGGTTAGAAGGAAAATATCTATTTTGCCTAGCACTTAGTAACGAAATGAAACAATAATGATTCTTTTTAATGTATAATGTATAAGTGTCCCCACATCAAATTGCTCCTAGCAAAAAGTCTGCTTCAAAGTGTACCCAAAATAAAAAAAAAAGAGAGGGAAAGACCCTTGTTTCAGTAGGGCTGCATTAAAGCTGCTAGTATCAAAACACATCTACTAGAGTAATATATTAAAAAATTCTGCTACAGTTATCTACACCATTTCAGAAATACAGCAGAGTAAACCTTGTGTAATGAAACATTTTGTTAGGGCAGTTGTGTTTCTGAGCTAAATGCAATGATTACTTTGGGATAATCTAGCTTCTGTGATGACAGAGAAAATTTAGAACTGCCAAACCTCTTCTGCATAAGATGTAGAAAACAAAGTATATCTGACTTAAAACTATGAATTTTAAATTAGTAGATGAACTAGTTAGTTCTAAATTTTTTTTCTGACCCCAATTTTTGCTGGATACAACTTCATTGGAAATCTTTATAATTCACAAGATTCACTGTTATAAGGTACACACTAAGGCAACAATTTATTTTGGTATTTACTTTGGATTAACTTCACGGCTAAAATTGAATATGAAGAATGGTCTATTTGCTTCAGATAAGAATTCTAACCAGAACAAAGTTGTGGTGTCTCTGAAATGTGACCCATCTCTAAATCTAATTCAACAAGCTAGCTCCAATAATGGAGGGGGAAATTTGGCCATATGACATAGGTAGAGCAATAAGTTATAAAAATTAAATTATAATGAAATATAATGATAAGGAACAGTACTGTTCACTCTATATCCAATTTAGAATAAATTAGAACAAAGTCAGACAAGTGGATCAGGGCTCTAAAGCATGAGGCATGTTCTGGTCTATTTATTACCTTAAACTCCCTCCCTATGTAATGAGTATTAAGAGGTGACATATGTAGGCCTGCAGTTGAAAAAAATACCACATTATGTTGAAAGATTTTGTCGAAATGACCTCCAAATTGTTACACAGTGGATTTGTGTCTCACTGAAAGCAGGGCATCTTTACTGAGCGAGACAGAATAATCCCTAATTTCAAAAAGATAAATGTAAGAAGTTGAATTATTTTCATAATCATATATCTTTTTAAAAAGTCTTATACAGTAGCATTATTTTTAAGAAAAGAAGATTGACCTTTGATTGTTTTGTTTCCTGCTATGTCTTTGCTTCGTTATGTGTTTCTGTCAGGAGAGAAACATGTAGCAGATCCCTGCTACCTTTAATGCCATCTTCCAACCCCAGATCCCTGCTCTCAGCACCCATAATCTCTCTGTTCTTTAACATCTTGGTGTTGCCCAGGTCCGCTTTTTTTTTTTTTTTTTAATTTTTTTTTCAACGTTTATTTATTTTTGGGACAGAGAGAGACAGAGCATGAACGGGGGAGGGGCAGAGAGAGAGGGAGACACAGAATCGGAAACAGGCTCCAGGCTCCGAGCCATCAGCCCAGAGCCTGACGCGGGGCTCGAACTCACAGACCGCGAGATCGTGACCTGGTTGAAGTCGGACGCTTAACCGACCGCGCCACCCAGGCGCCCCGCCCAGGTCCGCTTTAATAAACCTTGGTGCTTAGAAGGATTTCTACCAGGTCCACATATGGTTATAAAACAAACAAAACACAAAAGCCACCACTAACAGAAATATTTATTAATGGTTCACTTTCAGCTCAAAAATGTATAGCTTTTTCAGAAGTGTTCATTCTAAAGGAGAGTGTGTTATGATATATCCACCAATATCATATGGGTTATAAATTGCTTCTGGCATGGCTGATTTTTGTTGAATTCATATAAAAAATAATACATTGAGTCAAATAAATATACCAAAATGCTGCTTGTTATCTTTAAATTTTAATGTTCTTTTGTGCTATTTTCTGTTGTTTTCAAAAAAACAAAACAAAAAACCAAAAACCTAAAGTTAAGACAGAGTAGCTACTTAAAAATATTTATTGACCAAGTAATTTTAATTATGTCTCACTTGATTTTCAATATGATTCAACTTTAAAACATCTCAGTATAGGTTTCAAAAATTAGTATCTATAATAATTCTGTTAATTACAATCTTTCCTACCACAGATAATACTGAAGTCATGACAGTTGAAACTATTGTTTTTACCCTGAGTTGAAAATCTAAATCACCTGAAGCAGTTTGAAATATAATGGATTACACTGTTGTGTCCAATGGGTTTACATCCTAAAGGAGAGCCAAAAGAAGCAAATCAGTAGGTTGAAAAAAAGACCATCTTATGTGGGGGATTTTGGCAGGGCAGGGGGAGATGTAGCCTTTTTTCAGATTCTTTCATATTCCCAACCCTTTTGTCCTTGAGATAAAGCTTCCTAAATCAGAATTGTTAAGATTTTTAGAGAAGGAATTTGAAAGGACAACTCGCTGAACAGAGAAGAGAGATTTCTGGTCTAGTTTACTTGTAGGCCCAAAGGGGAGAAGAGAAGAATAAGGTCACAGGAAAGTAACAACAGTGGTCTGCCTGGATAGTTAGTACAAATGCCACAGAAGAATATCACGTGCATAAAAGTGAAGAATATGGAGTTCTACAGAGACCAAAAAGTCAAGTCAGATAAGTTGTAGGATACAGTCAATATTTAGTTACTTTTAAAATGTATGCACTTGCTAATCAGATTCACCCTCACCTTATTCAAAGTGGGATAGTAGTTAAGTTTACATATTCAACAGGTTTTTACTGCAGGACTTCATTGTCCTAGGCTCTGTTTAGGTGGCAGATATCACAAGTTGAGACAAAGTAGATAACATGCCTTTCTTAGAAAAATTACAGTCCACTTACAGTAGGGCAGGAAAAAAACCCTAAAATTGAAGGGGTAACAGGGATTCTAAATTCTCATAGACAAAGAGCCAAAAGACATAAATAGTAGTTGGGAGGAGAATGCAGAAAAACAGGAAACTTTGAAAACTCACATTTGCCATAAAAATCTATTAGATCATGGGGTGCCTGGGTAGTTTAGTGGGTTAAGCAGCTGACTCTTGGATTAGGCTCAGGTCATGATCTCACGGTTTGTGAGTTTGAGCCCCACATTGGGCTCCACGCTGACAGCACAGAGCCTGCTTGGGAATCCCTCTCCCTCTCTCTCTGCCTCTCTGCCTCTATCTCTCTCTCTCTTAAAATAAATAAATAAACTTAAAAAAAAAAACTATTAGATCAGGTTAATCCAGACTGAGCCTTAGCAAAATTACACCTATCTAACAAAAGCTATCATTGAAGCAACCCCAGTGGCTGGAAGAGCATTCATTATTCTTTCATCAGTAATTCCCATGATTCACACAAGTGTTCTTCATCAACTGATTTATTGGGCCAAACATTCAATATTATCAGGTAATTCCAACTCTTATCAAATCAGTGGAACTGTTATGTAAAGCTTTCTGAATAATAAGTGAGCTATAATAAAGAAACAAAAACAAGTCCAGGGAGCTCACAGAGTTAAAGAATGATCATAATACAGTAACCATGGAACTATAAATAAAATTGGCACATAAATGTACTGTTATCCAGTTCACTCACTCATCTGCATAGTATTGCTGTGTTCTGAGGAGACATAACTTCTATGATACAATAAAACTACTTAGTCATGCTGATGATAGTGGATAATAGGACAGAGAGTATAATCTCCATCTCTGGGAGGCCATCAACTAGATTCCTTCATATAATATCCATATCCCTCTCCCTTCAATAATCTAAGGTGACAGAAAGGAGAAATTTTGTCTAAGAGTGCATTTTGTAGTATATTTCAGAATAAATATAGACCTTTTTCATCCTCCCATATATAAAGTCATTTAAAATGAGAATGATGATCAAAATTTATATGCTGAAAAGTACAGAATGCTTATGAAAGAAACTGAAGATGACACAAAGAAATTTAAAAAAAAACATTCCATGCTCATGGACTGGAAGAACAAATACTGTTAAAATGTCAATACTACCCAAAGCATTCTACACATTTAGTGTAATCCCTTTCAAAATAAGATCAGCATTCTTCACAGAGTTAGAACAAACAATTCTAAAATTTGTATGGAACCACAAAAGACCCCCAATAGCTAAAGTCATGCTGGAAAAGAAAACCAAAGCTGGAAGCATCACAATTTCAGTCTTCAAGCTATATTACGTGGTATTGGCAACTGGCACAAGAACAGACACATAGATCAGTGGAACAGAATAGAGAACCCAGAAATGGACCCACAGATATATGGCTAACTAATTTGCAACAAGCAGGAAAGACTATCCAATGGAAAAAAAGACAGTCTAGGGGCGCATGGGTGGCTCAGTTGGTTAAGCTGCTGATTTCGGCTGAGGTCATGATCTTGTGGTTCATGGGTTTGAGTCCCATGTCGGGCTCTGTGCTGACAGCTCAGAGCCTGGACCCTGCTTGAGATTCAGTGTGTCTCTCTCTGCTCCTCCCCTGTTTGTGCTCTGTCTCTCAAAAATAAACATCAAAAAAAAAAAACAAAAAAAAACAAGAGAAAAGATAGTTGCCAGCAAATGGTGTTGCAAAAACTGGACAGCAACATGCAGAAAATGAAACTGGACCACTTTCTTATATCATACACAAAAATAATTTCAAAATGGATGAAAGACCAAAACATAAGACAGGAAACCGTCAAAATCCTAGAGGAGAAAACACATAGCAATCTCTTTGACCTTGGCAGCAGCAACTTCTTTTTGTTGTTGTTTTTTAATGTTTATTTTTGAGAGAGAGAGCGTGAGAGTATGTGCATGCATGCTAGTGGGTGCTCAACACCCCAAAACAACTAACCAGTGAATAAATGGGCAGAAGACATGAATAGACACTTTTTGAAAGAAGACATCCAGATGGCTAACAGACACATGAAAAGATGCTCAACATCATTCATCATCAGGAAAATGAAATTCAAAACCATAATGAAATACCACCTCACACCTGTCAGAATGGTTAAAAGTAACAACTCAGAAAACAACAAAAGTTGGCAAGGATGCAGAGAAAGGGGAACACTTTTGCCTTGTTGGTAGGAATGCAAGCTATGCAGCCACTCTGGAGAACAGCATGGAGGTTCCTCAAAAAACTGAAAATAGATCTATCCTGGAACCCAGGAATTATACTAGTAGGTATTTATCCAAAGGATACAAAAATGCTGATTCAAAAGGTCACATGCAACCCAATGTTTATAGCAGCACTATCAACAATGGACAAACTATGGAAAGAGCCCAAATGTCCATCGACTGACGAAGATAAAAGAAGAGGTGGTATACACACACACACACACACACACACACACACATATGCACAATGGAAAATTACTTGGCAATCAAAAAGAATGAAAACCTGCCATATGTAACAATGTGGATGGAACTAGAGTATATTATGCTAAGCAAAATAAGTCAGAGAAAGACAAATATATGCTTTGACTCATGTGGCATTTAAGAAACAAAACAGATGAACATAGACGAAGGGAAGGAAAAGATAAAATAAGATGAAAACAGAAAGGGAGGCAAACCCTAGCGTTTCAACAAAATGAAAGTTGCTGGAGGGGAGGTGGGTGGGAGGATGGGCTAAATGGGTGATGGGCATTAAGGAGAGCACTTGTTGGGATAAGCACTGAAAGTTATAAAAATGGGATGAATCACTAAATTCTATTCCTGAAATCAATACTACACTATATGTTAACTAACTTGAATTTAAATTTAAAAACATCTTAGGAAAAAAAAAGAAAAATAAATAAATAAAATGAGAACGACGATTAGGAAGTAACATAATTAAAAAATAAGGCGTATCTGGGTGGCTCAGTCGGTTAGCGTCCAACTTTGGTTTAGGTCATGATCTCACAGTTCCTGAGTTCAAGCCCCGCATCAGGCTCTGTGCTGACAGCTCAGAGCCTGGAGCCTGTTTCAGATTCTGTGTCCCCCTCTCTGTGCCCCTCCCCCACTCATGCTCTGTCTCTCTCTCAAAAATAAATAAACATTAAAAAAAAATTTTAAATAAATAAAAAGACTTCAGATGTTCTCTACATTATGGTTGTTAAAGCAGGAGGGCCAATGAATGTGTTGAATTAAAAAACCAATAAGCAAGTAGATTGACTCACTCATTCATTTAGATATTTACTAAATGCTTTCTCCACTTCAGACACAGATTCCTCCCTCATAGAAATCAGTATCATGGTCCACATCCTAGCAGGGAATACATTAAATACATAGTTACAAGTGTCATGAATGACACTGAAAAAGGATCTTAAATATGGAAGATTTCTGCATTGTGTCTGGGTAGGGAGGCTGAGGGATAGAGGGAAAGAACATAATCAGAATTTCCAGAAAAATATGGGGATGAAGAGAAGGTAGTGGTATGTTTAGTTTGATAAAGCTCCAAAGGTGATGCACTCCAACTGAAAACCTCTGCTTGGAGCCTACATAAAATTTGAGAGCTTTAAAGAGAACCTTCTGGGGCGCCTGGGTGGCTCAGTCGGTTAAGCGTCCGACTTTGGCTCAGGTTGTGATCTCGCAGTCCGTGAGTTCGAGCCCCACGTCGGGCTCTGTGCTGACAGCTCAAAGCCTGGAGCCTGTTTCAGATTCTGTGTCTCCCTCTCTCTCTGCTCCTCCCCCGTTCATGCTCTGTCTCTCTCTGTCTCAAAAATAAATAAAGGTTAAAAAAATTTTAAAAAAATAAAGAGAACCTTCTTCCAACTATACTTGGTGTTCTATCTCCATTAGCAAAGAGGAAAGTAAGAGAGGAAAGAAGTAAATTATTTTGGTAGGTGACAATAAGTTAATTTTCTTGGTGTACCATTACTGGCTATTTCTGGAAGTGGCAAAATCAGGATCATATTCCCTGGGAGCAACTCCTGATCAGCTACTGCCTCATTTCTTCTGTATCTTTGTAGCCCCCCATACCTGAATCAACCATCTAGCCCCACCTGCACACCAGTCTAGCTCCAGTACCCACAATAAATGCTAGCTGGAGCAGCAAGAATTTGAAAAGCCTTCATCTTACCTTCTACTGGGACTTGGAGGCTATCAATCGACTAGTCTGGGACCTACGTAGCTGATATTATACCCTATTTCTTCCACAATGGCTCAGTGTGTAGATCTGGGCTTCTGCCTTAATATGACTGGTGTCCCCTTCAGAATGGAGCTATTTCCAGAACCTCTTCTCTTGTTCTCTTGCTAACTCACCTGGCCATTGCCTTTTTCTAGGTGGCTGGACTTTGCTTTTCATGCCTCTGATCTCTGCTTAGGGTCCTTTTGTAAATAAGCAAATTTCCTACAACCACCACATAATTCCAGCTCACTGTACAATAACCTAGACTTTCCCATTTCTGGGCCTTATTCATGCATGAGATATTGATGTTGCCCCCTATTATGCCTTGAAGTACTTGCTGGACGTCACTCAAGGTAGTATCAGCAAGGTGATTAATTCTCACAATTTACAGCAGACACTCTTGGTGGTTCTTCTTTTTATTTTTAGGGTAGTTGCTTCCTAAAGGCATGACTGTTATTAAAACTGACTCTGAGGGGCACCTGGGTGGCTCAGTCAGTTAAGCATCCAACTTCAGCTCAGGTCATTATCTCATGGTGGGTTTGAGCCCTGCATCAGGCTCTGTGCTGACAGCTCAGAGCCTGGAGCCTGCTTTAGATTCTGTGTCTCCCTCTCTCTCTGCCCCTCCCCCACTCATGCTCTGTCTCTCTCCATCTCAAAAGTAAATAAACATTAAAAAAAAAAAGTTACAAACTGACTTTGAAATAATAAAATGGCACCAGGTCACTGAAAATCACCTGGGTTCCACCAGTGGTTGTTCATTGACATCTTTTCCTTCTGCTTTCTGCTGAATAAAACTAAGGTCTATACATCTGAATTTGTTCTCTGACTTGCAAATAGAACTAGAATGCTTAACAGACAAAATCTCAAATTCCTCGTATTCAATGCTTATGTGCTAGGAAAAAATAATTTAAGACTTGTCTTCACCATCAAAAATATTCACGGGCACACCAGAATCACAGAATTAAGTCTATGACAAGATGTTCTTATATAATGTATTGGCTCTCTCTGTAACCAGATTGTGACTTCTTCCTGCCAGCCAAAAAGCTGATATATTCTTGGAAATGTCTCCTACAGAATTGTTTTTTTTTTTTAAAGATAATTTACACTCTAGGAAATTATTTTGTCCACAAAAGAAACAGATACATTCTCCCTTAAAGGACAAGACCCCACCCTCCATCTTTCTCTTGTATTTACAGACATCAAATTTGCCAAATAGCAGTGTATGGTCTGATTAGAGAGATGGCTCTCCCTGTTTCTATGGGAAGTATTGCTATTGTATTCTTATTATAGAAAAGAAGTTCTCAAGGCTGGCTGCACACTAAATCACCTGCAGAGTTTTTAACAAATCCTTGTAATACCTATGCATCACCCCCAAGGACTGATTTGAATGACCTAGGAGGGGCCCAGGCAGTGGGATTTTTTTTTTCCAAAGCTCTCCCCAGGCAATTTTACTGTGACCCAGCATTGGGAACCATGGCTACAGCATCAGTTTGTCTCTGTCTTCCCTTGTTATTGAGCACTGGAATCCTGGGTACCTTTACAAAATATTGATCTCAGGTATTTTCACTTTCTAACTCCCAAGTATTACTTTCAAGCCTGGCTAGATCAGGCACAATAAACTTGAATGAGGCCCAGAGGAGAATCAGCTGCAGGGTGACCATCCTTCTATCTCAGACCCCAGGAGCCTTCCTGGAGGTTTCCTCAGTCTCTCTCTGTCTAACGCTTTGGAACAGATGGATTGTCTTAACCAAAATTTTGCTATTTTTAATTTTTTTGATAATTTAAGACAAGATTCTCTCCTCATGCTGCGCAGAAGCCTTCAGTGGGTCTCACGGCAATCTTAAATCCTACCAAGTACAGATTATTCCCCCCTCCTCAGTGAATTACCTAGCACCAACTCCATCCTCCCTTTATTTTGTCATATCTATTTATCTCATCATCTTGCATCCCCCAATAAATGCAGGATTTAGTATTCTTTTTAAAAAAATTTTTTAACGTTTATTTATTTTTGAGACAGAGAGAGACAGAGCATGAATGGGGGAGGGTCAGAGAGAGGGAGACACAGAATCTGAAACAGGTTCCAGGCTCTGAGCTGTCAGCACAGAGCCCGACGCGGGGCTCGAACTCACGGACCGCGAGATCGTGACCTGAGCTGAAGTCGGACGCTTAACCGACTGAGCCACCCAGGCGCCCCGGGATTTAGTATTCTAATGCCTCAGAATTCCCCTCCATCTAAAATGTTCCATTTAATGTTGGTGACAGAAGAGCTATTTTTCTGTCCAATGTCACCTGCTATTCAAAAATATTCAATATTTGTTTCATATTTTTATTAAGTTTTGCTTAAATGTCATTAGTAATATAATAGGTAACATCCCATTAAATTACATATGTTCCTTTCAAATGTGCTTTAATGCTATCACAAAATAAAGACTGAAGTTTGAAATGCAATGCTCTATATTCTGCCAGCTGGAGAAAATAAGGCAGGATTAGCCTTTTGGGGGGAGGGTTGGCAGTGGAGATTTACATTATTCTTTTGTTTTCCTTTTTCAAATAAAATGTCCACAGTATTATATGGCTTAGAGTTATTTGACCTAAATTGAATGTATGCAAATCAACACATTCTATGACTTAACTAGTAAATAGGTGTATTTAAAAATGACATGTGAAAAAAAAAAAACAACTCTGAAATGCACAAGTTTAGTAACAACTTAAATTGAAGCAGCCTCGCTTTGGAAGTTTTTAAGATAAGCCCAATTGTTGCCAAAGTAAGGAGAGCACATTGAGTTAAATGTTTGTTTGTTTTTTTTTTTTTTCTAACATCATAATTTCCCTTTGTAATGCTTCTTAGTCTTTTTTTGACTAGAGGCAGAGATTCAACTAATTTCTACATTCTGCCATAGAATGTATAGTAGAGAAATCCCCATGAGATTTCATATGATGAGATAACATATCACCTCCTCTACAGGGCCCTATCCAGATCCAATTTTACAATTTTGAAGTTTCATTATATTACTCTACTTAATTAATATAACATCTGATTTTATTAGATTTTTCCCAACTGACAAAATCAAATGGTTCCTTTAATGGGATAATAAAGCTAATTTAATTTTACATGTATTTTTCCATTTATTTTAGCAGTTATAAGTCCAAGAGTAGGAATGGCATGTTGTTGTTCAAAATGTTAATGAGGATAACAGCAGCCCATTATATCTCTTAATATCCTCTCCCAGCAAAAGTCATAATTACAGTAAAGGAAAATGCATTCCACTGGCAGTTTGGACTCTCGTGTTCCAACAACGGTTTCCAAGGCAAGGTGCTTCTCTTCACTTGCCCTTGATTTCCTCACCTGTGAAATGGGATGATTATACCACCAGCAGTTATAACTGTGGAGCCCCAAGGGAATCAAGGAAGTCACTCAAGGCCCAGAGGAAATGGGAGGCAGTTATACAGGCCTCACTTCAGTCAAGTGATCTCCTGTTTCATCTATTTTTACAGTCAGTACTACCTTTATTAGGGGGGGAAAAAAGGTTTCAGTTTCCAAAACTAGTTTGAAATACCATTAAAATAAAGATTGGCCAAGGTCCTGTTTAATTCCAGAAGTGGAAGAACATTTTATTATAGGATCTAAACTCCTAGGTCATGTGTCCTAAGCCTCTGACTGGAAATTTGAATTTGCATATCAGACAGTGATATTGTATTGGATTTTGATATAAGAGGATGAAAAGTTAAGGCTGTGTAAGGCTAGTAACATGGTTTGAGACCATCACCCCCATTTATAATCCAGTATAAGTACATCAGAATTACTTAAAAAGCTTTTGGGGAAAAAAAATTCAATATCTGGCAACATCCCAGGTATACTGAGTTAGAACTGGGGGAAATGAGAGATGGCTCTCATGGTATATATTTAGAAACTTTTCCCCAAGTTATTCTGCTGCTCATCCTCAATTAAGAACCACTATTTATACTATTGTTTTATGTGTTTTCACTCCTTAGTTTTCTATTTGATTTCCCACCATAAAATAATGCCATTATTTGCAGTAATTTAATTAACTAGTTTAGGGAAGCAGAATTTTCATTTTACACTAAGGAACTTTCTTCATAAAGAGTTAGCAGTGCAATCTTACACAAAATGGCCTGTCCAGGCATCCAGAGAGCTTTCAAAATCTAGCTGAACTTTACTAGCATCTTCTAAGGAACAAGAGTGTGAGGTTTCTGCTGGTGAAAAGATAACTGGACTTCCCACTGTGCATCTATTTCAATTCCAGTCTATGTCAATTAGCAGAAGCCACTAACGGCTTAGAGTCTCCTTGTAGGGGACCAACCCGTTTTGACTTAACTTAACAGCTGCATTATGCAAGACAAAATAAGAAAGGGGAGAACTAAGAAACTGGTTATTTTTGCTTTACCTGGAACATGTCCCCCAAGAATATAAACAGTCCTCCTTCCAATGATTTCTGTGTTTGCAGGATGGAAAAGTTGGGAGATGGGTTAATAGAACTCTTAAAGGTCACCTTCCAAGAAACCTGAGATTATGCTGCAAAACAGAATGCTACTGTGATCAACAAGTTGTCTTGGATAGATTTCCAAACCTGTGCTAGTGGTATCCATCAAAACAACTATTTGGATGAAAGGAAAGCTACCGTTGTGCTGTGTCTTTATTTCAACCCCAATTATGCTATTTCCTAGCATTGTGGCCATTAGAATCTTCCACAGTCCCTCTACCATGAGAAAGGTAGAGTACGGGCAGCATCTTAAGGGATGAGTTGGAAGTTGATAGGTAGAGAAGAGGAAAGAGCATTTGGGACAGCATGGATGAACAGAGGGGCAGTAAAGGTGCCTCCTCTTTGAGAAGAATGGCAAGGAAGCAGTGACTTAAAGTTTTCTCTGAAGTCTCAGTGGTCCCAAGTTGGGGACCTGCTTCCTAGCTTGTACTGAGTTTCCTCAAGCCTTAATTTTCTCCTCCACATCACCACTATGTTTGACTGTGGTGAAGACAAATTGAGAAGACTCTGGTTGGTTCTCAGCACAGTGTGTGGCCCATGGTAAGTTGTTACTGTGGTGGTGGTGGTGGTGGTGGGAATGATGATGATGAGATTGGGAGTATCAATATCAATGCTGATGATTTGGAGGAAGCCGGGGCTGAGAAGCTAAAAAGGGGACCAACCACCTCCTGTGGGGAACTTTTGGGCCAGATAAAGAAGATTTGGCTTTTAGTTCCCAGAAACTGGTAAAATGGAGGTTTCGTACATGCGTGGGAGGCGTGAAGCACAGCGGATGGCTTGGATGAGAGAAAGGAAAGGCCAGTTGCTGAGAGCAATGCAGAGCGGAGGCCATGGCAATAGTGTAGTGAAGAGATGTGGAGGGCTGGCCCTAGAGCAGCAGCAGCGTGCATGGAGAGAGGAGATGATAGCACAGACACGGAAAGCAGCAAGTGACTGACAGCACATGGGAGGGAAGTGAGAAAGATCAGAGGTTTCTGGGTTGGGCAGCTGACTGGATAATGATTTCTGACAGGTAAACCAGGCAATATAGGAGCGTGTCTGCACAATGAGTGGGTGGACATCAACAAAGGGTTTCAAAAATAAGAGTCTAGAATTTAAACTTCCCAAGCTTCCTGCAGGATCCCCCAAGCATTCCCTGAGAGAGCATGTGTGTTCACATGTTAGTTTATCCGAGGAAAACTGCAATGTGCCCATAAACAAGGTTTATTAAGCACATATCTGTATTATTCAGGGAGGAAGATGCTTTCGAGAACAGTTCTGAGTCATTAAGGATCCAGAAGAGATCATCAGGTAGTGCCATTTTATTAACACGGTGTGTTGTTCTAGCTTTCAAACTCTTCCAAATTCATTATCTGAGGCAAGTTCTGCCTTTGTTGCTTTGTTGCTACTATTTTAAAACTAAAATGGAAAGGTTTGCTTGAGTTCAAATAACTGGTTACTGAGAGAGCTGGTGCTCTTTACATGAATCCACATTGTTTCTAACCATAGCTATATATTTAACATCTATGTAAAGGTGTATATATAAATATTTCACATTGTAAATGTAGGACACCTAAAGTGTTAGAGTAATGCTGTAATACATTTTTAAGCACACAATAAAAACTTTTAGCCATAAAATATAAAACTTTAACTATAAAACTGAAACCTGAGAGAAGGTACATTAGAAAAATGTGTAGAAAAACTTTGCCAATGTCAATGACTAAAGGTTTACACTGCAAAGGGCCATGAAGTGTTTGGCTCCCCAGTACTGAAGCTGCCACCAGCAGAAGAGAACTATGGACATTATAACCACCCAGACAGAATATCTGAATACTCATTCATGTATTAAAAAAAAAATCACTGTGCATTTACAATGTATTTCATACTATACTATGTGCTAGTGTTTTGGAGCTGAAAAACTTGATCCCTGATCCCAGTCCAGTGGAAGAGTCAGAAAAGTACACAAGAAATTATTATTGCAATACCATGTGTTACATGTTATAAAGGAGGAAATCTAGAGGAATGGTGCCTAACGCAGGCTCTAGAGCTAGGGCAGGCCTGCAGAGGAAGTGACCTGAGTCTGAAGGATGTGTAGGAATTAACCAGGATAAAAGCTGGGCAAGTATATTATTAAACAGTGGGAACTATCAAAGCCTGCTTCCCATTCTTTGAAGACTTCCTACTTCCTGGACAGATCTCTGAATTGAATCCCTCATATTGACTTACTTTGGGATACCTTTCTTGAACAGCTATTCCTCCTATGATTAGAAATTACTCAGAATTAAACCATAGTTTCTCCTGTCCTCTGGTGGCAAACCGTGGTAAAGAGGTTACCAAGTGAATTCTGGTCTAAATAAGGCACTGCACATAGAATTACAAAGTGCTAGAGCTGGAAACAAATTGAATCTAACCTTTTTAGTGTGATATATAAGCAACCTAGGAATGTAGATGATGTTTACAAATGAGGTATAGAGTACAGCATCTAAGATTAAAGTAGATGCAATCCTACCTGATGACTTATTAAAAGTAATATCTGGCAGACACACAAACTCAGACATGACTTGCCCCCTGCCTCTCCACCTGCAAAGAAGGTTGGCTAGGTTTCCATACCCCATATTCATCCAGTTTGATTTCTAGGTATATATTTCACTGCAGTTTCTTTTCCCTATTGTATTTCTAACTGATTGTTTTTTAAAACTACTGATTTCCATTCTAAGGTAAAAGCCCAATTAGCTCTTGAATGATCCTCCTGGAGAAGTTCTTGATAAATATACGAGGGAATGGAAAGGAGGAAGAAAGGAAAGAAGGGAAGGACAGAGGGAAAGAGGGAGGAAGAGAGAGGCAGGGACCCAGCTCAAATATAATTTTTAACCATAAGCAACATCCTTAATAAAAGAAAAAAGTAATGGAGAGGTAGTAAAGAGGTTAAGAAAGTGTTCATTACAATTGTTTACGGAAGAAAAGGAAGGGAGAAAAGACTCATGCAGAGGACTGAAAGGAAATGAGAAGAGCTTTAATGCCAAAATTATGATTAGACCAGTTCTAAATAATAGTAATGAAGTTTTGTCATGTGAGAGAAAAATGTTTAATGGTGGAATCACTGACATTATATAAGTGTGACAGTGTGACTTAAAGGCAACTTGATAAGTCTGTAAACGGAGATAGGAGGAAATGGCATCCTGCAACTAAAACGAATAGCCTCAATTTAAGCCCAGTAAGTTATTCCTGCCACTGTTGTTACAACAAGCCACCTTTGGCTCACACCATCAACCTCCAATAAAACACAGTTGGCAGCACTGGTTACTGAGGTAATAGGCTATGCCTAACATATTTGATCCAAATTTAAAAGGATCCTGCTGTCTACATCATCAGAGTAAGAAAGATAAATTGATAAAAATGGTAGGTAAATAAACCATTAAATGAGATGTTGGTTGCCAATTCTGCAGCCTCAACACCACAAAGGCTTTTACCTGATCCTTGAAACAATAGTCCCTCTCTAGCTAACAGCTGGCATTACTCACTCCCTGTAGGTTCCTGTTGTATAATGCCTAATATATGTCCAGAAAGTTGGCAATGATAAATCAGATTTTCATAGTACAAATTCAGCACAGTTTATGTAAGCTTCTCTCAGACCTGGAGTCAGAAGTATAACACATCAAGTGAGTATCAGCACATGGGTTCTCAGCTCTGACTGCATGCTATAATCGCCAAAAACTTTCAAATAGTACTGATATCCTCAAGACCCTCACCCCAGTGATTCTGGTCAAGGATGCAACCTGAGCACTGGTATTTTTCAAGGCTCCTAAGTGACTCTAATATGCAACCAGCATTGAAAATCATTGGTTTAGATATGTGTAATAAATCAGAGTATGATTTGGAAAAAAAATTACATTAAAACAAAAGCATTTAAAAATCAACCCTTGAATACTAATTTGATCATTTTGCTTCCTCAAACCATGATTACATTAATCTACTTCTTTTATGAAGTGTCTGTTCAAGGTTTTTGCCCCCCTTTTTTATGTGCCTGTTTGTTTTTTCTTGGTGATAGATAGAAATTATCTATATACTCTGGACACCAGTCATTTCTTTGATATATGTATTGAGTTCTTTGTCTGATATATGTATTAAGAATATTTTTCTACCAGCCTGTAGTTTGCTTTTTCATTTTTTTTCTTAAGGGTGTCTTTCAAAGAGCAGGTGGAGTCCAATTTATTTATTTATTTTTAAATGTTGATTTCTTATTTGAGAGAGAGAGAGAGAGAGAGAGAGAGAGAGAGTGAGTGAGTGCGCATGAGCTGGGGAGGGGCAGAGAGAGAGAGGGGGACAGAGGATCTGAAGTGGGCTCTGTGGTAAGAGCAGAGAGACTAATGCAGGCTCGAACTTGTTAACTGTGAGATCATGACTTGAGCCGAAGGTTGACACCCAACTGACTGAGCCACCCAGGCATCCCTAGTTCAGTTTATTAATTACTTCTTGTATGGTTTGTGCTTTGTGTCCTATATATCCCAAAGATTTTTTTTTTTAATATTTTTTTTGGAGAGGGAGAGAGAAAGAGAGAGCGTGTGTGTGCACAAGAGGGGAAGGGGGCAGAGAGAGAGGGAGACACAGAATCCGAAGCAGACTCCAGGCTCTGAGCTGTCAGCACATCTCTAATGAGAAATTCCAGAATATAGCAAAAATATTATTTATTTCTTCTATTAAAGGTTCAGAATTAAGCCAAAAGAATTTGTGAAAAGCAATTATTTCTCCTTAAAATACATGTAATTTAGCAATTCATAATTTCTAACCTCCTTTTCAGTTTCCTAATTTATGAAGTGAAGGGATTGGATTAAATAATCTCTAAGAATTCACCCAACCACAATAGCCTATTAATTCCAAATTATGCTATTACCTTCTTTAGATAAGGTGTTAAATGTTTTACCTAAAGATTGAATAAATTTTGCCTGCCAATAATCTTAATTAAATCTATTTTTGAAAGTTTTTAAAATATTTCACAAGAACATTTTAGGCAATTTTGAACTTTATCATTATATATGGGGGTAGAATATTAGTATTATCTATTTAATCACATTGCTATTAAAAGCCAAACAACATCGGGGCGCCTGGGTGGCGCAGTCGGTTAAGCGTCCGACTTCAGCCAGGTCACGATCTCGCGGTCCGTGAGTTCGAGCCCCGCGTCGGGCTCTGGGCTGATGGCTCGGAGCCTGGAGCCTGTTTCCGATTCTGTGTCTCCCTCTCTCTCTGCCCCTCGCCCGTTCATGCTCTGTCTCTCTCTGTCCCAAAAATAAATAAACGTTGAAAAACAAATTTTTTAAAAAAAAAGCCAAACAACATCTTCAATATCTAAATGTTGCCCTTTTAGAAATATAGACTATTTAGTACAGAAACATATTTACTAAATTTTGAAAAATATTAAAGATACATGACTTACTGAGACTAAAGAATTTTATGACATATGATGCTACCATTCAATAAATATTTTTGAGCACATACTATATACAAGGCACCAAAGATAGAGCAGTGAACAAAAATATATAAAAAGCCCTCACAGAGCAAATATTCCTGTCATGTAAATGAGATTGAACAAGACTAGTGAATTAGCTCAGTCTTGATTCGCAGTAGAAATTTGCAAAGCCCTTTCCATTAATTTCTATTTGTGTGTGTGTGTGTGTTATGTGTTATCTCTATGACATTACTGCAGTCTCACTGATGAGGGTATTCAGTACACAAAAGTGAAATTTTGAAATTTATGGTGATGATACAATTTCATTATTGCTTCATGAAATTGATCATTTAGGTATTTTCTTTCAAAAAATAATAAACACTACAAAGAGAGAGCCCAACCCAAATAAATAGAATATGATGAATGATACCTACCTATGCTTTCTACTCCCTAACTCCACCTCAGTGCCCCTCAACCACGTGTAGCCACCTTTTAATTCCTCTGGTAGACTAATCTTCCCATCTTAGAAGCACCAAAACAGCCTGAGTGGTTGTATGCTCTACTGGAGGGCCAGCTGTATCTTCTTCATTTTCTTCCCACAGGGCCAGGCCAGCACGGGACTGGCACAGAGTATGTGTTTAGTTTATGTTTGCTGAATGGAGGTATTACAGGAACTCATGGTTCTGTCATTCAGTCTCTGCAGACGTTGCCATGAGATATAATATATGCCTCTGCAAGAAATATGCTTAACAAAATGAACAATCATGTGCATGGGCTCAGCAATTAAATGCATACAATCTTGGCCTTTTAAGAGACTGGGATCTAAACTAAACTGCGTATATATAGTAATGAGGTGTCCTCATAATCATTGTATATTAAAATCTCATAATGAAAGCAATGGGAAGGCACTAACATTTGTATAGCAATCGAAACCTTGGTTTTGTAAAAAAAAAAAAAAAACTAACACTAACCTGCTTTGCATTTAATTACAGTTAATTTCAACCATCGCTGCATCCATTATTAAAGCAACAACAACAACAACAACAACATAAAACCCATAGAGGATTACCAAGTCTCAGTAATGGAACTAAATCATCTGGTCTCTTTTGTTAATTAAACTTAAACAATAAAAAAAAAATTTTAGCATCTTCCAAAAATAAAGAAATAAAATTTAAAAACTATTATGAAGGATATTTCTATTTGCACTAAGGTAAATTTCACTTTGATCCAGTGTGATGGTGCTAAGAAACTCTGAAACTTGGTTTTTATTTAATTATAATCACTATTATACTTAATATCACATATTCCTTTCCTTGTTAGCTACAGCAGTCTTGAAGCTAAAAGCAATCCTATTCCAGACCTACAAAATTACCCTAGCCTCATTTCCTCCATTTAATGTACTCCAGTCTATGCTTGGATGGCTAAAACAAAATTGAGTAATACTATCACTACCTTTGTAAAGTATATATTTTTACTCAACTGTTTCACAGCTCAGCTGATTCGGTAGTGAGCAGATGTATAATATTTTCCAATCCCTAGTTTACTCAACGCAATACTTCAAACTTTAATCTTGTCTGTTATCATTCAAAATAAAACATCTATGCTCCCTACCATCATTCCCTAAAAGGCCTCTTCATCTTTTCCACAAATAGTAAATATAAAATATTGCAAACACTATCACTCTTAGCAACTTTTGATTTGATTTCCCCACACAGTGTTTCCAAGTCATAGAATATTCTACTCTTCACTCCTTCCCACTATTCTGAATATGGAGATAGTAAAAGGCAAGGCCTCCAAAACATCAGCACCAGCACCAACCAAAATATCAACACACACAAGTACCATTCTATGCAAAGCTAAGCACATACAAAACCAGTCTGATCTCTCTCCTGCTCAAAGATACTGAGTACACACACATGCATAGACACACACACACACACACACGATATGAGTTGTATCTATCCAATACAAAAAGATCTTATTACTTAGTGTTGAAAAAGTAAATTTTGTAATTAAACAAGTCAAGATACTTCCTTATAAATAATTGTTGTACTGACTAAATTCCTCATTTTTTTAAATGTTCATTTATTTTTGAGAGAGAGAGAGACAGAGCATGAGCAGGGGAGGGGCAGAGAGAAAGGGAGACAGAGTCTGAAGCAGGCTCCAGGCTCTGAGCTGTCAGCACAGAGCCTGACACGGGGCTTGAACTCACAAACCATGAGATCATGACCTGAGCTGAAGTCGGATGCTTACCCGACTGAGCCACCAAGGTGTCCCTAAATTCCTCATTTTAAACTGGCTGCTTTTTACATACCTTCTACTATGTTAAGAATACTGATGGGGCTGGGGAAAGCAATAAGTAATGGGCAAACTAAAATACTGCAGCATTTTTCATTGGGGCTGAGGGGATGCCTGCAGTCCTAAGATTCAAAAGAGCATGGGTTCACAACAGGCCTATCAATAGTGAGGCAAGACAGTAAGGATAATATTTATTTGAACATACACAAGGTTAAATTTAGAGACTTAATTGTGAATCATATAACGTCTTAATTAACACTTCCTAATCAGATGTTTCAGGTAAACGTGATTCCTCTCAGCAAGCTGCTTAAATAGCGAGTCACGGAAGTGCCAGACCTTTGCAGAACTGGAGAACGAGGGTTGTCTGAACCAAGTGCAGCAGGTACTGGCTGGGAATTTTATTTTACTGACATTATTTCTGCATAACCATGAAGTAACCACAGCCGTCTTAGCTAATCTTGCCATCTCAGGAACCAGGTAAAGAGAATAGGGCACGTGGAAATCATGGTGCAGGGAGAAGGGGGATTCAAGGCCTCAAAAGTTGAAATACAACCCTCAAGATTTATTCATGTTTCAGCACAAATAATGACTCAACAGAATTTTATTTTTCTTAATAGATTCTAGACCTAAACTATGCATGCCTTACATTGTAAAATGTAAGGGAAAGCAGTAAGGGAAAAAGCAGTAAGGGAAAAAAATAGGGATAAAACTTCAAGACACCCAAGGATGAAACTAGTGTGAACCTGAGCACTGTGGTCACACACTCCAGAAGACAATGTTTCCCTGAAATTAGTTTTTTCTTGGCTCCCACTGAACTGCTTCCAGAATCTTCACATTTTCTGGTATAGATGACTTGAGATGAAGGCATCATACTCTCTCATTCTTAGGAAAAAAAAGTGTTCCTTATAGCTATTTGGTCCTCTTGCTTTTTAGTCTGGCTGCTAAAGGAAGGAGCATTCAGAGAAGAGTGCTACAGTTTAGTGTTAACTGACAGAGAATTCTTTTTCCTGCTCGCAAGACTGGTGGAAGAATAAACGGCAAAATTCTTGCTTTGCAGTCCTGTTATATTTGATTTGCTATGCCTTGAAACACTCCAGAGATTCTTATTTATGATTTAAAGAATGACTAGACCACTGTAAGGGGATGTTAGCAAGGGAGACATTGCATTTGATAAATATCCCATGAAGGTGGCTAGTCTTGCTCAGGGGAGAGTTGGGTGGATTTTTATTCAGTTGGCAAATAAATGTTCAAATTCTTGATCAAACTCCTTCATGACCAGATTACATGTTTGACGGGAAAGAACTTCATTGCCTTTCCCAGATGTAAAGTTGATAACAATAGCTGATTCTTCAATTCTTAATAAAACTGCAGGTTCTTGCTGAATAGAGCCACATACAATAACACACAAACCTACATTTCATGTCTAAGATATCTTATTAGCTTATTCTTCAAAAAGATGTCCTTTATAAAATATAAGTGATTTCTCTAAGGTAGAACAGTAATATGAATGAGAGACTATTTTCTTGGCTCTATATTCAGTAGAGAATGCTGAAAAATGTTGGACACTCTCCCAAAGAAGATCCAAAACTAAGCAATAGGTAATCCATCACACCCTCATTGAAAAGATCTAGTTGAAGGCAGATTACCAAACTGCTAACAGGAAAAAAAAAACAAAAAACAAAAAACAATTAAGATATATTATTTTGGGATCCTTTTCAAATTACAGTGGATTCTTTTATCTGTCTCATTACAGGAAATAAATGATATTTCCTATTAACTAAAATTTCTTTTTGTAAATACCTGACTTGGAAATCTTTTAAAAAATGCATACTATGTCTTTGTTCTTCTTAAGCAGAATGTTCTAAACTCTATGTAATGTAATAGTCACTTATATCAGTGGCCCCCAGTGGACCACACCTCCCATTATTTACCCACCAGCACTATGTAGTCTCTTCCCTAGAATCTGGACTAGTGTCGTGACTGGCTTCAAGCAGCAGAATGTGGCAAACATGAAACTGTGTCAGTTCCAGGTCTAAGAGTTAAGAAGATCTGGCAGCTTCTGCTTTTGTGCTCTAGAGGTAGTTGGAATCCTTAGGAGAAGTCCAATTACCCTGAGCCTCAGGGAGAGCCCACAATGAGGAGGATCTGAAATCCCTGGCCGGCAGCCCCAGCCGAGCTTCCAGGCAATAGCCAAAACCAACTTGCCAGACATATAAGTGAACTGCCTTATAAGGGGCTCTTCCCCAGTTGGACTGAGCCGGCTGTTGTCCCATAGAACAGAGATGAGGAGCTGCCCCCTAGAGTCATGCCCAAACTACAGACATAGAAGCAAATAAATGATTGCTGTCGTTCTAAGCCACTGTGTTTTGGGATAGCAGACAACTGAAACACTGCAGTCGATCTTTTCTTAATGACTCATGGTCACGATAGTTTTTGAAGAGCACAACAGCAGATATCAGAAGATCTGGATTCTTATTCTAGGTCTACCTCTTATGGTCTGGTTGCTTGGCTATTCATATTCTCAATTTCCACATGTATAAATCCTGACCAGCCCATAGGATTATTGTACAAAGTGAGTGACAAACACATCACAGTACTTTCAAAACTATTTCATACATCTGAATCTATTCACTGTTAGCATGTTACCCTTAAGTCTCCATTCTAACTTCTTATCTATTATAATCTACATAAAAGTAAAATTTTGGAGCCAAAGAGGTAGCTTTTTTTTTTAATTTTTTTGCATCCGTATACTTGATTTTGTACATGATTCAACTTGAGCCACTGGTGAGAGCAACTGGTACACTTTCTAAATAAGGTGCTGCTACACTTGTACACAGAGTGGGTCTATTTACATTTTCGAGAAGCAATTACAAAGTGTTTCAAAATTATTAGTATCTCAAAAATGCTTCTCAAACTTTATATTTTGTCTTTGGGAAGACATTTCCCAATATTGTTCTCTGCAAGCAATTCTGCTCTTTCTTCTGATGCTTTCCAAAAGGAACATGGGAATCTTCCATATGTGTAGCCTTTAGCCAGTCATTTAATCATTCTCAGATTCAGTTCCATTCTACATCAATTAAGAATAACTATTTCTTCCTTGCTGTTTTGTGTAAGTACTTATTGTTACAGGCGCTACAAAGGCATTCAGTAAGTGGTAGTCAATAATTATCATCATTATTATCACCCTGCTTTCTTTTGTGTACCATATGAGCAGGTATGCCTCATTTTTATGATTTAGAGATTTTAGGCCAATCTGTTTTTATATCTCTGAGGAAATAAAATCAGGTTCAAAAACTGGGAAAAGAGGCAGATTTTCTTCTGTCCCCAAAAATCTGGCAAAAGGGATTTTATTTGTGTATTTGTGTGTGTGTGTGTCTCATACTATGAATATGAGCTCCCTACGGAAAGACATATGATCTTCGTGTATCTTCTGTTCAGCATCTTGCAAACTAGGGGTGATTAAGAACAATATCATCATGACAGCAGCAGCAGCAACAACAATAAGAACAGATATGTAAGAGCCCGTGTCTCTGATCCTTTCACAGTGGAATACACTCTTCATATTTTAGTGAGAATAAATGAAACATAACGTGAAGTCTTATTCCTTGTTTTTGAAGCCAGATTTCCTGGCAGCTTTACCAAATGCTTCAAACTGAAAGAGCAGGAAGAACATAATTCTTTCTGATCTTTTCCCACTTCAAGACTGTTCTCAGACTTCAGTTCCTAATCTATGAGGGGAGGTGTACAGAGATCCTAGATGCCAGTCTCTGGTTCTAACTCCTCAACTGTAATTCATTCTCTGAAGCCCCAGCAACTACCTGTAGTCAAAAAAGTCCAAAGCTGTTCTGGAGTCTGTTATTGAGCTAATATCAAAATCCAGACACAGTATAATATTCATCAAAAAGCAAGTTCACACAGCCCACATTTTATTGTTGTTGTTACATTTCAAGCATTTAGAGTCCAAGGAAAATTTTTCACTTACCGACGAGGCACTTTAACATTTTTTTTAAGTTTATTTATTTATTTATTTTGAGAGAGACAGAGACAGAAACAGTGGGCAGGAGACAGGGGCAGAGAGAGAGGGGGAGAGAGAATCCCAAACAGGCTCTGCACTGTCAGCACCAATGAGGCACTTTTAAATCAAAGTACCTTAAGGCCATCTAGACTGTCCATCAAAATAATACCCCGTATTCCCAGAAACAACAGTGGGTTTTAAAAGGATCTCATGCATTTTTCAATTCCACCTCGTTTAGCAATATACATGGCATATAAGCTGAAGGGGACAGAGTAAAGAAAATGAAGATATGAGCTACATCAATACTTAGACCAAACATAAAGCACAAATGCTGTGCAAGTGTATGTGTGTATATAAAATCAGTAAGAGAACACCCGTCTATGAATGGTGCAGTCGTCAGGCCCGTGTAAACCATACCTCTGCCTCACTCCTAGTCCCCTTGGTGAAAATGTGCAGAATGGAAGAAGGGCCACCAGTGGAGTTGAGTTGATATGCCTTCATTTTTCACAGCAGGCAAAATGATGGATTGACTCAGTGTTTACTCTTCCTTTACACAAAATGGTGGTAGGAACTTCTGCTATGTACTGTATACTAAGATGTTGGGAGTCAGAGATGGAAATCCTGCCCGCAAAAACTAAAAACATACAAACATACAAACCAACAAGAGTCAAGTCAAAAAACCCCCAAAAACCTGACAGTAATAAGTGCATGGGACACAGAGGATGGGAAGAAAAGTTACGGAGTGTGTGGGTAGAGAAAATGTACTTTAATTTGGTTCCACAAACATTTATGAAGTTCCTTTTGTGAGCCAGGCAATAAATACGACCCAGGAGAGAAGGTAGGTCACCTCTTGCAAAATAATAGAAAGTGGAGTAGGAATACATCTAACTTTAGATGGACTTGAAGGTTTAGCAGGTAAAGTGTGAGAGAGAAGCAGGGGCAGCTGAAAACCTAAGAAACTGTATGACCAACGTTGTCTATTTTTTGGGTGTGTGTGTGAATCTGGAGAAAAGGCCATCCTCTAACAGCAGAGAACACAGAGACAGGGCTTGAGGGAAGAAAACAAAATGAAGCAAGTATGAAAATGCATGAGTTAAGAATGAGTAAAATCTGAAGGCTCAGCCTACGTTTCAGAGGCAGGTGTCAAAAGTCACTGTGAATGCTGCCTTCTTGTGAGTGAGAACTCTGCCTGATTCATCTTGCTAGGATAAGTATACATCTAGAACTCTGTATACAGTATGCATTTTTCTCAGAGCATTAACTGTTTTATTGAAAAGGAGTGAAAAGAAGAAGAAAGTGAATAAAAAGAAAAAAATTAAGATCTAGAGAGCACTCTGAAGGGTGAGATCAGGAGACTGATAAGTAAGCCCAGCAGAATGAGGAGGCCATGGCAGGGAGAGACAAAGGAGGTGGAAGAAAGGACAGGGACATGAATGCACGAAACTGGAGACAAAAAAATGAATATGTGAATGAGTAAATGAGGCTATGAATCAAAAAAAGACTCTTGTACTGAGATCTGGGGGAAGATGCTCATTTTAAAAAAGGAATGCTGGAAAATGGGGGAACAAAGGACAGAGGATAATGAAGTGGAAATGAAAGAGAACATCCCGGAGTGATCAGAAGTAAACGTGTGCAGAAAGGCAGATGTGAAGAAAAGGAGAAAAAAGAATAAAGGCAAGCACGGAAAAAGAGGTGAAAATATAGATATATTTCATGGCACTAATTACATTTTATTCATATTCTTATATGTTACTACTTCTTTCTCCGCCCATTGTCTAAAAAAGGCTTCTTTGAAGTCAAAAGTGGAAAAGCGGTTGTTTATTTGGAGGATTTACAAGATATAGCTTCAAACAGTGAAATATGTATTTCTTTTTTAAAAAATCTCTGCAACAGTGACAGGTAATTTTCTTAGAATCTAAAACTCTGATTTGGGACAGAGAAGGTTTTAGAATGATAAACAAAGGGAGGGAGAAAAACAAGGAAACAGGATAAGTGTTGATTGGTGCTGGTTGTCAGCATGTTGACAAGAAGGAAACAGATGAGTAGTCACCAAGAATGCTAAGCAGTAAGACGCTCTGACAAAGGAAAAGCAGAGAGATTTTTTTTTCTTTTGATTCGTCCTTTTGGTTTTTGTTCGTGGATCACAATCCGCATTGCGTGCGGCATTGCAACTGCCAGTACTCTGCCTAACACCTGACTTTTAGCTCTGTTCCTGCCTCTTGTGGTTTCCACTCTACCGTGCATTGTCAGTTTTTGCTGGATCACTTGATTTTTTTCCTTAATGAAGAATTCTGTCTGTATCGTTTAGAAGAGATGATTCGTTGAGAATTTTCTTGCTTCTATGGTACAAAGGTCATATAATCCCCACATTAAGTGACAGCTCCATTTATGCAGATCAGTAGTTCTCAAACTTAAATACGCATCAGGATCCCCAAGCCTCACCTGCAGTTTGTGATTCAGCAGGTCTGTAGCAAGGCCCAGGAGTCTGCATTTCTAAGAAGCTGCAGGATAATCCTGATGCTGCTGGTCTGGGAGCCACACTTTGGGAACCACTGACTTAGATCATTCCTACTAAAAAAGATTTTCTCAAAAGACTTCCTCCTATATCTAGAATGACAGCAAGTGAACTTAAGGCCCTTTGATTAGCAACAATGTTCTCTACTCCTATCATTAATTTAAAGGAATGCTTAAAATACTCCTCACCACTATTAGGAGACAAATAATGGCTTAGTACATACCTATTTGTGTCTGGCAGAATATAACAGTTCCTAATTCTGTTCCTAAGTATAAATTTTGTACACCAAAGTATGCAAATATCAACATTTTGCACTTCATAACACATTTCCTCATATGCAACCCTCTAATATTCCTGTGGATTTTAGCTTAAATAAAAGGAGAGAACTTTTAGATACAAACCATTGTCTGAAAATTTTTAATTCTTATTTTGTTATCAATAAGTATAAGAAAAGCAGAAATAAATGGAGAAGGCATAAACCTTCATGGAAATTTGAAAGATAATTTCGAGTGCTTCTTTATGCCAGTAGTTGATTATTATTATAATTCATTTCAAGATGAAAGGCTCTATTTTTACCTAGTAACATATTAACACGAATACTACTTCTTATGCTTTCCTGTTGTGGTGAGAGTTTTTACCTTTTACTTCTCTTCTTTACCACTGTAATGTTTTCTGGATTTAACAAGGCAATATTACAAAAGACAAAAATCACATAAACCAGTAAATATATTTCTTGAGATGGATTTAGCCAAACTCTTTGTGGAGTATGTGCAAGTGGTATTCCTGAATGGGCAAAAAGAGAGTGCTTATAAGTGTTCAAACTTAGGCCACATTTTTCCCACTGTCGGTTATCAGGAGACACTATTCACAGTCAATAGCTTAGTTGTTGCCTTAGCCAGTACTGTGATCTTCAAATGTGGTCTGTGGATCTTCTGCATCAGAATCACCCAGGATATGTATAAACAATGTATATGTATTCTGTGTCAGGAATGAACATTTTTAAACTGTACCTGAAAGTCTGCACCCTAAAATTTCAGAATCACTGAAGTTGTGGGTAATGGCAGAGAAGATTTACTTCTCTGCAGAAGGGAGCAGTATGCTCCTAGTATTTTGTACTTGGGGAGGGTGTTAAATAGATTCAACAGATTGAGGTTTTGCCTTCACATATTCTAAAATCTGTTAGGGTTGACCCAAGATGCACTTAAAGATGACATTCCTGTGTGGCTCCTGGGTGGCTCAGTTGGTTAAGCATCTGACGTCAGCCCAGGTCATCATCTCGCCATTCCTGAGCCTGAACCCCGCGTCGGGCTCTGTGCTGTCAGCTCGGAGCCAGGAGCCTGCTTCAGATTCTGTGTCTCCCTCTCTCTCTGCCACTCCCCTGCTCACGCTCTGTCTCTCTCCCTCTTTCTCAAAAATAAATAAAACATTAAAAAAATTTTTTAAAGATGACATTAATAGCATTAACGACAGAACTCATTGAGCTACTTTATTTCATTTACAAGGAAGATATTCTTAGTAGATCTCTGCATATACAGTATGAATTATAATTATATGCTTGTTGCTAAAACAACTATTCCCTTAGTTAATAAGAACTACAGTGTCTAACTTAATAGAAATTAGCAACCCATATAAGTAAAATTTATTAAAATCCTGTCACACTATTATGTTACTGATCTAGATATCAAATCAAAGTAAAGGATTGTTAATGTATGATCTAGTAAGTAAAAGGTTTGACAATTTCAAATTGAGTCCTTTATACAATTCTCAAATTATTAGTGAAAAGAAGTTTACCAACATGCTCTACAAAGTTGGTTAGTTTTTCTTACCTTTAATGATAATTAGAAAACTGTAATGAAAAATTCTGCATATACTGTCTCCAAAAACAAAATAAAACAAAACAAAACAAAACAAAATCCACCAAGTAGAATGTGCCTGAGGTTTTGCCATTATGCCAGCTTAATTTGCCTACGTGCTTCAAATGAACAGTCTATGAAAATAAGTCCTAAACTTCAATGCCATTCATTAAAATCACCCAGAACCCTTCATCCCTTATTCTTTTTTTTTAAATTATACTTGCTCCTTATACATGCTTCTATCTCTAAGATTTGGGGTTTATGAACTTATCTTGGTTCCCCTGCCTTGACTTTGGTTCTTTATAAAGTATGGTTCAAACTCAATATCTGACCATCTTAGCTCTGGTTCCTAGCATTCATCCAAGTGATCAGGACAGCTATAGATTTTGCTCCATCCTTTGCAAAAAAACCAAAAACCAGAAACAAAAAAAAGTACATAATAATTTTGATATTAAATAAGTGGGCTTTTTAAAAACAGACATCTACATTTTAAATCTTTTTCAAAACACCCATATTTTGAAGATTTAACCAAATAAAAATTTATCATGTATATAAAATGCTCTTAGTTTGATATCCAGTGATGTCTACAAATCTTAAAAATCTATCCCGGATTCAAATTAGTTAATAGTTTTACCTATAATTGATATTGCAGTTTAAAAAGAGGGATGTGCAATGTTTTATTACAAAGCTATGAACTGTGTCCAAACAGATATAAGGAAATATTGAAATAGGTTCCATGTAGGAGAATGTATGGCTTTTATTTTCCAAATAGCAACTTCAATAAATTAAAGTGCTCAATATTGTACCAGCCGGGTGTCAGAAATGAATAGTGAACCTGTCAGCAGAAATGTTTTCAATTTCTTAAGCACCATCCTGGTCTCTGACAGAATTGATTGGCTTTTTGACACAAAGTTATAGTGGCAGATATTAAAAAAAGAAGAAAATTCTTCTTTAACAAACTACCGCAGTGACAAACTGTATCCAAATGTGATTCAATACACCAAATGTTCTCGTTTAGAGTGAAGCTAAGATAAATACCAGCACTATTATATTTTGGCACTTTAAATAATAATAGCAACAGTAATAATAACAACACTGAAGTGAATTTCCAAAAGAAAAATGTGTTTAAAAGTTAATTAAATATTTGGGAATTTTTTTGGCCACACATTTTTCTCCTGGATTTGCAACATTAATTAAACATTTTGTACCTATTCTACTTCAAAAATGCTTTTATCATAACAGAAATGCAAGTTAATTGAAGAAATTTGGAAAATACAAAGAATTCTCAAGATAAATATTAAAGTGGTATATTAAATATAAATATGGTTGTATATTTATTATAGTTTTTATATAACTTATCTGCAAAGTTCCAGAAAGCACTAGAAGTGTAGTTCTGTATACATACATACTCACAGGTATATATTTATGATCATACGTATGTATAGAGGCACACAACTTAAACTGGAAAGATTATTTGCAACAGTCATATTAAACATAAGTTTAATGATGTATCTACTTTGTTGTTGTTTTGTATTTTTATGATTTCCTTACTTACATTTAAATCATGAAACCATTTTAGAGTTATTTGTTGTGTGACTATAAGTGAACTGAAATGCCAACCTAATAATGCTAGACTCATGTACGTTATTATTTGGAAACTAGCAATAAGTTGCTGCCTAAACATATGTATTTAATAAATATATATGACTATGTAAATTTTATTAGATCCAACCTTTAGCAATTACTTTAGAACCAAAGCCTAAGCAAATCTTAGAAAAGTCTAAAATTAGAGAACATATTAACTAAAATTATATTTTTTTGATGATCAAAAATTTCTCATTTTACAAAAAGATTCAAACCCAGCTTTCTTTAAATATAAGACTCCCAATAGTGGGGCGCCTGGGTGGCGCAGTCGGTTAAGCGTCCGACTTCAGCCAGGTCACGATCTCGCGGTCCGTGAGTTCGAGCCCCGCATCAGGCTCTGGGCTGATGGCTCAGAGCCTGTAGCCTGTTTCCGATTCTGTGTCTCTCTCTCTCTCTGCCCCTCCCCCGTTCATGCTCTGTCTCTCTCTGTCCCAAAAATAAAAATAAACGTTGAAAAAAAAAATTTAAAAAAGACTCCCAATAGTATGCAGTATTTGTTTATTATACCACTACTTATTCAGCGTTGCAGACAAAGGAATTTAAAATTAGAATAACATAAGAGATGTAATTTAGCATAATTATATTAATATATTTTTATCTATGAAAAATAACACACCTATGCTATGGCTTCAAGACAATGATACTTTAAAAAGTCAAATACAAAAGAAAAAAAAAGTCAAATACATCACTCTAATCTAAATCCTCATCCACCTTTCATTCTCCAAATTTTGGCTACAGACATATGTGTACTGAGGGTCTATTTCATTTTCATCCATTGGCATAGTCAGTATGAAAACAAAGTAACAATAGGTACTGAGATATGTGCACAATATCTCCATTTCAGACACCACTGTTCATAATGTATTATAAAAGAAGTATTGCCTTTACCACCAAATCCAGAGCAATTCCTGCAGCAAACAGGGGAGAGAAGTTAAGAGTAGTAACTTTCTTGCTGGAGGAGATTTAACCAATCTCGGGCTTCACACTCCACTAGTTTGCTTAGTTTCTCATTTTTCCTCGGAAAACTTGATATACTCAGTTTCTATAAACTTTGCTGTGCCACACCTGGAAACACTGTACTGTATGAATTATTCTCAGTACCTTTCTTCCACATTGAAAACAAAAATATTCTCCCACCTATACAACTTCAAATGCATGTCTCAGTGTATTACCATGAATTATTCCTCTGGAAGAAAAGGAAAGCTGTGAATGTTCATTTTTCTACATTTTATTACATGAAAAGTATCCATCATTAGTATCTGGGATCTAGTACAAATGTTCAAACATTGCACTCATTTGAAACTCAATGGTTGAGGAAATCATTTGGTCTAAAAAACACAAAAGACTAAAAAAACCTCATTATAAGGAAGAAAGCTTTTTAAATTTCAGAAATAAAAAGAAACAGGGGGGCCTGGGTAGCTCAGTCAGTTGAGTATCTGATTCCTGATTTCAGCTCAGTTGTGATCCCAGGGTCATGGAATCAAACCCTGTGTCAGGCTCTGTGCTGAGCATGGAATCTACTTAAGATTGTCTCTCTCTCTCTCTCTCTCTCTCCCTCTCCCTCTCCCTCTGTCCCTCTCCCCGACTCATGTGTGCTCTCTCTCTCTCTCAAAATAAATAAATAAGTAAATATTAAAAAAGAAATATAAAAAAGACAGGGACTAGTTTCAATAAATATTTTTCATGAAAGATAAATTCCAAGCTAACAATAAATCTAGGACTGTATATATAACGGCATCATGTCCAAATATCACATATAGCTCAGATTACTTGAAATCAAAAGATTGATATTTCTAGATTGTATTCTTTATTTATTGACTTTACAAAGTTGTTAAATATAATACATATGTGTTTGCCCGTTATTTGTCAAATCCAACTTTGTAAGTTCTGGTCACTCAGCAGTGTCCCATGAGAGAGCATTGAGTCCACTCAGCCCTCACTTGTTCACCCATGTAATGCAATTTTCATCAATTCGGTTTCCACTTTTAGATTAACTGTAATTTGCAAATTTCTGGTAAGGCTCTGATAGCCTTCAAAAGTCATTGAGATAGTCACCTACAAGGTTAAAATGAAAATTCATCATCATCCTGAAAAGTATTTTGAAAAGAAAGCAGGCAAAGAAACATGTTTATTGACCACTTTCTATGTAACAGTTTCCTCTATTCTCCTATATTTTTTATTTAAAACCCACATGAATAAAGCTCTTGTTGACCCAGCACTGATAGATGTAGCAAGACTTTATTGAGAAGATAAGACTTGAAGTTAGCCATGGAGAATGCAAGGAATTAAGACATTTTAGAAAAAGGAAAAGAGAAAGGTACTGAATGAGCAAAAGCATGGTGACTCCGCATGCCATGTTCTAGTGAACCAATTTGCTAGGAATCAGTGGTTGCTATAATGTCATTATGAGAAATAAAGATGGAAAAATAAGTCAGAATTAGACTGGGCAGGCAGATAGTAAATGTGGTAGAGGCAACTGAAGACAATTGAAGGATTGTGAAGCAGGGAATAACCTTCATGGAATATCATGACAGACTAAATCCCCATTAATGGGCTCTTAATAAATGGAATAGTAGGTTATAAAGGTGTTAGCCTAAATAGCGCAAAGGAAGTAGAACAAAAAGGACAGTACAAAAGAGTTAACAAAGGAAAAAAACTCTACTTGTATTACTATGAGAGGGAAGGAAATATGAAGATTTGGCAGTAACTTGAAGAGGCTTTAGCTGTTTCAGAGAGAGGATGCCACTATGGTTTGATCATAAGTCAGGAAAAGATGTATATAAAACTGAGAGCTATTATACAACTTGGCATCTTGGACAGGGCATTGCTGTGGAATGTGCCTATCTGGAAAAGAGCTGACATGCAGGTGACCTGTAGGAGCTTCCTCATGACTGTTTGCATCCTAACACAGTATGCCAAGATGGTAGCATCTCTCCAGAAAAAGGGGAAACCATATTCGTATCCACATATTACGCTTTTAAGAATTTAATTAGCTCCGTAAGATTTCACTGTTATGTGCTGTACCATGTTTATGATTATATCATCCTTAATTATCACAAGAAATAAAACGAGGCTTAACATTCCATCATTCAAAACTGCAACACTAAATTTCTCCCCCAAACCTCTAGGAAGTGTGAGATAAAAAACAGAGACAGCACCCATTAGGCATATAGTAGATATTCCAAGTGACTCAGCCAGGTACAACACAGTAAGAAAACAGGGAACTGGAAAATCATGCAAGTCTCCTAAACTGATATTATTCTAATATGATTTCAGAATTTACATGTTTTTTAATTTATTTTTAAGTGGGGGTGGGAGGGACAGCGAGAGAGGGAGACAGAGGATATGAAGCAGGCTCCAGGCTCTGAGCTGACCACAGAGAGCCCGATGTGGGGCTCAAATTCACAAACTATGAAATCATGACCTGAGCTGAAGTCAGATGCTTAACAGACTGAGCCATCCAGGCACCCCTGATTTCAGAATTTAAAATAGATCCATACTGTAAACTGTTTATTTGATGTACTCAGATTTTACAATGATACAAGCTATGGTAATAAAAAAAAATTACCCTTCATGATGCTTGTATTAGCTGACCTGTTTATGTAAGTTGAATTCATAAGACACCCCAAGACCTTAGAAAATATCCTACCTAACAACATTCGAGCAGTGGTATAAAAATAGCGAAACACCACAAAACAGCCATTTGTCCACCTGAAAATGTGATCACTGGGGGGAAAAAAAAAAACAGTATTAAGCTTCAACTTCAAGCAATATTTGAGAGACCTGTGAAGCAGTTTAGTCACAGGTCATCTAATTTGCAGTATGACTTCAGTTTCAGTGGACACTGTTGAACAAATTGTTGTCTCTACACTGGGAACTTTTATCAATAATCTTGCACTTAAAATACATGGCCTCAAGACCTCAAATCACCAATCCAAAATTAAATTCTAAGAAATAACTGTTTCCCAGTCATCTCATATACAATCAGTCTTCTACCCCAATTGGGAGAGGAAATAAAGAAGGAGGAACTACTTCTACTTCTATTAACATTTGAGTGAAATCATAGCCTCTGGAGGAAATCCATTTATTGTCATAGCTTGATCAAATTAATAAACCAATGAAAATCTGACACTTATAATACCAAGATACAATCTGTTATTTCTAGTTCCTCACCTTAACTTTTCCCCACAGGGCTTCTTTTTTCAATCTCTATTATTGATAAACACTTGGCACCCAAAATTCACACTGGGTTTATTATTTACAGTATTATGCCTCATTGCCAAAATATTATAATTATTGTTGTTATCCTAGGATTCATTCTCCCAGAAAATGGGAGATGTCTGCTCAATAGTGGTTTTCCTTTTGAGACAGCGGGGTTATCCATCACTTTCAGACATTCTTTTGGACTGTCTATGCCAGGTCATTGAGTGTGACCACTGGTGTTAATCATTCCTTTAGTCCTTCCTCTTCTAGGTACAGTTTGTACATTTCCTGAACTATCTCACATACTCCCAGTCTACTTACATAGACAAACTCTAGAGCCATGTCTGTGACAGAGAAACAAACTACTCATATATTTCTTAATAAATGATAATGTAGAGAAGCAAATAGCAATGGACTTTGAAAATAATTCAAAAGGAACCTTCTTGTTTCACAGTATTGACAGATTCTGCTAGTCACTGCTAGTCATAGCTATTATTACATAACCATATAGGCTGATTAGCTGTGTTAATGGCGAAAATCAAGTAGAGTGGTTGTTATATGTGTCTTTGTACCCACATTAGTAAACATAAGTAACACTTTTCGACAATGGAGGGAGGCATGGAAAGTAAGGGAGAAAGGAAAGTGGGTCATTTCATATTCTCAAAGTTTTCAATACCCTTGACCTCCATCTTACTTTCTCTTACCAGCATATTACTCATTAAACATGCAAAATCCAGAAATATAAAGATATTCCTGAATACTAAGCAAACTTTCCATCTTGACCGTTCCTCCACACACACTTGTGTACTTTATTTGATTTGTCACACCAAATCTCTTTTCACAAAGCCAAGTCTACTTTCCAAGGCAAAATTGCTTTTTATTGTTCATGCCATAAATAAGAATTAATGCAAAACTACAAAGGTTGATTTTTACTGTCAAGGGACATATTTCATTTTTGCTCTAAAAGGAACTACATAAATATCGTCTTTATCAATGACAACATGGAGACCTAACAGCTGGTACAAAAACACCTCCAGTATGACAATGAAACTTAAAATGATATTGTTTCACTAAGTGGTCAGGTTATGCCCCAGGATAGAATATAACATGAGCACAGTCAAGGTTAAAAGGCAGGTAAGTGCCACTCAGGGAAGAGACTGGTGCATGCTTTGAGATCCCTGAGAACAGACAACACGCACACCAGGCTCAAGTGGCACGGTGTTTATTTCTAGCAAGAGAAGAGAGTACACAAGATCCAGCTCCTTGCAATGTGCTGGTCCCCCACAGCCGGCTTCACTCTGCCGCCAATGTGGGCAGTGCAGCTGCACGCACCCCACTTTGGCTACAGCAGAAGAACCCCAACCCTGACCGAGTGGGTTCTGAAATACAAAAAGAGCTGGGGGCATGGCCAAGGGCCGGAGTAGCATATAGAGCCACTCAATTCCAAGAAAAGTTTGCCTGTGCCAGATACAGAAGGAACAGAGAAATGTATATTGTCTGTGCTCTGAGCTCCCTGCCTGCGATGTGATTCATGTGTTTGCCCGCGTGTCCTTTACTGAACACAAGGTTCTTCTTGGGAACACAGAGGAGGTGTCCAGCTGCACTTGGATCCTGCCCACACTGATATAAACCATTAAAAAAAAAAGACTACAAACAAGTATTATAATCAATTATAATACTTATATTTTATAAACAATTCAGAGATTAAAAGTCCCTTTGCTTATATAATCATAGCTGATCTTCTCAACAACCCACAGAATAGGCTGGCTATGTTCAATAATCCTCATTTTCAAATGAAGAATAAACTGTAATTTAATGAGATTTAGGAATCTACCAAAAAGCCCACTGTAAATGAGTGGTGGAATTACTTAACGTTATGATTCTGGGACGCAATTTGGGATGCGTTTAATGTCTTTTCTACTACCATGGTTTACTAAAGGTTTAAAAGATTGGATATGATAATGCTTTGCTATCTCTGTGAAAATGCTGATTAGTCCTTATTGGCAATTATAGCGTGAAGATACATTTAAAGTTTGCATTGATACTAGACCTTTTATTTAAAGCATTTTATGACTGGAATTGTATTTTTGTATTTAATTTGTGGAACATATTGATTGGAATTAGGTTTTAATTGTAAACTTTAGTTCTTCAATATATAGAGAGACATGAAAGGAGTTTTAAAGATAAACTGTTACAGATATGGATATGCTCCATTAACAATTAATATAAGAAGTTGTTACAGGCTGGGTCTTTATAGAACACTAAATACATAGTTATCTATCTCATCACTTACCATTTAGTATGATATTTCAATACCTATATCATGAACTGAAAACTTTGAATTATGACCAGTTCAACAAATATGTATGGTGTGAATATTAGAAGTAAAGCCCTCTGTTCACCGAATGCAGGGACACAAGGATTAATCAAGAATGATTCCACTTTCAAGGAGCTTTTAATATAATAAGAAAGATGAGATATGGGTAATATAATTATATTACAATGCAGAAAGATACAGATCATAAAACCTCTATAGAAAAATAACACTGGGGGTGAGAGGAAAAGCAATATTTTTATTAAGGGAATCTGGGAGGGCTTCCTGGAATAAGACTTTGATAAAAATCTTTTAGAAGGAATGAAATGTGAATATGCTGAGTGGGACAGAAATACTTCATATCCTGGGTGAATAAAATACAATTTGTGAAGCCAGAAAGTGGAGTTCAGCCTATGTATTTAGAAGTGCCTTCATAAAATAAAAGTTCAGAACAGAAGAAACCAGTTCACAGAAGTCTTTGAACGATGGGCGCATAAACTTGCATTTAGGTAATTAATACAGTTAAACATACCAGGTTCTATCAATTGTTTCAGTTTTCTGGCAAATCATAAGCACTAAGATCTTCATCAATAAAATTTGTCTTACTCAGTTCTATCTATGCATGAATATATTCTATGAAATTAAAGGTAGTAGTGTCCATTAAAAAATATAAAGAAATAAACTTATTACCAAAACTTTGCCTCAATGCAACCTCGTTTAACTTTATAGAAACAATATAAAAATTATTGAAAAGGCATCAGAGCAAAATTGGCTAAATGTATGGATGAATGCCAATATGACTCAATTGTACTGAAATTTTTGTCTTAAAAAATCAATCACTATTTCTAATAATATGAGTTAATCTTTTCTGAATACATAGGTCAGGTGTTACACAAAATTTGGGTATACATACACTACCTTTGATCATCATAGCAGCTCTGTAATTTGGGAATTGCTAATACTACTTTATAGATGAAACTAAGATTCAGAAATGCCCAAGGTCACATAGTAAAATAAGTTTTGGATCTGAGATGGTTACTCAGGTCAGTTGGGCAAGCTGCAAAACTAGTGTCACTTCCTTTTAGCACTTTAAACACCAACCTAGTATTGTAAATGTTTATTTATGTATTTTGAAAGAGAGAGGGAGAGGGTAAGAGAGGGAGAGAGAAAGTGTGCATGTGAGTGGGGGAGGAGCAGAGAAAAAGGGAGAGAGAATCCCAAGCAAGCTCCATGCTGACAGTGCATATGCAGGGCTTGATCTCATGAACCCAACTCTGAGATCATCACCTGAGCCAAAATCAAGAGTTGGACACTTACCAACTGAGCCACTCAGGTGCCCCAAGACCAACCTAATATCTCTAAAGGTAAACCTGGATCTCTGATGATATTAATACATTTGGGTTTCCCAGATACTAACTCAACTTTTTCCAGGATAAAAAATAAGAGAATTATTTTCTATTTTCTTATTTTACCTGATCACAGAAATAAATGATATTTTTACGGAAAAGCAGCAAGCCCAGTGGATACTAAAAGACAAGACAGAATTACTGATTCTGTAGGAATGCATTCTATTCACACTTTTATATAAACTCTACTGGCACTAATACTGATGTTTAAAAATGTCAAGTCGATTTCAAGTATAATCAGTTCTTGTGAATCCCAAGTCACATACAGCTTGAAGGGTTACACAAAACACATAAAATTTAATTTCCCTATATTAAAACACATACACCTACTGATGCAGAACATCAAATGCAATTCCTAGAAACCAGTTGGGAAGATGATCTGATAATCAGAGGGATAACACTCGTGAAAAGACCCCTTGGCAAAAGACATTTCTCATGGAACTGAATTTGCTCTAGGGATTTCCAATGGTCATTAAGGTAAGAGAGCTTCATATAATATCACCCAATCAGGACCACCCTGCTCCTTTGAGCTCCTAAGTCTATTAGCTATGGTATCTGGAGGTGGGGGCCTTTGGGAGCTGATTAGGTTATAAGGGTAGATCCCTCATAAATGGGATTCCTGCCCTGATAGGAAGAAACCAAAGAGCTCTCTCCCTCTCTTCCACCTTGTGAGGACGCAGCATTTTGGTTTTGGGTTCCCTAGACTCCAGAATTGTAAGAAATAAATCTCTATTGTTTGTTAGCCATTCAATCCATGGTATTTTTGTTTATAGCTGTCCAAATGGACTAAGACATTAGGACAAACTACAATCAGGATGGCTACATTGTTTAAATTGCAACTGGAGGCTCTCCAAGGATTTTGACTTAACTACTTACTCCTGCTTGTGATTTAAATATTGAAGACATCCCTGACCAGCATTTTTATTGCAAAACTCGAATAACAAGCCTCTTGTCTATAATACATTTTCTTACAACAGAGGACAGATTTAGAATTTTATTTTAGGTAACTTAAAGATTTCATTTTAAATGGTCTCAAGGTTTCAGGAAAGGTCTTTTGGTTAAATCCTAAGGCATGATGAAAAATTTGTACCTTTAAAATTATGTTACATTACTACTTTTTTATTAAAATTGACAACTACCTTATTACTGAAGTTAATGTAAATATTTCACTGAACTTAAACTTCATATTATAGCTTAGTCTTTTCAGATCCTTCCAAGTAAAATACTGAAGTTTTTATTCCTTTTCATATGTGATTTTTGAGGTAACCTCTAAAGTACTTTAATAAATCTTTCACTTACCATACATTCGTTGTAATCAATTTTCATAGGATATTTCTATGTCTCCCACTGAGGTTTCACCAAAGTGCTCACAGTTAATCTAGTAAGATTTTATTCCACTTAAAAGAAAATATTAATTCCACCTAACACAGATGAAGAATGACCCAGAAGTGTTTCACTTAATATCAGAGCCTATTTTTTTAGACTTGTTATCTAGAGGATCAAAACATTTCTTCATTTTTTCTGTTTAGCATGTTGCTAAATACCTAGTAGATTAACCTCCCCAAGGAGAGTTTGTCAATTGTCATTTCTTTCACTTACCCACAGACCCAAGTTTAATTTAATTTCAGAGTATCTTTGATTAGTATGAGGAGGAAGAAAAAAACACGTTGATTACAAGCACATGATCAAAATAAAATACTAGTGCAATAAGATGTGAAATGAATTTAAATGATACAAAACAGTTCCTCAATTATGCCACTTTTCTTGTCCCTTCTCTTCACTTTTGGAAGTGAAGATGAGTTTTTTGGGGCAGTAAGTGGACAAGTTTCTTTTTTTTTGTTCAGCTTTCTTGAGCTATAATTGACACCTAACATTGTATAAATTTAAACAGGCAACCCTGTACAGCATGTTGATCTGATACATCTTAAATTGCAAAATCGTTACAAGGTTCTTTTTGACATCTAGGAGCAAGCTGTGGCTCAAGAGCTCATCTGATTTTTATAGGTTAAATCCTTATTATTTATTTCAATTACATCATCATATTTTCTTCCTGTGACATTCTTATTTATTTATTCATCATATTCAACAATTGTAATTTACATATTATTTTTCTAATGATTTTTTAAAATTAAGAAAGAGATGAAAATAATTGTGGCAGACATTAGAAACTGACCACCCAAAACCATCAAATCTTCTCCCTCGTCTTCCTCTACTATAGAGGCAAGATTTAGAAATGTGATCCAGTTCTGCCAGGGCTATGTCACTAAAACTTATGGGGTATGTGTGAGGGGAGGGCTTGGGCAATTGCTTCTTAAAGTATATCCTCTTTTATCCTTTCCTATTTAGCTTCTTGCATCTTCCCCTTTCTAATCCAACCTGTGAAAGAGAACTGAAACCCAAAGACAGAGAAGTTATCTTGCAATCATAATGGTGACCATATATACTCATAATACCAAACTTTTTTTCTCTCTCTCCTTTCATCACTAATAGAGCATATTGGAATTAAACCAAAATTAGGGTTCTTGGTTAATGTGATAACTGACAAACTTTCATAGGGTATATAAACCATTAACATACATTGACGAAGAGCAGAACACCATGCTAAGTAGTAGAAGGGAAAAATAAATGGCTGCTCAGGAGACAGAAGGAGCCTGGTTCCTTTGAATATCATTGAGCTATCCTGCGAGTCCTAGACCGCTTAAAATGAGTTAATGTTTATTTCAGGCACTGTGGACTATTTTTCTAATGTTTGGAGCTGTAGACATTCCCTCAGTGTTTCAAATTGCCAAATTCAAAAGAAAAAAAAATTCAAACTGATGAATTACGTTTATTTACCATTGATTGTATCACTTAACTGCTTTAGAATAAAAATCCCCCTGGGGCGCCTGGGTGGCGCAGTCGGTTAAGCGTCCGACTTCAGCCAGGTCACGATCTCGCGGTCCGTGAGTTCCAGCCCCGCGTCGGGCTCTGGGCTGATGGCTCAGAGCCTGGAGCCTGTTTCCGATTCTGTGTCTCCCTCTCTCTCTGCCCCTCCCCCGTTCATGCTCTGTCTCTCTCTGTCCCAAAAAATAAATAAGTGTTGAAAAAAAAAGTTTAATAGAATAAAAATCCCCCTAAACTAGGTTTCAACACCGGAAATCATACTTTACATGTTTGCAAAAACATGGATATAAAGCAAGTTTGTCTTTTACTCCTTTCCTGGGTACTGATTTCATTTTTCACTCAACCTCCTTCACACTTAAAAATGTTATGATGCAAACATTTTTTAAAAAGATCTAAAAAAAAATGTATAGCTGGGGTGCCTGGGTGCCTCAGTCAGTTAAGCATCTGACTTTTGATTTTGGCTCAGGTCATGATCTCTTGGTTTGTGGGTCCAAGCCCTGCATCAGGCTCTGCACTGACAGCATGGAGCTGGTTGGGATTCTCTCTCTCCCTCTTTCTCTCCCTTGCTTGTGCACTCTTTCTCTCTCTCTCTCTTAAAATAAATGAATAAACTTAAAAAAAAAAGAAACAATGAATAAATCCCGCATGCCCTCCTGAAGGCAGGACATATTTTGGACCATCGTAAGTTTATTTGCTTTTGTTTTTCTTCTCTGAGAAAATTCTAAGAACCCAGAAGCATAATTTTCAAGATAATGAAAAAGAAAGCAGTGAAAGCAGGTGCTAAGTACTATGACAATGGACACAGAAAATGGTGTCTCATGATCAGTCAAACCCTTTATCGGGCTATCTACAGCTGGAACTGGAATTACAGTTAAAGAAATAGGAAACTGAAAAAGGGGATTACAGTGTGAAGAAAACAAACCAAAAAAGAACTAAATAGCCAGAGAATGTGACGTGACATGACTGAATTCCAGCATATTTTAGAAGCTTTTTCCCTACTGATAAACTTAACTCCTATTAGGAAATATTGACTCCAAGACCTTTATCTCTTCTTAGACATTTTCATGATATATCTTTTTTTGTTAATATCTTTCATATCATTCACATTAATTCTCTTGGAGACTTAGATTTTTTAAACCTTATAATTATTTTGTGTAAGTTAACTTATTTATTTTTGAGAGACAGAAGAACAGAGAGAGAGAAAGAGAGCACGAGCTGGGCAGGGGTACAGAAAAAGGGGCAGAGAAAATCCCAAACAAGCCCCATACTATCAGCACAGAGCCTGATATGGGGCTCAATCTCATAAATCATGAGAGCATGACCAGAGCTGAAACCAAGACTTAACCGACTGAGTCACCAAAACCTTACAACTCTTTATTGCTTAAAGCAGTATCTTTCAGATGTTTTCAAAAAATTTATCACTCTATTTTTTTTGTGTGTGCTATTTTGTCTATTGTCTGTTTCTTTTCATGGTCAATATCACGGTGCTATTTTTGATTTCCATGTCCAGTAACTTTTGTTTGAATGCTACACACAGTGTACTGAAAAAAAAAAAAAGGTAGAGGCACCAGATAATGATATCTTCAACTAAACAAGTTTTATTCTTTCTTCTGCTGGGAATACAGTGAAATGACAACCTTAATCCAGTCCTGGAGAGAGTGATGTGAAGGAGAGTGGTTACTTTGGTAAGATCCAGGTTACCTCTGGTTTCCTTTGTTCTTACAGGATAGTCTTTCAAGACTGCTTGGAAATCTTTGTGAATCTTTGTCTCTTCAGCATTAAAAAAAACTGCAAAAAATCTCATCTTTTTGTAAGACTTTTATGACTTAGCTGTTTAACTCCTGCCTTGCACAGCTTCAGATTTTGACAAATATCTTGAGGGAGACTGCATGTTGTTTTGAGGTTCCTTAAGTTCCTGCTCCATTGTCAAAAGCAGAGTGTGTGTGTGTGTGTTTCTGTTCCACAGCAGTGGTTTCCCCTTGACGATAACCCTCAGATTAAAGAGGCTGAGATTAGCAAAGCCAACGTGTCACTCCCTCAAGTGCTTTCAACTTTCACCTGGTGTTCTCGTGCACATCTCCTTGCCTCCACCCTTTATTTCCCAAATACACACAAATACAAGGAACTCATGATGGTTTTAAAAAGTTTTTGCTCAAAGTTTGTGCAGCTTCAGAATTCGGTAAATGTCAGAGCTGGAAACTGTACATGCGTTTCTCAAGTTCCAGTTTTGCTATTCCAGCCGAATGAGTTTGTAAAAAGTTCTGCTACATTCTTCATTTCTAGCAGTGACCTTCTGTCTGAACCTCACCCGTATTTGCAATCTGTAGCCTCTGTGTAGATCCAGGAATACCCCTAGGGACTATTGCAGAGGTCCACACCTCACTTTTGAAATGTTCTCCCTGTCTTCAATTTTGCTCCTTTTAGTTCTCATTGTTTCCATTGCTCTCTAATGTCTTTAAATACATACTTTTTGTAATTAATTGGCTTTTCTGTTTGTTTTGGTGAGAATTTTGGCCTACTATAAACTATTTTATCCTTCCAGGAAATATCCTGTTGTTTTGAATTTCCATTATGGAATTGAAACCCTCATTTACTTATAGAGTATTTTAAGACTAGCAACACACAAGGAATAATGTATCAAACACCAGTTTACCCTCCACGCAGTTTAAGATGTAAATGTTTGTTGGGGTGCTTGGGTGGCTCAGTTGGTTAAGCATCCAACTTCAGCTCAGGTCATGACCTTGCCTTTTGTGAGTTTGAGTCCCACATTGGGCCCTGTGCCGACAGCTCAGAGCCTGAAGCCTGCTTCAGATTCTGTGTCTCCTCTCTCGGACCCTCCTAGCTCACACTCTGTCTCTGTCTCTCTCAGAAAAAAAAATAAATTGTAAAATAATTAAAAAAAAATTTTTAAAGATGTAAATGTTTTCAATTCAACCCTCTTCCCAACTTAATAAATTATTGCAAGTACAACAGAAGGTTCATGTATATAATTCTTCCCCAAAATTATTCATTAACATGAATTTAATATTTATCATTCTTTTTTAAAGTTTATTTATTTTGAGAGAAGAATGAATGGAGGAGGGGCAGGGAGAGGGAGACAGAGAGAGAATCCCACGCAGGCTCCACACCCTCACCATGGAACCCACTGCAGGGCTCTAACTCATGAACTGTGAGATCATGACCTGAGTTGACATCAGACACTTAACTGACTAAGCCACCCAGGTGCCCCTAATATTTATCAGTCTTATACACATCTTTGTGACTTTTGTTTGCACCCACACACAACCACATCCACATGCCCCCAAACCCCCACACAGATACAAATTCATAATTAGTATTTTTGTTTCTTCCTAAATTTTATATAGTTGGTATCATACATTGATTTACCTTGTGCAACTTGCTTTTTAAAAATTCAATATTCATGGAGTGCTTGGGTGGCTCAGTCGGTTAAGCATCCGACTCTTGATCTTGCTGAGGTTGTGATCTCACAGTTCATGGGTTCAAGCCCTGTGTCAGGTTCTGCACCGACAGCAAGGAGCCTACCTAGGATTCTGTCTCCCTCTCTTTTAGCCCCTCCCTGCTCTTGCTCTCTCTCTCTCAAAATAAATAAGCATTAAAAAAATTCAACATTCTTATTTTGAAATTTAATTGTGTTCATACATGTAGTTTCTGCTATACACTTTCACTAAGCATTTGAAATTTTTTGTTCTTTTGCCACTGCAGTCAATACAGATATGAATATCTTTATGCAGTTTATCCTCTCACATATGTGAGAATTTCTCTGGAGTTGATACCTAAAAGGATATTTTCTGGGTCAAATGTTATGTACATCTTCAAACTGGACAAACTGCTGTCTAAGATGACACTATTAATTTAAATGCCATCCACATTTTATAGGAGTTTTTGTTCCTCTGCATCCTCACTTAAACATAGATTAGTCTTTATAGTTTTGCCAATTTGATGGCATGAACAGGTATCTCGTTTTGCTACTTTCTACATTTATATTTTCTTATTTATTGAAAGAATTTTTATATATGCTCAATATTAATGCTTTTTTAAAAATGGTTATTTACTTCTGAGAGAGAGCGAGAGAGCACAAGTTGGGGGAGGGTCAGAGAGAGAGAGGGGGACCGAGGATCCAAAGCAGGCTCTGTGTTGAAAGCAGGGAGTCCGATGCAGGGCTCTAAACTCACAAACCCCAAGTTCATGACCTGAGCCTAAATTGGATGCTCACTGATTGAGCCACCCAGGCATCCCAGTGCCTTCTTGATTATATGTACTGCAAAATCTTTTCTCAGTCTATTGGGATGGGGGGGGGGGTGGCTCTTACACTTTGCTTATTGGGTCTTTTAAAGTACAGACATTTAAAACTTAAATGTATTCACTTAAATGCTTACTTTACACATTTTGGGTTTTAATCCATCTATATCTGAAACAGGTATGAAGTAACTATCCAATTTTACTTTTCCATACATGGAATCAATGCAATCAGCATTCCTTCACTGATTCGCAATGCTACCTTGATCAGCTACTAAGTTTTTAGGTATGCATGTGTTGTTTTGTGCATATCTATTCAATTCCATTCATATTTGGTCTCCCACAGTATATTTGTTTTCAAAATTAGCTGCCTAAAACATTAGTTGCCCATTGTTGGCATTTTGCTTCTTTGTATAAATTTTTAGTATTAGTTTTCTTAATCTAGGTAGGTAAGGCTCTGCTCCATAAGCAAAAATTTAGTGGCTTAAAAAAAAGTGGATCTCCTCCAAGTGATGAATCAGGGATCTAGGCTACTTCATCTATGGCCATCTCAGGGGCTTCAAGGCCACCTAGATGCATATAATTTTCTCTCATGTTCCATTGGCTAGTCCTAATCACCTGGCTAAAGTAACTGTATGGAAAGCCGGGAAATGTAGAGTGCACAGTTTCTGCTATATGTATAAACATTTATGCAAACCTATTATAATTTTAATTCTATGTTACTGAATTCATAGATATATTTTAAGATAATTGATTTTTTAAATTAAAGTGTTAATTATTTAGAGCAGTTTTAGGTACCCAGCAAAATTGAGGGAAAAGTACAGAGATTTCTCATATACTCACTGCCCCCACACATGCATAGCTTCCCTCACAAATAATGAACACTTTCAACATCCCCTACCAGAGTAGTACATTTGTTACAGTTAATAAGCCCATACT